>NC_082676.1:33885000-34510000 GCF_025265405.1 Mesoplodon densirostris | reverse complement strand
GTCTGTGAGGCCAGGGGCCTGCGCCTGGGGAGCTCTGAACTCTGCCCGTCACCACCCCCACACTCAGCAGAGGATGCTGTCCTCTTCCCTGCACTGGGGAGGCCTTAGTGCCCATCCTGCCCCCCAGCCCAGCTGGGCTGAAGCTGGAGTTAGGTGTGTTACGATCCATCTCCCTACAGGATCCCTGCCCTCAAGCCTCCCTCCACTCCTGGCTCTTCCTTTCACACCTTTGTACCTGTGCACATAAGTGCTATTTGATTCCCTTTGCCTAGAAACTCCTCCCTGCCTCAGCCTGTTGAATGCAATCTTCCAGTCCCCAGGCTAACATTGCCCACTCCTTGGACCGCACAACAAAGAGCATCTGTGCCTCTTACGTCGTCATTAATGGGCACGTGTAGCACAGTGCCTGGCACACAGTAGGTGCTCAGGAAACAATGAGGCCTTTCCAACCAGAACCCCATCCTCCTCTCTACTGGTTTCCCAACAGGAGTTTCTGCTCGTTGTTGGATTGTGGCTTCACTGGGTCCTTTGCCTCAGGAAAGGAGGCAGGAAGCGTAGACGCATCTCACTTACCTTGGCTCTCATTGCTCTCTCAGCCTCCAGCTCTTCCTCCAGCTCCTCGATTCGGGCCTAGCAGGCAAATAAGCAGACAGAGCAGGGAATTTATGTCTCCTGGGTGAAGTTAGAGACCCACCCACTGGCCTTTTAGAATGAAAATGATGGAAGGCAGCTAAGTGTATGCGGGACGCTGTCAAAAGCAGAGGGAAGCGGGGCACAAGAGAGTGTGTGCAATGGTCCTGAGGCAGGAGGGAGGCTGGGGTGTATGAGACCCCGCAAGGGGTCAGAGGGGCTGGACGGAGTGGTGGGGGAACGGTGGGTGACAAGCCAGAGAGGGAGCAGGGGCTATTGTGGAAGGCCCTGTGGCCACTGTGGGGACTTGGAATCTATCCCAGCAGGAGGTGGACATGAGTCAGTCTCCGAGGACTCTGTGGCAGCAGCAGATCAGCTGATGTGAGCAAAGGCGCAGGCCAGTGCATTTCAAAAGAGGATCTGGGTCTCCTCCATCCCGCACAGACAGACCTGGTGTTCCTTTAGTTTCCGCTGCAGCGTGGAATTCAGAGACTGCTCGTCCTCATATTTAGAGTTGACAGAATTGATTTCCATATCTCTCCTGCAAGAGAAAGTTTGACCTCCTGAGGAAAAGCTCTGAGGCCAGACCAGCAAGCTGGCACGGGAATGGAGCTGGGGCTGCCGGTGGAGACCTTGACCCTGCTGAGACCCACTCAGCCCTGACCCCTGGCCTTCTCACCCTACAGATGAGTTGCCCTACAGAGCCCCAGGATCTGCTCCACTGGTTTTTCACTCACTCATTCATTCACTTGTGCATTTATTAATTTGCCTTCAATGTATTGAGTCCCTCCTGGTGCCAGACATTGTTTGGAGTTCCAGGGACACATCAGTGAACAAAACGGACAGAAGTCACTGCTCTGGTGCAGCTTACAGTCTAGGGGCTCCAGAATCACACAGATGCTTGGCCTTTTTAGGGAAAACGTTCCTCCAAAAACTTTCTGCAAAAGGCTGTCTCCTCCTGATGTGAGTTCCATGTGTCAAGAGCCACGTGTGAGAGCTAAGATGCCAGAGACCAAGCAGATGGGGAGGATGGGCAGGGTCACCTGCACCTTCTGGGGGTGCTTCCCAAGAAATGTGCTGAGATGCAGATTTAGCTGCACACGCCCTCTTGGCAGCCTGTGGTGCTTTAGAATTGCCCTATCAAAATGTACTTCAAAGATGCATTGTCCAGAGGACTTCCCTGGTGGCACAGTGGATGAGACTCTGTGCTTCCAATGCAGGGGTCCCGGATTTGATCCCTGGTAGGGGAACTAGATCCCACATGCATGCTGCAACTAAGAGTTGGCATACCACAACTAAGGAGACCATGTGCCACAACTAAGGACCCCACCTGTCACAACTAAGACCTGGTGCAACCGTATAAATAAATAAATAAATATTTTTTAAAAAGATGCATTGTCCAAATTCTGCCCCCTTAAAGCTTTCCTTACCTGCCTCCTTATCTCCAGCCCTTCAGCCTCTTACTTGGTTTCGGTTTATGCTTGGACTATTGCAGTAGTTGTCTTCCTGCTTTCTCCACCCCACATGTCCTCCATGTTATTACCAGGGTGGTATTGCTAACATACCCCCTCAACTCCTTGTGATCTTTGAGAGCCCCATTTGCAGGTTTCTGCAAAGACTCCCTGACCTCTGGGGTGGGTGCATTGCTTAGTACCTGTGTCCTTTCCAGCGCCTAACAGGCCCTGTGTGAGGCTGGGAGCTCCCTGAGAACAGGGAAGCACCTGCTCCTCCCTCCCTAATCCTCCAAGCTGAGCACAGTGCCTGGTACAGAGCAGGTTCAGGGGACATGCACTGATACACATGAAGCCCTCAGCAGAGTGCCTGGCGCCGGGTGCCATCCAGGAAGTGCTAGATATTGCTAACACTGCTACGGGCAAAATGAAAGACTGCGTACTTTTTCACCACCTCCTCGAGATCTAGCTTGGACCGCTCCATCTCATTGAGATTGTCAATGGTCATCTTCAAGTCACTCTCAGCTTTCCGGCGAGCTTTTTCCACTTCCGCCCGGATTTTCTTTTCCTGTTCCCAGTTATCCTCCAGCTGCGAAGACAAAAAATGCAAAAGAAATTAGGGTGTGTGTGTGGAGGTGGGGGGTGTTGTCTGAGGCCAGAATGCAATAAAGAACCCATACTGGGCCTGGTTCCTTAGCTGTGGCATCAGAAAGGGCCTCACTTCCCAGTTCCCCAAAATGTATCTGAGGCCCCTGTGCCCTGGGACAGACCTGACCATCGAGCTATAGAATCAGACCCAATGATGGGGCATTACCTCGTGGATCTGGGTGCTAAGCTTGCTGTTGTTCTTGGTCAGGTGGTTCACCTTGTCCTCCTCGGCTTGCAGGTCATCAAGCGTTTTCTGGAAGGAAAGATACACATGTGTGTCCTGTGAGGCAGGCAGGAGCAGCTGAACAGATCTGGTTCTCTGCCATCACTTCCGAGCTGAGTTGATGATGTCAGTGATCAGTTACAGAGCACCTGCTCCTGGGTGGTGGGTGAGGCCACGGCACACTGATCACCCGTCAGCCACAGGTGGGCCCCTAGGGGTCTGTTGGGGGCTCTGGTTCTCCATGGGGCATATAGGAAATCTGGGGGGGGGTGCTTTTGGTTGTCACAATGATTGGGGGCCTCACTGGTACTTTGTGGGTGCTTCCAGGGACGCTGGACATCTGGCCTTGCTCTGGATAATGGGTGCCGTGAAGAATAATTCTGCATTTCACACACTTGCTGTCCCATTCAGCCATTTATGTAAGTAAACAACTATTTATACTTTTCTGAACCTAGAACCCAGTACCTCTTCACACATAACTCAACATTTTTTTCATTTAGCATACACTACAGTTTTAAAGAATGATCTACCATGAAAACTAAGAGAAGATTTACTTCTTGTTGTTAAAATCTCCCTGAGAATTATTCACTGTTTTGTAAAATTGCATCCCTGGTAGCAACCGCACTTGGCTACCTGAGTCACCAGCACCCCCTCGGGGCCTGTCTATAGCCGTCAAAGACGGGCTTGGGCAGGCAGCCCTCCTAGATCTGCCTGAGCTTTTACACTTTGACAGCCCCATTAATTATTATAAATTACTTTCATTCATTTCTCCTTTTATATGGAAGGGCACTCTATTGATTTTTCTGAAGTTATATATTAGTTACATTATTATAATTTTCAATTCAGGATAGTAAGAGGGCGTTCCAAAATACAGTTGATCCTCATTATCCGTGAATTATCTATTTGCCAATTTACCTACTCGCTAAAATTTATTTGTAATCCCCAAATCAATACTCATGGTGCTTTCGTGGTCATTCGTGGACATGCGAAACGGGGCATGTTCCCAGCTGAGGTCGGATGAATGATGCTCTGCCTCCTTGGCTCGGCTCAGACTGCAAACACGTGTCCTTTTCCCAGTCTATGTAGTGCTACGTTTTCTACATGTCAGTGCTCTTTGTTGGTGATTTCACTGCTTACAATGGCACGAAGCACAGTTCTGCAGTGCTGTCTGGTGTTCCTGACGCAAGAAGGCTGTGATGTGCCTTGCAGAGAAAATCTGTGTGTTGGATGAGCTTCATTCAGGCCTGAGATACAGGGGCTGTTGACCGTGAGTTCAATGTCAAGGTATCAACAATATGTACTGGGGCTTCCCTGGTGGCGCAGTGGTTGAGAGTCTGCCTGCCGATGCAGGGGACACGGGTTCGTGTGCCGGTCTGGGAAGATCCCACATGCCGCAGAGCGGCTAGGCCCGTGAGCCATGGCTGCTGAGCCTGTGCGTCCAGAGCCTGTGCTCCGCAATGGGAGAGGCCACAGCAGTGAGAGGCCCGCGTACCGCAAAAAACAACAACAACAAAAAAAACATGTACTAAATAAGGTGTTTTTCAACAGAAGTACACATAAAACAAGATAATGTATTGATCACCATTATATATATGATGTATTCATGGGTTGACGAAAACGCTGTGACTAGAGGCTTGCAGGAACATAACCCTGTATTTCCCCGCGAGCAAAGGTTCAGTATTTGCTAATTCAGTGACTCTATAGAACATTGCTACCTTGAATAATGAGAACTGAGCATATTTGCTGTAACAGGGGGCTCTGGGTTTGATATGATGGAGAGTCACAGTCTAAGGGGAGGTGTTTCCAGAGGCGACAGAGAAATGTGCTCCGGGGACATATTGTAGATTCATGATGTCAGCAAACACAGGGATGAGGGTCCACTGTCTAGTTCTAGGCTTCAATTTGCTCCTGGCACCCGTGTCTAGGCTAGGAGGTGCTCCACGCCATGGTCAGCACTGGTGGGTGGTCAGAGTTGGCTCCACACTCAGGAGCAACTGGAACAGTCGGGTGGGCTCACCACGACCTCAGGAACTCATGCCTGTTGTTGCCGCAACGAACCAGGTTTCCCTGGTGTTTTAGAGCTCACAGGGCACTTCCATATGCCCACTTCATCCTTATGACTCTGGGAGCATCCCTCCCAGTGTGCCTGGACCATTCTGACGCATGCCTGCTGTCCCCTTTCACTCTGAAACCTGTCCTAGTTTGGGTGATAAATGATATGTTCACCCCACTTAACAACAAACCTGGAAGGAAGGTAGCAAGTGACTGTGTCCACTTCACTGATGAGGGCATTGTGATTTAGGGAGATTCTGTGACTTCCCCAAGGGCCCCAGCTGAGGAGCGGCAAAGCCAGGATTCGAACAAGGGTCTCCTGTCTCCGAGCTCCATTTGCTCCACCAAGAGGAGAAGTGGCCGGTGCCTACCTGGTGCAGCTCCTCCAGGGCCCTCTTCTCCTTCTGGAGCTTGGCGATAGAGTCTTCTCGAAGCGAGAGGTCCCCAGTCATGGTGCGGACCTTGTGATCCAGGGCCTGGAGATGGGGTGGCAGGGGAGAGGCTGGACTTTAAGGCTGGGAACACCCTCAGGGGGAGAAGGGGAGGGGAGCACTTGCCCCAAGAGAGGGTTCTCAGCTTGGCTGTTCCCCAGAGCCACCTGGGAGCGTAAGAGATACCAATGCCCAGGGCACAGCCCAGCCAACCAAGTCAGAATCTTGGGGGTGAGGGGGCAGAGAGAACACCGTCAGGCCTTGGCTACTCAGAGCCTGGTCCTTGGACGGCAGCTGTGCCTTCGCTGGGGACTGTGTTGGAAATATAGCCCCTGGGCCCTGCAGGACCTGCTGGCCCAGAGCCTGCGTCTTATTGAGGTCCCTGTGGTTTGAGTGCACATCAAAGCTGCAGACGCCCCAGTTTAGGCAGCGTCCACCTCCCCCTGCTCGGGGACCCCACCCACTGTGAGATAGGAAGGGGGCCTGGACAAAGGGCCAACCAGACGGTACCTGGAGTCAGGGAGCCACTTGGAGGGGCAGCAGCTGCTTGTTTGGGCAGAAATCCAACAGCTAAAGGTGACCCTGCCTTACAATACAGTTGCTTCCTCTGGGAAGGGGGAGGGGTGGACATGGTGCTGCAGAAGGATGTTCTGTGAGGGGCCCCAGGGATGCTGAGGCTGAGTGGGCAGAAGGCCAGGCAGACGCCCAGGAATCTCAGGCACGAGGAGAACCAGCCAGGCCTGGGCATCCCCACGAGGGGAACAGCTCTCAGCCCCTTGAGTCAGCTGCTCTGTCCAAACAATGGACGTGTGCTCCGTCTGCTCTATCCGACATCGTAGCACTTGCTGCGAGCAGCTACTGAGCCCTCCATATGCGGCCAGGTTGACCGAGGAACGACATTTGAAATTGTACTGAATTAAGTTTGCATGTGGCTGGTGGCTCGGGTCCCGGGCAACACTGCTGTACGGGCTCTGGGTGTGGCCCCTGCAGGGCAGCGGGCTGGGGGTTCCCTGGCCCTGGGAGGAGCAGAGTCTGGCCCAGGGGCCTCCCCACCTGCTTCTCCTTCTCCGTCTTGGCCAGCGTGGTCTCCAGGCCCTCCATGTCCCGCTTGAGGTCACTGAGCTCCCCCTCCAGCTTGCGCTTGGTGGCGCCCAGCGAGGCCGATGTGCCCTCCTCTTCCTCCAGCCTCTCCCGCATGTCGGAGATCTGGCTCTCCAGCTCCATCTTGGTCTTCATCATCTGGGTCAGGCGCTCCTCCGCATCTATCAGGTTCTCTTGCTCCTGGTGGAAGGAAGAGAGTATTGGTCAAAGGCAGGGGCCGGGCACCTGCAGGGGAACGTGCTGATGGATAGGCCTCGGGCTGAGGGGCCCCCAACAAACGTGTCCTGGGGGCTGGACAGGGGCTGGCTATCTCTGAGCTTCTTGGTGATGAAGCCTCGTCCGGGAGTGTGGTCCCCAGACCAGCAGCAGCAGCATCACCTGCGAGCCGGTTAGAATGCAAAATCTCAGGCCCCACCTGTGACCTGTTCATCTGAATCTGCTTTTTAACGAGATCCCAGGTGATCAGATTCACCTTGAGGCGTTAGCAGAGTGGTCTAGGAGAAGTCCGGGCCACTCAGGCAGGACGCCTTTGTCCGTTCAGGCTCTGCCATCTCATCCACTGATCCCATGTGGGCCTATGCTTGCATCCGCCAACGTGGAGGGGCATGTCCACCCAAATAACTCCCAGCATTGATTTAGCACTTTCGTGTTAACAAACCATTTCCTGTCCCTGGTTTCTCCTTATAACAACACTGAGAAGCAAGCCAGACAGGTGTCATCTATAAGCTAGGGTTCAGAGATGAGGGAACTGATATGCAGAGGGGGTGGAGTTGTCAAAAGTCACACAGGCAGTAAGTGGCAGAGGAGGGACAATCGGGGTGTCCACTGGGGTCTCCCTGAGATGGGGTCAGTGGTGTAAGACAACAACTGGCCATGGAGTCAGAAGATCAGACCAGCTAGATGACTTTTGGCTCGTGGCATAACTTTACTGAAATTCAATTCTCTGCAAAATAAGGGACATGATCACTGTGAGGCATAAAGGGATGGAGCACATGGAGGCGCTTCTATAAACGGAAGATTCTTTTATCCTTGTGTTCATGCTCAGCCTCAGCCTCCCCAAACATAAAATGAGGGTCCTAGCCTGAGCAACTTCTCAGCGGTATGGAAAGGATGGGAGAAAAGATGTCAGAGACAGCTTGGGGAAAATGGATAGCTAAGGCCAGTGCTGACACTCTCTCGGCTGAGGAGACAGGGCTGTGACAGAGCAGGAATGACCAAGATGGGACTGGACCCCTCCCAGTCGTGGGTCTTCTACTGACTGGCTTGGGACCTTGATCAAATCTCTAAAGGTTGGTCAAGTGGAGTTTCCTACCCTGAAGATACACATGAAAATCGGGCATCTTATGAGGTGGTTGTGAAGCTCGAATCAAAGAAGGAAGGACCCTTGTAAACCAGAAGGGTCATGGCTGTGAACCCGCTCATCGTATTGGGAGTCAGGCTCCCCACAGAAACTAGGGCATATGTTTTCCCCTCTGTGTTTGCACTTGATGGGTGAGGAAAAGGAAGCAGAGAAAAGAGGGCACGTTCCCTAGATCCCCAGGGAGCCAGGCTCACCCCAGAGGTGCTCCTCCCACCATCTCGTGGCCCCCATGTCTGGACGATCCCCCAGGCCCAGCATGTACCATATGTGTATGTGCCCAGCCTGCTGCTGTGGGCAAACAGGAATTTGATGGAGACTTTTTGGCAGTTGGGTCCAGGGTGACATGGCAATGAAAGAAAGAGAAGGCTGGGAATTCCCCAGTGTCTGGAAGGACACAGCTTCTTGGAAGGCCACTCTCCCTCCTTCTCTGGGTCTGACTCTTGCCAAGGCCCCCAGCTCCTGCCGCTGCCCCCAGGGCCCCACATACTGCCTGCAGCTGGATGGTGAGGTCATTCTTCTCCTGGCTGAGTGTGGCCATCTTCTCCTCCAGATCCTTGATCTTGCCTAGCAGCTCCTGTGTCTTGGCCGTGGCGTTCCTCAGCTCCTCCTCCTTGGCCTTCATCTCCTCCTCTTGCCGAGCCACATTCAGGAGTGGCTTGACCTGGGTGGTGAACAACACTGCAGAGTGTTAGGGGGATGGGCTTTGCCAGGGGGCTAGGTGGGGGGCTGCTTTGCCTTCAACCAGGAATAGTCGCTCCTCTTCTGCACCCACAGCACCTGTCTGGACCTCTTTGTGCATTTGGCACTTCTCATCCTGCAAGAATGCCTGGATCCATTGGGTCCTCTGCCCTGCTAGACCACGAACCCTGCCCCCTGCCCCTCCCCATCTCCCTCCTGCCCTCGGTGTCTCTACAGCACCAAGCAGAGCAGGCAGGACAGGCCCTCGGGATATTTCCTGATCTATGGATACATTATTCAGGAGCGCAAACACCATGGATTTGGGAGAAGGAATCGCCTCTCTTTGAAGATGACAGATAAACCTGTCATCGCCAGCCTGGTCTGTGGGGATCTGGGATACTGCAGTGCAAAATTTGCATAAATAGGTGATAGTGGGCTTCCCTGGTGGCGCAGTGGTTGAGAGTCCGCCTGCCGATGCAGGGGACACGGGTTCGTGCCCCGGTCCGGGAAGATACCACATGCCACGGAGAAGCTGGGCCCGTGTGCCATGGCCGCTGAGCCTGCGCGTCCGGAGCCTGTGCTCCGCAAGGGCGAGGCCACAGCAGTGAGAGGCCCACGTACCGCAAAAAAAAAAAAAGGTGATAGTAAGCATCACTTGCAACTGTGTTACACTTTTTATCCAGTGAAAGCCTCCCCCAAGGTGTTGTTTTTTTCCATTGATTCAGCCTATCTGACTTAGTTAAATAAGATTAGAGCTCGTAACACGCTAAGAGTAAAGGATTTTAACTTAATTTTATGTTTTTACTCATTGGAACAGGATCTTGCTCCACTCTGTTTTTTTTTTTTTTTTTTTTTTGCGGTATGCGGGCCTCTCACTGTTGTGGCCTCCCCTGTTGCGGAGCACAGGCTCCGGACGCGCAGGCTCCGGACGCACAGGCTCAGCGGCCATGGCTCACGGGCCCAGCCGCTCCGCGGCATATGGGATCCTCCCAGACCGGGGCACGAACCCGTATCCCCTGCATCGGCAGGCGGACTCTCAACCACTTGCGCCACCAGGGAGGCCCTCCACTCTGTTTAATTGGTGAAGTTTTACTTTCTGGTAAAGAGCAGAGAAGTTTCTAGGCTCTGTCTCCTTGTCATCTGTGGTCACTTATGTCTGGCTTGGAAGGAATCTTTTTTTTTTTTTTGCGGTACGCGGGCCTCTCACTGTTGTGGCCTCTCCCGTTGCGGAGCACAGGCTCCGGACGCGCAGGCTCAGCGGCCATGGCTCACGGGTCTAGCTGCTCCGCGGCATGTGGGATCTTCCCGGACCGGGGCACGAACCCGTGTCCCCTGCATCGGCAGGCGGACTCTCAACCATTGAGCCACCAAGGAAGCCCTGGAAGGAATCTTAAAGGCTGTTGGTCTGGGGCTTCCCAAAGGGTAATACATACACTGAGGGAGCAGGTGAGATGGATTCAACCTTTGTACGGAAACCTTTTGATTTTCATTGTTACATGGTTACTTTAAAAATAATGTTGAAAAGTAATGGTTTAATACATGATTTTGAAAAATAATAATTTTTAAAAATGAAAAGATCTCGTGAAATCCACAGTTTTATGCATAACATTTGCTTAGGATGAGACAGGTAAGGATGCGAAGTTTCCTTTTAAAATTAAAATTTCGAAATAAAAAAGTGAGTTGATATAAAGAAAGGTCAGTCATAGAACAGGTGGGGAAAGTGCCATACTGACTACATTTGAGAACTTTTTGTTTAGATCCCTCTGCCGTCTCAGGCCCTCCAGTGGGCCGGCCTGTGCGTGGGTACCGCTGGGGATGCAGAACTTACTATCCCTCCCTTTCAATGTATGGTCAGCATGGGTTGTTAGAAAGTTCTTCCCTATGGGGAGGGGAGAGAAGCTTCTGCTTGAGCTGTCGGGGGCTCAGGGCCCCCTAAGATGACCTGGAACCTGTGCCAACCCTCCACGTAGCTGCCCTGAGCACCCTGCCCGTCAAGACAACACTGCCCTCTGGCCCCCTGAATGCGGCAGCCCTGCCCCGGGGTCCAGTGGCGTGCTTCCTTGTAACAGGGACCCCAGGTGGGACGCCATGCCCCAGCGCCACCGGAGCCTCAGGCAGTAGGTTGGTTCATGGCCTCCTGCATTTGCTGAGGGTGGACTGGTTGCTTGGGCGCCTGCAGCCCCCCCTCCTGGCTGACTCACTCAGCCCCAGTGCTGCCTCAGAACAGCCTGGGAAAGGAGAGGTCGGATCCCGTGATTTCCTGAAGTCCAGGACTTCACTGAAGGAGTTGAGATGCTTCAACATGCCCAAGGGTGAGGCACTGCGCACCAAGCCCACTTTTGTGGGGAGGGGGCTCTCTGCATCCTAAGTGGGTTTTATTTTGAGGGATGAGTTGAAAGGTGGGAAGACACACTATTGTTTTTCTCAGGGAGGACTCAGCCCCCTCCTGGAAGGAGGCTACACTCTTCCTCCAAGGTGCCCTCATTTTCAGACTGTCCCTGCAGCATCCCGCGGCCTCCCATCCCCAGGAGGCCCCTCCGCCCAGGACTGCAGCCCCTCAGTCCTCACCTTGTGATAGAGCTTCCACCAGCCCCAGAAACGCAGCTCCAGGAACTTGCGTGTGTTCCGCTGGATGACCTTCAGGCCAATTCTGAAAAAAAAAAAAGGGAAGAATCCAGCGTTGCATGGGTTAAAATGAAGGCGGGGGTGCAGTGGGGGGCGGGGGACTGGCCTCCCCGATGGAACCAGCTCCTCCCGGACAGCTCAGGGCTGAGCTCATTTCTTCCTGCATTTCCCTCCTTCTGTTCCCTCACCGGAAATCATCCGTTAGTCTCCAAATCCCATCCGTCTGCGGTCTCTGGAATCAGCCCTCCTTGTCCCTGACAGCTTCCTTCACCTGTCATTTACTGAGGATCTTCTGTGCGCTGAGTCCCACCACTCAGCCCCTAACTGGTGTCCCTGCCTTTGGCCGGGGTCACAGGGGCCCTGCTGGTGGATATCAGGACTTCATTACTGTTATTATTTATTCATTACTGTTATTATTACTAATACTATGACCACAAGAGCCAGAGTCAACCACAGGGCAGCCAGAGCTATTTTCTAATTACCAGTTTAGGGAGATGGCTGAAAAACACAATTCTGAGGGCAGCGATTTGGGACGAGGATTTCTGGCTTGGAATCCTGACTCTTTCTGCATGAACCTGGCCCAGTACCTTAACCCTTCTGATCTCAGTTTCCACATCTGTAAAATGGGGGTGCTGATCCTACCACATCCCTCTCACAGCATCACCATATGGATCAAGTAAGGGGAAGCCTGTGAAAGTGACTTGTAGACTGTAAAGAGAAGGGTTTCTATTAGGTGGTCCCTGTTAGGAGTTGAATTGTGTCCCCTCCCAAAAGATACACTGAAGTCCTAACCCCCAGAACCTGTGAATATGATCTTATTTGGAAATAAGAGTCTTTGCAGATGGAATTAACTTAGTTTAAGATGAGGTCATATTGGAGTAGTGGGGGGCCCCTAACCCAAGATGACTGCTGTCCTTATTAAAAAAAAGGAAGACCATGTGAAGACAGACACAGAAGAAGACCTTGTGAGGACAGAGGCAGAGATTGGAGAGATGTAGCCACAAGCCAAGGGGTGCCTGGGGCTACCAGGACTGGAAGAGGCAAGAAAGGCTTCTCCTCTCGAGGCTTTGGAGTGAGCTTGCCTGCCAACACCTTAATTTCAGACTCCTGGCCTCCAGAATCATGGGAAAATAAATTTCTATTGTTTTAAGGCACCTGGTTTGTGGTACTTTGTTAATGGCAGCCCCAGGAAACCAACACAGGCCCCAAAGAGGGTTCTTTGGGACAACAAAGACATTGGCACCCTCCCTATCTCACTGCCCAGTGTCACTGGTGGAGCTGAGCACCGTGTGTGTGGAGGGGTCCCTGGTCATTCCATGTGGATGGTGTGGCTTCAGTGGGCCTGCCCTATTGGTGCTACCTTCGTTCCAGCATCTTCTTGAACTCGACCCTCATGAGGAAACCCCGGAGCCGACACTGAAGCATCGTCATGATCTTGGCCAGACGCTCGTCCCGCATGTCCTCGAGCTTGGCCAGGATGCCTGCTCGGAAGAATACCTGGGGGAAAGACACATGGATCTGAGAATAGCCCCTCTGCCACCAAAGCAGCTGCTTAGCGGGGAGTTCAAAATCAAAGAACAAGAAGTTCCGACGGGTCCTTCAGAGTTCAGAGACCCTGGGAAACAGCTGGCCCTGGCCTGGACATCTGCACAGCAGGGCATGCCAGCCTTGGCATCTATTTCCTCTCGCTCTTGGACACTCCTATGGGCCTTGCACTTACTAGCTGGGTCACCTTGGACATGCCTCCTCACATCTTAGGGCCTCAATGCCTCATCTGTGAAATGGGGTTGTTGATCCCTCCCTTAGAGGGTTGCTATAAAAATTAAATGAGATACCAGGGAAAGTACTTCTGCAAACTGTGAAGCTCTGAGTAAAATGTGATAGATCCTTTGGATCTTCACTGCTACCTGTGGTGACTGCCTGGCAGCAGGGTGCCAATGGGCCTTCCTTTTTACCACTGTGCAAAGCAGCCTTGGGACAGTCATGGTCCCACGGGATATGGGAGTGGGAAGAGGGGAGAGTGGTCAGCAGGGGGAGTTGACTTTCTAGAAAGGGGACAGAGTTTTCCCAGTGTTGCACAATTTCAGGCATCCGACTCTGTTCTATGAGTGGGTCTCGTCCCCAGGAAAACAAGAACAGCTTTGCAATGCATGTTAGAAAGGGCCAGAAACACCCAACCTCAGGGCAATGCGAATTAAGGTCACAAGATACCACTCCCCCTCCCCGCAACCTGCAACACTGAAGACTTCTGATAAAACAAGTGTTGGCAGGCATGTGAATCAACGAGGGGGTGGGTGGTGAGTAAGTACAGTTTTGGAAATTGGTTGTCACTCCCTCAGTGTGTATCTCAACCCTGGCTGCACATCATCCCCACCTGGAGGGCTTTGGAAAGATGCCGTTGCCTGGGCACAGGTGACTTCAAACAGTTTCTGGGGTGGGGAGCTCAGGCATCAGTGTTCCAACCTCTCTGCCCCCACCCTCAGTCTAGATGATTCTAATGTACAGCCAAGGTTGAAAACTTTGTTCTAGAGAAATTCTTGCATAGGGCCATGTGTGAGGATGTTGATAGCAGCAATGCTGGTAACTGAAAAAAGAAGGAGCGATCCAATTTCCAAGGACAGGAGACAGGACAGTTGTGGCATGGCCATCAGAAGTCCTATGATATGGCTATGACCATGAACAAACGTCACATACCAGCCAAGAAGGATGAATCTTAGAAACATGATTAAGTGACAAAAGCATGTCAGATAAGAGTATATCAAGTATGATACTTTCATGAAGCTCAAAACCAGGCAAACCTTGGGCCACGTGCATATGTGATAAAACTGTTTTTGAAAAGGCAAGGGTACAGCTAACATTCAGGGCAAAGGTTACTCCTTGGGGTGGGGAGGAAGGAGAGGAAAGAGACGTAAAGATGAAGTTCTGGGTTTTTAAGTGGGCTCATGGGTGATCGCTTTATCAGTGTGTTTTATAATACACCATAGTTTTATAGGCTTCTAATAGGACATGATAGAAACTTCTGGAAGTATAGAAGGAATCAGGAGCCCAACACCTGGCCTCAGCCTGCTTTGAATGTGCTAGGGCACCTTGGTTAAGTCAGTCTCCTTTGGGGGAAAGTGGTCTCCTCCTGTCCAGTGGGAGTGTAGGACCCCAAGTCCTTTCAGCCCTGGGAACCTCTGATTCTACACGTGGGGGCAGGGATTAGAGCCCCCAGATGAATATAAAGATGTGGATGCTTGGACACCTACAGGGAAAGGATGGAAAGGGATGCTTCTTCCCTCTGCCCTCTCCCCACCAGTCATGGGGTAGAGACATTGGGCTTGATATTTCCAGATTAATTGTGGTTGAGGTTTGGTCTTTGAGGAGCAGTGGGGCAAGCATGTGGCCGGTGGGGAAGGCCCGCATGAGCCAAAGCCAGGGATGGGGACACAGTGTACAGGCGGAGTCATTCTGTTCTCTGTTCTGCCCCTGCCGCCAGGGCCTGCCTGGCACCAGGGAGCAAAGCAGTCCCCAGCAGCCCCAGGCCTTTACCTGGACCTGAGGTGCCCCATGCAACCCTCGAACAACAGCAAGATCAGTCTGTCTGCCCAGGGGTAGCTGTGTCAGATACAAGTCACGTGACTTCCCTGATCCCATGACGAGGGGCCTGAGGCCTGCTCTGTCCTGCCTAGTTCTGTGAAATTGGGCACGTCACCTCTATGTCTTCTCCAGGCTTCCTTAAGTTTCCCACCCATCAAAGGTGGGGTGGGGGAAGGAGCTGGTCTCCGAGGTTCTCTCCGGCTCAGGTATTCAGTGATTCTGTGACAAAGCCTGAGAGTTCCCATAAGTCAATTTATCTCCACACAGCACGTCTCAGCGGTGCAGGAGGCCAAAGCTCATAGTTCTGGCAGGTTTGAAGGGAGTATTATCATCCTGCTAACGCCAATGGCTACACAGCAAGCTGTAGGGAGCTAGGGACTCTTTCTGTTCTGTCCACCTGCGCATCCCTAAGCCTAGAACTGTGCCTGGCACGCAGGAGGCCCTCCGTACGTGTTGGATGTACATGCAGCTGGGAGCTTCCCTGGGCATTGTGCCACACCAGGCCTGCGGAGAAGCTGGGACTGCCTGTGCCCCCCACCGCGAGACCAGGACGGGCAGGTGACCCACTCCAGGCTTCACAGCAGCAGGCTCTGAGCCTGAGGCAAAGCCAGGGCCCCTCTTGCATCACCCTGACCGTCACGTTGGGGTGCAGTCTGGTTGGGCAGGTGTCGATGGGCACCTCCCACCATCAGCCTGGCCCTTACAATCCTGACAGGACTCTGCGGGGCCAGGAAGTGGGACAGACATGGGCCCCATGAGTCAGGATCAGGCGGCCGCTCTGTCTGAGTCAACCCTGACTCACCTGCCAACTCAGGGCTGGGGCTCGTGGTGTGGGTGGGCTGGGATTAGGGTGCTTCACCCCTGGACCTCGCCCACACACGTACCGTGGTGCTCTGGTCCAGTCCAGGACCTTGATTCCGATCAGCTGCTTTTATTCTGAGGAATCTGTGGCCCATGCAGTCCTAATATTCTCCTGTTTATTGAGTACCTCTCTGTCTGAGCTGGGTTCTCACGCACGCTACTCCCAATCCTGTGAGATTGGCTTTACCAGCCCTGCTTTTTCGGAAGAGGACACAGAGGCTCTCAGCAGCTGAGGGGCTTGACCACCTGGTCTACGGCTGAGCTGGAATTCACACCCTGACACCCACCTTCTTGGGACAAGGCTGAGTGGGAAGACCCTACCTTGGTGTGTCCGATTTTGTATTCATTCACATCCAAGTCACTGGCCCCGAGCAGCAGCTCTGAGGCCTTCTTGTTGTCCACGAACCCCTGAGAAATCACACTGGGGTTCAGCACTTGGTACCTGTCGGGAGAGACGATGGCAGTCCCCATCATCCCCAAGTTGGCAGCCCAGGAAGTCTGCCTTCACAGTTATCATCAACCTGTGAGATGGCCTTCAAATCAGGGATTAGACTTGTTTCACAGAGGCCCACGGCAGGCAGAGGGAGGGGACTGACAGGAGACGCTGGGGAGTAGATGTCGGTGTGGGTTGGAAGTTCAGCGGGGAGATGGTCTTAGAAATGAAGACACCAAAATCTTTCCTTCCTGATCTTTTCCTCCAGACATGGGAGAACCGCTTCTTTTCCTGACCTGCCAGTTTCTCCCTTAGTCCTTCCCCAGCTAGGGACTTCAGAGGGCTTGGACAAGATGACCTCTAGTGACCCTTCTTGCTCCATCAGTCTGCGGTCCTCTGTTCTAGCAATTAGGGAAGGGGTCGAAGTAAATTAACCTCTCAGGTGGAGGTCTCGGTTTGGGTTCCCCCAGAATCAGACCTTGAGACCAGGATTCAAGTGCAAGTAGTTTATCTGAGAGGTGGCAGAGTTGGGGAGTGGGTCAGGGAGGCCAGCAAAAGGCATGTTATCAAGCCAGTTATCAGAACAGGCAACTGGGGCTTCAGGCTGCTGGGGGACCCTTGTGTGCTGGGAACAGCTCCCCTGGCTCACAAGCGCCTGTGTGCATCTCTCCCCAACCCTGCATTCAGTGATGTCACATTGGTAGCTAGAAGTCAGCCGTGGTGAGAGTATTTATACCATGGAAATCGGTAGATATTACAAATCAGGGCTTCTTTTTTTAAAAAAAAATTTAACTTGGAGGGCCCATTGTTAAACATTTACCAACACACAGCTGTCTGAGAGCCAGTATAGAACATGCCTCAAAGTTAGCCCATCATCAGGGTGAGGAAGCTGAAGCGTATATATGCCAACTGTCCTTAGTCATTGGTCAAGGGCTGCTCCTGGGGAGGCATTAATTCCTGATACTTTCAGCGTGCCAAGTAGCAAAGCAGGCTCTAGCAGCCAGAGAGAGCCCTCGGGCAAAGAACTGCAGGTGCTGGCTATTGAAAGTTGGGCCATTGTGTACTGAAGTAGACAGTGAGATAGTGTCCATCTCTGTACCCATACTGTCTGCTCCAATGGGACTACATGTATCAAGAGTCAACCCCTGGAGACCGAGAACTGTACTCAAGATATCGGGAAGACACCACTCACCTCTGTTTGAACTCTGGGTACTGCAGCCTGTTTGGGAAGCCCTTCCTGCAAATACGGATGCCTTCCAGGACTCCATTGCAAGCCAGCTGGTGCATGATCAGGTGGGCGTCCACCACACCTGCCAAAAGGGAGGGCACAGGATGGGGAGTCACTACCCTAGGGTACCCTAGGCCACTCCTTGCCACTCAAGGAGGCTGAACTGAATATCCAGGTCTTCAACCCTAATCTCCTCCAGTCACTGCCCAGGGTGTCCCAGGTCCCCCACAATTCAGCCAAGGCCCAAAGGCTCTCCTGAGTGTGACTTCTGCCTAGGTGGGCACCACTCTGCTTTACAAAGTAGCTAGAACGTGCTGTTTGGATGATCCATTGTTGGAGTTTCTTTCAATGCCCCGTTTTACCCCAGTCATTCCTGGTGATTAAAAGTGGACTTAATTTGGAGTGAACCCCAACTTCACACATCCTGAGGACTTGCAGCTGGGAGACATGTCCCCATGATGTACCTGATTGCTTGAACTCATTGGGGACAATACAGCGGACAAAATGGGGGGAGGTGCTATGGAGGGTGGCCATCAACTTGTTCAACTGCTCCTGGGGGTAGAGGGAAAGAAAGAGTGAAACTTGGCGTTGGTGTTGCAGGACACCCATGCTCAGGAGAGGTATTTGTTTAGAGTTTAATTAATTTAATTACAATTACAATTCAGTGCTTTGGTCACACCAGCCACTTTTCAGGTACTCACTAACCACATGTGGCTAGTGGCTATCGTACTAGACAGCATATTGGACGGTGGCTGCCATATTAGACAGAAGAGAACATTTCCATCATCACAGAAAGTTCTGTCAGATAGTGATGCTCTCAAAGGTCCAGTAACTTGCCCAAAGTGACATGTTTTACAGAAAGAGGGACCCTCTGAGTTCAGTGCTGGCTCATCATAGAATCTTGCTACTAGAAGGAACCGTAGTGCCTATGTGGACAAATCCCTCAACAATTTTTTTTTTTTTTTTTTTGCGGTACGCGGGCCTCTCACTGTTGTGGCCTCTCCCGTTGCGGAGCACAGGCTCCGGACGCGCAGGCTCAGCGGCCATGGCTCACGGGCCCAGCCGCTCCGCGGCATGTGGGATCTTCCCGGACCGGGGCACGAGCCCACGTCCCCTGCATCGGCAGGCGGACTCTCAACCACTGCGCCACCAGGGAAGCCCCTCCCTCGCCATTTTTAACTTCCCTAATAGATGATCCCTCCTCTTCCACTTGGATACGTCCAATGAGGTGGCCCACTCTGCCTCAGGACAGCCGGATCCTTGGGAAGTATTGAAATCATTCTTTGTGCAACATCTCACCATTGGCTACATTTCTGCCCTTGGAATATGTTTCTAGTAGTGCCCAAACTTTGTGGAAGTTGTGCCCAGCCCAGAAGACCTGCCAGCACAAGATCTTAGGCACTGATATTTCCACTTGTTATGTTGGGCAAGTCCCATCATTCTCTGGGTTTCAATCTGAAACAAGGCAGTTAGACTGGACCATCTTTAAGGGTTTTTTCTGCCCTATGGTCCTGTGGTTCTGTGCCCTCTTCAGAAGGGAACGGACCCCTGAAATGAAAGAGGCAACCATAGGCATAGAAATGAAATCATCCTGTCCTGGGCCATGAGGTGGCAGCCAGACCACTACACCATTGGAAGGGATGGTTGGGGGCAGTGGTCACAAGGTGGCCTCTGGGGCAGCCCCTACTTACCCTGTAGAAGTTGGAGACGGTCATGAAAGAGGACCCTCGTTTCTGCTTCTTGCTTCCAGCTGAGGAAGAGAGATAAGCATGTTTCACATCAGTACCCAGCACAGGGGCAGGCAGCCCCATTCAGTGCTCTGTGTCAAGGACGTGCATCCTCTGGTTTTTTTTTTTTTTTTTTTTTTTTTTTTTTAGTTTCTGCTTTATAACAAAGTGAATCAGTCATACATATACATATGTTCCCACATCCCCATCCTCTGGTTTTGAAAAGACTTGTCTGGGGACTAGATGAGGTGGGACCCCCACACCAGGAAAACGAGATCTACCAGGGAGAGGGTGAACGGGCTGACTGTGGCATAACAGTCCCAAGGAGTGCTGTGCTTCCTGGAGGGTCTGTAGCCCTTTGTGATTTAGGGCTGGCCCAAGGCAACACACTGCTGCCATTGCCTGGGGAGGAGGAAGAACCCACACCATCTGGAGGAATTGCATGCTGGTGGCGCACACATCTCTGAGCCCAAGGAGATTTGCAGTTCTTGTCCCTCTAAGTGGCGGCCCTGTTGGGTGTTCCCCTATGGGTCACATGACCTCTACTGGGTAGGAGGCAGAACTGAGCTTGACATTTGGCTCAGACAGGAGAGCAGGGAGCAGAAAATAAGCACAGAGCTTTTGGGCATCAACTTTTCCAAAGCAATATCGCTCCACCTAGATGTGATATGGGCCCAGTGATCAATTCGGTTGATGGAAGAAGCTCCCAGGATGCATCTGTACCTCTTTATTGCAGTAGCATCCATAGCCGATCTCAAGCAACTTTTCATTCATTCGTTCATTCGTTCATTCATTCATTCAACAAGAGTCAAATATGAGAGTTTTTGTTTTCTTTTTTCCCTACTTCTGGCCGCTAAAGGGTATCGGCACAGAGAGACTGGACACACGAGGGGTCAGCCATACTTGGAGCCTCCTCTTCTTTGAAGAGAAGAGCTAGGAGCCCCAGGCTTGATTTCTGGAACAAGCCCACCACTGTTTCATTCAGGGGGTCTTTGTTCTTCTCCAGCCAGCCCGTGATGTTGTAACCCACCTGGAAGGGGGCAAATGCCAGTGGTTACATTTCAGGCCCAGATTCCACCTTTCAGGTCCCACAGCCAGAACCTCAATCTACATCTCTGTCTACTCTGGGTTCCCAGGACCAACCTTCAGCCCCATCTCCTGGGACTTCAGTTCCTGTCCTGATGACTTGCCTGGAGCCCTGGGACATCCATGAACCCCCATCTCTTGGGCATTTGCAGTTTGCCTGTCTAGGGCACCCTGTCTCTGAGCTTTACCCACACACCAGGACTCTCCAGCTACTCTTTGCCAGGTGTGACCTTCTTTTACATGTCTTGCTTTGCTGGCCACACTGAGTCTCCCTGACCCCTGGGTCTTTTTCTACCCAGGTTGGCTGATCTTATTCCTGGCTCAGTGATTGACCTTGACCAGTGGCATCCCAAGCAACATGAAGAACTCCCTACAAGGACATCTATTCTCTCCTTGCTGAGAAGCACACATCCCCCCGCCATTGCCTGGTGGGAGGGGGGCTCCATCCATCCAAACTGGGGGCTTCCTGTGTCCAAGTAATTGGACATCCACTAATTTCTGGTTCCCATTTTGCCATGTAGCCCCAGCTGGAGAGGCAAAGAGGAAGGTGCCTTTCAGATCATTCAACTGAGCACAGAGAACCTAGGGACGCAGATGAGAAGACAAAACCTTTGGGCTTTTCTTCTCCTATGTGGTGTGTGACATTCATAACCTCTGGGCCTCATCTTAGAGCCTTCTTGGAAGTACATAGGCCCCACTTGACTTTGGATGTCCCATTGCTACAAACACCAAGCCCTTCTCATTTCATCGTGGAGGGTGGGGTGGAACACTGCAATTCGGCCCCAAGCCCGTTTGCTCTGGGTAGCGGCACAGTCCATTTGGCCAGTAATTGGCATTATCATGGTTGTTGAGATCATAAAAGCTTGGCCCCGATGCCCAATCCAACAGCAGCTTTCCTGACAGCTCTGTCCTAAGCCTGCCATTTCCCCACAGCGAAACCCAGAGAGGCTCAACAAACTCCTTGGTAACAGGAGGCATTGGATTGATGGCAACACTGATTGTTTCCCCCATCAGTTATTCAAATAAACCTGAGTCCTGGCTGCACTTAATTTCCCTCTTCCCCAAGGACTAGGTCTGTCATGAGTGAAAAAGCCACTCCGTAAATGTCACCTTGTTAGTTTGGTGGCCACGTGCTGTCAAAGGGATGAATCAGTCAACTGGGGAATAATTGTTGGACTCATGGACTTTTTTTCCTTCTTTTTGCAAGTTTTGTCTGTTTTTTTTTTTTTGGCCTTGCTGCGTGGCATGTGGGATCTTAGGTCCCCCAACCAGGGATTGAACCCGTGCACCCTGCAGTAGAAGCATGGAGTCCTAACTACTGGACTGCCAGGGAATTCCCTGCAAGCGTCGCCATTTCTGACCAAGATCGAAGTTCAGCCGTCAAACGGAGGGCCATAGACAATGGCATGGCCCTGGCGGGTCTGAGGGCATGAACTGCTGGGCATCCTTGGCTAGATTGCTTTGGAACTCCCAGAGGGAGAAGTGAGGAGGAAGTACAAGCCAGAGGTCATTTCGATCAACTGATCACCCTGTTCGATGGTGGCTGGGTTAGGGGGAGGGAGGAAGCCTCAGGGAGGGTGTGGCAGGACAGACCTACATTTGTGGGAGCTGGAGGCACTGGGCAGGTGGCCACAGGGGGTGCCGAGGAGGTACTCACGGTGCCTGCATAGTGGACAAGCTCGAAGTGGGCCTCGGGCCCCTTGCCCTTGCTCCCCTTGGGCTTGAGGAAGTTGCTGGACTTGCCCAGATGGTTGTCATACAGGGCTGCCTTGAACGTGGCGTCGGTGGCCTTTGGGAAGACACACTGTTCCTCCAAGATGGAGAAGATGCCCATGGGCTAGAAGGGAAGTGGAGCGGATGGCATTAGAGGGGGCAAATGGGGTGACTCTGGTGCTGGCCTGGGGCTGGTGGGAGGGGTGCCCCAGATTCCACGTGGCCGGCCAGGATGCAGAACTCTGGGCAGTGACCTCTGGGAATGGTCTAGTCTTCCATGACCTTCGAATGCCACGACCTTTTAGACTTGAAAGAGGCTAGAATTCATCAGGTCCAAGAGAAGGGAAGACTGACATCTCTGAGGGGGCTACATAGCTCCCCAAATGCTAATCCCACCTAAATAGTGGTGCCAGGCAGGCTTGGCTCTCAGAAAAATGGTGACATCATCAATGACACCTGTCTTCTCTTCTAGAGCAGACTCCTGGAAGAAGGCAACGCTTGATCCCAAAGCTCAAGCATGAGGGCGTTTCAGGCTCTGTGACAGCTGGACAGGCAGGTATTTGTAGGTATTGCGGGACACGCAGTCCACTGCCTGTTTTGGAGACTTTTCTAGGGAGGTAAGGCTGGCCCCTATTGAAGACCCCTGGCTGCCTGGATGATAGCTTCTCTATGACGGGCGTGAGGGTGAACCTCGGAGACAAGGTATGTTCTTTCTTTATTTTTTAACTTTTTACTTTGAAATAATTTCAGGCTTGCAAAAATGGTGCAAAGCATTCCTGTATATCCTTCATCCAACTTCTCCAAATGTTACCATAACCTCTGTACATAATGATGAAAACTAAGAAATCAAACTAAGAAATCAAAGTCTGTTCGGACTTTGTTCAAATTTTGTCATCTGTCTTGTTAATGTCCTTTTTCTATCCCTTTTCTGCATTTAATCAAACAGTATATATTATTTTTTCTTTTCTTTTAAAATTTTTTAAAAGATTTATTTTATTGAAGTGTAGTTAATTTATAATTTTGCGTTAATTTCTGCTGTACAGCAAAGTGATTCAGTTATACATATATATATATATACATTCTTTTTCATATTCTTTTCCATCATGGTTTATCACAAGATACTGAAGATAGTTCTCTGTGTTATACAGTAGGACCTTGTTGTTTATCCATTATATATATAATAATTTGCATTTGCTAATCCTATATATTACTGAATGAGGCCATTTGTTAAAACATTCCCTATGGTGTGATTACAGGGGAGGCTATTAGATGGCCTTGGTTAAAACCCAACTCTGCCACTCATAGGATGGATGACCTTGGATAGGTGACTTCCTTTTTCTGTGCCTCACTGTTCCTGTCTGTGAAATGGTTATAATAAATTCCTCCCCACCATTGGTAGCTTGTGATGATCCAATGAGTGAAGGCATAAAACAGCCAAACTAACAGTGGCCACTGCAGTGGCTGTTGTACCCATTTTGCAGAGAGGAAGCTTGAGGTCAGATAAACTGAGGTCATCAGCCATGTTGCTGACTCCCCCGAAACCACAGGCCCCAGTGAAATCCCTTCCTGAGATGTGCCCCAGGGTCCTGACCTCTCCCCAAGCCCTTCCTTTGAGAAGTGTGGTACCTTTTCCAGGAGGTCGATGCAGGCCTGCAGGTCAAGGCCAAAGTCGATGAAGACCCATTCAATGCCCTCCTTCTTATACTCCTCCTGCTCCAGCACGAACATGTGGTGGTTGAAGAACTGCTGCAACTTCTCGTTGGTGAAATTAATGCACAGCTGTTCGAAGCTGTTGAACTGCGGCAGGAAGACAGAAAGAGGTGCATTAGCCCGGACACAGACACAGCCTCTCCCGGGATTGAGAGCTGGTCCACAAGCAGAGCTAAAGCTTGCTGAGGGCCGACCAGTGTCTGGCATTTCCCCGGATGCACCCACCACCTGGTCAGTGCTCCCACTGGCCCTGCAAGAAGCCCTTCTCAGCTACTCTCCCCTGCAAAGAAACAGAGCCCGGGCCACCCAGTGCTGCTGCCAGCACCCGAAACTCAGACTCTGGCCCCGTGTGGTTAATGAACATCAACGTGGGAAGAACCATTTTATTTCTAGAGATGGATCATTTGAGATGCTTTATGGGTCTGACCTCCTGTGTGCCTTTAGACAGTTCTCTCTCTCTCTGTTTTTTCTCATCCTCATCTGGAGGATGAAGCTGTTTGAGGGGTTTATAAGCCTTTTTATTTTTTTTAAACCAGAGACTGCTTTCTCTGAATGAAACCCCGTGCTGAAGCCTCATATGAAAAGCAGGTCAAAGGAGAGATGCCATTGTCATCACAGAGCAACCTGCATGGAGCACGTACATGTGTCAGACCCTGGCTAAGCTGCATCTGCTCAAAACCCTTACAAGGCAAGAATGATCAGTGTCCTCATCAAAGATGGGAACACGGAGGCACACAGCTTGGAAGTGGAGGAGCTGGGATTCCAGCCCCATTTGTCTACTGCACCTGCCCTGCTGTTGACACAGGTGTCCTCCTCACTCCCTGGCCTCACCCTGCTGGCCATCAGCGGCTGCCCAGAAGTCCAGGCAGCGTGGTTTGGAAACTCTCTCTAAGGTTCTTTCCACCTATGGAATTAAATGATTCTACTGTAGACAGCAGCCACATTAGCCTTTTAGAGCCTGAGAGAAATTGGGCTAAACTATTTTTTTAACCCATCTGTGGCTAGTAGAAATCTTAGAATAATAGGACAGTGGAGCTGAAATGGACCTTAGAGGTCATGTCTTCCAGCCTGCTCATTTTAGAGTTGAGACAACTGAGGCTCAGAGAGGGGTCACCACTGTCCGAAGGCCACACAGCTAGTTGGTGGCCAACCCGAGTCCAGAACCAGGTCTCCCAGCTCCTAATCATGCTGCCTCCAATTACAAAGGTAAAATCTTCCTGACCCACGGCACTCGTCTTATGATGAGACCTGAGCCTCATTTTTGTGGGCAAGAGGTGGGAGCCCCCAGTAGTGTGCTGATAAATCAGCTCTCTTTCTCTCTCTCTCAAAAAAAAAAGCAAAACCTGATTTGTAGTGTTGGCCGATCTCCATGGTGTAAATACACCTCGGACATGCATCAACAGGATGGCAACTGGTCACAGAGTTCTTGAAAATTCACCAGTTAGTTCTGGTGAGCCAGTACAGGCTGGATCCAGCCAGCACGGCGCTCATTCTATCTGTTATGTTCTCCCCGTTCTTTGTGACTTGGCACTGTAAAAATGAAGATGGAACTTTCCGGAGGCCAGAAGTCAGAGAGCCAGGAGAGACTGAGATCGGCCGGCCCAAGGTCCAAGGTGAGAAAAAAGAGAACCTTGGTGAAAAGTCGCTTATCAAAGGAGGGTGGCCACCCCAAAGCAGAGACGGAAGGCAAGGCCAGACACACCTCAAAGATCTCGAAGCCGGCAATGTCCAGCACCCCGATGAAGAACTGTCTTTGCATCTTGGTGTCCAAGGTCTTGTTGATCCTGACCACCAGCCACTTGAACATCTTGTCATAGATGGCCTTGCCCAGGGCCCCGATGGAGTTCTGGCACTGTTCCATGTTCTGGCCCTTCTGCACAAACTCGTTGCCTACTTTGACCCGGGGCCTGGTGATGCCCTTCTGGAGCTCCCCAGAATTGAGACCCATGAGATGGGCGACTTTGTCGGCCACTGAGTAGGGACAGAAGAAGCAGGTGAGTGAAAGAAAGGTGGTGGCCTGCCCCAGAGAACCCAGCACTGTCTATCGTGTTTAGAGAAGGGGTTGGGGGGAGGGGGAGGAGACCCCCATGTTGCCAACAAGAAAACAGAGGTCTGAAGCTGTGCCATAGATATACCATGGAATACTATGCAGCCATAAAAAGAACAAAATTTTGGCATCTGCAGCAACATGGCTGGACTTGGAGATCATTATGGCCGGTACAATAAGTCAGACAGATAAAGACAAGTACTGTATGATATCACTTATATGTGGAATCTAAAAAATACAACAAACTAGTGAATACAACTAAAAAGAAGCAGACTCACAGATACAGAGAACAAACTAGTGGCTACCAGTGGGGAGAGGGAGGGGGGGAGGGGAAAGATAGGGGTAGGGGAGTAAGAGATACAAGCTATTAGGTATAAAATAAGCTACAAGGGTATATTGTACAACACAGGGAGTATAGCCAATATTTTATAATAACTATAAATGGAGTATAACCTGTAAAAATTATGAAGCACTACATTGTACACCTGTCACTTATACAATATTATACATCAACTATACTTCAATTAAAACAATTTAAGAATGAGGGAACAAAAGAAAACGGTTTCCATGCTTGCTCAAGGTGAAGGGGCAAAGCAATATAGAAGCCAAAATTATGTCTCCGACTCTGTCGTGCCTTCCCAAGGATATTGATGTCTGGATATCAAAGGAACATTCTCGGTTTACAGCGTGTCTCTCAAATGTGCAGGAAGCCCTAGAGAGCCCCGAGCCCCTACCCCCGCCAGCTGCTTCCTCCCTGCATGGCCCCTGCCCCACACCTACCCTCCGTGGTGTCCACTTCAGCCTGCTCCTCTCTGGGCTTCTGCTTGAACTTCATGTTGCCAAAGTGCATGATGCCCCCAGTCAGCTTATACACGCCGACCTTCTCCTCAGAGCTGAAGCCCAGCACGTCAAAGGCTACCTGCAAGGCCACAGGGAGAAGAAAGCCAAGAAACCCCTGGCTCCCTGTTCCACAGAGTGGAGGCCACCGTGGGGTGGCACCTATGGGCTGCTGCGGCACGCTGTGGACTCTGGAGGTCAGACACACCCTGACCAGAGAGAGAGAGGACTGTTTTCCTCCAAGGAGTCCAGACCAGATGCTCCATGAGATAGTCATTGTATTTAACCTCTCTGGCCTCAGTTTAGTCTTCTGCAAAATGGGTGGTGGTAGATGGTCATAAGGATAAACCAGAATGATGTGTAAATGTTTAGTCCTGTGCTTGACACATAATAATAACCAGGAAGTAGTGTTATTCTTCCCATCATTATTACTGTTTAGGCTCCTTGCTAGGTACCAGGAGAAGGGGAAGGCAAAGGTGCATCAGGAATCAATTTGGCTGTCAAGGTGGAGAGAGTACACAATATTCCTAACAGAATTCTCAGGTGCTCCATGTTACAAAGAAGGAGAGAGAGGGTGCCGTGGGAACTGGTGGGACTAGAGGGTCACATCTAGCTGGGCTGGGGAGGAGGAAAGGTCACTTGGAGTAGTTGGCCCCCTTAAGTCCCTATCGCATTCCAGTTCAACTCTGCAAAGAGAAACTGCTTGCTATGACAGCCTTGGGAAAAATGCCAGCTGCAACCCCAGAAATCTCCATGGGAGAATCCAGGCTGCTGCCTGGTGGCTCTGAGTGTCCCCCCCGATCCCCGACCCACCCAGTACTGGTGGCAGTGCCTGCAGGGCCCCAGAGTTTCCCTGTCTTTCACCAGCCACGCTGAGTACTCACGTCTGTGACCTGCAGCTCCTCCCCGTCGTCCATGTTATCCACTGTGGTGACGCCCTGGCTCACCCAGAAGTACTGCTTAGGGTTGGGGACCAGCAGCAGACTCTCTGCCAAGAGCAGGAAAGCAGGTTCGCAGCTTGGTGACACGTGGTTTTCTTCTTCTTCATTTTTAACCCATATCTCTACATGCCTCCCATGTGCCAGGCATGATGGTGTCATCATGGGGGTTACAGGGCTGAATAGGACGTGGTCCCTGCCCTCTGGGATCACCCAGAGTCAAGGAGGGACTTGCACAGGGCATATGAAGAACTTTAGAGTGGCAAGAGGGTCTCTGGAACTTGGTTGTGCCCTTTGTCACTTGGCCCAGTACCTGGCACCTAGTAGGCAACCAGTAGATATTTTTGGAATAAACGAGTGCATATCTTTCTCCTTTCTCTCTCCTGTAAAGAGCAGGTCGCACTCAAAGGCAGAAGGTAACAGGACAATTGCAGCAGGCAATAATAATCACTTGCATATACTATGCATGGGATGTTGTCACTTTTACAAAGAAATATGCTCACTTCTATTTTTCTTCAGATACGTGCCCCTCTTGGTCTATGTTTGTTTTTTCACTCTTGGAAGAGACATGGATGCAAGAAATATTTTCCTGTCCTTTCCTCTCTACTGTTGAGAAAAACTACAGCCCAGGAAGGAAGATAAATGGTGCCTGCCACTCTGCTCTAGGGTCAGAAAGGCAGTAGAGCTTGGTGGAGAGTGTGGTAAACAGGAGAGCTTGAGCTCCATCCAAAGGGTCCACCACCACTCAACTGCCTTGATCAGTGCTACATGGGAGGGCAGGCCCATGGCTACCAGATCTTCTGCTATTCCAGAAAAACCAGGAAATAGGGTTTTTAATGTGAAGCTTTCCAATTTCAAAATGACATATATTAATTAAAAAGTACACTGTGTCCAACACAAACAAAACACACCTGTGGGGGGGGGGGATGATACTCAATGCCTTAGTCTCTGGCTAGGTTAGGAGGTGTATATGTGGAAGATTGAGTCTTCATCCCTCTCTGGACCTTAGATCCTGAGCAGGTCTGCTATGGACAGTTCAGCAGGTTGTTGCTTGCACAAGGGCATCAAGCTGAGGGGGGGAGTGCAGTGTGCTTGCCAAGCTGTGTACTCAGTGGGCTATGTCCACTCAGAGGGGAGCCTGTCACATGCAGTCGTCCTGGGCTGACATCTCTGCTGCTGTCCGAGCAAGACATGGGGTGTCTAAAGCCCTATATCCCAGGTCCATGTCTCAGCCATGAGTTGCAGGCATCTCAAGGCCCCATCTGTGAAATGGGCCAACAATAGTGTGAAGCCTCATAGTCTGTTGTGAAGATGGATGTGAGTAGAACTTTGAGAAACTTCCCTGTAACCTCTTCACATAACTCTAAACTAAAGGGATTCATGTAGAACTGCAGGTATGACACCAAACCCTCCATACTATGGGAATTCTTTCGTTATTGAAAATAGAGGAAAAGCAAGTTAAGGGACAGTCAGATAGACATAAAGATCTTTACCGACAAGCTCAGGCTTCTTGTTAGAGAGAATCTGGTAGAAAATGTGGTAGCCCCTCTCAGCTGCTTGCTGTGAGATGACACGAGATTTCTCTAAGAGATCTGGAAAAGAATAAGCAGACATGCCCATGAGTTCAGCCCATTCTCCTGGAGTGCAAGGCTCCATGGAAAGCAGGGCTCCCCTCCCCATAAAGCCCAGTGCCATGGCCAGTCATGGGTCCACTCTTCTTCTGCCCCAGACCCACAGCCTGGGCGGGGGGCTGGCTCCTGGTGGCGGGGAACCCGGGGGCAGGGCCGGCCTCCTGGGTGTGGCAGGCTGTGTTCAGAAGGACCCCACACTTGAGTCCCTCTGCTGCTGTTTTGAAATTCTTAACACTTTTTGAGCGAGGAGCCCTGCGCTTTCATTGTGCGCTGCACCCCACGCATTGTGTAGCTGGTCCCGGCCCCAAGAACCCTCCAAAAGTGGCCTGACTCACAGCTCTCGATGTCAGCTCCGGCCAGCTTGCCTGTAGTTCCGAAGTGGATCCGGATAAACTTGCCCTGAGCAGGGAGGAGAGGGGAGGGTCGTGAGGGGGGACGTGTGTAGCTCTAGACCAACCTGCGACCGGGTTTGGCCGCCCCACCCCCCGAATTCTAAGGGCACTGCAGGAAGGTAACTGGGCCAGAGGCGGCTGTATGTGGAGTTGTGGGTTTCCCACTCGGATGGGCAGAGAAGGAGAGTCTTGGAGCTAAATCTAGGGTCTGGGGGTAGCCTGCAGCTTTGGGACCTTGTGGGGCAGACGAGTGCCCCACAGGAAGGGCTGGGGCCCTTTGGAATTCGGCTTTGAGGCAGGAGTGGTGGGAATTTGGCCAGCCACATCTAGGGGGCGCTGTACCACATCTCCTTATGGAGAGACACCACATCCCTCTCCCTGACCTTTGGCAGAACCAAGGACAAACTCTCCTGGAAATAGGACTCTCTGTATCTCCATCACCTTTTGCCCTCACCTCTACTCACCTGCCCCCACCTCCTCCCTGCCCAGCCCTGTTTCCCCAGGCCGTGAGAGGCCCCAGCCGGAGATGGGGGTTCAGCAGGGAAAGGCAGGGCACTACAGAGCTCCTTCTATGATCCCAGCTCCCACCAGACCAGCTTCAGAATCCACCAGGGCCCCGGGGACAGCGCCTCTCCTACATCCCGCCAGCCATGGTCCCCCTGGTCGGGGGCGGGACGTTGTCAGCTTCCAGCCACTGCAAATCTCTGGCTCTCCTGTTTTAATTTCTCAGCCCCTCCATCACTGTGTACCCACATCTCTGCATTCAAGCACCTGGATTTCAATACTGAACTGGGCTCCAGTTGATATAGACCCTGACGGATAAAAATCTCTGGGAAGGAGATGCCATGACTCGACTCATCCCATTGGTGAGTTTCAATCAGCCCTGATTTCCTTCCTTGGAATGCGGTGATAATGGCTGTCCTGCCCCCCCCCAGGGCCACCACTGCCTCTGTCACACTTACGAAACGGGAGGAATTGTTGTTTCTGGTGGTCTTGGCGTTCCCGAATGCCTCCAGCACAGGGTTTGCCTGGATGATTTGATCCTCCAGGGACCCCTGACCCAGAGAGAAACACAAGGTGCGGTGGCCTGTCGGCTGCTGCCTGGGGACCCAGGGCTTTCAAATGACAGTGGCGTATGTGCCAGGAACCCAGGAGGGGCACAGCCTTGGGGAGGCAGGGAGAGCGGGACTAGAGGGGACCTGGGAGGAGGGCCACCGCCTAAGTAAGGACTGTCCCCCTGCAGACCCTGACATTGGAGGGCCCCTGCCAGATGAGAGGCTTTGACTCTTAGCTGCTGTTTCTTCCTTTTGCTCTTGGTGGAGAGATTCCTATGTGAACCTGAAAACCCTTCCCTGGGCATCCCTGGTCTTCCACCAAAGTCTTCCTTTCCTCTTTTTCAGCTTTTTACCGCTGCCTCTGGCCCAGCTAGTGCTCCCTGTGCTCTGGGGCTGCCAGGGCCTGCAGAAGCAGCTTAACCAGGAGCTGGCATTCCCCTTTCTACCCCACTAAGCACAAGGGGCTCTAGCATTGGCACTTCTGGGGGCAGACGTGGCCTGGGGTATCAGAGTCCATCCAGTGGGTCAGATCCGGGACTGCAGCCACCTTCTCCCTATGGGTCCCCACCCAAGTTGCTTCCCTCTAAGCCTTCGTCCCCTCATCTGTAAAGCGGCCCTAACCCAGAGAGCAGCTGTGAGGGTCACACGGGCTCTGCTGTGGGTACCCAAAGACAAGGAGGGCTGGGGATGAGAGGCCCCGAGTGTGCCCAGTTGGCCCTACCTTCCCATCTGAGGACTGTTTGCCAGTTCCTCCGATGTTGGCAAAGTACTGGATGACCTTCTTCGTGTTCTCAGTCTTGCCTGCACCAGATTCTCCACTGCAGGTGGAAAATGGGAGCAGACGAGTGAAGGACAAAGAGGGGATTGCCCGCAGAGAAGCAAAACGATGAAAGGTACGGGCTGGGCATCATCACATCTCACCCATCAGGGGCAGACAGGGTAGGGCAGGAGGGGACTTGGGGACATGGAGGCCCCCACCCCCCACACTTGGTTTAGCAGATGCAGCCTTAGTCGTCCCCGCTAAGCCCACTCGCTCTCTGCCTGCAGATTTCCATACAAAGTCCTGCCAATTAATGCTAAGAAGGCTTAATGACATGTGTAAGACACAAACCTAATTATTTGTCTATAGACTGAGAGGCAGGAGGGACACTTACGTGATTAGCATAGACTGATTTTCACGCTCTGTAGGGAGGGAACCGTCAACAGGAAGATGTAATTAGAAAACACTTAGAAACTCTGACATTTAGCATCACCCTAACCACACCGTCTGCATCTCTCTGCATCCCACCCGGCTTGGAGAATGGCTGCAGTGGCCCACGGACGCCGAAGACCTAGGATCCCATGAGGTCTGAGGCTACACGCCTGCCTCTGCAGCCCACATCCTTGCAGAAGGGGCCAAAACTTTACCAGCCACTCTGTTTCTATAAGCACCGTCCCATGAAGCTGCCTAGTCGTAAGCAACATAAAGAGAAATAGTAATAAAAATCACGTTGTATTGTATGGTGAAGATTGCACAGGGAATGGTTCAGGGTTGACTTGAGTTCTGGACATTATTTAGCTTGGCATCCCATGTTTTTGTGATGCTTAGATGAGATGGGGTGTGAGGTAGGGCAGGTACTTAGCAAGTGCATTCACTGAGCAATATTTAAAAAAATCTTCAATGGGTGATGAGGGGTCAGCGTTGGGATTGGGTAGCACATGGGTCTAATACATCTGGAGCCCCAGTGGCACAGGGACTTTTCTTGCCCTGCCATGACAGCCCCAGCGGACCTCATTGCACGCACCCATGAGCATGTCGTGGTAGGCGATGTCCGAAATGGAGAAGAGGTGGGGCGGCATCTCCGTACGCTTCTTGCCTTTGTACATTTTGGCCACGCGGGCCCCGTAGATGGGCAGCCACCGGTAGGGGTTGATTGTCACACAGAACAAGCCTGAGTAGGTCTGGCGGGAGAGAAGGAAGATGGTTAGCTGGCCCTCCCTCCTGATGCCCTCCTCCCTCCATATCCTGGCCCATCACAGAGCATCCTGGCTGGATCATCCTGTCAACCTAGAGAGGTACAGTGATGTTCTCTCTGGGGGCAAAATCTATGTCTGAGTCTTTATTCAGTAAACAAAACCAGCCTTCTCTTTAATACATATCTGTTTCATTTTCTTTTGGCTTAATTATCTGAATCCATAACGTAGTCATTTGTATGGATAAATACGCAGCAAAAAGTCCCCCAGCTGCTCAGTGACCGCCCCCTCCTCCCACAGGGAAGCTCTGTGTTGGTTTCTAATACCCCTTTCCACGGTTTTTTGATGCACCTATACAAACAAATCCAGAGACACGTTCGTATCCCCTCACCTTGTTTTTAAAACAAGCAGTAGTATTCTATGATACTGATTTATTTTTATTTTTTAATTAAAAAGTTTTTTGAAGTATAGTTAATTTACAATGTTGTGTTAATTTCTGCTGTACAGCAAAGTGATTCAGTTATACATGTATATATTCATTTTCATATTCTTTCCATTATGGTTTACTACAGGATATTGAATATAGTTCCCTGTGCTAATAGTAGGACCTTGTTGTTTATCCATCCTATGTACATTAATTTGCATCTGGTAATCCCAGACTCCCAATCCTTCCCTCCCCTACCCCTCTCCCCCTTGGCAACCACAAGTCTGTTCTCTTTGTGAATCTGTTTCTGTTTCATAGATATGTTCATTTGTGTCGTATTTTAGGTTCCACATATAAGTGATATATGATACTGTTTTAATCTTGCTTTTTCCACTTACTATACAGGGGAGATTTTCCATGAGAGTTCATGGAGTCCTTACCGTGTGGACACAATCCAACTGGTGGACAGCTGGGTTTGATCTACTCTTAAGAAGAGACACCACCTTCTCTTTTCACCCCATGGCAATTTTTTAAGGAAATCATCCCAGTTTTTAAAAATCAGAGAAACCAATGAGGTAGTGAAAGAAATTATTTGAGGGCAGGAAATGGCCAAATCCATGGGTCCCAAACTTCTCCTGCTGGACACTCACATTGACTTCTGGTGCCCCCTCTTTTCACGTAAACTTTAAAACTTTCCATTTTGGTCCAAGTGGGGATATCTCCCCAGTTTCTCCTTAGCAGAGCTGCAATATATTGCGTTTTTAAAGGGAACCTTATTAAATAGAAACTGATCCAAAGAAAGGGGAGCAAAGAGAAGAGGAAGAGAACCCACGTAAAGACCTGAGAGGATGATGCACTGTGTCTTATCCTGGGACCCAGCCACTGAGTCACTCTTTCCCTCCAGCCCTGTCTGCAGGGTGGGGTGGGGCAGATAGTGGACCAGAAGCTAGTTCTGTCCCTGTTTGGGTCAGAATGTAAAATAGAGGTCCCCCGCCACCCTTGCAGGAGGGACACGAGAGGGCAGCAGTCGGGGCCTTGGAGCTGTCCTGCCTGCCCCAGTTTTTCCATCAGTGGTTCAGCTGAGGTGTTTGGATTTAAAGGAGACTCCTGCCCTGGTCCCTCAGGCCACACTCCACAGAGCCTGCAGCCCCTTAGCCCAAAGACATGATGTGGCCACCCACAGGAGCAAGGGCTCAGCTGCACGGGGGCCCTGAGTAAGCACCAGCCCTGAGCTTGGCCATTGAGCCCACACGGACATTCTCAGCCAAAGCTCCAGGCTCAGCCAGGGGCAGATGTGGCTCTTCCCAGGCTGAGGTTCAGTGAGGCCCCACTAGCCTCCAGGCCCAGCAAATATCCCCAAGAACTTTCCAGAGATCCTCCAGCACTGCATGGGGCTATGGTGCTGCTGAGGGTCTGAATCTGGAACTAAAGTAGTATTGAGGAGGACAAGGGGAGGAAGCATGTGGCAGTTCTCTTGGCTGTCACCAAAACCCAGTAGAGGAAATCCCCAGCGGCCTCTGACCTTGAAGTCAGGCCCCAGCTCACCTCGTCCCACCGGATAGCCTCTTTCCTTTTTAGTAAAGACATCTAGAGAGGCAAACACCAAAACTTCCTTATATCCCATTTTGAGTTTAGCCACCAGCACCTTCGGGAAGTCTTAGGATTTCCAAGGTGGTCAGGGAGACTGATGGTAACCCGGTTTGCTCATCCTAGCACAGGGCTCAGTGTTTGTTGAATGAATGAATGGTTGGATGGAATTGGCTAGAAGGAAAGGAGAAAGGAGGGATGGAGGAAGGAAGGAAAGGAGAGATGAATGGATGGATGGAGGGTGGATGGACAGGGAAGGACCTCTACTGAGGCCACATGAAGTCACTAGGGGGAAAATGATGTTTTGATTGGAGAGTTCGCAGGGGTGGTGTCAGGAGGAAGACTTCTGGATGACAGCCTCAGCAAAGGGTCTGTCAGCTGCCCATGGGGATTGTACTGTCACTGAGATGCCAAAGCCTTGGGGTGGAAATTCTAACACGTCAAAAACGTGGTCCCTCTGCCCTTGTCCCAGACATAATGTGTATGGGTTGCTGGGGAGGGTAGAGTAGCTGCCCCCTCCCCATCAGGAGAGGGGCAGAAGATCTGCAGCCTCCCCTTCCTCCCCACACCCAGCCCTGGCACTCACATAGATCCTCATGTTGACGTAGCGTTGACGTAGGTTGTCCAGGACGCTGGCCTCGTTCAGGAAGGTCATGTTAGCCATGTCACTGACTTGGTAGAATTTGGGTGGGTTCATCTGCTGGATATCATCCTTCTTCATGGTGAGCGTCTGGGGGGTCAAGACACAGCAGCACATGCATTAAGACATAGTACTGTCACAGCCACAGTGGCATCGGGCACAGGGTACTACCCATTCTCTGGTGTCCTGCAAAAAGCTGGAATCAGTGGGTCCACCTCCTGTTCCAGCTATGTCTCACTGACTTGGGATGGGGAAGAACTTCCAAGGCCATATGAGCCCTAACTGCCTCCCCTCTGAAGTAGAGATGACAGTGGCTTCCTTGGCTGGTTGCTGGGAGGACTATATGAACTTAAGTGGCACCAAGTAAAAAGACCTTGAAGTTCCTTCCCTACATTCAGAGCACCTCCAACCTGTGTTTCTCTTCCAGCCAAGTCCATTCTGGTAGCTGATCAGAACTTGCTCACTGATCCCAGGGACCCTTTGCAGAGATGTGACTCTTGGCTCTCTGCCTTGAGAAGTAGTGGTGGTTTCTAAATAGCAATGAGCTTTTCCATTAAAAATAAAAAGACATTCCCCTGCTCCCACCAAACCACCTTGAAGTATAAAATTGAAAGCAAGCAAGCAAACAAGACTAAAAAAAAAAAAAAAAAAAAGACAACAATGATGAGCAGTAGATGTTTTAGGGTGAAAATAATATAGCATTAGGGCTTCCCTGGTGGCACAGTGGTTGAGAGTCCGCCTGCCGATGCGGGGGAAGCGGGTTCGTGCCCCGGTCTGGGAGGATCCCACATGCCGCGGAGTGGCTGGGCCCGTGAGCTATGGCCACTGAGCCTGCACGTCCAGAGCCTGTGCTCCGCAACAGGAGAGGCCACAGCAGTGAGAGGCCCGCGTACCGCAAAAAAAAGTAAAAAAAAAATAATAATAATATAGCATTAAGAGTCTGGAGCTCCTGTGCACAAGCAGGCAAATCCCATCCCCACTCTGCACCCCAATTTTTCCTCTGTAAATGAAAACTCATGCCAGCTCTTAAATGGCAGTGTCTGGGTCCGAAGCTCAAGACGTGATCCAGAAAACAAATATCTTTCAGCTGTCTGAAGCCTGAGATGTGAGGCTTAAACACCTACTGGGATTTCTGGGACTTTTAATAATTTATGAGTCCAACAGGCATATAATTTGAAATCTTGACAGTTCTGGAAAATCCACCCAGTAATGGTCACCACACCCCCTAGTAAGTCAGGCTAGGTTTCATTCAGAGTCCATTTCTGGTAGTTGCTGATCTCTGGTCCTCGCCCACAGGCAAACTCTTCTCTTACAGCCCCAGCAGAGAAATGGAAGCCTGTGCCTTTATCGCAGGAGCCAGATGAGTTGGTCTTTTCTGTCCCAAACCCGGCTGGATGGCCTGTCTACCACAGATGCTCACAGAGGTTGTGTTGTCCTTAAATTGCACCCAAACTGGGGCCTCTGGGGCTCCACTCTCATCATCCATCATTCCTGGCAACACTGCAGTGCCCTGCCTTTCTGAAAAGGATGTTTCTCCTGAGAGTTAAGCTTGACTTTCATGTTCAAACCCACTTTACCACAGCTATATATAGTCTCATCTTTCTGTGGCCACTCCCCTCAAAGGGAGGGGAGGCACACAGTAAAGCTTAGACGTTGCAAGTTCTGATCATGGAATATCTCTGTTCTTTTATTTGTGAAATTAACCAAGGATTGACTTCACACTCCCTGGATGCAGCCCAACCATGGAAGATGAGGTGGTGCTGTAGAGGGGTCATGGGCATTGGAGCCAGATACAGTAAGCTTTGAATCTGAGTTCATCACCTTCTGTCTTTGTGACTGTAGGCAGATTACCTAAAATCTCTTTGATCCTCTGCAAAATAGGGTCCATACATCCTACTATATAAAGTTATTGAAAGGGTTAAGCAAAAGGTCTAGCGCCTCCCCAGGAGTCTGCCCCAGGGGAGGGGTTTCATGAACCAAAGTTTCTAACCACTCTCTCAAGTCATGCCTTGTAGCTGAACACTGTAGACCAGCAGAGAGTGGTGTGGTAGTAAACCAGCTGCATGGGGAAAAAAAAAATCCCTGATTTGTACCATTTGTCAGTTCCACCATGGCTGACATCAGGCTGCCAAAGGTTTAACAACCAGTTGCAAAGCCCCCAAATGTTTAGCATTAGATCCTTACAAGCCAGGGCAAGCCAGCCCCAGCACACCACCTCCATGCAGCAAGGATCTTGGTGCCACCATCTGTAGCTCATGACGCTGGAGAGCTCACTCAGGTTGGCCAGGGTATCCCAGGGCCCTGTCTCACATTCCTCATGCCATCATGGGCACATAGCGCCACTCCTGATGGGTGGGATGCTCCTTCTCATTCTTAGAAAATAGATTCCCCATGAAAGGTGCTTGGGGCTTTAAAGATAAGTAACTCTCCTGATAATCTCTCTCACACATGCACTGTTTTAGAGCATACAAAGTACTTTCATGCCCTATCATGTTGGACTCTCTGTCGTAAGAGAGCCAAAGCTCAGAGAGGGAAAGTGTCCTGCTCAGGGCCCCACAGCTTGAGTGTCATTGAGTCTGAACTTGAACCCAGCACAGGGGACTCGGAGGCATCTGCTCTTTTTGCCACCTTGCCTCTTGAGCCCAGGTGTCCACCACTCCTAAAGCTCAATTTCATCCTGGGGATTATTCCCCACCCACCTGGTTGGTGATCGTCTTCACGGTGACCTGGTCACCCTGTTCAGACTGGATCTCCCCAGAAATGAAGCCCTCCTTCTCATCCTTGACCCAGCAAGACCTCTTGATGTCATAGGGCTTGCTCATGGCTTCCATTCTCTCCTTTTCGGAAGGTGTCAGGAAGGGCATTGGGTCCACATCGTCCCCACATTCGCCTCTGGATCCACTGGGCATTGTGGCTTGGCTGAGGGAGGAGCAAGTAGGAACCACGGGTGGGAACCAGGACTTCCCTGGGTGCTGGAGGGGAAAGAGAGGATAGTTTGCCAAGACTGTTGTATGGCCTGGAGCAAATGCCTGGGAGAGACATGGGGCTGCTTCTCTCATGTCACTTTGAATGTCTTGCTGCTATTAGATCTTAGTAACCAAGAATAAGAAAGAAGCTGATAACTCCTCAGAGTTGTGTACCCCTAACCACCACAAAACACTTCTGCATCTGTGGTCCCATATGCCCCTCACACTAAGGCTATGAGGTAGGAATCAGGGAGTCCATTTTATGGAGGAGAAGACGAAGGCCAAGAGAGATTAAAGCATGCAGTTTTAACCATGAACTGGGACGAGAAAAGGATTACCACTTGGTTTTCATTTTCCCTTAAGGTCTGGGCAGAGGCCACAAGCCACTGTAGTACCAGCACTGCTGTGGCTTGTCCCCAACAGAAATCACAGCTATTCTCCTTTCATGGTAGCAGGCATCTCCAAATATGACTTACTTACCCTCGTCTCAACTTTGAAGTGATGGTCTCATGAGACCCTCGGTTAGAAATTGTTATTTAAATCTACTAACAAAAAAGTACACTTTTAATTGCTATATCACAAACTGATTTTGTAATATTTTGATACCATTGGTTTCCTTTGTGACCCTATGTAGTTTATTTTATGCATTTAAAAACTCTAATCTGAGCAGAGGTCCACAGGCTTTACCAGATGCTAAGCGAGTCCCTGGTACAGAATAATTGCCCCCGGTTCAATGGTTACCTCTCTTAAGATGAGGCCAGCCTGGGGTCAAGGCTGGACCTCTTGGTTTCCAAATGCAGACAAACCAGGAAGGAGGAGGACTGGGGACTTTCAGTAGCAAAGAGAGAAGTCGGGCATCGCAGTTTGTCTTGGGGGTGAAGAAACTTCTCGGAGGTTTGGGGAGGATGTGGTTCTGAGCCCCATTGTCAGCAGTGCTGTTCTCAAGCCAAGGGTTCAGCCTCCACCTTTAAGTAACCCAGCTGGGGATGGAGCGTCTCACGACGGTGCCCCCAGACACCTGCTACACCAAGGTATCCTCGGGGGAGCTCCAGTGTTCCCTGCCAGGGGTCCTGGTGTTTCCAAAAGAGGCTGAGCCAGGACAGGCAAACGATGGAGGCAAAGCCAGACACTTTCTCCTCTTCTCATCTTGCTGTGGGGTCCAGCTTAGAGTTCTGATTGGAGCCTGGGTTCCCCAACCCCAAAGCTGGTCCATTTTGCAGAAAATAAGAATGAGAGAAGGGGCATGGGTGGGGTGGGGGGGTAGGGGTCCTGTGCCCTCATGGGCCACTGACCTCTTTGTCCATCTGGTGATGTCTGTGGTCTCACTGGACAAAATTTTAAATTCAGGTAATGAACTATAAGATCACCAAGGAAACAAATGACATTGAAATGTAATTAACACAATATTAAACATGCATGATACAGCACTAGGTGTGCTTCCTAACGGCAGGTCTAATAACCACTTTAGTTTTGAAGCAACCGTGAGAATTAACAATCTTTTGACCTCTCTGCAACAATTGTAATATGATATGAAAATACCTGTGACTTCTGTTGCTGACAGTCACAGGTATTGCTCATACGACTGTGTTAAAAAGGGAGGAAATGATACATTTCAGTTAAGGGTAGTGAACATCATGAAGCAATTGTTTTTCCACTGGAGACCCCCCAGCCCAGGGTAGGAACCCTGTCTGATCCCTCCTGATGAGTCCCGTCTCTGGGGAGCACGGGGCTGGGAGTCCTTGGTTTCTGCTGGTAGCTTTGGACAGTATTTGTCCAGCATCCAGGGGACCAGGCTCTCACTCAGCTCTGCCACAAGTCACCGTGGGCAGCTCAGTGGCCTCGTTGTCCCCCACCCCCTTTCTGGAAGATACAACTGCGTGACATAAACTTCCTTTTGCCATTTGTTGTCCCTGATGACACCAAAGCATTGCCTTTTTGCGGTCTCATTTTTGTGGTTCTGTTTGACATAGATGGAAGTCACCAGGGACATGAGACCAAAATCCACATGAAAAGAAAATGTGAGTATCAGCAAGGTCAGATTTTAAAAAATGCATTAGGCTTGTCATTAAAACAACAACTGCTCCTGTCTCAGTGCTGGGTTCCTTTTTAATTGTCCTAGTGGGGGAGGAAGGGCCAGAAATTCTCCTTTGTTTATTCCAATTAGGCTGCTTGCTTTTTTTTTTTTTTTTTTTTTTAATGGTGGTTTTGCCATGAACTACAGGCTAAGGTATGATGGCTGTTGTCCTGGCCTGGTGGCCTGGGGCACAGACCCCTGGGACCAGGCACTGCCTGAGGGCTGTGCAGGCCACTGACACTAGGTCCCACCCCCTCTCAGTGGCCACCAGCCTCCTGCTCAATTGTGACCCCACCTTCCAGGGCCCCCTGCATCCAAACCACTCCTGCCCCCTACCCCCGCCCCCAGACAACTGCTTTTCCAGGCATCTTTGACAACCAAGACCCATTTTTCAAAATCATGAACCACAAAACAGAGAAAAAATTCAGCTTGTGGAATGCAAAAGCTAAAAGGGTCCTCAGGGGGGGAGAGATGCATTACAGAGTGTGGGAAGGGGGTGGTGGGGATTGAACCCAGCGTGACTCCAGCATCCCCTCAATCCCCTGGGGGGAGGCGGGTAGTGCAGTGAAATGAGGTTGATCTGGGTTCAAATCCTGTCTCGCTGTGGAACGAGGCAGCTCTCTCCTGCCCCGTAGATCCAGATCCCTTGGAGCATTGAATGATGTGCCCACTCTGCAGCCCCTCAAGAAATGCCCACCCCCTAGTCCCCTTTGCAAATCTCTCATCATTACATCTCTTTTCCTCTGGAGGCTTCTCCACGGCACCCCCTCCCCGTTTCCCATCTCCCCCAGCATCCTCTGTGGTACCTACCTGGGACCACACTGGAAGAGACTGGATGCCCAGCAGAGGCTGGCCATTCCCTTTTATACCTGCCCAACAGGTCTGAGCCAGCAAAACTTAAAAAAGAAAAGAACCTCCCAGGTCTCCAGTGGCTCAGCTGGCCTCACCTTCCAGGGCTTGACTGAACACTCCTGGGTCCCTTAGGGGGGATCAGTGAATGCCTTGATTCTAGGACGTTTGCTTTCCTCCCATTGCCCTTGTGGGGAAACTGATGACCTCAGCGCAGGGATGCAGGCTGTGGGCAGAAATAGAACAGCTGGCTAATGAGTTTTCCTCTTAAAGCTGTAACTGCACCATGGAGGGGGCTGATGATCAAGGAGTAAGGCCCTGGGTGGGCTCATCCGCAGCCTTGGGCATGGATGAGCCTGGATAACAATTGGTTGATGACTTTGTCCCTTTCATAAACTCAGGACAGAAATACGAACTTGGACTTCCCTCCCTTGACGATGGCTGTGGGCCCCCTCCAACCCACCATGGCACCTTGGTGTGGTGCCAGAGCCCATGGGGCACCTTGGTGTGGTGGCAGCTTTGAGTTCTAAAGCCTTACCTCTAATTCTTCCATGGTTTTCCATGCATTTTATGGCCTTGAGCAAGTCCCTGTCCTCTCTGGGCTTGTCTTTCCCACCTATAAAATGGGATGGATGGATTCTAAGAGTCCTTTGTGCCCTTCTCAAGCTTGGAGATGGCCTCTGGGTCTGGAGGGAGAAACTGCCTGGGGGACTTTCTTCCTGGCATCTGCCATTAACCCATCTCCACCCCCAGGTCCCTAATTCACTACTTTTTTAATTGATAAAAAAGTAACATAAAATTAACCATTTTAAGTGGATAACTCAGTGGCATTTAGTATATTCACAATGTCATGCAACTGCCTACCACCTCTATCTAGTTCCAAAACATTTTCATCAGCTCAAAAGGAAAACTACAACCCATTAAACAGTTTCTCCCCCAGCCCTTGGCAATCACCAATCTACTCTTTGTCTTTATAGTTTTACCTCTTCTAGGGATTTCATATGAATAGAATCATACAATATGTGACCTTTTGTGCCTGACTTCTTTCATTTAGCATGGTTTCAAAGTTCATCCACATTGTAACATGTACCAGCACTTCATTCCTTTTCATGGCCAAATGATCTTCCTTTGCATGGATGGACCATAGTTTCTTTATCCATTCCTCCATTGATGGACATTTGGGTTGTTCCCACCTTTTGACTATTGTGAATCATGCTTCTGTGAACATATATGTGCATATATTTGTTTTCAATTCTTTTGGGTATTTACCTAGGAATGGAATTCCTGGGCCATTTGGTAATTCTCTGTTTAGTTCTTTGAGGAATCCCCAAACTGTTTCCACAGCGGCTGAATCATTTCACATTCTCCCCAGCAATTCACAAGTGTTCAAATTTCTCCATATCCTCACCAGCACCTGTTATTTTCCTTTTTTTAAAAAAACTATGGGTGTCCTAGTGAGTGGGAAGTGGTATCTCATTATGGTTTTTATTTAGGTTCCCCTGATGACAGATGATGTTGAGCATCTTTTCATGTGCTTGTTGGTGATTTGCATATCTTTGGAAAAATGTCAAGTCCTTTGCCCATTTTTAAATTGGGTTGTTTGTCTTTCTGTTCTTGAGCTGTAAGAGTTCTTTATATATTTTACATACTGGGCCCTTATCAAATATGTGATTTGCAAATATTTTCTCCCATCCTGTGGGCTTTTTCAATTTCTTGCTAAGTCCTTTAATGCACAAAAGTTAATTTTTTTAAAATTTATTTTTAAAATTTTATTGAAGTATATTTGATTTACAATTTGTGTTAATTTCTGCTGTCCAGCAAAGTGACTCAGTTATACATATATATATTCTTTTTCATATTATTCTTTTCCATTTTGGTTTATCACAGGTTATTGAATATAGTTCACTGTGCTATACAATAGGACCTTGTTGTTTATCCATCCTGTATAGACAAGTTTGCATCTGTTAATCCCAAACTCCCAATCCTTCCCTCCCCATCCCCCCAAAAGTTAATTTTAATGAAGTCCAATTTATTTTTTATTTTGCCACCTGTGTTTTTGGTGTCATATGTAAGAAACCACTGCCAAATTCAAAGTCATGAAGGTTTGCCCCTGTGTTTTCTTCTAAGAGTTGTATGGTTTTAATTTTATATTTAGGTTTGATGCCTCAATTCACTCTTAAAGGAAAAAGGAACCCATCTGAGTACAGAGCTGATTTCCCTTTTTGTCTCTCTGGGTTGGGACCCGGGAAGCAACTACTTTAAACCCAAAGAATCTTTTATTTAGTACATAGTAATGTTCTGCAGGTGTTTTCTATTATCATCTGATCCCCACAGCATGGTACTGTATTCTGAAAACCGGAATCTGGCAATGAAGAATCATATTGATAAGCAGTGATGACATTGACCTTTAGCAGCACCTGCTCTGCCAGAATACTTCACGCCTGAGGATGAACCTCACTTCTCCCATGTGGGACCTCAGTTTCCCCAAAGGTAAAATCAGATTTTGACTGAGATGCCTTCAAGCATGGCTGCCCGCAATGCTGTCGAGGCACCATTCCTGCCCGCTTGTTGCTCTCCAGAGTCTAATCACCTCACGGGGTTGTTTTTCATCTCTTCAGCAGCAGGACTTTTTTTTTTTTTAAACATCTTTATTGGAGTATAATTGCTTTACAATGGTATGTTAGTTTCTGCTTTATAACAAAGTGAATCAGTTATACATATACATATGTTCCCTTATCTCTTCCCTCTTGCGTCTCCCTCCCTCCCACTCTCCCTATCCCACCCCTCTAGGTGGTCACAAAGCACCGAGCTGATCTCCCTGTGCTATGCAGCTGCTTCCCACTAGCTATCTATTTTATGTTTGGTAGTGTATATATGTCCGTGCCACTCTCTCACTGTTACAGCTTACCCTTCCCCCTCCCCACATCCTCAAGTCCATGCTCTAGTAGGTCTGTGTCTTTATTCCCGTCTTACCCCTAGGTTCTTCATGACCTTTTTTTTTGTTGTTGTTAGATTCCATATATATGTGTTAGCATACGGTATTTGTTTTTCTCTTTCTGACTTACTTCACTCTGTATGACAGACTCTAGGTTGATCCACCTCACTACAAATAACTCAATTTCGTTTCTTTTTATGGCTGAGTAATATTCCACTGTATATATGTGCCACATCTTCTTTATCCATTCATCTGTCGATGGACACTTAGGTTGCTTCCATGTCCTGGCTATTGTAAATAGAGCTGCATACGACCCAGCAATCCCACTACTGGGCATATACCCTGAGAAAACCATAATTCAGAAAGAGTCATGTACCAAAATGTTCATTGCAGCAGCAGGACTTTTAAAGGGCAGACCTTTGTGCAGAAGTCTGGTTTGTGCAGGAGAAAAGTGGAGCTTTTCTGGGTAGAGCAGGGGAGGAGGCCTCCCCACCTCCACCCTCCCTGGGGCCTTTGAGGACAGCACCCAGACAGCCAGGAGAGGCAATGGGGGGAGCCCTCCCCTGGCAGTGGTGGCCTAGAGTCCGTCCTTGGAATGCAGTGCCCACCCAAAACCCGGGGTACTTCTAGCTTCTTCCCGTGATGATCTTTTTTTTTTTTTTTTTTTTTTTTTGGCAGTACGCGGGCCTCTCACTGTTGTGGCCTCTCCCGTTGCAGAGCACAGGCTCCGGACGCGCAGGCTCAGCAGCCATGGCTCACGGGCCCAGCCGCTCCACGACATGTGGGATCTTCCCAGACCGGGGCACGAACCCGTGTCCCCTGCATCGGCAGGCAGACTCTCAACCACTGCGCCACCAGGGAAGCCCCCGTGATGATCTTGATGATCATCATCTTCTGGCTAATGAGCAGTGGGAGTGGGCAGTGAGAAAAGGGACCCGGCCCTGCCGTGATTCTGGGAAGGGATGTTCCCCAACAGGAGGTTTTCAGCCCGGGCCCCAGCAGGAAGGAGCCCACTCCAGTGGGGTCACTGCCTAGAGTGTGATGAAGAGATTGTTGACTAATTGGGGCAACCTTACGGGAAACCAATGGAGGATGGTGAGGTACCCTCCCTACCCCTAGAGAGGTGACCGCAAAGCCACCACACCCCAGATATGGCTGTAGGAAAGGCATGGCCCTTAGGAGCTGGCACAGCTGCTGCCCAACCAGACCCAGCAGCAGAGTGGGGACCTGGGGAGGCAGCGGGGGGCAGAGGGGAAGGCCAGCCTCCTGGGACATGGAACAGGGTGGTGAAGGATTGCAAATAGATCTGGAGCAAATGTAGGACCTCCAGCAACTGTCTCTTGGTTTGAGCTTCTCACGGGGGAGTTTTTAATGGTCAGCATTCCAGAAAATTCCATCTCAGTAGTGTGCTTGGGGAAAGCCCTTGAAGTAACTGTCAGGTGACTGCTACCTCCCAAGAGTAGGTGAGCGCGTGCATTGTTCTCTGTCTTTAAAAATACACTAAGAGGGACTTCCCTTGTGGCGCAGTGGTTAAGACTCCGTGCTCCCAATGTAGGGGGCCCGGGTTTGATCCCTGGTGAACTAGATCCCACATGCATGTCACAGCTAAGGGAGCCCACGTGCCACAACTAAGGAGCCCACCTGCTGCAACTAAGACCCAGTGCAACCAAATAAATACTTTTTTTTTGGCGGTACGTGGGCCTCTCACTGTTGTGGCCTTTCCCGTTGCGGAACACAGACTCCGGATGCGCAGACTCAGTGGCCATGGCTTACAGGCCTAGCTGCTCCACAGCATGTGGGATCTTCCTGGACCGGGGCACAAACCCGTGTCCCTGCATCGGCAGGTGGACTCTCAACCATTGCACCACCAGGGAAGCCCTAAGTAAATATTTTTTAAAAGATACACTAAGAATCTCATTGGACTTGGAGTCATCTAGCCCCTAAAGGTACCAGCGGGAAGTCTAGTGATGTCTTTCTATAGAAGGCAAGCTGACCTGAATCCCCTTGGGCGAAAAATTCCCTGGAGTCATGGGTTGGTGTTGGTTCAACCACAAAAACAAAGGGCTCCCTTGTCCATGAGCTCATTTTGATCCTTCCCACAACCCAGGCAGGTGCATAGGGCAGATGAGTAATGACCTACTTATAGCAGATGAGAAAACAGAGGCTCAGAGTGGTGAAGCAATTTGCCAGAAGACACACAGCAAGTCAGTGTCTGAGAAATGACTTTGTTTTTCTTCCTAGCACTTAAATCACTCTCCAAACGATGCATTATAGATCTACTGGATGATTTTGGGGGTCTTGCCTCATAGAACATAAGCGTGGTGAGGGCAGGGACTTGGTCTCTTTACCGGTGGTCAAGAACTTGGACTCAGAAACGAGATTCTCTGGGTTTGCCCCTTATGAGCTCTCTGTGCCTCAATTTTCTCATCTTGAAAATGGGGATAACAGTGGTACCTACCAAATAGGCTTGTTATGAGAATTAAATGAGCTCATACAAGTGCCTGACATCTATTAGATGGTCAATAAATATTCGCTGAATGAATGAAAGCCCGAGCTGTGTATGGGAAACAATGACACCAAGTGCAGTACTCTGTTCGGGGGGTTGTCTAGATGGAAGTTGTTCTTGTCATCTACATCCAGAAACCCCTGGACTTAGCATACACAGAGGGCTGGGCCCTGCCCCCAAGCAGCCGGCTTAGGAAATAGGCCTGATAGTCCTTATGTGTCAATCTCTCCCCCCATACCCCTTCTTTCCTTTCCCCAGTCCCTTGAGCTCTGTGCCAGGTTCCTTGCTACCCCAGCAAAAACATACAGTTAACTAGACTCATTCTCTGCCTCCAAGCAGTTTGCTCTGTTGACTCTGTGCCTCTGGTGGGGAAACACTGTGCTGAGTGCTATAGTGGGAGAAGGACTGGGGAGGGCAGACGAGATTGGGAGATAAAGGCGGAAGAGTAGCGCCATGTTGGATCCTTCTGCTCTTTTACAGCCTGAGGACCACACCCCCAACCCTGGCAGTGCCCCCTGGAGGGCCCCCCAGTGCCAGGGCCAGGGCCCAGAACCTCGGATGGAACAGAGTTCGCACTCAAGGTAAGTCAAAGTAAATCGGACCCCCGTTCAGATCCGCAGTCAGGAAGCCAAAGCTGTAGATTCCCTGCCGTGTGCCAGGCCCTGGACAGGAGCCAGCTGCTCCTGGGACAGCGCACCGCCTTCCTATGAAGCAAAGCGCCAGCTCTGGAAGGTCCACAGGGCGGGCTTTCCCAGCCTACAAGTGCCACTGCTGTTGGACATTCAGTGGTCACCCCCTCCACACATTTACTGTACACTCCTAAGGGCCTCCTACTTATGAAGCTGGTCTGTCCATCCATGATGGTGGGGGTTTGTGGGTGGGTGTGGTCTTCTCTCCTTGTTTAAAAAGAGAAGTGTGGGCTTCCTTGGTGGCGCAGTGGGTGAGAGTCCGCCTGCCGGTGCAGGAGACACGGGTTTGTGCCCCGGTCCGGGAGGATCCAACATGCCGCGGAGCGGCTAGGCCCGTGAGCCATGGCCACTGAGCCTGCGTGTCCGGAGCCTGTGCTCTGCAATGGCAGAGGCCACAACACTGAGAGGCTTGCGTACCGCAAAAAAAATAAACAAATAAATAAAAAGAGAAGTGTGCCCTTGTCCAATTGGATACAAAGTGTCGGCTTCTAGAACATTCTTAGAATGCAGAGACCTCCCAAGTGGAAAGAGTTCCATGACTTTGAGTCTCAGTTTTGACCTTGCGTAAGTCTTTTGACCTCCATGAGCCTCCCAGTTCTTCACTATTAAATGGGAAAAATAGTAATAACAATAGGACTTCCCTGGTGGCGCAGTGGTTAAGAATCCGCCTGCCAATGCAGGGGACATGGGTTCAAGCCCTGACCTGGAGAGATCCCACATGCCACAGAGCAACTAAGCCCGTGCATCACAGCTACTGAGCCTGTTCTCTAGAGCCCGCGAGCCACAACTACTGAAGCCCACATGCCTAGAGCCCATGCTCTGCAACAAGAAAAGCCACCACAGTGAGAAGCCCATGCACTGCAATGAAGGGTAGCCCCACTCGCAGCAACTAGAGAAAGCCAGTATGCAGCTACGAAGACCCAACGCAGCCAAAAAATAAATAAAAAAATTTAAAAATTAATAAAAATAATATAAAATAATTATAATAATAATTATTTTAAAATATAATAATAATAACAACTACTGACTTCACAGAACTGATGAAATGATCAAATGGATTGTGGACTCGAAAATGCTTTTTTAAAATTTGTAACTAATCATCGTTAATGAATTATATTGAGCATCTTTTCACATACTTATCTTCCACCTACGTATCTTCTTTGGTGAGGTGTCTGGTCAGATCTTTTGCTCATTTTTTTTTTATCATCAGGTAGTTTGTTTTCTTATTGAATTTTGAGAGCTCTTTATATATTCTAGACACAAGGCCATTGTTGGATATGTGCTATGAAATTATTTTCTCCTGTGGCTCGTCTTTAAATTGTTTTTAAGTGGTGATACGCTGCCTACATGTTAAGGATCTCCCCACGTGACTCAGAATGGAGACCCCAAGAAATTCCCCCTCCATCCACCTCTGCTTATCTCTGGGCAGCTTCCCTGCAGCATGTTGGGCTCCTCTGAGCAAGGACAGGTGTTGGAGCCGTGAGCTCTGAGAACTTGGCTCAGGGCTGGGGCTGGGAGGGTGGGGTGAGGACAGAGTTGGAATATATTTATCACGCCTGGTAATCCTCAGCCGGTTTCTGCAGGTGTCGGCAGAGTCTTCGGCAGCCCAATCCCCACCCCCTCATGGGAGCATCTCATTGCCACCTCTCTGATCGTCCCAGCTCCACATTCCACACAGTTTGGATGTGTAGGCTGGACGCATGCCTTTAGGATATCCAGGTTCTGGAACCCTCTGATCTGAGGAAGGGCAGCTGAGTCAAGCCTGAGGCTTCTGGCCCCAACTTCCCACCTTGGGCCTGGAGCAGCCCCTCACCAGGCACTGCCCACCCAGGCTCCCGTCTCAGCTCCTCAGGGGAACCTCTTTAGAAGCCCAAATACCGTTATTCTGTCCTCTCCTCCTCCTTTTTTTCTCTTCTCTCTCTTCTTCCCTCCTTCAGGCATCTCTGAGTTAGCTTTGCATAGAAGGGAGCAGAAGGGGAAATTCTGCAGGAGATTGCTATTGGGATGGTCAAACAAACTGTGAGGATGAAAAGTTGGAAACAACCTAAATGTCCATCCATAGGGGATTAGTTCATAATCTAACTAATTATGAACTATAAATAAAGTGAAATAAAAGCACAATGGATATTTTTTAAACTGATGATGTAAATTCATATTTATTGGCATGGAACAAGGCTCACAGCAGACTGTTGGGTTTTTTGTTTTGTTTTGTTTTTTAAGAAGGGTTATAGAACAGCTTGAGCCCTTTTTTGCAAAATGGCACCTGTGTAAACAGAGGCACCAAGAGCTTATCTGAAAGGATCCTCAGCCAGGTGGTCAGACCCATTAGCTCTGGGCGGCAGAATTTCAGGTGATTTTTGTTAAATTGTCTTTAAACTTATCAGTGTTGCCTAAAGTTTTTCTCAATGAGAAGGACTGTTTTTAGCATCTGAAATTATTTTTTAGCATCAAAAAGGTAAAAAATGGGGCTTCCCTGGTGGCACAGTGGTTGAGAGTCCGCCTGCTGATGCAGGGGACATGGGTTCGTGCCCCGGTCCGGGAAGATCCCGCATGCCGCGGAGCGGCTGGGCCCGTGAGCCATGGCCGCTGGGCCTGTGCGTCCGGAGCCTGTGCTCCGCAATAGGAGAGGACACAGTGGTGAGAGGCCTGCGTACCGCAAAAAAAAAAGGTAACAAATGCCTGTCAGAGATATCTCAAGATCTTCCTTCGGTTTTTTGCCCCAGGGTGGTGGTTGGAGGGTACTTCCTGGCAGCTCCTGGAGCTGCATTCCCAGCTGCTGTTTGATTCCTTGGAGGAAGGGGAGGGGGATCAGTGCCCTCCCGGGAGGGTTGCAGGATGAAACCTTGGCAGGTGCAGGAAAGTTCACAGTGTGCTCCTTGAAGGCCAAACATGGACACGGAGCCTGGGCCCAGAAATAGCCCATCGCCCCAGAGACCCTTGGAATTCTGCAGGGTCATCTCAGGAAGGGGAGAGCCCGAGCAGGCCACTGCTGGAAACTTCCTTGCAGACTCTGAAATGGAAGATGAGGGCTAAGACAGGCTCCTCTAACACAAGCTGAACCTGGGCAAGTTCTCCAAAGTCAGCCCAGCTTGACAAGTCTCTGATTCCAAGCCAGCTGGAGATCTCCTAATTAATCGTGAATCCTGTGGAATCCCAGAAATATGGTGGTCAAGCCTGCTGCAGATAGATTTCTCCAGCTGTGTTTCTTTCTTTTTCATACTGCATTTAGACCTATATCTCAATATGATTTTATTTGGCACTATTGTGCCATTTTCATTTCATTATCTCAAAATAGCTAAAAATTATTTTCACTTTTTATCCCCCCCGGCATCTTTCCTCTTTGTCAAGAAGTATTTATTCTTATTTTTCTGAGGGAGAGAATCTCTGCTTTCTGTGGATCCCCCAAGGTCAAATAACTGGTGAATTCAAACCTCAGCTCAGCTGAATAATCTCTCATCCATCCATCCATCAATCCACTCATTCATCTATCCAGCATCCATCCATCCATCCATCCAGTCATGCATCCATCCATCATCCATCCATCCATTTGTCCATTTATCATTATCATCCATCCATCCATCCACTCATCCACCCATCCGTTCAACACGTATTTATGTCACAACTCCCTTTGGGGCCCCAGACTGGGGTGGCGTGAACCTTGGCCTTATTCTCCTGTTCTCTGACAGAGCCATCACAGGGAGTGGGAGTACCGTGCTGAACACACAGTGCTGTCTTTGAATACCTCCCTCCCTCCTTTATCTGGGATGATGATAATATCTCACCAGTTGTCACATGGCAAGGTGATGATGGTGGACCAAAGACCCTATGTGATCGTGAGAGCCTCGGTGCTCGAGCAATGACAACTGTGATTCTTATTTTCTCAGCAGCAGGGACCCTGTCAGGTTCACTCCTGCACCTCGCAGAGGCCAGCACAGAGTAGGCACCCAGGAGCTGCTCCCAAAGGAGCCATGTCCACAGCCCAGCTCCTGAGGTCACGTGGTGTCAGGGGAAAGCCACACACAACCCTGGACCCTGGGTGAGACTTGTGCCTCTGCTATTCAGCGGCCCCAACGAGGAGAAAATTCACCCCCAGAAAACCAAATGCTTAGGACAATCAGGTGGATGAGAAACTTGGGAGGGACGGTGCCGAGCAGCCCAGAAAATACAATGCTTTGAGGAAATAACTGCTGTGTGGAAGGATTCAGGCCTGATTTTACTGGCGAGCCTCAGACTTGATAAATAATCAATGTGGATTCCTTTTTCTGTCTTCCTTAATATCCCCTTTCCTCCTCTTCTCCTGGTTCTGGGCCAAATAGCATTTTCCAAGAATCTGAAATGAACTCCTTAAGCGTCAGCATCCTGGGAAGTTAGAGTCCCCCCAGGATCTGGGGACATTCTGACACATGTGTGCACACACAGACACACAGGGACACAGACAGACACATGGACACAGAGACACACAGACACACACAAATACACACAGATACACAGACACAACACAGACACACACACAGACATACACAGATGCACACAGACACAGAGACACAGGCATACCCACACAGACACACACACAGACATATACACACGTACACACAAGCTCGCATGTGCAGAGGCCAAGGACGGTGACAGCTGCGTTTGTCAGGAGCCATGGATTCCCACGGAGCTGTGGATTCTCAAAGACTGACCTCAAGGACAAAACCTTCCCTGGATCCCCTGAGGAATTGTGACATCAACTCTCCAATTCTGGGGTTCTTTTTTTAACCCCTTTTACATTATTAATATAAATGAATGGGCATTTATAAATAACCAGTGATGCACGGAGTTGGGGGATGATGGAGCTGGTGGCCGGGGACATGGGTAACAAGGAGGGATCCTGACTGCAGAGGATTTAAAGACAATGAAAACCGAGTAGAAATCAGTCTGCGTTCACTAGAGCCCTGCGCTGGCCGGTGTAAACCGTGTCAACGGTAAATACTCCTCCCCCTCCCCCACCACTTGGGAGTCCACTGTAAATAACAGTATTAATGATGCTACATGAACATGAAAAACATGTTCTTGTTTTAGAGAAAGAAATCAGAAGGGAGGAAATTCTGACCCCTGCTACAACATGATGGACCTTGAGGACGTCATGCTGAGTGAAGTAAGACAGTCCCAGAAGGAAAAATACTGTGTGATTCCACTTATATGAGGTCCCTAGAGTCATGACATTCACACAGACAGAAAGTAGAAGGGTGGGTGCCAGGGGCTGGGGAGTCAGTGTTTAATGGGGACAGAGTTTCAGTTTGGAAAGATGAAAAGAGTTTCAGAGATGGACGGTGGTGACGGCTGCACAACAGTGTGAGTGTACTTAATGCCACTCTGTACACTCAAAAATGGTTAAAATAGTCAATTTTATGTTATGGGTTTTTTTGTTTGTTTGTTTTTGTCGGTACGCAGGCCTCTCACTGTTGTGGTCTTTCCCGTTGCAGAGCACAGGCTCCAGACACGCAGGCTCAGCGCCCATGGCTCACGGGTCCAGCTGCTCCGCGGCATGTGGGATCTTCCCGGACCGGGGCACGAACCCGCGTCCCCTGCATCGGCAGGCGGACTCACAACCACTGCGCCACCAGGGAAGCCCTATGTTATCGTATTTTACTACCATAAAAAAAGAAAGAGAGAGACAGAGAAAGAGAGAGAGAAGGGAGGGGGGAAAGGAGGGAGGGAGGAAGGAAGGGAAACAGTTGCAACCCTAGCACAGGCAGTAGCACACTGAGGCAAAGATGGGGCCACACAGACCTGGTCTTCCCATCATGTAACCTCAGGCAATTCACATCGAGGTCGGCAGCCTCAGTTTCCCACTCTGTGAAATGCGATTGGTAATTCCTACTGCATCAAAGGAGTCAAGGCAGGTTAAACAAACCAGGTAAACAAACCCATCCAGGTAATTCAATCTCGAGAACTTAACATAAGAGTTTGTTGGAAAGGTGTAGGAACCTGCCGTCAGACCAGTGGGCAAGTGGTCCCCAGGGGTCAGCCCCGAGCAGAGGTCGGGAGGGTCGAGGAAAGGGGCTCAGTGGAGGGTGGGGCTGATGGAAGAAGGAGATGGAAGCAGGGAGCTGAGGTCATGCTCCCAGCCTGGGTGGACGGTGTGGCCCTTGCCAGTGATCGGGGCTTAGGAGTTGGAGAGGATGACGTGACCTCCACTTGAGGACTCAGATTCCATCTGAAGTGATCTTCCTGCTGCTTTTCTGAGTCCTCTGGGTGGCGACTGTGGGCTCTGTTTGGTGAGCTGATTCGATTTACTCAAAGGATGCCAGCTCAATGCTTGGCTCAGGAAGGGTATTGAGCGCGCCCACTGTACACCCTGGGTACTTCCTGGGTGATGGAGGGGGGACGCCTGGAACACAGTGGGGGTAGAGGGAGAGCCTGGCTCTGGGGCCAGCACGCCCACTTATGCATTCCACAAATATAACGAGCAATGATTCTTCCTGGCCGTGGGGATAAAGCATCGAGTCACAGACAGTGCCCCTACCCTCGTAGAGCTTATGTTCTATTTCAAGGGTGGGGATGGGAAATAAACAAGCAAGTGAATGCATTGCATTTCAGTTGTTAGCAAGTGCTGCCTGGGAGAACATCAGAATGAAGTGAGTCAGGTGGGGATGCAAGGATGGGGTGAGGTTTGATTTTAGACAGGGTGACCAGGAATGGTCTCTCAAAACTGACACCTGAAGGAAGTGAGGGAGGCACAGGGAACAGCAGGTGCAAAGGCCCTGAGGCCAGCATGGTCCTGATGTGTTTGCAGGACCGAGAGGAGGCCAGAGTGGCTGGAGCCAGAGTGGAGGGAGTAAGGTCAGAGGACGAGGATGGGAGGCAAGGCAGAGCATGAAGGGCCTCACAGGCGATTGTAAGGAGGTTGTGAGCACTGGAGCGTTTGAGCAGCAAAGTGGTGTAACTTGACTTAAATGTTTAAAGGATCTGTGCATGTGTGTGTGTGTGTTTAAGAGCCCGAAGGGGCACAGGCCAAAGCAGTGACGGCTGTGATGAGGTGAGAGGGTCGCCGTCGGGCCTGGGTCCCAAGTGGAGGTGGAGAGAGGTGGGTTGTCTCAAATGCCTTGGGTAGAACAGGGAGGCCTAGGGCAATCTCTCTGCTGGCCTTGGATCCTGTGGGAATCAGGCCTCCTGTAAGTCATCCTGAATCCCCCTTTTCTGACACCATCCCTTACCAGCCACCTCAGCTTGAAACCACAGCTTTAACTTATATCTCTGTGTCATTATCACCCACCACTGCCTCGAGCGGTTCACCGGGTCCCACCCCAGTTCTGAGCCGACTGGCCTTTGCTGTATCCCCACCTCGATGTTCTCCAGGCACCTGGATGTACGTATGGGTCCAACCCTGAACCCCACGCTTCACCAACTCAGAACCCCGATTTCTCCACCCCCATCTCCTGCTGTAACCAGGGTGTCCTGGGGTCAGACACCTCCTCTTTCTAGCCCCACCTGGGAAAGAATCCTCCTTTTACCCCTTCCCTCCAGGCTAGCCTAAATATTGTAAAATGACCCACTAAGAATGTTGCTTTTGGTAGGTGTGATCATGGTATTTTGGTTTAGTTTTTAAGTCTATCTGTTAGAGATTCATTCAGAAACTTTATGGATGAAATGATATGCCTGTGATTTCCTTTATAACATACCAACCAAAATCAATAAATACATAATAAAAAAGATGGAGGGAGAAGAAGGAAAGGTGGAGTTGGTAACTGTTGAACCTCAGTGTCCTCAAGGATTCGTTTGTACGCTTCTCTCCCCTTTTACAAATTTGGAACTTTCCATAATAAAAGAAAAAAGTAAAAATAAAGCAAATAGGAACACAACGCTGCTGGGACCTTCGGGGGCTGCCTGCTGCTCTCCAGACAAAGTCCAAACACCTTCAAAGAGTGAGTAACAGGTGGGTGCAGCCCCCTGACACTCTTCGAAATTCCTGGCTCAAAAAGCAAACAGATGTAATTGGTTTTATCATTGATTTAAAATCCCCTATAGGGCTTCCCTAGTGGCTCAGTGGTTAAGAATCCGCCTGCCAATGCAGGGGACACGGGTTCGAGCCCTGGTCCAGGAAGATCCCATGTGCTGCAGAGCAGCTGAGCCCATGTGCTATAGCTACTGAGCCTGTGCTCTAGAGCCCATGAGCCACAACTACTGAGCCCGCAATCCACAACTACTGAAGCCCATGCGCCTAGAGCCCGTGCTCTGCAACAAGAGAAGCCACCACAAAGAGAAGCCTGTGCCCCCCAACAAAGAGTAGCCCCCGCTTACTACAACTAGGGAAAGCCCGTGCACAGCAACAAAGACCCAACAGCCAAAAATAAATAAATGAAATAAATTTATTTTAAAAAATTAATTAAAAAAAATAAAATCCCCTATAGACAGTGCAACTCCCTACTGCCTGGACCAGAGTGGATGGCTCCCTCTGCCCCTCCCCTGTACACCAGGCCATCTTTGACCTGGTACCTCACCCCATTGTCCCTCTAACAATCCTGAACAGCCTCTGTTCCCAAGTGAACCATGGCTGGGTTTTCTTGCCTCCGTGCCTTTTCCTATGCTGTTCCCTCTGCCTGGAGCATTTTTCTCACAATTTTTCACCTGCTGACTCCTTTGCCTACAGACGTGGCTCTAGCATCACCTCTCCCAGAAAGCCCTCCCTGACCTCCCCTGCCCTGTGTTGTCGCAATTACTCTCCTATTCCCACTCTAGGCCCATCTCTGCTCCTGATGGGAGGGCGGGAACCAGGTCATCTTGTTCACTGTTGCACGCCAGGGCCTGAAACACAGTGGGGACAATAAATATTTGTTGAAGAAATACATGAAATTTTGTTCCTATTTCCATTTCGATACGAGGCAGACCCATTCTCGCCACCACCCAATCTTTTGCCTACCTTGGGAAGAAACATTTGTTAACTGTTCGACAGCAGCTTTAAGCCTAATCCTTCAATTTTAGGAAGAGGCCCCTCAATCCAGCTGAATCCCAGAAGCCTTAAAACACCCAGAATACAAACGCTTCCCTGGAGGTAGATGCTGCCGCCCCTCGCCCCTTGATCATCTATCTGAGGGTCTCCAAGGCTGCAGCTGCAGAGCCTGAAGGTCCGCGGTGCCTCTGAGGCTCCCATCTGTACCTTGTCTGTGCATGAGAGTCACCTGGAGACCTAGGCCTCCCGCCACACCCACAGGCCAGCTCAATCAGTCTCTGGGGTGGGGCCCTGGTGGCAGGGTGGGCGGAGCTCCCCACGTGATTCCAAGAACAGTTGACATTGGTCAGAAACCAGCCCCGTGGGGATGGGCCAAATGCCCCCAAAGACATGCCACCTGCTGAGGGCATTTAAGGCCAACCAGGGGGCTGGAGACTGCGGCTCCCTGCCAGGTGAGTGATGGGTGGGTGGAGGGTGCCCGGGACCTTAGACGCTGTTTGGGGGCCCCAGAGAGGTTGCTGTGGTCATGCCCTCCCCAAAGCTGGTGGCCTGCCTGGAGCAGTGGCTCCCAGGAGGCCCAGGCTGGGCCTTTCCCTGTTGAACTTCAGTCTTGGTCAACAGAAGCTGTGCTAAGGGGCGCTTGGCTTGTTTTCAGGATGGGTGAGGAGGGGGTGGTAGTTGGTGGGGACCCTTCACCCTCCAGAGCCCAGGCGGGGTTGGGGGGATGGCAGGGGGCCTGGGGCTGCGTCACCCACGCGGCAGCCGGCAGCCGGCAGCCTGTAGATCCGTGTGCCCTGCGTCTTTGCTGGTGTCCTACTCCCTGAAATATCCCTCAGGACGTTCTCACCTGGGGAACAAAGCCTTTCCAAGCCTTGGAGGTGGATCACGGGAAGAAGGCCTGGTTGCTTGCTTCCTTTTTTTTTTTTGCGGTATGCGGGCCTCTCACTGCAGTGGCCTCTCCCGCTGCGGAGCACAGGCTCCGGATGCGCAGGCTCAGCGGCCATGGCTCACGGGCCCAGCCACTCCGCGGCATGTGGGATCCTCCCGGACCGGGGCACGAACCCGTGTCCCCTGCATCGGCAGGCGGGCTCTCAACCACTGCGCCACCAGGGAAGCCCCTTGCTTCCTTCTTGCTTTGACACGTGCCTCTCATCTTGGCTAGCATGGGCCGGGGAGGGAGGCATGGCTGTGTGTCTCCCTGCCTCCAAGGTGGTGTCAGGACACGTCTATTTGGTAAAGCCGTGCAGGGAGCCGAAGAATGCCGATGGAGGGGGCGGGGACCCTGGAACTGGAGACCACCCCCCTTCCCCGGGGGCCCACTCCAGCCCCAGCGGTGTCTGCTTGCTGACCTTGGAGCTGAGGTCGGCTCAGTCCTTCTGAATAAGCCTCACTCACTCCAACCCAATGCGTGGTTTTAGCTTAAAACAAATCCCGCTTTGTTTGAACAGGGGGCTGTTAGTGGTGTAGATCTGAACACACATCGAAAGATGTTTCCGGTACAGGCGAAGTGGAGAAGCATGCTGCCAAACCCTGTCTGTGATCGGCTCCCCTCCTGCAATCAGCGCCTTGGGGCACGTGCAGAGCGGCTGGGGCGTGTAGAGGGTGGTGCGCGTTTTCAGAGGTTAACTTGGAGGAGGGGGGTTATGGGGAGTTAATGCTCAGTACCCTCCTGAAGTATTTCATTTTTTTAAGCCGTGAGCATGTGTTAAAATCAGAAAAATCCTGCTTTATAGAAGCCAGCTCTGGGGTGATGAGACATATCTTAATTTAAAACCGTTTTGGGTTCATGAAAGATGCTCACAGTGAAAGTTTGGCTAGACCTAGGGAAGGACAGAAAAGACCAAATGGCCTGTAATGCTCCCACCAGAGAAAGTGACCCAGTGCCATTACTAAGGTGTGGCCAGGGAGGGTCCCTTGGGTGGGCTTCTGCCACCTGACACCCAGGGCAGGGGGTCTCATAGTGTGGGGAGTAGCAGAGCTGGCCTGAGGCTGCGGGGGTGGTGTCAGCCCCTCCATTGATGATGTTTGCCTACGTAACTAGTCTGGCTTTCTCTGGATCTCAAATTTAGAGAATCAGTGAAAAAAGCTACTGACTTTGCTTTTGGTGCATAACTCAAAGCCTCCAAATTAGCGTTCTCATTATACTACTGGTAAAGGATGATGGGGTAGCCAGCTCTCCTGGTGCTAGAAATAGCCAAGTGAGGGGAAGGAATCACATTTGAGCTGTGAGTAGAGAAGCTTGTGAAAACCAGAAGGATCTGCTTTGCAGCTGGCTTTGCAGGATGTCCCCAAATGAAGTGGTGTGGCCAAATCTGTGACTTTCAAACTGCTTTCAGGGACAAGGGAGGACTCTGATCTGAAGTCAGGCTTTCCTGCTTATGCCACCTGATAAAGGCCTTCCACTTGATTTTTGGTTTTTGGTTTTTGGTTTTTGGCTGCACCGTGCAGCTTGTGGGATCCTAGTTCCCCAACCAGTGATTGAACCCTGGGCCCATGTCAGTGAAAGCACTGAGCCCTAACCACTGGACCTCCAGGGAATTCCCATTCATATTTGATTTGAAGGAAAGTGGCGGCCATCTGAACCCCTGGATCCACTTCCCAGGTTCCTTATGGCCATACCATCTGAGATGTGGCAGAAGCATGCATGGTTCCCATGGCAACAGTCCTAGAACTAGGCCCTGCCTTGGGTCTCTCAAGGAGCAAAAGCATTTCATCCCCGTGTACCAAACCGGCCTCTGTGCACATTCAGTCTCATGAGCTGAGTTGGTCGGGCCCCTAACAGTGAGTGAGACGCAGCAATGAGGTGGCAACAGAGTGTTTCCAAAGTGGCCTCTGTTGTTTCCATTGCCTAAAACGGTGCACTTTCCTGTTTTCCAACATCTCACCCATGTGTTAAGTGCCACCCACGGTGGAGACTTGGTGTTTCCTAATCTGACCTTGTTACAGATTATTGGCTGCAAAGTTTAGTGATCCAAAGCATGACGCAGGAGTCAGACATAGGCTGATTCCTGGCTCTGAGGCTTAACAGCTGTGGGAACTTTGGCAAATGGCATCTGCAAAGGTTTTCTCACTTGCAAAATGGAGCTCTCTCTCCCTTACTGTTAATGTTGCTTCATGTTTTTTGAGTTTTTTTATTAATTTATTTAAAAAAATTTTATCAGAGTGTAATTGATTTACAATGTTGTGTTAGTTTCAGGTGTACAGCAAAGTGATTCAGTTATACATATACATATATTCATTCTTTTTCAGATTCTTTTCTCATATCGGTTATCACAGAATATTGAGTAGAGTTCCCTGTAATACAGTAGGTCCCTGTTGGTTAGCTATCTTATATATAGTAATGTGTGTATGTTAATCCCAAGCTCCTGATTTATCCCTCCCCTCCACGTTTCTCCTTTGGTAACCATAAGTTTGTCTTTGATATCTGTAAGTCTGTTTCTGTTTTGTAAATAAGTTCATTTGTATCTTTTTTTTTTTTTTTTTTTTTTTTGCGGTACGCAGGCCTCTCACTGCTGTGGCCTCTCCCGTTGTGGAGCACAGGCTCTGGATGCGCAGGCTCAGCGGCCACGGCTCACTGGCCCAGCCTCTCCACAGCACACGGGACCTTCCCAGACCGGGGCATGAACCCACGTCCTCTGCATCGGCAGGCGGACTCTCAACCACTGGGCCACCAGGGAAGCCCTGTATCATTTTTTAAAATTAGATTCCACATATGAGTGATATCGTATGATATTTTCCTTTCTCTGCCTGACTTCACTTAGTATGAAGTGAATTTCTAGGTCCATCCATGTTGCTGCAAATGGTATTATTTCGTGTTTTTTTTAATGACTGAGTAATATTCCATTGTATATATATACCACATCTTCTTTATCCATTCCTCTGTTGATGGACATTTAGGTTGCTTCCATGTCTTGGCTATCGTAAATAGTGTTGCAATGAACTTTGGGGTGCATGTAGCTTTTTAAATTAGTTTTGTCCAGATATATGCCCAGGAGTGGGATTGCTGGTTCATATGGTAGTTCTATTTTTAGTTCTTTAAGGAACCTCCATACTGTTCGCCATAGTGGCTGTATCAATTTACATTCCCACCAACAGCATAGTAGGGTTCCCTTTTCTCCACACCCTCTCTAGCATTTATTGTTTGTAGACTTTTGATGATGGCCATTCTGACTGGTGTGGGGTGATACCTCATAATGTTGCTTCATTTAATCCTAAGTGTCCAATATTCCTGGTATGTAATAAACACATTTTGGCCATTGCTGTCTGAAATAGGCCCATAATACTATCCTGCTCCAAATTTATATTGCCATATGTCTTACCTCTCGGAGATGTAGCATATAGCTCCTTATTTAAACCCAAATCTCGGGTTGCAACTGATCATCCTTTTGACCTTGGCTATTACAGCAACTGGAAAACTCTTTTGCAATGGTGTTTTCAAGGGTGTCATGATGAATAGCAATGATTTACCTGTGGGTCACTGGGTCATAAAAAGCAACTCTTTCTTTCCTGATGGGGCAGGATTGGAGATGACTTTAAAGTAGATGAAGGGATGGGACATGGTTACTCTCTGACCTGAGCCTCCAGGGCTGAGATTGTCCTGCAGCATCATTCTTTCCTCTTCCTGATGTGCTGGCTTCTGGTGTATTGTTGGAGGTCAATCTACCTCCAGCTTGAACTTTTAACCAAATTAATCTAAAGCCTGAGATTGTCTCAAGCCAACTTATACGTGGTGCTTCTCCTGGTAAATACACAGCAATGGAAGGGCTATAGATGTCACCGAGGCTCCTTGACTCTCTGGGGGTTGGGGTGGTGGAGGTGACCAGTGTGACTTTGTTAATGGAATGTTTAGAGCTTCGCAAATGTTCCTGTGACCCATTGTGTGACCCGTTGTGTCACTCTCCACCTCTCCAGATGAGATGTGCTGGGGGGAGGGAGCAACTGGTCAATTCTGGGAAGTAATTTGCATTTCCCACTCTCAGATTTGCACACATTGTCAGCTATTCTTGCCCAGGCTCCTAAAGAAACTAATGCCTAAGAACAAGCAAAGTCACGGCAGTGAAGCCTCAGCTCTGAGGCTCAGCTGACTTGCTCTCCTATCTGTCTGGGGCTGGTGGTGCTTCTTTTTATGGATTTGTCCCTGGCATGGTAGCCGCTGTTAACCGGTAGTGCCTCTGAGGCTGTGCTTCTGTTGTTCTGTCTCAAATTCCCTCCTTTCACCGGTCCCTTGCTGGCTCTTTGTTTTCTTGGACCCTAATACGCAGGTCACCAAGACTCAATTCTTGTTCTGTTCTCAGATAGAGTTCCTCTTCTCTCTCCTTGGCTCTCTCCTCACTTACAGAATTCTCCAAGTTGTCTACACCATCCCACCCAAATTGATATGTCTAAATTAGTCTTTCCTACCAAAATTATTCCCAGCTGTTCTACTCTCAAGAAGAGAGTCTGTTGGTCATCTTTATCCAGTTTTCTCTTTGGTATAATGTAGTCTGGCCCATCCTGTATACTTAGAAACAGACAAATATTCATTGCATGCTTGTAAGAAAGGTTATTCCCTGCTGCCCTGTAGGAAGTCCAAACTTGCCCTGATCTGAATAACCTCCTCTAATGGACGGCTAACTCCCTTTGTGAGCTTATCACTCACCACCCTCTTCTAACAAATATTTGAGTAACTACTTACTACATGCCATGCATTGTGAAGGGGCTGAGGAATCGTAACTAAGACACGCATGGTCTCATTGTCCTTGGGAGTATGGAGGGGAAGATGCACAAACAAGAAAATATTGAGTTGTGGTAAAAGCTATGGAGAAAATGAAACAGACAGATTGGGAAGATACTTAGCTTCTTAGATAGGAAAGAATTGTTGGGTAAAAGTGGGCTGAGGCCAGCTCACGTAGGGTGGGCATCATGGTGAACTTGAGTTTTCTTCTAAGATCAACCAGCCAGTAGAGGGCGGGAAAAAAGTGGGGGACATTACATGGTCAGTTTCTTTTTAAAAGATCACATGGCTTTGTGTAGAGAACAGATTGGGATAAGGCGATGGTAGAAGCAGGGAGTAGAGTTTGGAGGCAGCTGCCATAGTGTGGGTGAAAGATGATGGTGGGCTGGACCAGGGTGGAGGAAGTCCTCTAAAAACTTAGGAGTGGGACATGCTTGAGAGAGTCCTATACTAATGTGCTGGTGGATTGGATATAGGAGAAGAGGACCATCTTCCTGTCATAGCCTGGTTGGGCTCCTCAGCATCCTGTACATAGGCTCTGTACAGAACTCCTTGGACCCAGCCACATGGAAGGGTTCTCTGCTTTCCTTCCAGCCTACCCTAGCCATCAAAAGCCCAGTTCAAGCCAAACTGCCCCTAAAAAGATATCCCTTCCTCCTGTAGCCCAGGGCTGGTCCCCTCTGAGTTCCCACGATGCTCATTGCCTATTGAACTGGCATGTGATGCCTGTGGATGCTGCTCTCTGTTCCACTGTGCGTCCTTTAAGGGCTTACAGCCCGGATGGCTTTAACACAGTAACCACATACTGGGCACTGAAAATCTCTTTGGAACTGTCCTACCTACAGGTGCTTTACTTCTTCTAGTCAATATGCCGACTTTAGAAGCTCCGGAAGAGAGGCTGAGAAAATTTAAGTATCGTGGCAAAGATGCATCTGTGAGTATGAAGCAATACCTTACTCTATCAAGGATGGGCTCAGTAAAAAGCACATGGTTGAAATGCATTAAAAATAGTGGAGAGTAGGCTAGATGGGGTGAACAAGCAAGTATAGCAGAATGTTCATTGTGGGTAAGTGCATGGATGTTCACTGAATAAGCCTTTTAACTTTTCTGTATATCTGAAAATTTCATAGAACTTCAGAGCTTCAGTTTCTTCATCTATAAAACAGGGCTGATACCTACCTCTTAGGACCTGGGTAGCATCATCAAGGGCCTGGTATATAGATGCTTACCTGCAGCTCTGCATGTCAAGGGGGCTTACCAAGGAGCTAAGATGTTGGGAATACAGGTACCAACCAGCATGCCTTGAAGAGAAATAGGACTCAGAAGTGAGAAGTCCAGACTGCTCTCTCTACTGGGATGAGCACGAGGGCTGGGCCAGGGAGGCTGTGCTGTGTGTGAATCTCTCATTCAGCTTCTCTGGTCTCCAAGTTTTCTGTCTAGCTCTGTGTCCTATATCTATGTATCTTGCCTGACATAACAAGTTGGCTACGCCTTGGGAATCTGAAAGGCAGCTGAGGATAAGGAGAGCACAAGGGCATAGCTGCCCAGTTGAACACCATCCAAAGCCAAATCCCTCTTACTTATGCCCTTTCCAACAAGCTTGGCTGTCTGGCTTCCAAGACCACCACAGATTAAAAGAAACCAATTAGAACAAAGAAATCAAACCCTCTATGGGGACAGCAGCAGGAAGGACCAGGAGATGAGAAGGTAGAAGCCAAAGGTACCAAATTCTCTATGGGGAAGGGCCGCTTAGTGATGGGAGCCACAAGACAACTGGCTCCATAGGCCCCCAGTGTGTCCCCGCCTTTCCGGATAACACCCCAATGACCCTATAGTCTTTTCTTTTTTTTTTGTGGCTGCGCCGCACAGCTTGCGGGATCTTAGTTCCCTGACCAGGGATTGATCCCCGGTCCCCAGCAGTGAAAGCGCCAAGTCCTAACCACTGGACCACCAGGGAATTCCCATTGACCCTAGTTTCAAGCAAGGCTCAAATAGCTCCTTTAAGGAACCAGAAGTATCTAATACACACTGACTTCCTTATAATTAATATTTTAAAGTCTTCAACCCCAAACTCATCTATCCATAAAGATTAGATCATTTCCCCAGGATTCTCAATACTGTAAGGTCTGAGTTTTGCCTGATAAAAGAAGAAAAGGGGGGTTTGTTTGTTTTTAGAATTTCTATCTTCCTCAGTCTGGTGTCCAAGTAAAACTCTTGGGATTGGATCAAGGTTTGAATGACCTATAGGCTGATTCCCAACAGTGGAAATGGTCAAGGACATCTGGAGCCGGAGTGCTCCCTTCAGTCCCCTGCCCCACCTGGGTGCCCACAGCTAGAAGGCACAGGCCTGCTTCTCTGGAAGTAATCAGCACCAATGAAGATGTGCTCAGATTCAGGGCAATGGGATGCTTTGTTTAGAGGTCTCTACACCTGAGAATCCTGGCTGGCCAATGGGTGTGCATGGTCTTCCTTCACTTTGGGAGGAAGATTGACGATCTCTCTAGAGGTGGTAGAGGAGGAGAAAGAAGCAGAGGAGGCTAACTGAGCTGACTGTTGACTAGCTGTGTGATCTGAACTCTTCCAGCCTGTTGCATCTGTAAAAGTGAAATTGGATGCTTTGAAGTGTGCTCTAAAGGCTAAACAGGGTGACAACCTGACTTCCCAGCTCTAAGGGCTCCCTTTCTTTTCCTCATTAGATGAGGCGGCAGCAGAGGATAGCAGTCAGCCTGGAGCTCCGGAAAGCTAAGAAGGATGAGCAGTCCTTGAAGAGGAGAAACATCACGGATGTCTCCCCTGACCCTTCTGAGCAACAGACCAAAGGGGTACGTCGGGAACATGGCATTTAGAGCAGTTGGGTATAAAATACATCCTTAGTAAGTTTCTCTGCGTTGAAAATGTTTGAGTCAGAACTTGCAAGCTCTAATGGAGTTCCTTTAAGGAAAGGGGTAGAGAGATGGTGATTAGAACTAAACTGGTGTTTTCAGAAAGCTAAGTGTCATTAGCTTTGTGGCTGTGAGTCTGGGATCTATGTTCTAACGGGGTGGAGAAGATGCTGCATCTCATTGAAAATTCACTTGCTGCCATTCAGCTGGAAAAAGGAAATGAGGGGTCATGGAGGTTCTCCCTCACTGGAGGCACATAGTCACTCGACGTGTCACGTCTTACCTAGGACTTGAATGCTGTCATCTAGCTTCCATTCTCCATCGGCCCCAACCTCACTCAAGGCAAATCCTGGGGTACTTCCAGGCCAGTATTGTTTTGGTGAATCCTTTGCAGAATGCCCTGACTTAGGAGGGTTAGAACTCTGATGGTGTTGTGTCTTCATGTCTTTTATGATCTGTTATGTTAACTATCCATGTGCATCCTTGCATCCTGCTAGGATTAAGCCTCTTAGAGGGCAGAGATTGGTTCAATCTGGGCAAATGGATCCCATGATGTTCTACTGTCCACCAAATGGGATGGCTGTGATCATTCTTTGAATTGCCGTAGGACTCTGAACCCTACTCTACCCAGTTTCATTCGTCTAGAGGAGTCCCTAGGATTCCTGCCACCCAAGGAAGATGAAACTATGAAACAAAACTATGAAAGAGTTTCCTTTTTTATCCTATATTAGCACGTTCCTTTAAAAATTCTAATTCACATACCACAGAATTCACCCTTTTAAAGAATATAATCAGTGGTTTCTAGTATGTTCACAAGGTGGTGAGACCATCACTGCTTACTAATTTCAGAACATACTCATGACCTCAGTAGAAACCCCACACCCATGAAACAGTCACTCCTCACTCCTCCTTCCCCCAGCCTCTGGTGACCATGAATCTACTTTGTCTCTGTGGATTTACCTATTCTGGATATTTCACATAAATGGAATCATATAATACGTAGCTTTTTGTGCCTGGCTTCTTTCCGTCAGCAAAGTGTTTGCAAGGTTCATTGATGTTGTAGCATGTGTCAGTACTTTCCTTTTTGTGGGTGAGTAATATTTCATTATATACCACATTTTGTTTATTCATTCATTAGTTGATGGACATTTGGATTGTTTCCATTTTGGGGGTGTTATAAGTAATGCCACTATGCACTTTTTTTCCCCTCAAAAAATTTATTTTTATTTTTTAGTTTTTTAAATTTTCGGCTGCATTGGGTCTTAGTTGTGGCATGCAGGACCTTCCTTGAGGCATGCAGGATCTTTCGTTGTGACACGCGGGCTCTTTGTTGTGGTGCACAGGCTTCTCTCTAGTTGTGGAGTGTGGGTTTTCTCTCTCTAGTTGTGGCATGCAGGCTCCAGGGCGCATGGGCTCTGTAGTTTGCGGCACACAGGCTCTCTTGTTAAGGTGTGCCAGCTTAGTAGTTGTGGCACATGGGCTTAGTTGCCCGTGGCATGTTGGATCTTAGTTCCCTGACCAGGGATCGAAGCCTCGTTCCCTGCATTCGAAGGTGGATTCTTTACCACTGGACCACCAGGTCCCCGCTATGAACGTTTTATGCACAGGTTTTTGTCTGGACATATTTTCAGTTCTGTCAGGTATACGTAGCAGTTGAATTGCTGGGTCGTATGATAATTCTAAGTTTAACTCTTTGAGGCAGTGCTTGTGGTGAGCTGAATAATGTCCCCCCACCCCCAATATCTCCCTGTCCTAATCCCCAGAACCTGTGAATGTTACCTTATATGACAAAAGGGATTTTGTAGATGTGGTTAGATTAAGGATCTTTCTTTTCTTTTTTTTTTTTTTTTTTGGCTGCATTGGGTCTTTGTTGCTGTGCGTAGGCTTTCTCTAGTTGTGGCAAGCAGGGGCTACTCTTTGTTGTGGTGCGCGGTCTTCTTATGGCAGTGGCTTCTCTTGTTGTGGAGCATGGGCTCTAGGCGCACGGGCTTCAGTAGTTGTGGCACACAGGCTCAGTAGTTGTGGTGCACAGGCTTATTTGCTCCGCAGCATGTAGGATCTTCCCAGACTAGGGCTCGAACCCGTGTCCTCTGCATTGGCAGGCGGATTCTTAACCACTGCACCACCAGGGAAGTCCCCAGATTAAGGATCTTGAGATGTGGAAATTATCCTGGATTATCTGGATGGGCCCAATGTAATCCCATCTGTCCTTATAATAATAAGAAGGATGAAGGACAAGGCAGAGCAAAAGCAGAGATGAGCGTGTAGTGCCTTGAAGATGGGACGGGTCAAAGGCCAAGCAACACAGGAAACCCCACTAGAGGCTGAAAAAGGCAAGAAAATAGACTTTTATCTCAGAGCCTCCAGGAGTAAACAGCTCTGCCAACATCTTGACTTTAGTCCAATGAAACTGATCATGAATTTCTGACCCCTAGAACTGTAGGCTGTAACTTTGTTTTAAGCCACTAAATTTCTGGTAATTTTTTACAGTACAAATAGGAAACAGGCTGCCAAACCTGTTTACAAAACAGCTGCATCACTGTACATTCTTACATCCTTACCAACACTTGTTATTGTCCATTTTTGGATTAGAGCCATTTTATGGGTGTGAAAGGTTGTATTGTTGTAATTTTGATGTTTTCCTAATGACTAATGATGATGAGCAGTTTTTCATGTGCTTACTGGCTATTTGTATATCTCCTTTCTAGAAATGTCTATTCAAACCCTTTGACAATTTTTAAAATCAAGTAGTTTGTCTTTTTTTTTTTTTTGCGGTACACGGGCCTCTCACTGTTGTGGCCTCTCCTGTTGCGGAGCACAGGCTCCGGACGCGCAGGCTCAGCAGCCATGGCTCACGGGCCCAGCCGCTCTGCAGCATGTGGGATCCTCCTGGACCAGGGCACGAACCCGTGTCCCCCACATCGGCAGGCGGACTCTCAACCACTGCGCCACCAGGGAAGCCCAATTTGTCTTTTTATTGAGTTGAAAGAGCTCTTTATATATTCTGAACATTAGACCCTTACCAGTTATGTGATTTGCAAATTTTTTCTCCCATTCTGTGGGCTGTTGTTTTACTTTCTTGATAGACTCTTTGAAACACAAATGTTTTAAATTTTGAAACAGTCCAATTTATCTATATTTTGTCTTTGGTTTGCTTGTGCTTTAGGTATCATATCTAAAAATCCATTGCCTAATCCAAAGTCACCAAGATTTATGCCTATGTTTCCTTCTAAGAGTTTTATAGTTATAGCTCTTATGTTTAGGTCTTTCATCCATTGTGAGTTAATCTTTGTAAGTGGTATGAGTAGGGGTCCAACTTCATTGTTTTACATATAGATGTCCTGTTGTCCCAGCACCATAAAGGCTATTCTTTCTCCATTGAATGGTCTTAACACTCTTGTCAAACATCAGTTGACCATAAATGTGAGAGTTTATTGGTGGACTATGAATTTTCTACCATTGATCTATATGTTTATCCTTATGCCAGCACAACAGACTTGATTACTGTAACTTTGTAGTAGGTTTTGAAATTGGAAAGTGTGGGTCCTCCAATTTTGTTCTTTTTTTCCCCCAAGATTATTTTGGCTCTTTGGGATCCCTTGCATTTCTATATGAATTTTAGAATTGGCTTGTCAATTTTTTCACTAAAGGAAGCTCAGATTTTGATGGAGATTGCATTGATCAGTTTGTGGAGTATTGCTATCTTAACAATGTTAAGTCTTCCAGTTTATGAACATAGGATATTTTTCAATGTACTTGTCTTCTTTAATTTTTAAAAATAGTTTTCAGCATATAAGCATTGTGCTTCTTTTGTTCAATTTACTCCTAAGTATTTTATTATTTTTGATGCTACTGTAAATAAACTTATTTTCTTAATTTCAATTTTGTATTGTTCATTGCCAGTGTACAGAAATACAACTGATCTTTGTATGTTATCCTGAAACCTAGCTGAACCTTGTCTATTAGCTCTAAATTTTGGTGTGTGTGTTCCGTACGATTTTCTATATTCAAGATTATGTCATCTGCACACGGAGAGAGTTTTACTACTTTCTTTCCAATCTAGATGCCTTTAATTTCTTTTTCTTGCTTAATTAACCTGGCTTGAACTTCAATACTGTGTTGAATAAAAGTGGCAAGAGTGGATATCCTATGCTGTTCCTGATCTTAGGGGGGAAGTTTTCATTCATTTACCATTGAGTATGACCCTAGCTGTGAGTTTTTTGTAGATGCCTTTGTTAGATTGAGGAAGTTCCCGTTTATTCCTAGTTTGTGTTGAATGCTTTTCTTTTTTTTTAATCATGAAAGGGTGCTGGATCTTGTCAAATGCTTTTCCTGCATTTGTGGAGATGATCGTGTTTTTTTTTCCCCATATAATCTATTGATATGGTGTGCTACATTGATTTTCATAGGTTGAACCACCCTTGCATTCCTGGGTTAAATCCCAATTGATTATGATGTATAATCCTGTTCATGTGTTGATGTATTTTGTTTTCTAGAATTTGTTGAGGATTTTAAGATATATTCATGAGAGATACTGGTCTGTACTTCTTCTTGTAATGTCTTTGTCCAGTTTGATATTGGGGTAATACTGGACTCATAGAATGAGCTAGAAAGTTCCCTCTTCTATTTTTTGGAAGCATTTGTGAGAGATTGCTGTTATTTCTTCTTAAAATGTTTGTAAAAATTCACCAGTGGAGCCTTTTGTATCTGGGCTTCTCTTTGTGGAATTTTAAAAAAATTAATAATTCAATCTCTTGTTTTAGGTTTATTCAGATTTTCTATTTTTTAGCCACTTTTGGTTTGTGTTTCTAGGAATTTGTCCCTTTCATCTAGATTATTTAATTTGTTTGTATACTTTTTTCATAGCGTCTCTAATCTTGTTTATTTCTGTTAATTTAGTAGTAGTGTTCCCAATTTTATTCCTGGTTTTAGTAACTTGAGTCTCATCTATTTTTCTCTTGGTCAGTCTAGCTAAAGATTTGTCATTTATGTTGCTCTTTTTATTTTATTTTATTTTATTTTTTCCTTTTTGCGTTATGTGGGCCTCTCACTGTTGTGGCCTCTCCCGTTGCGAGCACAGGCTCCGGATGCGCAAGCCCAGCGGCCATGGCTCACGGGCCCAGCCGCTCCGCGGCATATGGGATCCTCCCAGACCGGGGCACGAACCCGTATCCCCTGCATCGGCAGGCGGACTCTCAACCACTGCGCCACCAGGGAGGCCCTATGTTGCTCTTTTGAGCCAACTTTTGGTTTCATTGATTATTTTTTTCCTATTTTTTTCATTCTGTTTCATTTATTTCCACTCTAGTATTTAATATTTCCTTTCTTCTGATATTTTTTGGGTTTAATTTTCTTTCATTTCTAATATTTTAAAGTAGGAAGTTAGGTCATGGATTTGAGAGCTTTCTACTTTTTCAATACTTGCATTTATGGCTACATATTTCCCTCTGCGCTCTGCTTTATTTACATCTCATTGGTTTTGGTATATTGTATGTTTTTTTTCCATTCATCTCAAAGTATTTTCTAAGTTCCCTGGAATTTTCTTCTTTTTATCCATTGCTTATTTAGTTTGGAGTAATACCATTTAAATTTCAATAGTATATAAAACAATACTCCTATATAACTTTATTCCCTCCCTGCTTTTGCTCTCATTATCATCCAAGTTACCTCTTTACACATCATGTGCCCATTAATATAGGTTTATAATTATTGCTTTATGCAGTTGTCTTTTAAGTCAGAAGAAAGACTTACAATAAAAAATACATTTAGGGCTTCCCCGGTGGCACAGTTGTTGAGAGTTCACCTGCCGATGCAGGGGACACAGGTTCGTGCCCCGGTCCAGGAAGATCCCACATGCCATGGAGCAGCTGGGCCCATGAGCCATGGCCACTGAGTCTTTGCGTCCGGAGCCTGTGCTCCGCAAAGGGAGAGGCCACAACATTGAGAGGCCTGTATACCACAAAAAAATAAATAATAAATAAAAAAATAAAACCAGAAAAAAAAAAAAAACATTTATACTGTCTTATTTATTTATTTTTTTATTTAATTTAATTTTATTTTTTTGGCTCCAAGCTGTGTGTTGGGTCAGGTCTGTTCTATGCATTTCCTTATTTTTCTTTTTTCTTTTTTTAAAAAATTTTTAAATTTAATTTTATTTATTTTTTTTATACAGCAGGCTCTTATTAGTCATCCATTTTATCCACATCAGTGTATACATGTCAATCCCCCACTTCATCACACCACCACCCCCCACCCCCCTCTTGGTGTCCATACATTTGTTCTCTACATCTGTGTCTCAATTTCTACCCTGCAAACTGGTTCATCTGTACCATTTTTCTAGGTTCCACATATATGCATTAGTATACGATATTTGTTTTTCTCTTTCTGACTTACTTCACGCTGTATGACACTCTCTAGATCCATCCACGTCTCAACAAATGACCCAGTTTCGTTCCTTTTTATGGCTGAGTAATATTCCATTGTATATATGTACCACATCTTCTTTATCCATTCGTCTGTCGATGGGCATTTAGGTTGCTTCCATGACCTGGCTATTGTAAATAGTGCTGCAATGAACATTGGGGTGTATGTGTCTTTTTGAATTATGGTTTTCTCTGGGTATATGCCCAGTAGTGGGATTGCTAGGTCATATGGTAATTCTATGTTTAGTTTTTTAAGGAACCTCCATACTGTTCTCCATAGTGGCTGTATCACTTTACATTCCCACCAACAGTGCAAGAGGGTTCCTTTTCTCCACACCCTCTCCAGCATTTGTTGTTTGTAGATTTTCTGATGATGGCCATTCTGACTGGTGTGAGGTGATACCTCATTGTAGTTTTGATTTGCATTTCTCTAATGATTAGTGATGTTGAACATTCTTTCATGTGTTTGTTGGTAATCTATATATCTTCTTTGGAGAAATGTCTATTAGGTCTTCTGCCCATTTTTTGATTGGGTTGTTTGTTTTTATGATATTGAGCTACATGAGCTGCTGGTAAATTTTGGAGATTAATCCTTTGTCAGTTGCTTCACTTGCAAATATTTTCTTCCATTCTGAGGGCTGTCTTTTTGTCTTGTTTATGGTTTCCTTTGCTGTGCAAAAGCTTTTAAGTTTCATTAGGTCCCATTTGTTTATTTTTGTTTTTACTTCCATTTCTCTAGGAGGTGGGTCAAAAAGGATCTTGCTGTGATTTATGTCATGGAGTGTTCTGCCTATGTTTTCCTCTAATAGTTTTATAGTGTCTGGCCTTACATTTAGGTCTTTAATCCATTTTGAGTTTATTTTTATTTATTTATTTATTTTTTTTGTACTCTGGCCTCTCACTGTTGTGGCCTCTCCCGTTGCGGAGCACAGGCCCCTGGACACGCAGGCTCAGCGGCCATGGCTCACAGGCCCAGCTGCTCCGCAGCATGTGGGATCTTCCCCGACCAGGGCACGAACCCGTGTCCCCTGCATCGGCAGGTGGACTCTCAACCACTGCGCCACCAGGGAAGCCCTTAAGTTTATTTTTGTGTATGGTGTTAGGGAGTGTTCTAATTTCATTCTTTTACATGTAGCTGTCCAGTTTTCCCAGCACCACTTATTGAAGAGACTGTCTTTTCTCCATTGTATATCATTTCCTCCTTTGTCATAGATTAGTTGACCATAGGTGCATGGGTTTATCTCTGGGCTTTCTATCTTGTTCCATTGATCTATATTTCTGTTTCTGTGCCAGTACCATATTGTCTTGATTATTGTAGCTTTGTTGTATAGTCTGAAGTCAGGGAGTCTGATTCCTCCAGCTCCACTTTTTTCCCTCAAGACTGCTTTGGCTATTCAGGGTCTTTTGTGTCTCCATACAAATTTTAAGATTTTTTGTTCTAGTTCTGTAAAAAATGCCATTGGTAATTTGTTAGGGAGTGCATTGAATCTGTAGATTGCTTTGGGTAGTATAGTCATTTTCACAATATTGATTCTTCCAATCCAAGAACATGGTATATCTCTCCATCTGTTGGTATCATCTTTAATTTCTTTCATCAGTGTCTTCTAGTTTTCTGCATACAGGTCTTTTGTCTCCCTAGGTAGGTTTATTCCTGGGTATTTTATTCTTTTTCTTGCAGTGGTAAATGGGAGTGTTTCCTTAATTTCTCTTTCAGATTTTTCATCATTAGTATACAGGAATGCAAGAGATTTTTGTGCATTAATTTTGTATCCTGCAACTTTACCAACTTGATTAGCTCTAGTAGTTTTCTGGTGGCATCTTTAGGATTCTCTATGTATAGAATCATGTCATCTGCAAATGGTGACAGTTTTACTTCTTTTCCAATTTGTATTCCTTTTATTTCTTTTTCTTCTCTGATTGCAGTGGCTAGGACTTCCAAAACTATGTTGAATAATAGTGGTGAGAGTGAACATACTTGTCTTGTTCCTGATCTTAGAGGAAATGCTTTCAGTTTTTCACCATTCAGAATGATGTTTGCTGTGGGTTTGTCATATATGACCTTTATTATGTTGAGGTAGGTTCCCTCTATGCCAACTTTCTGGAGAGTTTTTATCATAAATGGGTGTTGAATTTTGTCAAAAGCTTTTTCTGCATCTATTGAGATGATCATATGGTTTTTATTCTTCAATTTATTAGTATGGTATATCACATTGATTGATTTGCATATATTGAAGAACCCTTGCATCCCTGGATAAATCCCACTTGATCATGGTGTATGATCCTTTTAATGTGTTGTTGGATTCTGTTTACTAGTATTTTGTTGAGGATTTTTGCGTCTATATTCATCAGTGATATTGGTCTGTAATTTTCTTTTTTTGTAGTATATTTGTCTGGTTTTGGTATCAGGGTGATGGTGGCCTCATAGAATGAGTTTGGGAGTGTTTCTTCCTCTGTAAATTTTTGGAAGTGTTTGAGAAGGGTGGGTGTTAGCTCTTCTCTAAATGTTTGATAGAATTCACTTGTGAAGCCATCTGGTCCTGGACTTTTGTTTGTTGGAAGATTTTTAATCACAGTTTCAATTTCATTACTTGTGATTGGTCTGTTCATTTTCTGTTTCTTCCTGGTTCAGTCTTGGAAGGTTATACCTTTCTAAGAATTTGTCCATTTTTCCAGGTTGTCCATTTTATTGGCATAGAGTTGCTTGTAGTAGTCTCTTAGGATGCTTTGTATTTCTGCAGTGTCTGTTGTAACTTCTCCTTTTTTGTTTCTAATTTTATTGTTTTGAGTCCTCTCCCTCTTTTCTTGATGAGTCTGGCTAATGGTTTATCAATTTTGTTTATCTTCTCAAAGAACCAGCTTTTAGTTTTATTGATCTTTGCTATTGTCTTCTTTGTTTCTATTTCATTTATTTCTGCTCTCATCTTTATGATTTCTTTCCTTCTGCTCACTTTGGGTTTTGTTTGTTCTTCTTTCTCTAGTTCCTTCAGGTGTAAGGTTAGATTGTTTGAGATTTTTCTTGTTTCTTGAGGTAGGCTTGTATAGCTATAAACTTCCCTCTTAGAATTGCTTTTGCTGCATCCCATAGGTTTTGGATCATCATGTTTTCATTGTCATTTGTCTCTAGGTATTTTTTAATTTCCTATTTGATTTATGTACCAGATGAAGGAACAAGATAAAACCCCAGAAAAACAACTAAATGAAGTGGAGATAGGCAACTGTGATCTCTTGATCTCAGTGATCTCTAGGTTATTTAGTAACATATTGTTTAACCTCCATGTGTTTGTGTTTTTTACGTTTTTTTCCTTGTAATTCATTTCTAATCTCATAGCGTTGTGGTCAGAAAAGATGCTTGATATGATTTCAATTTTCTTAAATTTACTGAGGCTTGATTTGTGACCCAAGATGTGATCTATCCTGGAGAATGTTCCATGTGCACTTGAGAAGAAAGTGTAATCTGCTTTTTTTGGATGGAATGTCCTATAAATATCAATTAAATCTATCTGGTCTGTTGTGTCATTTAAAGCTTGTGTTTCCTTATTAATTTTCTGTTTGGATGATCTGTCCATTGGTGTAAGTGAGGTGTTAAAGTCCCCCACTCTTATTGTGTTACTGTCGATTTCCTCTTTTATAACTGTTAGCAGTTGCCTTATGTATTGAGGTGCTCCTATGTTGGGTGCATATATATTTATAATTGTTATATCTTCTTCTTGGATTGATCCATTGATCATTATGTAGTGTCCTTCCTTGTCTCTTTTTTTTTTCTTTGCGGTACGCCGGTCTCTCACTGTTGTGGACTCTCACACTGCACAGCACAGGCTCCGGACACGCAGGCTCAGCGGCCATGGCTCACGGGCCCAGCCGCTCTGCGGCATGTGGGATCTTCCCGGACCAGGGCACGAACCCGTGTCCCCTGCATCGGCAGGCGGACTCTCAACCACTGAGCTACCAGGGAAGCCCCTTCCTTGTCTCTTGTAACATTCTTTATTTTAAAGTCTATTTTATCTGATATGAGTATTGCTACTCCAGCTTTCTTTTGATTTCCATTTGCATGGAATATCTTTTTCCATCCCCTCACTTTCAGTCTGTATGTGTCCCTAGGTCTGAAGTGGGTGTCTTGTAGTCAGCATACATATGGGTCTTCTTTTTGTATCCATTCAGCAAGCCTGTGTCTTTTGGTAGGAGCATTTAATCCGTTCACGTTTAAGTTAATTATCAATATGTTTTTTCCTATTACCATTTTCTTAATTGTTTTGGGGGGTTTTTTTTGTAGGTCCTTTTCTTCTCTTGTTTTTCCCACTTAGAGAAGTTCCTTTAGCATTTGTTGTAGAGCTGGTTTGGTGGTGCTGAATTCTCTTAGCTTTTGCTTGTCTGTAAAGCTTTTGATGTCTCCATTGAATCTGAATGAGATCCTTGCTGGGTAGAGTAATCTTGGTTGTAGGTTCTTCCCTTTCATCACTTTAAGTATATCATTCCACTCCCTTCTGGCTTGTAGAGTTTCTGCTGAGAAATCAGCTGTTAACCTTATGGGAGTTCCCTTGTATGTTATTTGTCATTTTTCCCTTGCTGCTTTCAATAATTTTTCATTGTCTTTAATTTTTGCCAATTTGATTACTATGTGTCTCGGCGTGTTTCTCCTTGGGTTTATCCTGTATGGGTCTCTCTGTGCTTCCTGGACTTGGGTGGCTATTTCCTTTCCCATGTTAGGGAAGTTTTCGACTATAATCTCTTCAGATATTTTCTCGGGTCCTTTCTCTCTCTCTTCTTCTGGGACCCCTATAATGCGAATGTTGTTGCGTTTAGTGTTGTCCCAGAGGTCTCTGAGGCTGTCTTCATTTCTTTTCATTCTTTTTTTCTTTATTTTGTTCCATGGCAGTGAATTCCACCATTATGTCTTCCACGTCACTTATTCGTTCTTCTGCCTCAGTTATTCTGCTATTGATTCCTTCTAGTGTAGTTTTCATTTCAGTTATTGTATTGTTCATCTCTGTTTGTTTGTTCTTTAATTCTTCTAGGTCTTTGTTAAATATTTCGTGCGTCTTCTCAATCTTTGCCTCCATTCTTTTTCCAAGGTCCTGGATCATCTTCACTATCATTATTCTGAATTCTTTCTCTGGAAGGTTGCCTATCTCCACTTCATTTAGTTGTTTTTCTGGGGTTTTATCTTGTTCCTTTATCTGGTACATAGCCCTCTGCCTTTTCATCTTGTCTATCTTTCTGTGAATGTGGTTTTTGTTCCACAGGCTGCAGGATTGTAGTTCTTCTTGCTTCTGCTGTCTGCCTGCTGGTGGATGAGGCTATCTACTATACTATCTTTTTTTTTTTTGCGGTACACGGGCCTCTCACTGTTGTGGCCTCTCCCGTTGCGGAGCACAGGCTCCAGACGCGCAGGCTCAGCGGCCATGGCTCACGGGCCCAGCCGCTCCGCGGCATGTGGGATCTTCCTGGACTGGGGCACGAACCCATGTCCCCTGCATCGGCAGGTGGACTCTCAACCGCTGCACCACCAGGGAAGCCCTATACTGTCTTTTACCATTATATTTGCCTTTCTGGTGTTGTTGGTTTCTTCATGTCTTTGGTTATTATCTAGTTTCTAGTACCTGAAGAACTCTCTTCTTGAAGAGTAAGTTTGCTGACAATGGATTCTCTCAGGTTTTGTTTATCTGAGAATGTCTTAATTTCTCCATTTTATTATAATTTGCCATGTATAGAATTCTAGCTTGACAAACTTGCTATCAGCATTTTAAATATGTCATTTATGCTTCCTGGGGATAAATCAGCTCTTGATCTTGTTGAGGACTTGTGTATGGTGAGTTGCTTCTCTTTTCCTGATTTCAAGATTCTCTTTTTGTTTTTGGCTTCCAACATTTTATGATGTGTCTAAGTGTGGATCTCTTGGAATTTTTCCTGTTTGAAGTTCATTAAGCTTCTCAGAGGTGTCAGTTAATTTCTTCATCAAATTTGCGATGTTTTTGGAAATTATTTCTTCAAATATACTTTCTGCCCCTTTCTCTCTCTTTTCCATTCTATTATGCATATGTTGTTGATCTGTAAGGCTCTGTTAAGTTTAATCTTCATTTTTTTTTTGTTTTAAAAAATTAAAAAACACAGTCTTTATTTCCCTCAAAGGGGGTGCACTATTCCTGGAAGTACAGTAATACCTGGGTCAATGCGTGGAGTGGATGGAGCAAGTTCTATTCCATCTCCTAGTTCCAAAAATCCATTTAATATATTGTCCTTGGATAGAGGATGTGACAGATATTAAACTGATAGGAATAGCTACTATTCTTGCTTCTTGGCCTTTTGGCTAAGATCTATTCATTCTTTTTTTCCCTCATGCTGGTTAATCTCAATAGACCCATCTTTAAGTTCACTGATGATTTGTTCTGTGTCTAAGACATCATTCTTAGACTTTCCTTTAGTTCTTTTTTTTTTTTTTTTTTTTTTTTTTTTTTGCTGTACGCGGGCCTCTCACTGCTGTGGCCTCTCCCGTTGCGGAGCACAGGCTCCGGACACACAGGCTCCGCGGCCATGGCTCGCGGGTCCAGCCGCTCCGCGGCATGTGGGATCCTCCGGGATCGGGGCACGAACCCGTGTCCCCTGCATCGGCAGGCGGACTCTCAACCACTGCGCCACCAGGGAAGCCCTCCTTTAGTTCTTTAGACATGCTTTCCTTTAGTTCTTTGAACATATTTAAAGTCTTTGTTTAGTAAGTCCAATGTCTGGGCTCCTCAGGGACAGTTTCTATTAATTGCCTTGTTTTTTGCTTGTATACGTGCTATACTTTGAATGTCTTGTAATTTCTTTAACAACTAGTCATTTACAATAATGTGGCAACATTGGATATAAGATCTGCCCCTCCACCCCTTGCCCAGGGTTTGTTGTTGTTGCTCATTGTTTGTTCGTTCAGTGACTTTTGAGTTGATTTTGTAAAGTTTTTGTATTCTTTGTCATGTGTAGGCACTGAATTCTCTGCTCAGTTAGCTTAGTGGTCAGCTAATGATTGGACAGATTTCCTTACACACTTGGAAGCAAAAATTCACCCAATCTTTGCCAAGGCATTCTGTGTGCATGTTGGGGCATGCCTTCAACATTCAACCAGGAAGTTGACAATGCTGCCTTAAACCTTCACTTCCTGCTTGCACAGAGCCTCAAAGTCAGCCAGAGGTGAGACCTCAGGGTCTTTTCCATTTTCTGTGAGCATGTGCAGCAGTTCTATAGATGCATGTGACCTTCTAGATTTTCAGGAACATGTTGGAGTTCTCAAAGTCCCGATGAACATCTCATTCCCAGCTTTGCCTTTTAAGTTTTTTGGTTAGTCTATTGTTTGCCCCCAACTGTTATCTAACCCCCCCACCCCCCTCCCCAAGCAGCTGTGAAGTTGAACCACTTCCTCTAACTGTTTTTAACAAATGCCTCCAGGGAAAAGACTTTTTGCATTGTGTGAGCTCTGAGTCAAATAAAATAGAGTCTTTCTTACAAATGGGATCTCCCAGGAAACCACGAGAAGCATCGAATAATAATAATTCTCTGGGAATGAGGCTTTAAGGGAGCACCAACCCGTTCTGCCTCCTCCAGTGGCTGCTGGGCTGTTGGTTTTCAAAGCTACCACGGAGCTGGGGGAGGAGGAGTGGGAATAAGACAAGGCAAAATGCCATAAGCCTTGCTATTCTTACTGAGATTTAGACATTTTTCTTGAATAAACCCTTTTCAGCTTGAATAAAACAAATTGCTGCAAACCTTTGGTCAGTTTCCAGAGTTCTAAAAAAGTTGATTCTATTTTTCAGGTTTCTTGTTGCTTTTCTGGAGGAGAGAATTTTGAGGTCCTTGTTCTCCCATTTTTGCTGCCACCCACTAGCATGTTCTTACTGCATGGGATAAAAAGGTGCTGGAGATCCAAGTGATGATAGGAATTACCTATCCCCCAGAGCATGGGGAGTGTCCCACAAATCAGTGAGACCACCAAATATTCTTCCTTCCCCTAATACAGACCAGCATACCCATTGAGACATAGTGTTCAAGCCAGCTTCTTCTAATCAGATAGATGGCTAGACTAGATGACCTATGGTTCCTTTTGGCAGAGACTCTGACTTGAATGTATGTCTCCTTGCAGGTCAGACTCACCCTACAAGAAATAATCAATGGTGTCAATGCCTCAGATCCAGAACTGTGTTTCCAGGCCACCCAGGCAGCCAGGTATCGCCAAACAGACTTGTATTGTTGACAGATGCATAGCTAGAAATGGGTTCCAGCAGCCTATTTGGTTTCTTGGCAGTGGCAAAATGCCCACACAATATAAGAAAAGGCCAGTCCATCCAAAAGTGAGATGAAATTGCTCCTCTACACTGTCCTTGAGAACAACTTAAGATATGCAACTGTGGTCAGAGATGAATGGCTTAATTTAAATTGGCCTCAACAGGAATGGCGGCTCATAGATAATAACTAAAGGGAAAAATATTGCTTCATCACTGCAGAGTGCTACAGGCTGAACTCTAGGATATGAAGGAGCTCTGGCCCAGCGGTTTGTTTCATTTGATAGTTAGGAATGCCAAGAACATCCGTAAAGGAGGTTCTTCTTACCTGCCTCACAGGACATGTTCTTGTCTTTTCTCTTACACTGCGAAGGAAAATGCTGTCCCGGGAAAAGAACCCTCCTCTGAAGCTGATTGTTGATGCAGGGCTCATTCCCAGGCTGGTGGAGTTCCTGAAGTCATCCCTTCATCCCCGCTTGCAGCTCGAGGCAGCCTGGGCTCTGACCAATATTGCCTCTGGTACTTCGGAGCTGACGCGTGCTGTCGTGGACGGAGGGGCCATCCAGCCCTTGGTTGAGCTCCTGTCTTCCCCTCATATGACTGTGTGTGAACAGGCAGTGTGGGCCCTTGGTAATATAGCAGGTGAGCCTCTCCCCTCGGTGGGGGGCAAGGGGCAAAGAAAATGGTGGGCCTTGTGAGTGGCATGCGATAGGAATTCTTTGGGTAGTATTGTAGATCAGACACTTTAAGTATAAATACCTAGCAATGCTGGGAAGAGTAGAACGGGCCTTTCCAAAATTCAGAGTCAAGTTCAGAGGCCAAAAATTGAAGCTGAAGCTAGAAGACATGGTATGTTCTGAAGCTCCAGGCTGCGTAGGGACACCTGCCAAGACTGGGGTCCTACAGCCTCAGGGCTTAGTGGCTTCAGGAACAAAAGACAAGTCTTTGGCTCATGCAATGTGGGGATTTTATGACAGACACTTACATCACCCAGTACCCTAAAAGAATTCTACCTTCAGTGAAAGTTGCCCAGGGAATACACATGAAAATGTCTGCTTAGCTTAGGATAAAAGTCTCCCCTGAAAACGCAATCCTAAGAGTGGCCTCATGGATTTGGGACTGGATGCTGTATTCCCTGCATGGTCTGGGAAAACACAAGCTGGGGAGTGAGTGCTGTCAGGTTAGGAACTCCAGGATCCCTGGCTGAATATAAATGTGACGCTCTCTGGGGGAAACAAACTCAGTTGGGCCCCTCAGGATTTTGACAAATTAAGGTCGGCCAAATATTAGCAATTTCAAGTTCAGAAAGTCAACAATCCACTATGACTGAGTCAGCAGAAGCAAACAATGTGATTAGACCTCCAAGGACTTCAGAGGATGGAATTAGCAAACACAGAATATAAAATAAGTCTACTTTTTAAAAGCTTGCAGAAATAAAGCAACTATTACAGAGACTTCGTCTCTCATTTTGCTTAGTGCAGTAAGAACAGGCAAAATCGGGTGGTGTAGTATAACTTATACCTTGCCTGATGATTGAAGAATTACAGGCTGAGACGTCTAGGGTCTAAAATTGGTATTCTAGCCAAAGTAGCAGACAACTGATGGCTAGAATCTATCCATCTCCCAGACTTTGTTCTGAGTTGCATTTGGAAGTTACTGCCCCATGTCAAAGCCTTCTGGGAAGACAATTTGGTCCATAGTGGCCTTTGTCTCCTGAGAACCATGCTGTGAAATGCCACCAGCATTTAGAGTGTGCTGCCTGGGCCCAGTTGGCTGGCTCCTTGGTGGGTCCAGAGACTCTGCTTATAGCAATCCCTGCTGTGTGGTGCCTGATTTCCACGTCAGGCCACCTACTCAACCAACATGTCAGAGACCCAGGGTCTAGTTCATGGCTATACTACTTGCCCAAACCAGGAATGAGTTTTGGCCTCTCCTCCTTTGCAGAGACTTGTGAAGAATTACTCACCCAAACCAGGACTCTCTCTGTTCTCTCTTTGAGTGTCATGTTCTTGTCTATTTGTAGGTGATGGACCAAAATTCAGAGACGACGTTATCTTGAGTGATGCCATTCCACATCTGCTGACCCTGGTTTCATCAAGTATACCAGTGAATGTCTTTTTTTAATTAATTTTATTTATTCATTTATTTATTTGGCTGCATCGGGTCTTAGTTGCGGCATGCGGGCTCTTCGTTGTGGTGCACAGGCTTCTCTCTAGTTGTGGTGCATGGGGTCAGTAGGTGCAGTGTGCGGCTTAGTTGCCCACTGGCATGTGGGATCTTAGTTCCCTGACCAGGGATCGAACCCGCATCCCCTGCATTGGAAGGCAGATTCTTAACCGCTGGACCACCAGGGAGGTCCCCAGTGAGCGTCTTTTTAATGAGGTAACCTAGTTAGGTAACAGGTTCCCAAAGTTGGGAAATGGGGTATGTAATTCCAAATCAATGCTAGGCCATGTGGTTGCTGCCCAGCCCCCTAACGACAGCAGTGATGAACAAGGCCTAGGACTGAATATTACTTTGGGTAAGAGTTGATCCAAATTTGTCCTCAAGGGCAGTAGTGCTGATCTCTCTTTGCGGGGGGCATTGAGGATTAGAAGAGATCCATTCAAGTTTCTCTAAGCTTACAATCCTGCAAAAGTAGATGACTGAGCTCTCTGTTCCAGGGGCACAGACAGAATTAGTGGCTCACCAGTTCTGTTCCTGGGTAATAAATAGGGTTTAGGTTGGAAGCTTAGGGTCCAAGTCGATTGCTGTGGCAACACTAGAGGACTCCCTGGGTTAGGAATGAAATTTGGGTTCTAGATTTGCCTCAAACAAAAACGAAGAGAAGGCAGCTTCCAAAAGTCAAGGGAATACATGCCCTGCCTTCAAGGTGAGAGAGAACCTGATATGGTTGAACCGGAAAAAGGCTGGCATGACCAAGGGAGCTTGCAAGGAGAGAGCAATATAAGATGACAAGTAGGACGAGGGACTTAGACATCATCTTGGTGGCAAAAGGAAGGCTTTGGAGGATTTCAAGGCAGGAAGTAAAGTGGCCTGATTTTCCAGAAAGACCATTCTGGCTGCTTGCTGTAGGATTATAGCAGAGGAAGATGGAGAAGCAGATGGACCTGGGTTGCTGCTCTGATGGGCATAGAAGGGGGAGACAGAAAGAAGCGAGGATGCACTCGGGTTTCAGGTTAGTTTGTTTAGAGCACTGTCCTCCTAGAGATGTGGGGAGGATAGAGGGAAGAAGGAATCGGAGCCTTAGTTGTACCTATTAAGTTGAAGCCAGTGAGAGGCACCATTGCAGCAATAACAGATAGATAGATATGCAGGTCTGTCTAGATGATTGTGCATGTATGTGTCATCCAGCTGGGCAAGGTCAACCAGAGCAGGGATCAGCCAATCTAACCTGGCCCACTGCTTGTTTTTTTAAATAAAGTTTTATTTATTTGAAATAAACAGCCACGCCCATTCATTTACATACATATTGCTGTGGCTTTTGCAGTGTTACGAGGGAAGAATGGATAAGTTGCAACAGAGACCACGTGGCCTGCAAAGTTGAAAAACTTTACTATCTGGCCTTTTACAGAAAAAGTTGGCTGACCTCTGCTCTAGAGTGTGAGGAAAACCAGGACCAAGTTCTAAGGGCTCTGAAATTCAGAACTCAGTAGAACCTGCCAAGAAGAATGAGAAGAAACAGCCCGTTTGGCAATACAAAACCAGGCTTGGTATCACAGATGGCAAAAAAGAGCTTTTTCAAAAAGCTTGGATTTGGTGACTTGGAAGGAGCTGATTTCATCACTAACTCCAAAGAAGTAGGGGAAGAAACCAGACTAGAAGGGGTAGAAGAAGAAGATAGACAGTGAATACGGATGCCTCCTTGAGGATGGATTCTGAAAAATAGAAGTGGGGTGATGGCTGGAGAGGTGCCAAGGGTAGGGGTTGAATGTCGCAGAGTGTGTTTCTGTACTGGTGGGTCTGATCCAGAGGAGAGAGGTGATCCTGGGGATGGATGGGAAGACTGATCTTCAACTAGAAGATCAAAAACGTGGTTAGGACATGTTGGTAGAGTTCATAGGCTGGTGGGAAGACCAAGTAACTCCTGCTTGATCTTTGTTTCATCAATGAGAAATGAAATTAGGTCATCAATCGAGTCAAGTGGGGAAGGACATTTTGAAGAATATAAGGAAACCTCCATCTGACGTTTGCATATAAAACAAAGCTCATTCTCTGTGTTCCTCCTATACTTATTACCTAGAATAAATTCCTGTTTGAAGCTCAAAGGCTTGGGTTCATGCGGGTCAATCCTATTGATCAAAGGTGGTCAGGACACATTGCCATTGGTGTTTTCCTTCTTTGCACCCCTTGCTGGAGACAGTCTCCTCGTTACAGGTCACATTCCTGCGGAACATCGCGTGGACCTTGTCCAACCTGTGCCGGAACAAGAACCCATACCCTTCTGATCACGCAGTGAAGCAGATGTTGCCTGCCCTCTTCTACCTCCTGTGGCACCCAGACGGAGAGGTTCTCTCGGACACCTGCTGGGCTCTGTCCTACCTCACTGATGGGTGTGATACACGCATCAGCCAAGTGGTGGACACGGGGGTCCTGCCCAGGCTGGTTGAGCTCATGAGCAGCTCAGAACTCAATGTCTTGGTAAGTGTCCCGGGTCGTGTCGTCTCTGTAGGGGCCTTCAGATTAGCGTCTGTGGGTCATCGTCACTCTAGCAGGTTCTGTTCTCTCCCCACCCCCCAGCCTTCCCCAGCTGACGTTCATCCTTTACCTGGAACAAAGCTGTTCATCTGCATTTCCCTGGTCTCTGCTACACTGTAGCCAAAGACTTGAATTGACTTTGATCCAAAATCCTAGTGGGTATTCAGTGACTTACTTTTTCTTGGTCTGATAACTAGAAAAGATAGAAGAGCACCAATTAAAATTGCTTATAATCCCTCCACCCAGTGAACTATTCTTTTGTGGCCTTTCATTCTACTGGTCTATGCATGTAGATGTTAACAAGTTGTTGTGCATGTTTGTGTGTGTGTGTGTGTTTTAAAGTGAAGCTCGTAACATTTGAATTTCTTACTCAAGTATAAAAGATAATTCCCCCTTATCTTCTCCCCAGCTGGTTCTCTTAGACTACTTCAGATATAGGTGAAAAGTAAGTAAAACCAAGGTCAAATACTTGACTCTGAGACATATGTCACTTACATAATATACTTCTTGAAAATGTAGTTTGAAGCATGGGTACCCCTTTTGATTTCTATGCCTAATATTGTATATTATGCAGTCTTAGCAATCATCTGTTCTGAGATGAGGGTAGCATTCCTCAGAAGTCAAGGTTAGTTTGGGGATAGTGCTGGGGGCATGGAAGGTGTGAAGACAACATCTTCAAGAAGTTGTTTATCGTGGGGGCTTGGGGCCCAACTGCGGCAGTCCTGGCAAGGCTGTGATTGGCCTATGGCACTTCCAACATCTCTCACTCGAGTAGCAGATACCTAGCATGATAGGCTAGGAAAACTCTAGAACTGTTGATGGGCTGTGCTGGGGCTGCCACTACCATGCAGAGAAACCAAAATAAATCCACAGTCAGCCCTCCTAGGACAGTTGTCTTAAGCCCAATCATAGACCCATCCTGGGGACCTTCAAAGTTATTGAGAGAAGCTTTATGAATACACCAAAACAAAAATGCCACTGAGATTTCACTAGTTCTAATAACATATACAACAGAAACTTTTTAAAATTAAATTAAATTTTTTATTTTTTTTTTGAAACTTTTTTTTTTAAATGAGGTTAATTATAGGGACCAGCCTCATTCCCAAAGTGGTTTGTGGTTGTTGAGTAGTTATTTATTTATTTATTTTAATTAATTAATTAATTAATTAATTTATATTTTATTTTTGGCTGCATTAGGTCTTTGTTGCTTCGCGCGAGCTTTCTCTAGTTGCGGCGAGCGGGGGCTACTCTTGGTTGCAGTGTGCGGGCTTCTCATTGCGGTGGCTTCTCTTGTTGTGGAGCACAGGCTCTAGGCATATGGGCTTGCGGGCTCAGTAGCTGTGGGTCGCGGGCTCTAGAGCGCAGGCTCAGTAGTTGTGGAGCACTGGCTTAGTTGCTCCACAGCATATGGGATCTTCCCACACTAGGGCTGGAATCCGTGTCCCTTGCATTGGCAGGTGAATTCTTAACCACTGCGCCACCAGGGAAGTCCCTACAACAGAAACTTGATACTCGTGCTAAATACAAATTCAGTAGAAATTATTACATTGTAAAGACAACCATCAATTTACCAATTTTCCCAATGTAAGGATATGAAAAGGACGGCATCATTTGATAATATATCTCTTGACCTCTATCCCACTTGAGCTGGAACTACTGGGAGGCTGGCGAGTACCTTTAAACTATGTAAACAGCCATGGATGCACGGAATTAATAAGGATCGTGGATATAATCATTGTTCACAGGCTTCCAGAAAACCATCAGCACAGCACGACGGATGTTTGGGAGGGCACGGAGCTTGGTGCAATGGTCACCTTCCATGGTGATGAATTCACGGTACTTGGTGACACTTTCTCACCTTGTTCTTCCAGACCCCCTCTCTGCGCACTGTGGGGAACATTGTCACAGGCACGGACCACCAGACCCAGCTGGCCCTGGACGCGGGCATCCTAGCTGTGCTGCCCCAGCTCCTCACACACCCCCGCTCCTCCATCCAGAAGGAGGCAGCCTGGGCCCTAAGCAACGTGGCCGCGGGGCCCCGCCAGCACATCCAGCAGCTGATCGCTTGCGGTGTGCTGCCTCCCTTGGTGGCTGTTCTAGAAAACGTAAGTGACCCACATGACAAAAGGTTACTCTCCAACGGGCCCTGTGTTGAACTCCTTTAGCTCTTCAGAGGCAGGCTGAGAAGCAAAACTAATTGAGATCACGACGAACCTATGAAACATTAAGTTTCCTAACTCTCCCTGAAAAAAAGAAAGGGGCATCCCATTTTGGACAATCCATTAAAAATTTAGAAGGCTCAGCAAGCATTGGCCAGTGAAAAGGTGATCCCACAGCTCAAATATCCAGAGGAATCTTGAGCTGGTAAATACTGGCTTATCTCCAGCGTTAAAAGAATGTGCCATCTACTCTCCTTGGCAAAAAGGGATGAGGTTTGGTTTTGTTTTGTTTTAGGAGGCAAAACGTATCGGGTTACAGTGATATTATACACTGAAGAAACGTGGCCTTTGCAGTGTAAAAATCACATTGATGAAAGGGGTAATATATATAGAAAATCCAGATATAACAGTAGAAATACAATAAAGCTTCCTTCTTCCTCCTGATTCCCACTTCCTTTCCCCAGGGCAATTACGAGTGTCAGCATTTCTTTTTGTCACCTTTTAGTGGATGAGCTATGTTTAAACCATCGACTTGTGAAACAAGTCAGGAGTGGTGACCCGGGGTTGTGGGCAGAGGTTACTGAGTAGGATGGGGAAAAGGAGGCACTGGCCGTGTCCTGCTCTCAGGTTGGCTGATGGGTTCCCAGGTGTGCATTAGGTACAAAAAGCTAGCCCAGGTTTGCTACCCAAATCATGGCATCTTCCAGTCTATTGGACATTTCCTATCCTGCTGTGAGTCTGTACATATTCTAATCAGAAACATCCAGTCAGAATCAAGAAGTAATCTTTTTTCAAACTGCACCTTTTGAACTATAGCTTGCTTGGAGCCATACGTTTTTTTTGTTTGTTTTTTGGGTTTTTTTTTTTGGTGGTTCTTTTTTTTAACTTTGTTTTAAACTGAGTCAGTTTTCCCCAGCCATAAAATGGGAATAACTCCTCCTGCAAAGGGATAGAAGGATCTGTGATAAATGACTCCCTTCTCTCTGGGCCAAGTGCTTTTTATAAATGTAAGGGATGCATTGAGTGATATCTCTGTGGCTTTCCTCTGTCCCCTCCAGACAGTGTGCTCAACTTTGTAGCTCTGGAGCTTCTTGTCCAAAGTTTTACTGGAGCAGAAAGACTAGAAATGTAGACATGGGTCACTATAACCTAAAATCCCTAATTTGTATTGATTGGGTGATGTTGGTTCTCTTTTTCCGATAACCTGCCTTAAGAAAGTGAGTCTGTTTGAACTTAGAACCTCACTCTAAGACCCCACATGAGTCTGCCTTTCCTCCTCCTTGGCTTCTCAAAGATGCTGTCTTCTGCTCAAAAACTAAAGGCAGGTTGCCAAGGGATTCTGTGTAAATTGCACATATAGTCCTGGGAATTAGGTAGTCCAGCCTACCTAGAAATTGAACCATGTTTGCATCACTATATTTAAATTCCTCAGGATCTGTCAAGAATGGAAATGTTCTCTCTCTGCAGGGAGAATTTAAAGTCCAGAAAGAGGCTGTCTGGACAGTGGCTAACTTCACAACTGGGGGCACCGTGGACCAGTTGATCCAGCTTGTCCAGGCTGGAGTCCTGGAGCCACTAATAAATCTTCTCACCATCCCAGACACCAAAATTGTTCTCATCATTCTCGACATCCTCTTTTTTATCCTCCAGGTGAGCTGTTCTGAACAGGTGGGTTTCTAAATAGCAGTCTCTAAATTAAGATGTTTAATTTGGTCCTTAAAACCTAACTAGGATTCTCTTTTCCTCTCCACTTCCTCACCCCCTCCCTTTGTCCACACATCCTGTGGATGACAAGACAAGAGGCCTTTCAAAGAAGGTCCATCATCTTCATTTTCTCAGATAAGTGTTTGTGTGCCCAGCACTGTTTTAGATGTTCAGGAAATGACAAAACAAAGTCCTTGTTCTATAGAGCTTATGTATTAGGGGGGAGGGGAACAGACACATCAGATAGAGAGTTACGGGTAAAATATATCTGATAGAGGGGTAGTTACTGATGGCCCAGAGTGGAGAGGGGATGGTTATCTCTTATATGTAGTAGTTAGGAGAAACTTCACTGAGGAAGGACGTTTGAGCAAAGACCTGAAAGAAGTGAGTCCTGTGGATACCTGGGAAAGAGCACTCTAGGTGAAGGAAACCTTAAAAAGCAAGGAGCGGGGTGTGGCCAGAGCAGAACAAAGGGATGAAAGGTGGTGGGAAACAGGCTCAAGGGACCCAGGGGCCAGATCACGGAAGGTCTGTGAGAACTTGGACTTGCTCTGAGTGAGATGGAGAAACAAATCAAAGGTCTGAAGCAAGGAAAAAAATAGTCAATGAACCACGTGGCTGGCTCTTTTGGAAGACTGAAACATAGAATATACTTGAAGGAAGCAGCAGGACGTTAGCGATGATAGATCTTGAGGGACCATACTAGAGTTCCTTTTCCATTCAGCTATGTGGCTGGGAAAATGGACCACAAAGCCTTGAATTAGAATTCTAGAAAAGTCTTATTTCTGAAATGTAAGTTAAGCCAATATTTACATACTATTTGTGTCGGTTGTATACTGAACAACAAATTACTCCTTGGTGGCTTAAAACAAACATTTATTATCTCACATGGTTTCTGGGGTTAGGAATCTGGAGGCAGCATAGTTGGATGGTTCTGGCTCAGGGGCTTTCATGAAGTTCAAGATGGAAACTGGGGCTGCAGTTTCATCTGAAGGCTTGGTGGAGGCTGGAGGATCAGCTTCCAGGATGACTCGCTCACATGCCTAGAAAGTTATTCTTACCACATGGATTCCCTGGGACTGCTTGGGTGCCCTCACATCATGGCAACTGGCTTCCCCTGAAACAAGTGACCTTAGAAAGCAAAGTGGAAGCCCCAATGTCTTTTATGACCTGAGAAGGAGGTTATTTCAACAGCATCCTATTGGTTACACAGATCAGTCCATTTCAACATGGGAGGGGGCTACACAGGGGCATAAATACCCAGAGGCTGGGATCATCTCAGGCCATCGTGGAGGCTGGCAATATTCATTTGGTTAAGGTCTTTTTATATGTGACTAAGCCATTTGAAAAGTTTCAAAGTAACACTGGAGGACTCCTTTTATTTATTTATTTTTGGCTATGCTGGGTCTTCGTTGCTGCGTGCAGGCTTTCTCTAGTTGCGGCTACTCTTCGTTGTGGTGCATGGGCTTCTCATTGCGGTGGCTTCTCTTGTTGCAGAGCATGGGCTCTAGGCGTGAGAGCTTCAGTAGTTGTATCACGTGGGCTCAGTAGTTGCGGCACACGGACCCCAGAGCATGCGGGCTTCAGTGGTTGAGGCTTGGGGGCTCTAGAGCACTGGCTCAATAGTTGTGGTACATGGACTTAGTTGCTCCGTGGCTTGTGGGACCTTCCCGAACCAGGGCTTGAACCTGTGTCTCCTGCATTGGCAGGCAGATGCTTAACCACTGGACCACCAGGGAAGTCCCCAGAGGGCTCCTTTTAAAAGCTCACTTAAAGCATCCTTTTCATGTAACTGTCCTGGAAAGAACTGCCCTGAGTCAAGAACAGATTGGAAACAGCCCAATTAAACGCTTAGACTTTGAGCAAACCACAGACACAGAGTACCCACTTGGCAGCCAGAGGCAAAGTTGGACATAAAAAACGTGTGAAAGCACACTTGGGGGGCTATAGAAATTTAAGTTCATCTCATTCATTTGAATTAAACACTTGGGATTTTTTTTCTTGGGAGAGTCTGGGCAAATCCCATTTGATGGACCAGTGAAGCCCCTATATCAGATAGTGGCACGTGGGACACTGAGAGAAGTCAAGATGAGATAGAAAACAGTTTCAAGTGGGCAGCAGAGTGCAGTTGTGGTTCTCTGAAGTAACTTGGGGGCCATCTGCTGTTCTGTCAAAGTCCAGAATCCTTCTCCAGGTCTCCTACTGCCCTGGGGCATCCCCCACTTCCCTGTTTTCTTGGAGGCTCACCTAGCACATTGGTTCTTACCTCCATTTTTTCACTGAAAGCCAAGAGCTCATTTTGGATGTACAGATAGGACTAGAAGGTATCAAGGCTTAGACAGAAGTGCAAACTCTCATCAGATAAATTATGGCCTAAACAATATTTAATTTGATCCATAGGAAGGTTTGGGTTTTGTGTTCATTTGTTTGTTTTTATTTCTGTTCACAAAATAGTCAGCAGAACACTACAGGATGCCAAAGTTGTTTCTTTCTCCCTCTCCACTTCCCCCAAATATTCTGTTTAGCTGGACCACTCCCTTTTCTATAAATATGCAGCACTTATTCCCTCACAACTTTGTCCTTGCCATTCCTTCTCTTGGGGATGCTGTTACCCTGTGATGGACCCTGGCACCGTACTATCCATTAAGAACTTGATACTTTCCAAGCCTCTTGTGCACATCTTCTTTCTATAAATTAAAACTCTGATCATTTATTATACTTTCTTTTTTTAAATTAATTTTTTTATTGAAGTATGGATGATTTACAATGTGTTAATTTCTGCTGAACAACAAAGTGATTCAGTTATACAAATATATACGTTCTTTTTTATATTCTTTTCCAATATGGTTTATCCCAGGATATTATACTTTCTATACTACAGCAATTATTGTCTCCCCCGATAGTGTGAGTTATGAAAAGGCTTTCTCTAAATCCTACCTTTATTTCTAGTTTTGTATGCCTTGCTCATAGTATATGTACAAATGTTGAGTGAGTGAATACCCATGGATGAGAAATCCAACGATCAGCATTGGATTAAATCAAATCACATCATTTGTTTCCAGGGACCTCATTAGTTGCCATGGTGTGGCTTCTGTCACCCAGGGTCTCCTGCCCGACCCCTCGAGGCTTTCCAGGGAGTGCAGGGCCAGAACATCTGCATTTACATAGCATCACTTGCACATTCTTTTCTCTGTTTTTAATTGTTTTTTTTTTTTTCTGTACGTGGGCCTCTCACTGTTGTGGCCTCTCCCGTTGCGGAGCACAGGCTCCAGGCGCGCAGGCTCAGCAGCCATGGCTCACGAGCCCAGCCGCTCCGCGGCATGTGGTATCTTCCCGGACCGGGGTGCGAACCCGTGTCCCCTGCATCGGCAGGCAGACTCTCAACCACTGCGCCACCAGGGAAGCCCCTTTTCTCTGTTTTTAAAACAATCTCCATTAATTAGAAGGGAGATACCTACCAAATAGTGTTTAGTGATGGATATATAGATGATGGCATATTCAGCAAAAAAACCCACAAAAAACAAAAAAAAAACCCTGTATTTTGTGCAGTGAAGATAAACCTCAATAGACAGATGACAAATATCCAAAATGAGAGGAAGACAATGCAATTTTAAATCAGTCTGGGAAAATAACACTACAGCCACCCATTCTGGAATGGGTGGCTTTCGTCCGATTCTGCTGAGGTGAAGCCCCACGTCCTAAGGGCTTTGGTTTAGAGTCTCACTCTTCTACGGCCCACAGGCAGCAGAGAAGATTTCTCAGAAGGAAAACATGTGTCTGCTGATAGAAGGACTCGGTGGGATTGATAGAATTGAGGCTTTGCAACTTCACGAGAACCGTCAGATTGCCCTGACTGCTCTGAACATTACTGAGAGACACTTCTCTGAGGTAAGTGCCCAGACCTCCTGGGCAGGTGATCACCTGGCAGGTACCTGAGCTGTTCCTGGGATGTGGGTGATGGACAGGCGGGCTTCTCTCATGACTTGGCCCTGAGTTTCTCCCCATCCATGTTATCCAGGCCACCTTTGAGTGGCAGCTTCCTGGCTCCTGGAAGCTGTTCTAGACCCATTAATCTCATAGAAGTTTGTCCTGCTGCCTCTGGTGTAGAATTTCACTCTTGTTTTTGTTTTCCCCTACTCACCTCTCTTGGGGGAGGGAGAGGGGGAAGAAAGGAGTATGATGCTAAAGTGACTTTGTACTGAGAAATACAAACAATGAAGGCAGGCCCAGCTTTTGAACAAACTTTTTGCTACTTACTGCATTTTGTCTCTTTCCCGAATATGTTGATTGGGAATGAACTCAACAAAAGGCTCCCAAAATTCCTGCAGGAGCAGGGAATAATGATCAGAGAGCATTAGATACTTTTTAAAAGCTTTTTATTATAGTAAAACATATGTAACATAAAATTTACCATGTAAATCTTTTTTTTTTTTCTTAATTTTTGGCCACACCCCACAGCACGTGGGATCTTAGTTCCCTGACCAGGGATCACACCGCAGCCCCTGCACTGGAAGGCAGAGTCTTAATCACTAGACCGCTGGGGAAGTCCCTACCATGTAAATCATTTTTAAGTGTACAGTTCACTGGCATTAGGTACATTTTACACTGTTGTGCAACCATCAGCATCGTCCATCTCCAGAACTTTTCCAAATGAAAACTCTGTCCCCATTAAACAATAAATTGCCCCGTTTCCCACTCCCCCGACTCCCCGCCAGGCCCTGGTAACCACCATCTTACTTTCTGTCTCTGTGAATTTGACTACTAAGTGCCTCATAAGAGGAATTGTATGGTATTTGTCCTTTTGTGACTGGCTTTTTTCACTTAGCATAATGTCTTCAAGTTTCATCTGTGCTGTAGCATTTGTCAAAATTTCCCCCCTTAAGCCTAAATAATACTCTATTGTATGGATATACTACATTTTGTTCATCTATTCATTGATGGACACTTGGGTTGTCCTTTTGGCTACTATGAATAATGCTGCTATGAATATGGGAGTACAGATATGTCCGAATTCCTCCTTTTATCTCTTTGGGATAGATACCCAGAAGTGGAATTGTTGGATCATATGGTAATTTTGTTTTTCATTTTTGAAGAACCACCATATTGTTATCCATAGTGTATATACCATTTTACATCAACACACGAAGGTTCCCATTTTTCAACATCTTCACCAACACTTGTTTTCTGTTTCTTTTTGTTATTGTTGTTGTTTTTGTTTGTTTTCTTGTGTTTTGTTTTTTGATCATAGCCATTTTAATGGGTATGGAGTGGTATCCCATTGTGGTTTTTCTCTTCCAGTTTTATTGAGACATAATTGACATAGAGCACTGTATAAGTTTAAGGTGTACAGCATAATGATTTGATGTACATACATCATGAAATGATTAGCACAATTAGTTTAGTGAACATCCATCATATCATAGGTATAAAATAAAAGAAATAGAAGAAAAAAATTTTTTTCCTTATGATGAGAACTCTTAAGATTTACTCTAACAACTTTCGTATATAACATACAGCAGTGTCTTTTTTATTTATTTATTTATTTATTTATTTATTTTTGGCTGTGTTGGGTCTTTGTTGCTACGCATAGGCTTTCTCTAGTTGTGGTGAGTGGGGGCTACTCTTTGTTGTGGTGCACAGTCTTCTCATTGTGGTGGCTTCTCTGGCTGTGGAGCATGGGCTGTAGGTGTGCGGGCTTCAGTAGTTGTGGCTTGTGAGCTCTAGAGTACAGGCTCAGTAGTTGTGGTGCACAGGCTTAGTTGCTCTGCGTCATGTGGGATCTTCCTGGACCAGGGATCAAACCCGTGTCCCTTGCATTGGCAGGCAGATTCTTAACCACTGCGCCACCAGGGAAGTCCCAGCAGTGTTAATTATATTACTCATGTTGCACATTACATTCCTAATAACTATCTTATAACTAGAAGTTTTTACCCTTTGACCGCCTTCATCCAATTTGCCTTCCCCTCCCACCCCCCCACCTCTGGTTACCACAAATCTGATCTCTTTTTCTATGAGTCTGCTTGTTTTTGAAGTATAATTAACCTATAATACTACGTTAGTTCCTGGTACACAGTATAGTGATTTGATATTTCTATACCTTTTTAAATGTATAGGAAATGATCAAGGTAAGTCTAGTTACCATATGTTGCCATACAAAGATATTACATATTACTATATTCCCCATACAGTATATTTCATACCCATGACTCATTTATATTATAACTAGAAGTTTGTACCTCTTAATCTCCCTCACCTATTTCTTTCCCCCTCCTTCCCTCTGGCAACCACCTGTTTGTTCTCTCTACCTATGACTCTGTTTCTGTTGTGTTTGTTTTGCTTTTTAGATTCCATATATAAGTGAAATCATACAGTATTTGTGTTTGTCTGACTTACTTCACTTAGCACAGTGCCCTCTAGGTCCATCCACGTTGTTGCAAATGGCAAGATTTCATTCTTTTTATGGCTGAGTGATGTTCCAGTGTGTGTGTGTGTGTGTGTGTGTGTGTGTGTGTGTGTGTGTGTGTATGTATATATATATATATATATATATATATATATCATATCATTTATCCATTCATCTATCAGTGGGCACTTAGGTTGCTTCCATATTTTGGCTATTGTAAATAATGCTGCTATAAACATTGGGATGCATGTATCTTTTCATATTAGTGTCTTCATTTTCTTTGGGTATATACCCAGGAGTGGAATTACTGTATCATGTGGTAGTTCTGTTTTTAATTTTTTTGAGGAAACTCCATACTCTTTTCCACAGTGGCTGCACCATCTTACATTCCCACCAGCAGTGCACGAGGGTTCCCTTTTCTCCACACCCTCGCCAGCAGTTTAAAAAAATTTTTTTATTTTTTTAATTTTTTGCGGTATGTGGGCCTCTCACTGTTGTGGCCTCTCCCATTGCAGAGCATAGGCTCCGGACATGCAGGCTCAGCGGCCATGGCTCACGGGCCCAGCCGCACCGTGGCATGTGGGATCTTCCCGGACTGGGGCACGAACCCGTGTCCCCTGCGTCGGCAGGCAGACTCTCAACCACTGCGCCACCAGGGAAGCCCCAGCACTTTTTATTTGTTGTATTTTTAATAATAGTCACTGTGACAGGTGTGAGGTGATAGCTCATTGTGGTTTTGATTTGCAATTTCCTTGATGATTGGTGATGCTGAGCATCTTTTCATGTGCCTGTTGGCCATCTGTATGTCTTCTTTAGGAAGATATCTATTCAGTTCCTCTGCCCATTTTTAATCAGGTTTTTTTTTTTTTGATGCTGAGTTGTATGAGTTCTTTGTATATTTTGGATATTAACCCCATATCAGATATATCATTTGCAAATATCTTTTCCCATCCAGTAGGCAGCCCTTTTCATTTTGTTGGTAGTTTTCTTTGCTATGCAAAAAGCGTTTTCATTTTCTATAGTACCATTTGTTTATTTTTGCTTTTGTTTCCCTTGCCTGAGGAGACCTATCCAAAAAAAATATTACTAAGACTGGTATCTGTGTTTTCTTCCAGAAGTTTTATGGTTTCAGGTTTTATATTTAAGTCTTTAATCCATTTTGAGTTTATTTTTGTATATGGTTTGAGAAAGTAGTACAGTTTGATTCTTTTGTATGTAAACCGTCCAGTTTTCCCAACACCATTTTTTGAAGAGGCTGTCTTTTCCCCATTGTATAGTCTCGCCTCCTTTGTCGTAGATTCATTGACTCTTTGTAGTTTTTGATTAGATATTTTTCATATGAGGAAGGTGAGATCAAAGTTCCTAAGTGGCCAGGTAAACATGGGACTAGGGGTTTACACTCTGTTAGGTGTCACACTTGAATCATTAGCAAAATCCAGAGCCATACAGTAAATATGACCAGATTGGTAGCTCTTCCTAATGAGTGGCAGCTAATCTTCGTCTGGGACCAAGAGGATGCTCTCAAAGCAGAGAAGACCCAGAACAGTGATTAGCATCTTCTGGGTTAAAGCCTCCTAAGAAAACCTTGTAATTAGGAAACTCATCCCTTAAAGGGGAGATGGCTCCTGAGGACTCCTCCAAGGGCTCCAAGTTAAAGACTTCTGATCTAGAAGCAATTGCTACACCTATCATACCCGTAACTCAGTGTAAGATTAATGTTCTTTATAGTGAAACTGCTTTTAGAAATAAGCCAGAGGGCTTCCCTGGTGGCGCAGTGGTTGAGAGTCCGCCTGCTGATGCAGGGGACGCAGGTTCGTGCCCCGGTCTGGGAAGATCCCACATGCCGCGGAGTGGCTGGGCCCGTGAGCCATGGCCACTGAGCCTGCGCGTCCGGAGCCTGTGCTCCGCAACGGGAGAGGCCACAACAGTGAGAGGCCCGTGTACTGCAAAAAAAAAAAAAAAAAAAAGCCAGACACAGGGGACTTCCCTGGAGGTCCAGTGGTTAAGACTCTGCCCTTCCAATGCAGGGGGCACAGGTTCGATCCCTGGTTAGGGGAACTGGATCCCACATGCCACGCGGTACGGCCAAAAAAAAAAAAGCCAGACACAAAAGGACAAATACTGTACGATTCCACTTACATGAGGGACCTGGAGTGGTCAAATTCATAGAGACAGGAAGTAAAAGGGTGGTTGCCAGAGGCTGGGAGGGAGATGGGAACGGGGAGTTGTTTAATGGGTACAGAGTTTTGGTTTGAAATGATGATAAAGCTCTGGAGACAGACGGTGGTGGTGGCGAAGTAATGCCACTGAATTGTCTACTTCGTGGTGAAAAAGGTTAAATTTTACGGGATATATGTTTCACCACATGCACAAACTGCATTTAAGGTCCATCCTGAACAATAGTTCAATGCTTCTCTCCTTTGATCTCTCCTCTGAGGAAGCCTCAAGTCTGACAGAGCAAATTCTAATCCACAGAAGATGTGAAGGAGTCAATTGTGCAGGAATAATGTGCTGAGAGCCTGAAGGTATAACAGTGTCTCTTCTCCCCTGAAGGAAGAAGAAACTGGCACAACCTTACCAGACCGGGACCAAGACCATGAATTCTTAAAGCACTTAACAAACACATACCAAAGCTCCACAACTCCTAAATCAGGGACCAGACCCAAAGAGTCACCTCTTTAAGAACCCCTTCCCCTTGGTGTACCACAGGTATAAAGCTTTTAAAACTTGAATGATAATAAAAATTTCCACACTTTCACCTCCATCTATCAAAAATGCAGTTAAACCACTTGTACCTTAAAGCCACGTGGAATCCATCTCCTAAGAACATGTGGTTTAGTGGTTACCTTTCAGGATCTTCAAGGAAGATCTTCAGAGTGGGATGGTCTATAGCTACCTAGACAAACTTTGAGTTGCAATTTAACCAATATTTCTTATATTTATTTGACTGTGGGCCCCCTTCCCTTTTCCTTGTCATGTAATGCCTGTTAATATAGAACATTCTTCAAGGAGAGCTGGGTGGGCAGTGGTCAAAGGGAGAGAGTGACTGGGATGGGAAAGACCTAGAAACACAGTACTAGGTGGTGTGGGAATGGATGTGGGGTATGTTTAAAGGAGGATTGGACTCGATTTGTATGATGTGAGTGTAGAGACTAAATCAAGTTATATTTTGCTCTAAAGCGTCACATGGAAATGTCATGCCCAAAGCACAGTCTTTGCTGGTCCTTGACAGGTAAGGAGGAAAGATGTGTGGGTGTCCATCCAAAATATGGCTGTAAGGCAGTTCGTGGTCTCACAAGCTTCTCATCCAGTGGTGAGAACAAATCTATGATTCAGTGGACACTGGGCTTTCCAGTCAGTATCCTCATCTCCTTTTGGGGTGACTCCGCCAGCTGCTGAGGGCTGTGTTGGGGGGATGGGATCCTCTAAGGGTTCTGCTCTCCCACATGAAAATGGAGGGGACCTGGGAGATTCCTCTTAACTCCCTCTTTTGTTCATCAGCTCAGAACCTCCTAGTTGGGCACATCTTTGGCTAAGCAGAACCTCATTCTCTGAGGACCTTGAATCTGAGACCCAGGCATTGAGCCCAGAATAAACAGAGAATTAGGAAGTGTTTGCTTCAGCGGCAAGTCTTTACACTCATTGGAGTGGATGTCCTCAGTGGTTGCCTGCTTCCTGCTTCTCCAAGGCTGCCCTTTGGTCCTATACATTCTCCCATATTCCTCCCATAGATTGTCTTATATGTAGAGAGATATATATCTTGGCTGTGCCACGCGGCTTTCAGGATCTTAGTTCTCTGACCAGGGATTGAACCCCGGCCACGGCAGTGAAAACGCTGAGTCCTAACCACTGGATCACCAGGGAATTCCCTAGATTGTCTTTCTTAAAGTAGCTATAGTTAGTTTCTGTTGCTTGCAACTGAAAGAATCTTAACTGACACACATGAAGAGTGAAAAACTAAACCATAACTAGTTATTATTTAAATCCAAAATCTCTATTACATCTCATTCTGTCAAGATAGTGTATAACATTTGAATTTTTAAGTTAAAAATATGCAAAAAATATATAAATTATATATCAAATATATTACTAGTGTATATATAATGTCTTATCTATTATATATAAATATACTTTAAAAAATGAAAGACAAAACTAAGAATGAGAGAAAAGATAATCCTTCCACTCTAGCAGAACTTTTTTTTTTTTGCCACACCACGCGGCATGTGGGATCTTAGTTCCCCGACCAGGGTCCCCAGGACAACTAGTTTTATGTTTGCAGTTTCCCTTCCAGTTTGAGTCAACATACCCCTCCCTTTTTTTTTTAACCTGATTCGGATCAGATTTTTTCAACATTTTAAAACATCACTTTTTCCCCCTATCAGAGGGGAAGGCAGAAGGTGAGGTGGCTTACAAAAATACTTCTCTGAGAGAAAAAAACTTTAATTAAAAAAAGTTTGAAGCCCTGTCAAGGTTAGTCACTGTTGCCCAAATGGTCTGGCCTTGCTGGTTCTTAACTGTTAGCCTCTTTTCTCTCAGCTATTCTTTACTAAAATTGCACAGCAAAGGAGTATTTATAGTTTAAAGATACTGATACCAACTTGTCTAGCAGGGTTTTAAATACAGGAGTTATTTGCCTATTGTACATGGTTTGGGTGCAAAGAGATGGTGTTGGTCACCTTCTGGCTGGATGCCCACATGCTTGGACTAGGCATGTTGCAGTGACTGGCAGAGAAACAGACAGGAAGGAAGGAATAACTGGCTCTGTCAATTTCACGATGTAAAAGCTAAACGGAAAAACTCTGACCCTCATGCATTTACCCCCAATTTGTTATATACCGTAGAAGAAATGTCAGTCTCTTGGTTAACCACGTATGATCCATAATTCATCTGCTGTTTTTCTGAAACGTGGAGTGACTGTTTAACCATAATAGCACGTGACCCGTTAGGCATAGCAGAGAAGATAACTGGACTTGAAGTTGCAAGCTCTGGACTCCAGATCTGGCTCCTTTTCTAAATCCTCTGCTCTCTTTGTGCCTCACCTGTCGATTCTTCTCACTCCTTTGGTCTTCAGGTTTTCATCTGTGAAATAAGGATTAGATAAGTTAATAGTCATATAATGTTTGCATGTATTTTATTTTACATGAGACTCATGACCTGAGAAGTAGGTGAGGCAAAAATGATCAATTTCCAAGTAAAGAAGCTGGAACTCACAAGGTTATCTAATTTGTCTTGCATCTTTTAGTAAGGGGCAGAGCAGGGCCTCAGGTACCACCTGACCGCAGGGCAGCTTGCTTCTTCCAGAACAAGTGATCTGAGGGTATGTGCATGGGGGAGAAAAAAAGGGAGTGCCCAAGACAGAAGCCACAGACCTTTATAACCTAATCTCAGAAGGGATATAGCACCCCTCCTGCCATCTGCTATTGGTTGTACAAACGAACCCTCATAGAAAGTGGGAGGGGCTACACAGGTGTGTGCGACCAGGAGACAGGGATCACTGGATGCCACCTTGGAGGCTGGCTACCACGCTCTGCCATGCTACCATGTGTTAACATTTTAAAAGACCTCATTTAGGTGATAGCCTAGAGCCCGTGAAGTCTCAGCAAAGAAATAGAAGAGATGAAGAAGAACCAAATGGAAATTTTAGAACTGAAAAATATGATAACTGAAACTCAAACTTTACTGGGTGGGCTCAACAGCAGAATGGAGGAGACAGAGGAAAGAACCGGTAGACTTGAAGAGGCAACATTAGAAAGAAGCACCTAGATCCAACTACCAATTTACAGGAAATCCAGAGGACAGAGGAAAATGTGAAGCTGTACTTCAGATATGCCATCAGCAAAATCCAGACTGGAAGAAACTCTGCAGGACAGACAACTCAGTTTCCTCATTTAATAAATTTCAAATAAAAAACTGCACATTGAGGGAACCTATAAAAGACATATTGACCAGCTGGAATGTGTATTTATATTATTTGTATTCTGATTACAACAAATGTAAAAATAAAACACATTGGATATTTGAGACATTGGAAACTTGAACATTGAATTGAGGTTTGATATTAAATGTTAATTTTTTAGGTTTAATATTAGGGTTATGTTAATTTAAAATGTCATTTTAAAGAGATATGTACTGAATGATTACAGATGCAATGATGTTTGGAATTTGTTTCAAAGTAATATGGGATAAGGGAAATAGAAAAGAAATATATTTTGTGCATCTGACAATGTGGTGATGGCTGGTGATGGGTCCATGGTAGGGGTAGTTATTATACTATTCTGGGTTTTTTTTTGCCCTGTGTGGATATTTGAAGTTCTCCATAATTAAAAGTTAAAAAGAAACCATTATGTCCTCTTACTCCAGGGGGCTGATCATCTGATCCGTCCCCTGGCAGTAAATTGGAAGTTTTCTCAATTGGGTGAAAAAGGTCTTTGTACTAGAATACATTGGGCAATGTTGAAAGCAGATTTATCATGCTGAATGCAGGGAAATTAAATAAATTACATAGAGAACAGTGAGCACCCCCTCATCCCCACACCCCACTGGGTAAATGGAATGCTCTCAGCCAGGTGTAGATCCTCCAGGTAGGAGACTAGAAGATCCTTCTCTGGGAAATCTGACCACCCCAAGAGAAAAGACCTAAAGACACTGATGTTGTTGGCTCCACAAGGAAACAACCAGTCAGATTATCCCAGGGTCTCAGAGCTTCCGATCAGCTTTTTAGTACCTCACTCTTAAATGAACAGGCCAAGGGCCACCAGGAATCATCAAACATTTAAGGAACGTCTTTGACATAATAGAGGCAAGACAAATAGCACTGGTGGGAGATTTGGAAGAAAAGTCATACAAAGAAAAAAAATTAAACAATCCTGGTATCATTAGTATACTCAAGAAATTAGCTATTGCTTCCAGGAAGCAAAAATAGGATGCTATTTAAAAAAACCCAAGAACAAAAAGTACTCTTAGAAATTAAAAATACATAGTAGAAATGAAAAACTCAACAGTAGAGTTGGAAGATGAAGTTGAGGAAATCTCTCATAAAGTAGGGCAAAATGATGAAGATAAAATAAAAAAGGTTATATAAATCTTGGAATCCAGGAGGTCCAAAATCTGAATAGAGCTATTCCAGAAGTAGAGAAAGAAAAAATAGAGAAAAGAAAATTATCACAGAAATAATTCGAGTATTTCCCAAAGCAGAAGAAAACATTTCCAAACTTAAAGGATCCAGCGAGGGGTCCAGAAAAATGCATGAAAATTAACCTATGCCCAAAGCACATCACTGTGAAATTTCAAAACTCTGGTAAAAGAAAAGATCCTACAAATTTCCAGAGAGTAAAAATAAATCATGTACAAAAGATCAAGAATCAGAATGACTTTCTTCTTACTCACCTGCTGGTCATGAAACCTTTTATCACACCCAGTCAGCTAATCTATTCATGGGAGAATCCTAATGGGAACACATAGATGTATATATATAAGAAATCTGAACCAACTGTTCAGAAAAATTAACCCAGGCTCCTGTTGTTAAATTTTCATGATCAAGCACAAGAAGAAAATCGGCATGATGAAAGGGAAAGGCCAAGGTGAATGAAACAACAACTTTTGCTAGAAGACATATAATTCAGAGAAGGTAGGGGGAATTAAATCTCTAACTTATATTCTCAACAGATTTGAGAAGATAGATATTGCAGCCATAAAACAAGAAGATGCTATGAACCAGGAACAATCTGAGAAATTGAATGATTGCCAGGAAAAAAAATTCAAGAGAATGGTTTGAAGATAAAGATAAGGAAATCTTTCAGAATACTGACCAGAAAATTACAGAGAGATGAAAAAGTTGGGAGAAAAATAAGAGACAGGATCAATTCAGGAGGCCCATCATCTGAGTACCTGGAGTTCCAAAAAAGAAGACAGAGGAGAAAACACAGGGAAAGACATTACCAGAGATATCATGAAAGAAAACTTATCAGAATTGAAGGAATCTCTAGGTTGAAGGGCTCACTGGATGCCAAGCAGAATAAATAAGAAAAAGACCAATATCTACATTCAATGCTGTGAAATTTCAGGCGCCAAGAATAAACAGAAGATCCTAAAAATTTCCAGAAAGAAAAAATGTTACCTTCAAAAGAATGAGAATCAGACTAACATCAGATTTCTCTCTGGGAACACAGAATGCTAGAAGATTATGGAAAAATGCCTTCAAAGTTCTGAAGGAAAATTACTTAGAATTGAGAATTCTGTAGCCATATAAAGCATAATCATATTTTCAGATATAAACTCAGAGGGATTACCTTTCAAATACTAGCAAAGCTGTTTGAGAATGTACTCTTTCAGAAAAGGATGAAAACAATCTATCTCCAACCCCCACCAGAAAAAGAGCAAGACATAAGATACAAAAAATGGTGGAACCAACCCAGAATTCCAATTAAAAGGAATCCCAGGATAAGAGTTATGGAGTGAAGCTGGAAAGCTCTTTGTGCCATATTAGAACAGAAAGGCAGAGACCTTCAGGTAGAACGGCTTCAACAAGAGGAATGAAATAGATCCACGTAATAGGATGACTAAGAAGCCAGATGATGTTAATGACATGATGAAGAAAATATGTCTGTTTCTCATCAATAAGAAGAAAGTAAGTAAGGCAATTAGAAACAACAGGGGAAAAATTGTGTAAGAAACTCATGACCAAATGTGAAGCAAACAAGATGTGGTGTGATTTTGATCTTGATTCTGAAACAACTCATGAAACCAACAGACAAAACAGGCAAGTAACTCTACATGCAGAAGAGATGGTGAATGTTGTCCTTGACACTGTCAAAGTTCAGCAGACAAAAGATGCAGTTGGGGGGCTTCCCTGATGGTCCAGTGGTTAAGACTTTCTGCTTCCAGTGCAGGGGACAGGGGTTCGATCCCTTGTTGTGGGAAGTTCCGCATGCTGTGGGGTGTGGCCAAAAATAAATAAATAAATTAATTTTTAAAAAAGATGCAGGTGGGGATGTAGAGGAGTGGAGCAGAAGGTAGAGTACCAATATCTTCCTTCATCTAACTTGGAGGGGTCACGTGTTTCAGGCTGACTGATTGAAAAGCAAAGACAGGTTCAAGAAAAAATATTTAAAAGGACAAATAGAAGAACTGAAAACAGTAACTACAAAAGTGGGGGCAGGTGGAGGGAAGTGCTAGCTACCTAACTCCTCATCTTTCATGATCGGGAGTCAACAGATGAAGTCTTTTAAAAATTTTTTAAAAATTTTTTATACAATTTGTAAGGGTTATACTCCATTTACAGTCATTACAAAATATTGGCTCTATTCCCCATGCTGTACAACACATCCTTGTAGCCTATCTTACACCCAGTAGTTTACACCTCTGACTCCCCCACCCCTATTTGCCCCCTCCCCCCCCCAGTTTGTTCTCTATATCTGTGAGTCTGCTTCTTTTTTGTTATATTCACTAGTTTGCTGTATTTTTTAGATTCTACATATAAGTGATATCGTACAGTATTTTTCTTTCTCTGGCTGACTTATTTCACTTAGCATAATGCCCTCCAAGTCCATTTGTGCTTCTGCAAATGGCAAAATTTCATTTTTTTTTTTTTTTTTTGTGGTATGCGGGCCTCTCACTGTTGTGGCCTCCCCCGTTGCGGAGCACAGGCTCCGGACGCGCAGGCTCCGGACGCGCAGGCTCAGCGGCCATGGCTCACGGGCCCAGCCGCTCCGTGGCATATGGGATCCTCCCAGACCGGGGCACGAACCCGTATTCCCTGCATCGGCAGGCGGACTCTCAACCACTTGCGCCACCAGGGAGGCCCAAAATTTCATTTTTTATGGCTGAGTAGTATTCCATTGCGAGCACACACGCGCACACACGCGTATGTGTACTACATCTTCTTTATCCATTCATCTGTTGATGGACAAGATGAAGTCTTAAACTGGTGGTGAATCAAGAAATACCAGTGTATATATATATGTTATTATTTGTAAGAATATTATATATCTGGTAGCATATGTATAGAAAAAATTTCTGGGAGACTAGTCACCAAACTGCTAACTTCTGGTGGGAGATAGACAGGAGTCCCAATTTTGTCATGGGTGTTTTTTTTAGTAATAATTAAAAATTTAAAAACCTCAGAGACATTAGAATTGTGTGATCTCCTGGTGTGTCACATGAATGTGGATTTGAGTCCTAGATTCCTGAGGCACAACTACATACGATGAAAGTCTGATGAACAAGTTGGGAGCTACCAGTAATAAAAAGGCACTTTAGAGTGTAAGCGTCTCTCCTCCAAAGTAAATACCCATTCACTCAGTTTGGGTGAATCATAATTGGGAAAATATTCCAAATCCGTGATTTGCTTGTCTTTGAAAAATCTGATTGTTTAGAAAACTTTTAAAGTGGTTTTCTTTGTGTGTGGTGGGGGGAGGGGGCAGAGAATCATAACATTTAACAATTATTAAAAATTAGGGGAATTTTTATTGTTTATAAAGTCTTGGTCATTACCTGCACATTCAGTTAAATAAATACACTTAGGAAACCAAAATCCCTCTCTGGAAGCTTGCAGTTTTAGACACAAATGCCCCTAGATTAAGAACAATCACAGGACACCTTAACAGAATATTGTTATAGACATCTTCCATACAGGTAATGCTGATAATAACAGTATGATATTGGTATTATATCTATTTTATAGATGAAGAAGTTGAAGTTCAGAGATTTAAGGGAATCACCCAGGATCCCACAGCTAGCAAACAGGGGAATATTTAAACCCACTCTGCTGATACCAAGTCTGATCCAGCTCATCTACCTAACGTGGTGATTGCCAGGGACTTAATTGCTCTGGGGTTTATCCTCGTTCTTATATGCCTTGGGTTTTTAGTTCTCCACGCATTTTGAGGGAAGGAAACTCTGATGATTGTTAAACAATTCATGGCAAGTCTCTAGTTTTGAGGAAAGGTGGGGAAAGAAATGTTGGGGTGATTGAGAAATTAGAATCCAAAGGAGGCTAGAAAGTGATTTCCATGGGACTTCTCTAGAAGGATTTCTGAGGAGCATAGCCACCCTAATAACCCTGGTAGACTGTAGACATGGGCTTTCTCTTTGCCCATGGCCATAAATCTGGCTTCTGAACTAAAAGTACTCTTCTATCAAAACCCGAGGAGTGGGAATTCCCTGGCGATCCAGTGGTTAAAACTTGGCTCTTTCACTGCTGAGGGCCCGGGTTCAATACCTGGTCGGGGAACTAAGATCCTGCAAGCTGTGTGCAGCAAAACGAACAAACAAAAAACCAAAACAGCAACAACAACAACAAAAGACACAGGAGTTTTCTCATCTGAGCGATCACGGGCCAAAGCAGCAACTATTTCTTTGAACCTCCAGACCAAGTCTTCCCAGTAGAAGAGAAATAGCTCTTTGGCAAAACAATCTAGTGCTACCCAAATACCATATTCCAGGCCAATGGCAGGTTCATAGCTTTCCTAAGTCATTCACTGTTGGCACCGATCCCCTCTCACCCTCTTATCCCACCCACTTAGATATGAAGTATTCTGCAAAGGATTGCATTCAGGAGGTGGAAACTCTTTCAGGGAAAGGATGTGTCAGCCAGATGGGTTCCATGAAACATCTCTAATGATACTTAGCCTCACCCTTTTTCCAACACAAGCTTCTCCTAAGACCAGCCCATTATTATCAAAATATTCCATCTGGATGCAATGTGGTTTATTTAGGATAACATTCAAGTCTCTTAATTTTCATCCATGAGTTGAGAATCTAACCAGAATCCATAAATTCAACTGCAGTAAGGGCAGTCTGTTTTCTTTGCAGCGAGAACTTTCCAGAGCGAAAATCAAACTGTTTTCCCACTTGATTCCAAGGACTCTCACTTTTAAAAGAGAAGTATGACAGCCTTGTCCTGTGCTCAGTTAAGACATCACAGACTTTGCTCTCTGAGCAAATTGCAACGTCTACATTGATTATACCTCTAAGTGACAACCTGAGATGAAAATTCATGGCCGAAATAGATGTGGCTTGTTGAGAAAGCTGCTCAAGGCTTTTAAAAAGAAGCAAGTGTTGGGGGGCTGCCTTATGAGAAATAAAGTTACCAACCATACCTCCCAAGTATATTTAAATTGATGATGCTCCTGAATTAATCACTGACAATTTTTGAGCCTCTTTAGAAACTTGCTACTTAAGATATGAGGTAAAAACAAACAAGTCACCCTCCCCCTGCATCCAGGTGAAGCAGCTGACCTTTCCTTTTCTCCACTGCAAACCACAGCATACTGGTGTCCTTGAGAAAGGGAAGCCTTCAGTCTGGCTCTTCTGTCTCATTTATACATTGTTTGAATGATTTGCTTCTGTGATGGTCTCCACTACTAGATGTCAGCCACAAAATGCAGGGACCATAGCTAATGGACCTTTTAAAATCCCTTGCCAAACAACCCGATTCAAAAACAAAGGACTTGAATAGGCATTTCTCCAAAGAAGATATACAAATGGTCAACAAGCACATGGAAAGATGCTAAATGTCATGAGTCACCAGGGAAATGCAAATCAAAACCACACTGAGATACCACATCACACCCACTAGGATGGCTCCTATCAAAGCCCCAGAAAATAACAAGTGATGGCCAGGATGTAGAGAAATTGAAACTCTTGGGCACTGTTGGTGGTAATGTAAAAAGGTACAGCTGCTACAGAAAACAGTATGGTGGTTCCTCAAAAATTAAAAATAGAATTACCATATGATCCAGCAATTCCACTTCTGGGTATCTACCCAAAAGAATTGAAAAAAGGATCTTGAAGAGATATTTGTACACCCATGTTCATAGCAGCATTATTCACAGTAGCTAAAACATGGAAGCAACCCAAGTGTCCACGGACAGATGAATGGATAAGCAAAGTGTGGTCTATCCATACAATGGAATATGATTCAACCTTAAAAAGGAAGGAAATTCCGACAAATGCTACAACATAGATGATTTTTTTTGTTTTTTATTGATTGATTGAAGTTGATTTACAATGTATTAACTTCAGGTGTACAGCAAAGTGATTCAGTTATTTATAGACATATATGTTATTACAAAATATTGAGTATAGTTCCCTGTGTTATACAGTAGGTCCTTGTTTATCTATTTTATATATAGTAGTGTGTATATGTTACTCCCACATTCCTAGTTTATCCCTCTCCCCTCCCCACTTTTCCCCTTCGGTAACTGTAAGTTTGTTTACTATGTCTGTGAGTCTGTTTCCATTTTGTAAATAAGTTCATTTGTATCACTTTTTTAGGTTCCACATATAAGTGATGTCATATGATATTTGTCTTTCTCTGTCTGACTTACTATCCATGTTGCTGCAAATGGCATTATTTCATTCTTTTTTTATGGCTGAGCAATGTTCCATTGTATGTATGTATATATATACACCACATCTTCTTTATCCATTCCTCTGTTGATGGACATTTAGGTTACTTCCATGTCTTGGCTATTGTCAGTAGTGCTGCTCTGAACCTTGGGGTGCATGTATCTTTCCCAGTTATGGCTTTCTCCAGATATATGCCCAGGAGTGAGATTGCAGGATCATATGGTAGCTCTGTTTTTAGTTTTTTGAGGAACCCCCATACTGTTCTCCTTCTTGAGGACATTAAGTGAAATAGGCTAAGTACAAAAAGACAAATATTGTATGATTCCACTTAAATGAGGTAACTAGAATAGTCAAATTTGCAGAGACAGAAAGTAAAATGGTGGGTGCCGAGCTGGGGGAGAGGGAGGAAACAAGGGACTTACTGTTTAATGGATACAGTTTCAGTTTTCCAAGATGAAAAGATCCCCAGAGATGGAGGATGGTGATGTAACACAATATTCTAACTTTACACTTAAAAGTAGTTAAGACCAATAGAAATCATAAAATCTTGAAGGAGTAATAGACCAGAACCTTGGACATCTCTTCTATTTCTAATAAAATTGTCATGTCTGAATTTTTAAAATTGAGCTTATTATATTCTTAATAGTCTTAATTACTTTTATTTGGATAATCAATTTAATTGATTAGAACATTGTTCATCTAAGTGGGAGCTACTCTATAAACAAAATTACCTTTTTAAATGAATAATAGCAGTTCAATCATTTTCTCATTTTCACTCATGACCTTACCTCTTTCTGAACACGGACTGTGGGGTTCAGCTATGATGTTTAAAGAAAGACTTTGGAATTAGTTTTCTGCAGTTGCCCCTAATTACTTGGCTGCATCTATTTGAAGAAATAATCTATATCTCAAATAATTCCACAGCCATAAAACAACTACACACCTATCAGGATGGCTAAAAGAAAAATAACACCACCAAATGCTGGCAAGAATGCTGAGGAGCATTGCTGGTAGGTAAGTGAAATGCTACAGCCACTCTGGAAAAGAGTTTGGCAGTTTCTTATAAAACTGAACATGTAATTTCTTTATCACTCAGCAATTATACTCTAGGGTAGCTATCCCAGAGAAATGAAAACTTCTGTTCACATAAATACCTGTACACAAATGTTCATAGTAGTTTATTTGTAATAGCCAAAAATTGGAGTTAGCTCAGGTGTCCTTCAAAGGATGATTGGTTAAACAAACTGTGATACATCCATACTGTAGAACACTACATAGTAATAAAAAGGAGGGAACTATTGATACACGTAACTACCTGGATGACCCTCCAGGGAATTATGCTGCATGAAAAAAACTATCCCTGAAGATTACATTCTATATGATTCCATTTATGTAACGTTCTAAAATTGACAACATTTAAAAATGGAGGACAGACTACTGGTTACCAGGTGTTGAGAGTGGGACAAAAGGTGTGGGTACAAAAGGGCAACATGAGGGATCCATGTGGCATTGAAACTGTTCAGTATTTTGACCATAGTGGTGGATACTTGAAACTACACATGTTAAAACTGTATAAAATTTAATACACACACACACACACACACACACACGCACACACACACACACATCAGTATAAGTAAAACTGGGAAACTCTATCACTGGATTGTATCAATGTCAGTACCCTGGTTGTGATATTATATTGAATACTACGATTTTGCACAATGTTACCATCAGGGGAAACTGGCAAAGTGTCCAAAGGATCTCTCTGTATTATTTCTTACAACTGAATGTGAATCTACAATTATCTCAATAAAAATTTCAATTAGAAAAAAAAATTCAATTAGAAAAAACAAGTAAAAAACCTTACCAATGATAATAATGTACTAAGACTTGCATCAAGTTTAGGCTGTAATTTAGAGAAAGATCCTAAAGGCTTCTGGACATAAAAGAATAAATAAATGTGCTAATTAAATGAGACTTTATACACCCTGTTGTTTTAAAAATCTGATGTTTAGGTGAAAAGTAAAAGAATACTAGATGCCAGATCTACGAAAAACCTTAAAGTCTAGTCTGATCTAGCCACTGGCCTCAGAGGCAACAGCTCAGGTCCAGACATGTCCTCAAGAGGCATTTTTTATAGCTGTCTCTGCTCCCACAAGGGATCCCCTGCACAGTATTCCAAACAGATTTCCCTAGGGTAATAGAACTTGCAGGTTTTGGAGCAAAGACTAGCACATGCATTTTACATGTACTAATAAGAACTACCATTTACCGAGTGCCTGCTATATTAGACTGCTAAATCTACACCCAAGATTTAATTTAAGCCTCATGATAACTTTGAGTGAGAGGTATTTTTATCTCCATTTTACAGATGAGCAAAGTGAGACTTGGAGATTTAATTAACTTGCTCTGGCACCAGCTGGTAATAGGATGAAGCTAGGGTAAATTGTAGGTCTGTGTGGATTATAGCTGCCCTCTTTTCAGCACACCCACTGCCTTCAAAAGGAGCTACTGCCCTGCGGAACACATACATATTGGATATTCCCAATGCTGTTTGCCTGGTCGTTGCCTTTAGGTTAGGAGTTCTTAATCTAGGGGCGATGGGACCTTACAGGATACACAAATTGGCTTCAGGAGATCATGAACCCACTGAAATGGGATGCAAAATTTGGTGTGTATTTGCCCATATGAAATTTTCTGGAGAAAGTCTCCATTGCTGCCATCAGATTCCCAAGAGGTTTGGGACTCAAAAAGAGGTTAAGAACTGCTGCAGCCAGATCCAAAGAGATTTTTTTTCCCCACTGGAAAACCTTTCAAATGCCCAATAACACTGACTCAGGGAAGTGATACATTTGGGGGCAATAAAATCAGCTACTAAATCCTACACAGAAAGCAGGGTCAAAACTACATTTTGTAAAGTCATTGCAAAGAGGATACTTGCAGAGACACTGAATTTCATCTCTGCCTCAGCAGAATTGTTTGACATTTCCCATCTATTTGTTCCAGATATCTTTAGTATAGTCATCCCTCCTTATCTGTGGATGATTGGTTCCAGGATCTCCTGCAGATACCAAAATTTTCAGATGCTCAAGTCCCTTATACAAAATGACGTAGTATTTGCATATAACCTATGCATATCCTCCCGTATACTTTATTTTTTAACATCTTTATTGGAGTATAATTGCTTTACAATGGTGTGCTAGTTTCTGCTTTATAACAAAGTGAATCAGTTATACATATACATATATCCCCATATCTCCTCCCTCTTGCGTCTCCCTCCCACCCTCTCTATCCCACCCCTCTGGGTGGTCACAAAGAACCGAGCTGATCTCCCTGGGCTATGTGGCTGCTTCCCACTAGCTATCTGTTTTACATTTGGTAGTGTATATATGTCCATGCCACTCTCTCACTTCATCCCAGCTTACCCTTCCCCCTTCCTATGTCCTCAAGTCCATTCTCTGTGTCTGCTTCTTTATTCCTGTCCAGCCCCTTGGTTCTTCAGAACCATTTTTTTTTTTTTTTTTTTTTAGATTCCATATATATGTTAGCTTACAGTATTTGTTTTTCCCTTTCTGACTTACTTCACTCTGTATGACAGACTCTAGGTCCATCCACCTCACTAAAAATAACTCAATTTCGTTTCTTTTTATGGCTGGGTAATGTTCCATTGTGTATATGTGCCATATCTTCTTTATCCATTCATCTGTCTATGGACACTGAGGTTGCTTCCATGACCTGGCTATCGTAAATAGAGCTGTAATGAACTTTGTGGTACATAACTCTTTTTGAATTATGGTTTTCTCAGGGTATATGGCCAGTAGTGGGATTGCTGGGTCATACAGTAGTTCTATTTTTAGTTTTTTAAGGAACCTCCATACTGTTCTCCATAGTGGCTGTATCAATTTACATTCCCACCAGCAGTGCAAGAGGGTTCCCTTCTCTCCACACCCTCTCCAGCATTTATTGTTTGTAGATTTTTTGATGATGGCCATTCTGACTGGTGTGAGGTGATACCTCATTGTACTCCTGTATATTTTAAATTATCTCTAGATTACTTATAACACCAAGTACAATGTAAATGCTATGTAAATAGTTGCTGGTGCAGAGGGCAAATTCAAGTTTTGGTTTGGGGAACTTTCTGGAATTTTTCTTTCCGAGTATTTTCGATCAGAGATTGGTTGAATCCACGGATGCAGAACCCGTGCATACAGAGGGCTGACAGAATTTTTGACACATCTGGTACAGAATGAAAGGGTATCAAGTTACATCTTAAATTCAATATAAGGGCTTGCCTACAGCCTTAGCACAAAATTGTGGGTGATGATTTTTAAGTGGGCAAATATCTTTTATCATCTCTATCAACTTTTTTTTTTTTTTTTTTTTTTTTTTCCGGTACGCGGGCCTCTCACTGTTGTGGCCTCTCCCGTCGCGGAGCACAGGCTCCGGGCGTGCAAGCCCAGCGGCCATGGCTCACGGGCCCAGCCGCTCCACGGCATGTGGGATCCTCCCGGACCGGGGCACAAACCCGCGTCCCCTGCAACGGCAGGCGGACTCTCAACCACTGCGCCACCAGGGAAGCCCCCTCTATCAACTTTTAATGGAGTAGGGTGTAAGGAGAGAAGATCCAGCAGCTACGTGACTGCACTTACACTGAAAACTGCGCTGGGAAATGCATTCACTTTCCTGCCTTTGCGCATGCTGTTCCCTCTGTCTATGCCCTTCCCCACCTCTTTGCCCAACAAACTTGAACTTAAACTTGCCTCTAAAGCCCTAGATCAAGATCTTCTGTGACTCTTCTAAGCTCTTCCCATCTCTCTCCTCCCAGGTAGAATGGTCCTATTCCTAGCCTCTGTACACATCTCCACCACTGTATCATTATCAGTTCTTGTCTGCTTCATCCAACCAACAGAGCCTTGGAAGTGCTGGAGCTCTGACTTATTTATGTTCCTTGTCCCTAGCCATGTATTACTTGTTAATGATAAATGAAATGCAATCCAGTAACCTCCAGAAGTGGCCTGACTCAGGTGTTGAGGAAACAAGAAAAGGCCCAGACATCTAGGAAGGTAAGAAAACAATGAGGTTAAGAAATGAAAGGTTTTCAGGTAAGAAACAGCTGAGGTAAGAACAGGGGCCCGCACTCAGGTAAGCAGAGAAAGAAAGACGTTTAGTCTGGTTTACAGAGAAGAGACTTCTTGAATATGGGAACAAAGCAGAGGGAGAAATACTGACTGGACTGAAAGAAGAAGAATGGGGATTACTCGAGGCATTGCAGGCTCTAAATGGATTGATTCAGATCCAGGAACTCAGTAACAATCGCCTCAAAGAGAAACAGAGCTGGATTCTGGATCTACTGCTCTGTTGACTCAACATAGTTTGTATTCTTGGATATTTCACTACAATCAAAGTCTGAGCTGCAAGGGGCCATAGAAAAACGATCTAGGCCTGTCCTTTTATGTCACTGACTGAGGCTAGGAGAGGCAGCCTTGAATCCAGCCCAGGAGAGAGTCTTGAGCTCAGCCTGAGGAGGTGGACATGTCAAGGGGCTCCAGGAAGCGGGATCTATTCTGAAGACTGTGACCCCAAGAAAGGTCTCTGGCTGCAAGGGATGGCTGCAAGGGCTCAGAGCCTAGTTTCCTTAGAACACAAACCAAAAAAGGCATTCGGGGGCTTCCCTGGTGGCGCAGTGGTTGGGAGTCTGCCTGCCGATGCAGGGGACACGGGTTCGTGCCCTGGTCTGGGAAGAGCCCACATGCCGCGGAGCGACTGGGCCCGTGAGCCAAAATTACTGAGCCTGCGCGTCTGGAGCCTGTGCTCCGCAACAAGAGAGGCCGCGATAGTGAGAGGCCTGCGCACCGCGATGAAGTGGGGCCCCCGCTCTCCACAACTAGAGAAAGCCCTCGCACAGAAACGAAGATCCAACACAGCCAAAAATAAATAAATAAATAAAGCAAACTGTCAACAAGTAAAAAAAAAAGGCATTCAAAGAATCAGGTAGTTGGTCAAAAACAAGTCTGATAAACAAACCCAGCTTTTCCTCTCTATCAACACAGTATTTCCTCTCTGTAACGGGTTAACAAACAGAGGAGTTTGTTTGCAGGAGAAAGCATAATGAGCTTTTAGTTCTACCTTGCGACTGTGGGAGAAGTGTTAACAGAAGGCAGGGAAACACAGGCCGTAAAGCTGCCTTTTTGTTTGGCTAAACTGTATGCAGATTGGATAATAACAAACATCTTATCTACCTCTTTATCCGTCTCTCGCATCTTGTTTACCTTGTCCATATATGGCACTTCCTGCGATTCTGGCAACTTTGTTATGGGTCAATAGAGCGCACTAGTTGCCCAGAACACACCTAGGGGACTTTGTCTCTTTGAGAAGTCCCTCCCTTGAAATTGCGTTGTCTAGACGCTCTTTACTAAAAGTAAATAAACTGGGATTGCATGCCTATTCGTGCAAAGTGCTTGGTGTAGTAACAGGCCACCGTTTCCTGTAAGCCCCCCTTCAACAGCTCTCAGGAGCCCAGAGCCTTGAGTGAGAGACCTGGAAAATCGATTCCGTTCTCTGAACCTCAACGTCCGCATCGGCAAACCGGTTCCCTTCGAGAATGTGGCGAAGACCGAAGGCGACCACGCGCTGGCCCAGCCGTCCCGCCCGCCTAGGTGTGTGCCCGGCGCTCGCTCCCGGCCCCGCGGCTCTGCACACCGCGCCGGGTTCCGCGGGCCTCCGAAGCGCTTGGCCCCAGCCCCCGATCTCCTCCTCCCGCCTCCCGGTCCGACGGGTGCAGGGAACCCGGCCACCAGATCCGGACCCCTAGCGCCCTGGGCTGAGCGGGCGACGCAGCCGCGCGGCGCGCCCCGCCCAGCCATCCCCGCGGGCGCGCGCACGCACGCAGGCGTGGGGCTGCACGACCCGGGCACGCGCAGGGCCGGGCCGGCACGACGGCGGGAGCGCGCGCGGCTCCGGGAGGCGGTGGCGGCGGCGGAAGCGGCGAGGGCGGCGGGCGTCCGGCTCTGAGGTGGTGGCGGTGGTGGCGGTGGTGGCGGTGGTGGTGGCGGCGGCGGCGGCTCCGGACTGGGCTCGGCTGGGATCGATCGAGGGTTGGGGGCGCCGGGTCGAGCGCCGATCCCCCGGCTCGACCATCCGCCAGCCGCCCGGACGCCTGGGCCGCGGAGTTTGTGTCCCGGCTCGGACCCCGGCGCCCAGCCCGGAGCCGTAACCTTGAGGCGGCGGCGGCGGGGCCGGGCCGGGCCGGGCCGGGGGGCGGCAGCGCTGGATCCGCGGCTGCCCGATCGTTGGCGGGAGATGTCGAACCCCGGGACGCGCAGGAACGGCTCCAGCATCAAGATCCGTCTGACAGGTACGGCCGGCGGGAGGCCCCCGCCGACACCCGGCGCCCGCTCGCACCCCGCACGGCCCCTCAGCAGCCCCGGAATTTCCCGCAGGGCGCCCTGGGGAAGTGGCCCTCCCCCACGCCAGCCGTTGTCCCAGGACCTGGTCGCCCCCCTCGGCGAGTGCCCCTCGCTGCTCCCTCCCGGCCCCGCCCCCTCGCTTCTCCCCGGCCCCGCCCCCTCGCTTCTCACCCCCATCCACCCTCTCGCTTCCCTCCTTTCCCCCCACCTGCCCCCTCCTCTTGCTTCCCCCTCCTGGACCCGCCCCCTCACTTCTCCCCTCCTGGACCCCCTCCGTCTCCCTCCCCTCCATCCCCCTGGCTCCCTTCCTTCTCCCTCTAGCCCCTCGCTTCTCCTCTCCTGGCCCCGCCCCCCGCTTCTCAACCCCTTCCTCCCCCAGGATTTCTTCTCTCTCCCCTCACCTGCCCCCTCTCTTTTCTCTCTCAGTCCCGCCCCTCGATTCTCGCCACCTTCCCATTCTCTGGCTCTTCCCTATCTCTCCCCGCACCTGCCCCCTCGCTTCTCCCCTCCCGGCCTTGCCTCTCGCTTCTCCCTCCAAGTCTACCCCCCACCCACCCACCCACTGACTTCTCACCCCATCCCTCATCCGTTCTCTTGCTTTCCCCACCCCCCCACTTGCCCCCTAGCTTCTCCCCTCCGGGCCCCGCCCCTTTCTTCTCTTCAGCCCCGCCCCCTCACTTTCCCCTAAACTCCGCCCCTCATTTTCTACCTAGTCCCGCCCCCGCTTATCTCCCAGCCCCGCCCCCTTGCTTCTGTCTGGCGGCCTCCACCCTTTCCTTCAGCCTCGAATTCCTGAATCCTATCTCGTAGCTTCTCCCGGTCCTGTTCTCACTTCCCCTCTGGTCCAGACCTCTTTCTTCAGTCTAGTCCACTTCCTTCCTCTCTCAGGCCAGGCCACTACCTCCTCTTGACTGTGCTTCTTCAGTTCTTTCCTTTACTGTCACCCCTCTCCCACCCGCCAGCATCCTTGAAAAACCTCCCCCCCTCCCCGCCCGCACCCCACGCACACTCTGGAGGCTTTGGCAGCTGCACTAACGCAGACTCCTTGATTCACTCTCATTGAGTCTTCAATGAAATGCCCGTGTCTCCTAGGTGGCTCATAGTGCAACCTTCAAGGGTGAGCGCGAAGCTCTGCTCTGGGCCTGCGACGTGGTGGTTCGGATGTGTATAGCTGCCAGCGGTGTCTGTCGGCTTGCCCCTCGCTAGCGGGCTCCAGAGATCCTGGACCAGTCTGCACCCTCATCTGCTCTTTCTCGCTCTCCCCATTCCTGCGGGTCTGCTGCCCCGTCTTCCGGTTTAAATTCACACCTGAGGCCAGATTGTAGTGCTACAAATACGGTTCTGCTGGGGGACTTTCCAAACGTGAATATTTCCCGCTCTGGAAAGGAAAGAAAAAGTTCAGGCTAATCCCTGTTGGGGATTTTCCCCTGGATTTTTGTGTTCAGTGACTGGTCTGATGATGCCTTAAAAGTCAGTCTGGTCAGATTCTTTGAAAAAGAGAATGATCATTTTGGACACTTTATGGCAAATGCATGGCCCTCAATTATTGGTGAAATCCCTGAAAACAACAATGGGTGATTTTTTTTTCAAACGAAAATTTCCTCTGAGAGTTCTTAGTTGTTGCATGATCCATTTTTTGTTTCAAGAAAAGGGAGATAGTTTTTTTTTGTATAAAGATGTCTGTTTTTTTTGTATAAAGATGTCAGATCAGGTTATGACCAGATAATACAATCAGATCAGATAATGATTTGGACCCAAACCCAGGCCCTGGTTTTGTAAGTGACAAGTATATCCCAGGGATCTTTGTTTCAGGAGAAACATAATTCTTTATTCCAGGGCTGGTAGGAAACTCTCACTCACTATGTAGATACAGTATATACATTCTTATTTTTATGGTTACATAAAAGCCACGTTTTTGACTTTGTAATGCTTGTAAAATTTTAATTACTGACAACTTTCATTTGGTTCTCATTTACAGTGTAATCTATAAGTGACATCAGATTAGTTTCAGTTTTCTTGTTAAAAGCAGAAGTAACTGATTTTGTGAGTTGGGGTAGAAATGTGATTAATGTTTTAGAAGGACTAGGTTTTAATTACAACGTTTGTGTCAGGTGTATTTATATATTAATCAAGCCTAGTTGGCAGGTCTGGATGTGAGCCTTTTCCTCCTGTAGTGGAGGTTTTGTCCTTCGTCCCAAATTAATTTTGGACTCAGAAATTTAGATGTCATAGATGCAGAAATGCTTTAAAGAGTTTTTGGATGGTGTTTGCTATCGCAGGATCAGGTGATGAGTGTTCTTTCCAAAATGCCTTTTCCCTTTCCCCCAGCTGATGTTATTCATGATCTGAGGGGCTTTGTGAGTGTGGTCCTCCCTGCAGCGAGGATTTAGCGTTGATTGCAGACACACTTGATGCCAGTTGTCTGCTGAACGTTAATTTACGTGGAAACGTCAGAACTAGATACTTTGTTGGCGGTAGAATAGGTTTTGGCCTTATCTTTGAGCTTGTCGGGGAGAGTTTGAAATCTCTGCACTTCTGGCATCTTGGGATGCCATCTTTCAAGAGGTGTGTACTTTTGTTACAGGCTTCAGAGTTTATTTCCCTGTGTGATATTTGAAAAAATGATTTTTTAAAACGAGGGCTGTTCTTCTAACCAGTCAGTGAATACCACACAGGGCACAGTTCAATGGAAAGTATGAAGACATTGGATTATAAAAGAGTATTTAGAACTTTGGTGTCCACGGTTGTATTAGGCGGTTGGTGGGTTTAGAATTAGGAGACTTGATTCTGGTAAGATCAGCCATTAACTGCATGATATAGAACAAATTATTTAACCTTTCTGGGTTCTCAGTTTCCTAATATATAAAATGAGATTTCAACTCCATTATAACGTTCTTTCCTTCTCAAGGATATGTCAATTTGTCTGCCTATTTATTCCAAATTACCATTTGCTTATGCTTGCTTTTGTTAAGTCTCAGTCCTGATATTCAGAATTTGTGTTAAAACACAGACCTCCTGTTTGATTTATGTCAAGCATTACTTTTGTGTATTGGTTACATTTATGATTTCTTTTTTTTCCCCTTCCTCTGGAACCTTTTTTGTTTTTGAAAACTATTGGGTCGTATGTTGCACTGCTTGGGAAAGCTGGCCTAAACTAGTAGAAGAATGTGTGAGTCTTTATATTGAAATGACTATGATTTTAATGAATGTCTTTGTGGTATTTTAACAGGAAAATCATTTTTAAATGGTTTCAGTAGGTTTGGAGCATAATATGTACAAAATCAAGTGATCTTGGTTGAAGAGCATTATCTTGCAGACATTGTAGAGTCCCCTGGCAAATCAAACACTTTGGAAACATTTTTATTTTAAATTCAAGCAGGATTTGCAAAAACTTTGTTCTTACATGGTACACATATGAATCCCAGATACGTTATTTAGGCCACTTTGGTAAAAGAATGGAATTTTGAGCTCAGGGTTCCACAGCGCTCTTCAAACAAATTAAATTTTATTCTAATGTTAACCAGTTAGTTGAAATACCAAATGCCTAAACTTTTTCTTTGGTGCTGTTATGCCTTGAAATACTCTCAGATCTCCTTGTGTTTTTATATTTTTTGGAGTGTGACTGTATATCGGGAAGGGAGAAAAATTCTAATTCCAAGTAGAGAAGGGAAACCTTCTTGATAGCCTATGGAAATTGAAACTATTTTTAGAGTTATAGCACATGTAATGTAAGGCTGACTTTTTTTTGGCATCCAGATGATCCAACTTGGAGAGAAGTAGTTTGTAGTCATAACTGTTTATAACATTAATTGATCAATCACAGGTGACCTAATTGATTTGAAGTAGGTTTTTCTTAAGAAAGATTAAGAAATCTCTGAAGATGTTGCCTGTGTCAGTTTGTACCTGACTTATGTAAGGCGGGCAGAACTCTTGTTTTAACAACTGGAACTGTGATAAGAAGGAATAAGTCATCACTAGTTACCCAGCATTCACCCTCCACCTGAGTTTGCCTAACATTTTCCTTAGGGTCTGCCTCAAGTTCATGCAGGTGCAGCCAAGGTACTTCTTTGAGCCGAATCATCTAAGGATGTGGGATGGGCTAGATCAAATGCTACTGCAAAATTGATACTGCAGTTATTTATACTTTAAAAGCAATAACCCTCTGCCAAGTACACATTCTGGTATTGATTTTTTGGGGAAAATATTTATTTATTTGGCTGCTTGGGGTCTTAGTGGCAGCACACGCAGAATCGAGCACAGAGTCTTAACCACTGGACCACCAGGGAAGTCCCTCTCGTGTTGATTTTGTGATTTGGTCACATCTGTGCTGTCTTAAGAAAAACCTTCCCCCCCCCAAATCCATTAAAAAAGAATCTTCTTGACCCACCTAACTGGCTTGAGAAATGAACTATTTCGTATGCTCTCTCTGTATTTTTATAGTAGTTGTGATTTATCAAACTAGCATTTTTTATTTCAATCCTATTTCTTTGTCAGTTCAAAAACTCCTGTTTTTGCAAACATGAAAGTTGTGTCTGAACTTCAGGTTTTTTCTTCTCTTCTGCAGATTTTCCTTTTCTGTTTGGTCACGTTGGCCAGTTCTAATGTGGAACATTGGGTGATGGGGAGGGTCCTGGGACCTGAGTCACTTGTGAAGAAGTATTTCCTCCTGAATTAAAAAAAAAAAGAAAGACTGACCCGTAATATTTCAACATCAGCTCACTTATCCAGTTCACTAGCCTGGCTGTTCTGTAACATGTTTGTGGGCACTGGTTAAAAGTTAAAATAGCTGAATCGTGCATTTTATTGAGTGCTCAGAGCAAAAAGGAAGTTCAAAAAACCTTCTGAAATGGATGAAATTATTTGGTGTCTGTGCCATGCTCTGATTTTCTGGGTGAGAAACCCTAACTTTCAGGATTCTCACTTAAATCAATTTTTTGTTATTTCAAAACCATTTCAGTGGCTAAATGTTTTTAAACAAAGAGTTAGTAAAAAAAATACGTGGGTTTGTTATGTTTGTTTTTTGTTTTTTTGTCACTGAACAACTCAAATGACTAGTTTGCTTGTTGTTTTGTAAGTGAATTTTATTGAGAGAAAGCCCCTCACTTAAATTGGCTTGTTGTCCTCCGCATCTAGCTGCCCAAAGTCCCTAAGGCCATTCTAGTTGAGAGCTGTCGAGCTCTCTCGAAAAAAACCAAAAGCTCATAACCCTGTGAATCAGACATATCTTCTTTTTAAAATGTTAGAATTCCTGTTGTGTCTACAGATGAAATCGAATCCATTTAGATACTTAAACTAAGTGAAATGTTGTTTCCATATTTCTAGATTAAAGGGAAAAAAATCCTCTTATTGTCTTAAAACAAGGCTTAAATAATGTACAATCAGTGCGTCTGGTGATGGCCCCACTCTGTAATTCCAGCTGTGTTCACCTCCATTGCAGCTGAAAGGAATTCTAATTGGCTGAGGAATGTCGGCAGCATCATGTATCACGGAGAACGGACCTATTATGCTCGCTGCTGGGTGATGCATTTCAGATGTTTTAGGCTCCTGAGTCCAACTTGAAGGTTGCTTACAGGGAGTCTGGAAGAGAATGTTGTGAAGCTGTAGCGGGGGTGAGGGGGTTGTAGAAGGCAGCCTGCTTTCTTCTTTGTACATTGGGCATCTGCTCAATTCTCTAAAGGCCTTGGTGCTTTCTTGTGGCTTAACCACCAGATTGGGACTCAGAAGGTCTGATTTTATTTCTAACTCTCAAAAGTGCCACAGTGAAGAAAGGGGGTGGGTGGAGTTATAATCTATTTTTGACTCAGTCTTCCTATCTGTAATGGGAAGTACCTGCCTTTTTATATCAGGTGAGGACTTGATACGGATTAAATATTTTGATGAGTAGTTTTGAATTATTTCTAGAGTAGACAGTGTAAATCCAAAGTCATAGATTCCTGTCATTTTTTATTCCTAAATAATCACGTAAGTGCTAAAGCTAGTGATGTATTTGACAACTGAAGAAAATCAATGGAATCTATTGATAAACATGGAAAAATAATACTCAAGAATGAACTGTTAAATTCTCTATGCATTCAGAAAGTTCCTTAGAGAAGTAGTGTCACGAGCCAAAGCCAACATCATTTTTTTTTTTTTTTTTTTTTTGCGGTACGCGGACCTCTCCCTGTTGTGGCCTCTCCCGTTGCGGAGCAGAGGCTCCGGACACACAGGCTCAGCGGCCATGGCTCACGGGCCCAGCCGCTCCGCAGCATGTGGGATCTTCCCGGACCGGGGCACGAACCCATGTCCCCTACATCAGCAGGCGGACTCTCAACCACTGCGCCACCAGGGAAGCCCGAGCATCATTTTTAATTGTGAAACCTTGGAAGCATTCCCATTAAAATCAGGAGCAACACAGGGATGTACACTGTGACAATTGTTATGAACTAGATAAAGACATCAGAAAGCAAAATTCCTATTATTAGCAGGCAGTATGATTTTATAACTTTTAAAATCCAAAAGAAGCAGCTGAAAAACAGTTATAAACCATAAAAAAACTTTAGTAGTTGGATAGAAAATTTCTCCATGGAAAAATAAAATGGATAAAAATCGATAGCCAAAGACAAAGTAGGAAAAACAATTTGTAATCTATATATCATGAAAGTCAAGCTTGTTTAATATATCAAGAACTTTCACACTCAATTAGGAAAAGGCCAATAACCTATTTGGCAAAGGATGTGGACAATTCACAGAAAAGAATGAAAATGGATTTCAAGCATGTGAAAAGACACTCAGCCCTATTCATTCCAAACAAAATACCAGTTAAAATTAAGGGTGAGGGACTTCCCTGGTGGCGCAGTGGTTAGAATCCACCTGCCAGTGCAGGGGACACAGGTTCGAGCCCTGGTCCGGGAATATCCCACATGCCGCGGAGCAACTAAGCCCGTGCACCACAACTACTGAGCCTACGCTCTAGAGCCCGTGAGCCACAACTACTGAGCCCGTGCACCACAACTACCAAAGCCCGCGCACCTAGAGCCCGTGCTCCAAAACAAGAGAAGCTACCGCAATGAGAAGCCCGTGCACCGCAACTAGAGAAAAGCCCGCGCGCAGCAGCGAAGACCCAACACAGCCAAAACAAACAAACAAAAAACAAAAAACTAAGGGTGAAACAGTTTGTCATCTAGCAGATAGGCAGAGACTAGAGTTTGAAAATATGTCATGATGACAAAGGTGTGGAAAAGCAGAAACTTTTACACTGTTTGTTGAGAATATAAATTGGTACAATATAGTTAGAAGGGCAGTCTGGTATCAGATAATAAATGTATACATCCTTTGATCTGACAATTCTGCCCTTAGGAATTTTTCTTACAGATATATTCACACATTTATGTAAAGGCTTATGTGCAAAGTCATTGTAGCACTGTTTGAAATTGTAAAAGACTGAAAACAAATACGCATTAATAGAGAACTAGTTAAATCAATTATGGTATATCCCCAGGGAGGCGTAGCTGTTTAAAAGAATAAGATAGTGCTTTGTATTCTGATATGGAATATTCTCCAAGGTATGTTATTGAGTGGGGGAAAAGCATGATTCAGAAGAGTGGAAATTGTACATACTATTTGAGTAATAAAACAAAATAAAGATAAAAGGGAAATTTCTAGATCTATCTGCATAGATATCACTGGAAGGATTCTGTCGAAATATTGATTGTGATTTCCTCTGGGGAGGAAAACTGGGGTTGAGGGTCCAGATGAGAGAGAGAGAGACTTGGTTTTATTGTATTCCTTTTACTATTTCATCTCCCCTCCTGCCCCCTTTCTCCCTCCCACCCCTTGAGCATGTATTAAAATTAAAAATTAAAAATGTTAAAAACAAAAAAAGAATCTACAACTCTTAAGAAGAAAAGAGTTTCTTAGAGCAACTAGTATATTAATTGCTAATTGTAATTGTTTTCAAATGTAGGTGTTCTGAAAATGCAAATTGTGCCAAATGTATTTTAAAGGGCTAAAATAGCATCTAAGGGTATATATCCATGTTTATATGTATTTCCTCACTAGAGAGTAAAATACATTGCATTGCAGGTCTGAACAGACATTTTCCCAGAGAATATGTTCATTCTGATACTGAGAATACTCCCCCAAAACAAATGCCCTTGTTCTAGCATATTAAAAACTTATTCCAGCCTGAATGATTCTTTCCAGATTCAGGAATCTAATCCTACTTAGACCTACTTTTTATAGAGAGCCTTTTGAAAGACTGGGGTCTTGATTCTGAATAATAGAGCTGGTTTATATCATTTATTTGGAATGTCACTTGGGGTTATCTCTGACCTGTTTTTGTAAAATAACCTCCTCCCTAAAGTGGGATAAAAATGTTAACTTGCATAAGCCAGCAATAATAATTTGGTATATTTCCCAAGTATTTATAATCAATAGGTTTATTTTGAACTTTTTAAAAGGCCTGTTTGTTAATTTTAGTGGTGCCTAAAAAAGAAATATTGATATCTGACTCTATAGAAGTAGACAAAGTTATAGCCACATGTAATTTGTTGCCTTTTTATTCTCTTAGATTTTTGGGATCAAAATCTTAGTTTTACTGTATTGTATTTCTACATATATTACCTACAAATCATAGGTCTGCTGATTGCTTGACGGGTGTTCGTGCATATGAGTAGTAGTAATGCCTTATATTGTACGGTGTTTCATAGTTTGCAGAGAGTTCTCATAAACATTTCCTCACCTGAGGCAAGATACAAGCCAGCCTCAAAAAGTTTTTGGTTTTTTTGTTTGTTTGTTGTTTTTTAAATGTGTTTTTGTTTCTAGGTTAAAAAATAGCATGCAATTTTTTTTGTTGTTCTTAAAAACACATTTTACAGGAGAGAAAGGATAGTTTCTCTCATCCTAAATGGATAATCATTTCACGGGCCGATAAAAAAATTCTCGGAAGCACGCTTAATCCAACTATAATAAATTCGTATGCTTTACAATAATCAATACTGATGTGCAGAAGGCCTGCATGTACTCATGGGATGTAGATTTAACTCTTCTTAGTCTTTACTGAGGATAATCCACACTCACAAAATTAGATAAGTTTTTTTTGGGGTGCGGTAAGGTAGCATTTTTTCTCCACAATTACTTGAGGTTGGAAACATGACATTCTTCTTCTCCCCCAAACATGCCTAGTAGACTAAGCTTAATGTGTCCAAAACAGTCTTCTTGATCCCCTCTCCCCAGAAACCCTTCTCTCTAACAGTCATTCCCACTTCATTAAATCTCCCCAGTTGCCCAAACCAAAAAACGAGCCTCATTTTCATTCTTCATATCTAATTTATCCTCAAGTCCTCTCATTTCTGTTACCACAGTTTATCTGGAATGTGTCTCCTCTGGAATGTGTCTCCCCTTCATGTCCATTGCCCTCATTCTAGTTCCAGCTGCCACCATCATCAACTCTTGCTTGGACAGCTGCTGCTTGCCCTTTTTTATTCCAGTGCTACTTGTAACCAAAACCATCCGGCTGCAGTATTAGTTATTTCTCTATTTCAATGATGTTAAATAATTTATGATAAAAGTCCTTGCTTGGGGAAATCCTCAAGTGGAGACAGAAAGAGACTGGCTGACATTGCCCTTCCTCCCAGCCAGTGTGGCTCCTTCACTCCTGCTTCTGTGTTCACTGCCTCCGGCTTCAGCTCCAGGAGCCTTGGTGAGGATGTCCAGGTGTCTTTGTCAGGGTTACATGGAGCTTCTCTTGGTCTGATGATTGAGGGATGGCCAGTGACAAGTTGAATTGTGTACAACGGTGGAGCGGGATCAGGAAACCCAATTGAAGACTATGATTTGAAAGAGTGAAGAATGGGAAACATATAGTCTCTATGGTCCAGAGCACATGTTATGTTCTCCTGTACAAGAAAAGCACATTGGCTGCCTCTGGATAACTCACAATTTGATCACCCCCCGCAGTCATTCCCAAGATGCTCTGACCCTAGTCTGGCCCGTCTTTGTGATGTCTTCAACCATTCGGCTGTTCAGACCAAAAACTTCGGTGTCCTCCTTGATTTTCTTCTCTCTCGTCCTCTAGAAGTTGTCAGCTGTGCCTCATGTACCATCTCCTGCATCTTTCTACTTCTCTCCATCTTCACTTTTACCGCCCAAGTCCCAGGCATCATCACCTCTCGTTGGATGCTTGCAATAGTCTTCCAAATGGTCTCCCTGCTTCTGTATATTGAAATATCATATACATACAGAAAAAGGCAGTGTACGGTTTGTTGATATTTTATAAGCTGAACACACTTGTGTAACTATATCTTAGATCAGCGGTTCTCAACTGGGGAGTAATTTGGCCCACCAAGGGGCTTTTGGCAATGTCTAGAGACATCTTTGGTCATTACTACTTTGTGGGTGTTACTAGCACATAGTGGATAAAGGCCAGGAATGCTGCCAAACATCCTACAATGCACCAAACAACCCCCCACATCAAAGAGTTATCCAGTCCAAAATGTCAGTAGTGCTGGAGAAACTCTGATCTAGATCAAGAAATAGAATATTACCAGTATATGGAATACCCACAAGCTACCTTCCCAGTTTCTACCCCCCACCCCTAAAGATAATCACTGTCCTGTTGTAACAGCCTGCTTTTGAACTTCATGTTAATGGTACCATACAGTATGCATTCTTTTGTGACTGACCTCTTCAACATTACATTTGTGAAATTCACCCATATTGTTGTGTGGTTGTACATTATTCATCCTTTTTGCGGTAGAGTATTACATTATGTCAAACTAAATATAACTGATCCCTTTACCAGTTGATGGGCAATTGGGTAATTTCTACTTTTGGCTGTTATGAATAGTGCTGCTATAAACATCTGAGTGTGTGTCTTCTGGTGAGAATATATATGCATTTCTGTTAGGTGTATACTTAGGAGCGGACTTGCTGGGTCATATGGAGTAGGCATATGTTCAACTTTAACAAAACTGCCAAACAGTTTTCCAAAGTGGTTGTACCAATTTACATTCCCACGGGCAGTGTGAGAGTTCCAGTTGCTCCATATTGTTGCCAATCTTGGTGTTTTCTTTTTTCTTTTAACCCTTTTGGTGAGTGCAGCATAATATCACATTGTGATTCTACTTCTGCTTTCACTTTTCTCCAATCCATATCTTAAATGGAAGCCTAAGACATCTTTTCTTTTTAACATTTTTTTTCTTTTTTCTTTCTTTTTTTTTTAGGTAAGGTAGAGCTTTGGTGTAAGCATCATAAGCTAAGGTTTTTTCCTCTCCCAAGAAACAATTTTCACACCCTTCTAGGCAATATTATCCTGTTGAGAATGAATGACCTACCCTAGTATGTGTCAGAATCACCTGTGAGTTGTTAAATTTCAGATTGCCAGGGCCACCCTCAGCCACTAGCAAATATATATTTATCTTAAAAAATCTAGGTCTGTATTTGGATGTAATGTGAAAAAGGTAAAAAAAAATTTAGTCAGAAACCTTAAAATCTTGTTTCTATGAATAATTTCTAATTTATACATAGGTAATATTTTGTCTACATACCAGGTTTCCTTCCTGAGATCTCCTGTGTAGGTTCAGACTTGTTTTCTTTGCAAATAACTAGTACTGTATTAAAATAATATTAGCAGAGAATCGTATAGACTAATATATTACAAACCTAAATTCAATATTTTTGTCCAAAAAGAAATCGATGCACACGTCACACAATTGCCACGTGAGTTCTATTTAATCTTTTATTATCATAAACACATTTGTTCTCCCTAAAGCCCCAAATAAAGTGACTTGCATTTTGTGAGTCAAATATTATGAGTTTTATCTTAGGATTTGTTTAAATGTGATTTAGTCATGGTTTTAGCTTTCTTATTTATTTACTTACCTAAATTGAGGTATAATTGCCATATAACACTGTATCAGTTTCAGGCGTACAATATAATGATTTGATATTTGTAGACACTGTGAAATGATCACCACAGTAAGTCTAGTAACATCCATCACCTTACACAGTTACAAAAAAATGTTTTTGATGAGAACTTTTAAGATCTCCTCTCTTAGCAACTTTCAAATTTGCAAAATATTTTTAACTTTTAATTGAAGTAACTGTAGATTCATAGGAAGTTGCAAAGAAATGTACAGGGAGGTCTGTGTACCCTTTACTATGCCTCCCCCATTTTTAACATCATGCATACCTATGGTATGATATCAAAACAAGCTGACGGTCAACACTGGTACAATCCACAGGTCAGATTTCACCAACTGTATGTGCAGATTTGTATAACCACCACCACAATCGAGATGCAGAACTGTGCTGTGTTGTCCTTGGTGCTCTCCCTTTAAAGGCACATCCACCCCTCCCTCATCCCTGGGACCCCTGGCAATCACTACTCTGTTCACCATCTCAAACTCTTTTCAAAGCAGAAATTAGCTCATGTCATTCCCTTCTTTAAAGTCCTCCAGTGGCTTCCTACTCAGAATAAAATCAAACTCCCTGTGTGATCCTGCCCCGGCTGCCTCTCTGGCCTGGTCTGTGTCATTTTCTCCCTTTGTTCTCTAGGCTGCAGACACCCAGCCGTAAAACATGGCAAGCTTGTTCCTGCTTTAGGGATTTTGCATGAATTATTCCTTTACTTTTCTCTTTTCTTCCTCTTCTTCTGCGTCTTCTTTGTTGTCTTCTTTCTTAATGAAATGCTTGAATGGTCTTCCCTTGATTGTTTTTTTTCCATGGCTGGTCCTTCTTGTCATTCAATTCCCAGTCCAAGTGTCACCTCCTCAGGAAGACCTTTCCTGACCACCCCATTGAAGTAACTCCCTCACTGTCACAGCAGCCTTACTTCCTAACCAGCAATCATCACTTCATGATATTTTTTTGGGTGTTGATATAACAGCTAGCTGTCTAGTCGACCGGGTTTTCTCTCTGCTCCTGGTATGTAAGTTCCATGAAGCCCGCGGCCTTGCTTACAGACGTCTTGTTTACGTACGTCTTGTTTACATCTGTGTTCCCACTGAACTTTGCTTGGTACACAGCGGTGTTCACAAACACTCGCTGGTTGAAAGAATTAATGACCTTCTTGTAGATTGGGTTCCATGGCCACATCTGAGTTGGGCGCTGGAGGAGACCCCTCTTGGGGGCAGTGTTTGTGGGCTGCTTCTTTTTGGCCACAGAGTGAGATAGGGGCTGGGAACTGGGCAATCACAGCCTGCTGTCAGCTCAGCTTGGGAGGTCTGTGACCATATGACACCCCAAAACCTAGTCTGCTCCTGGACTTTGGGCAATTCCAGGGGTTTGAACCAAAGCCTGAAATGTTCCCAAGTCTAGAATTTGGCCCATCTTCATAACGTTTGGTTTCCTCGTTGCCTCCTTTGCTTTTCCCTCAAGGCTGTTGGAAATAAGTGGTTGGATGGAGGGACATCATGAATTTGTCCCTTGCCCATGGGATGTTTTGCAGTAACATCTTGAATGATGTTTCCCATTTTCAGGCTGAGAATACCTCACAAGGGTGTTTGGGGGATGCCTGGGGGTCAGGATTCTTTTTCCCACCCTACCCCACAGTCTTATCTCTTGCCAAGGCTACCATTTCCCTCCCTCTCTTTATCCTGTTTTCTCTCTTCACATCTCTCGGTCCCTTTGGATTGCATTTGAAGCAGAAAGGCCCTCTTTTAGCAAAGGCATATTTTCCTCCCTTTTCGTTTTGTCTCCTCAAAGATCCTTACTAAATGCTGTGAGTAGTCGGAGACTTTCCTTATCTTGCATCTTTCCTATTGAGTGCCTTAATGTTCCTTGTAGTCTTGGTGGGCACAACAGGCCACAGGCCACAGCCTGATTGTTTCTTTTCTCAAAGATAGTTAAATGCTCAGGTTGGGTTCATGATGTGTTCATTGAATTTTACCCTGTCTCCTTTCTTCAGCCAATTTCACATTTTTACTTCTGTCTTGTATTTACAATACCACACTTCCTGATACTGATTTTTTATTAGTTTAAAAAAAACAGAATGCTTTCAGATGTAAGTAGCAGACAACCTAGCTTAAATTGTCTCAATAGAAAGAATTTCCTTCAGTAAATTAACAGCAAAGTGCAAAAGTAGTTCCAGTGGCATGGCAAGGACCTGGTTTTCCCATTTCTCAGTGCTGTGACCTCAGACCATTCTTGGCTGTCCCTTCCACTTGTGTTCCAAAGGTAGGACGTGGCTACCAGCAGCTCCCATGGCTATTTGCTTCTGGCTTTAACTAGCAGATGTTAAGAGAACACTTCCCCAGTAGCTCATGCCTAGAGTAGAAGTTCTGGAGTTGAATCTTCTTGTCTGATTGGCCTAATTTGGGTCACATGTCCATCTCTGAGCCAACCACTGGCTAGGATGATGGGAATTAGGGTCCATCTTGGAATCCAGTAATGGTGTTAGTCTCACCCAACATATAGGACTAGGACATTTGAGGGAACAGGTAAAGAAATGCTAGGAAGGCAACCAACAAATAAGTAGACAATACCATTTAATGAACTTCTGAAAAAAAAGAATGCCCTCTTTGTAGTAGTGGGAATTAAAAGATGTATTTTTGTAGAAGTGCCAAACATATTTGCCAGGTGCTAGGAATGGTAGCTTTATATGTGAACTTACCCCAACAAATTTCATTATCAATTTGTATTATAGAATGTTTCTGGTTTGTTGTATAGTGTTGTTTTATTTGGGACTATTTCAATACTGATTTAAATAAAATTTAGGTACAGAACGTAGGAATACATTCTTATATCATTTCTCTAGAGATAATAGAATATTTTTAAGGAAGAAAAATACATGTTAATTATAAATTGAATTCAGGATGTATAAAAACAGAAAAAATTGGTTTTTATGCAAGAGTATAATTTTTCTCAGGTGATTACCAACCCTTCCTTATAATAAAGGCTTTGAATTAATAATTAATATCTGTTCTTGATATCTGGAGCTCTGTATTTTTACTCCTATATTCCTTAAAAAAAAAAAAGTGCTTAGAAGATACTTGGCTGGGCTTCGAACCCATGCTCCAAGGAATGGTTGGCTTTCTCAGACCCTCAAGCTCTTCCCTCTGTGGAGTCAGTGAGGCTGGGTGGTTAAGAGCCAACCTGTGCCTTTAGACAACTGACCTCATCTTTTAGTTTCCCCAGCTATAAAAATGGGGAAAATAATTGAAGCCACATCAGAGTATTGTGAGTATTAAATAAAATAATCCACATGCAGTGTCTGGTACACAGTGTTCAATACATGTTAGCTAATATTAACATTGTCGTATTTCGGTGACTCTAAGATGACTTTGATTGAAAGTCACACCATTGTTTTATATACCACTAAAAAAGAAACACCAGTATTTATACTACAATATGATTCATTTGAAGATTTCAGATATATTAAAATATGAAGAAATGTGTCTTAGAATCAATGATATATGGTATTACGGCTGCCTCTGACTTGAAAGTCCTGGAAATTGTTTGTATACCCACAAATTAATGCCATCTGTCTTCAGTTTAAACATAACACAGTGGGATCTAAAGTTTCCTTTCCTTTTTGTTTTTGTCCTAAACATATATTGTATTTGGTCTCACATGTTGCAATATTGGCAATTTCATAATTACTAATTCATTACGTAGGTTGAATAGCGGATGCTACAAGACCCACCATAGGCTTTGCAAACTTGGGTTATTTGCTTTTCTTCAGTGATTTAGAAAGAAATTTGAGATACATTTTTGGAATCATTAATATCAGTTGAATAAACCTATTTGGAAGCTCAAGGCAGGTTAAATGATAGTGCACATTACCTTTTAGAAAAGCACAAGTTGTAGGCAGAAAGCCAACTTAGGAAAGCGCCTCTGGTACACCCAAACACATTGAGTTTAGAAAGAGTAATATTGCTGTTTGAAAGAAATGTGTGGTAGTTGATTTTCCACTAAAATATAAATGCGGACAGTATATTGTAGAACTTGAGAGACAGTCACAGACTATTTAAGTACCAACTTGGTGTAGTAAAAAGTAGCTATGTAATATGCTTAGCATAAATTTAGAAGTAAAACCCATAAAGATATCACATAACTCGATAGAGTGCTATTTCTCTTGGAAATTCTCTGGTATTTAGAGCGTGGTGAATGGGGTAGTATAAGCCTATTTTTTTTGTTTTTTTTAAGGCCTGTTTTTGATATTAAAATTGAAATGAATGATAGAAGTCTTTTCGGAGACTCGACCTAACTGTTTACTTATTGCATTATTTATGGCTTACGTCATCAGCTGAATGTCAGCAGGATTCTACTCTTGTTGACGACAGCTGAGTGAGTGGGGCAGATGTGCTGTTGGGTTACCTTGTCACAGCCCCAGAGGCAGTACCCTGGCGCATCTGGCACATGAAGTATTTAAATGTTATTTGAGGGTGTTGTTCATGGTTTTGGCGAAGACTGTATCTCAGTGCAGTCCATATTTTAATGCATTCTGAAACAGCAGTGTTGTTGTCTTTCGGGGGAACCCAGGAGACTTTGTTTGCTGTATTTTGTATAGAATTCAGCGTTACAGTACCAAAAATAACACTTTTATTTTAGAAAAGGAGGTTTACTTTAGAAAATAAAGGGTACCTAAATTGAAATAACAGGAAAATTATTTCCAAAAGCAGACATTTGATCGGCTTCAGTACTTTTCTCATCACCTACATAGTAGTAATGTTTATATTTAGAATAGAGAGAAGCCAGTGCAAGATGTCTCAGCAAGGCTTTACTAAAGGATGTGATTATGTCAGTGTTACTCCAGGTGTTTAATTTCAGGCAGTGTGAGTCAAGGATCTGGTGTTTCTTATGTTAGAATAGATTGGACTTGATTCGGAAAGAAAAAATCCCCAAACAACCCATTAATTTGAAGTGTATAAATCACAGCCTAAAAATGATTTTAGAGTTTTAAAATAGATGACCCATGCATGTAATAGAAGAGGGTACCCATTAAAAATGCCTTTTCCTCCTCCCTGCCCCTTGCCAACCATCTTGCCTCCAGAGAGGCAGCAATTATTACCATGGTATTATTAATTTCTCTAGTAGCATTCTTCCAGAGGTTTTCTGTTTCCTTTTCTCTATCTCTTCCTCCCTCTTTCTTGTTAACACAGGTGACAGCGTACTATATGCACTGTTGTGCACCTTGCTTCTTTCACGTCAGCAGGGACTGCTCTACCTTTGGAGCTCCAGAGCTGCCTCTGTGGCAGGAACAGCGCTGCTCAATGACTGTCCTTGTGCCCTTCAACTTTTCCCAGCTGCCTGGAGGTTATGTGGCACCACGTGATTGATTCTGGCTAGTGAAGCGTGAGAAGCAGTCATCTGTCTCACGCGGGGGCCGAAGCCATAAGCACCTCCAGCTCTACCATGGAGCACCCTGAACTGTGTGTGTATTATATGGGGGGGATCCTCCATCAGCCTGGGTCCCTGAATGATTATGTGGAGCAGAGGGTCCTCTTCTGCCCTGGCCTGAGCCCCAGACCCAGACTATGTTGGATAAAATAGTGATAGCAAGGAATAAACCTCTGTTTCTACATCATATCAGCCTCTCCTGATGGATGTAGCCTGATTCGTAACAGCTCTGAAATGCATAACACTTGAAGGAACCCAGTTCAGAGTATCTGATAATTTCTTAAAGAATAAAAGGGCTTCTAATTAAAGAATCATCTTTTTAAATAAATACCAAAGAAAAACATTTTACCCCAGTGTATTACTACAAAATGCAGCATATCTATCTATGTAGTATTTTTTTTGAGGAATGTATAACTATTGAAATATATGAAGAAGAAATATGCATTTTATTATTTTAATGAGGCTTGATTATTTAACATTGAAGTGCATAATTTTCACATTCGAATTTGATGTTGATTTTCTAGTCAGATTACTTCTAAAGGAAGATAAGCCTCAAGCCATCTATACTAGCTTTACTCATTGTTAAGCATGATGCTTAAGGATGAGAGAGGCATTGCAGAAATATAGTCATCTCTGCCAGGAACCTAACAGTACCTAGGGAAGTGAGACGTTCTCTAGAAACACTTAAGCTCAGTAAGAAAAGTGCCAGATTGAACAGGAAACTCCTTGTGGGCCAGAGAAGTGCAGCTGCTGGGGATGCCCAATTTGATGTGGCTCTGGAAAGATCTGGATGGGGAGAGGGACCGTGTGGTAATAGCACATGCAGAGACAGGTGGAATGGAGCAAGAGTGTGGCCTTTTTGAAGGTCAGACTGAAGTAAGAGATGCCAGACGGGTGGAGGGCGTGGAGGACTCAGGCTGCAGTGGTAACCTGGATGGGGGTGGGGTCTTCGTAGCAGTGGTCAGATGTCAGAGAGGTTTGATCAGGAAGTGAGTTGATAAATTCTAATTTCTGAGGCCTGCTGTGTATAAGGGACTCTTGTGTGCAGAGGGCAGCATGGGATCCAGTGAATGGACTAGGTGGTGGCTGAGAGCCTGGGCAAGGGAGGCCTGGGTTCCAGTCCTGGCTTTGCCACTTTTTTGCTGTGTAAAGTGCTGGGAAGGGTGCACAGGGTAAGTGCTTAGAGAACATTAGTTGTGATGCCAACTGCCGCCGCAGCTTAGGAAGGAACTTGTTAACAGTGAGAACTGCCCAATGAGGGAATAATTAGAGGGGCCTCATTCTTTTTTTTTTTTTTTTTGCGGTATGCAGGCCTCTCACTGCTGTGGCCTCTCCTGTTGCGGAGCACAGGCTCCAGACGCGCAGGCTCAGCGGCCATGGCTCACAGGCCCAGCCACAACGCGGCACGTGGGATCTTCCCGGACCGGGGCACGAACCCGTGTCCTCTACATCGGCAGGCGGACTCTCAACCACTGCGCCACCAGGGAAGCCCAGAGGGGCCTCATTCTTTGGAGGCCCCTTCACAAAGTACTTAGTGCTGAGTTACAGTGTTTATGCAAATGCTGGATCATAGTCTTTCTAGGGTGCTTGATGAGGGATCCTTCGTTGGGGCCAGGTTTAGGCTACATGGTCTTCAGAGTTTCTTTTAACCAATGTTTATTGAATGACTACTATGTGCTAGGTTGTCTGGCTAGTAGCATAGTGGACGTCCCAAAGGGTTAGAGGCCAGAGGAAGGAAATACATACTGTTTATGTAGTCTCTGCATTGTTCCAAAGCTGACATCAGATTCCCTACTTAGCCCTAGAAAAACCTTCCCAGCCAGAGGAGGTATGAAGGGACTGTGAAGGGAGTGGAGTGTTTTAAGTTCTAAACGGTGTTGGATTCCCTGGCGGTCCAGTGGTTAGGACTCGGCAGTGGGTGCTTTCACTGCCGGGGCTGGGGTTCAAACCCTGGTTCCCCCAAGGCACGCAGCGTGGCCAAAAAACCAAACAAACAAACAAAAATACACTAAATGAGGTTGGGCATCCTGATAAAATGCTGTGGGCATTCAGGTGTTCGTGTGGTGAGCTTTTAAAAAAATGTGTTTTTTATTTGGACACTGGGCCTCCTTCCATTTACAGTCAGGTACTGTTTAAAATCTTTTTGCAGGCAAAGGAGGTCAAATGTAAAGTGCACAGGAGGGAATTGCACCTTGGTCGGGGGCAGACCCCGTGGAAGGTCCTGTCCTGTTTCCCTTCCCTTAGCTCTGCCCTGGGTCACATAGGCTGGGGCTGGGCAACCTTTACTGCCAAAGTTTGGAATCTCCCCCAAAATATTCTAGAATGAGTGTCTGCCAAGCGCTGGCTTTAAAGCATCAGTGTCGGGATGTCCTTCTTTGGAATGCCCTTCTGTCCTGTGGCCTTTTTTATAGAAATGAGGTCAGGTAAGCAAACTGCATGCCGTAGAACTAAGGAGATCCCTGTGCGCAGAGTATGGCTTTTGGAGCACAGCTGACCTGGGTTTCAGTTCCAACTTTGCTACTCAGGAGCTGGGTGACCCTAGGGAATAATAATCAAGATATCTGTCCATTACTGTCTTTTTACTACTTGCCAGGTGGACACTATGCTAAGCAGTTTTCATGAGGTCTGTTTCCTCCTCTCAGTAAACTTACCAGGGAGGTACTGAGTCTTGTCCCCATTTTGGAGATGGTGGAGTGCAGAGAATTCAGCCAAGCCAGTCCGACTACATACCAGTGGCCTTGGGCAAATCACACCTTTCATCTTTTAGCTGCAGACAGTACCCACCTCCTAAGGTTGTTGCCAAGAGGAAATGAAGTAGCCAGGTGCCCAGTGTATGGTAGGGGCTACCTCACCTAAGGCTTCACTGAGGATCTAGTAACCGCACTAAAGTCTAATTGCTCCGTTACTTTGCATCTTACTTTACAAGTTGGTGTCAACGTTGTTTCTGAATCTGGTTCTTTTCCTTTTTGTCTCCAAATTAAGGCCTTCGTTAAACATCACTCCGTGAGGAACTCCCACCTTCCACTGACCTTCCTGGAAAGCGATCACTTCAGGGGTTGTTATATGGAGGGGGAGATGGCCCTGGCGTTATTGTGACACAGATGAGTAACAATATAAAAAGCAAAGAGTATATTTATTCTCCCCAAATTTCCACCACCTCTTACCAACCTAAGATTTCTTTTTTATTAGCCGTTTCCTCCTTGGCCTATACCCCTATTGATTATTTACTAAACATCAGCATCAACTGTGCCTTATTATTATTTATCACATATATATTACTGAAATGTTACTCTGTTATTACGATTCCACGGAAAAAATAAATTTCTGGTGACTTCCAGAAGCTTGCACATTCTTGGTTTAGGCTAACGCGGTGCTGTTTTTCTAATTGGTTTGGCCCCCAGGTCTCCCCACCACACTCTCTCTGTGAAAGAACTTGGCATTCTGTTCAGTGTCATGAAGCTGGTGTCGCTCTGAGATCGAGTGTTCTGTGGTTTCATGTAATCTGTCTGTGAACTCAGGAACCAAGTGTAGGAGAGAATTTGCCAGTACGGATAATTGTTGGGTCTTGGAGACATTTTGAACAGCACCCAAACACAACACCAGAGGTGGTCCAAAAGACACAAGAGAAATGATGTGAAATGCTGATTCTGTAAAAAAGATGTATGGTGAATGTCACTGTGACTGAGTCAGCCTTTTTAGTAGTGCAGGGACCAGGACATTAACATTTCAAAAACACTAAGAAAACGGGTCATTCTAGTTGTTTTCATTGTGTCCTAACAGTATCAAGCCCCTACTGAGGTGACACCGTAAAAGAAACATGCCCAGTGGCACAGAGAGTGGGGACTTCTTCCCCTCCCCTCCCTCCTTCCCACGGGGAGTAGGTACTTTTGTACCTAGGTATCATAGGTACTTTGGCAGCTCTTTTGAACAGTAATTTCCCCCTGAAGTTTGAGGAGCTTTCCTTGGGTGTGGTGCTTCCCTCCACCATTTGTATAGTTTCCAGCCTGCTATGATTTTATCTCTCAGCAATGTTCCAGGAGGTTTTAGTGAAAATATAAAACTGCCAAACCGCCTATCAAATGGAGTTTGAAAAGAGACCTCTTGGGAAAGGACAGACTGAGTATTCTAAGTGGTCTACGATCCAAAGCATTTCCTGGGTTGAGTGTTTATCAAGGCTGAGCTTTACTTCCAAACTAAGCTTGAGAAGAATCTGGGACTGCTTCCCAGCTGATTGGGGGCGGGGAGAAGAGGAGGATGCAAATCTGAAGGAACGAAGGAAATCTCACTCTCTGTTTGTCTCTTACACAGTTATCTGCCGAAATCTGTCTAGAGATATGGCTTGCAGAATAGAACCAGTTTTGGAGCATGAAGTAGGATGAGGCTGTTAGATGTTAATTTTAAAATTATATATAATATTTTAATTTTATTTTGGGAATGGAACATTGGAGAAGATTAGCTTTTAAATGGCTCAGCCTTACTCTTCAAGGTTAAAAAAATGCATAGAAAAGAGCATTTTCTCCCTGTTAATTGTCGTTAATCTCAAATCATACCAGTTTTGTTTTCTTTCTTTTTTTTTTTTGTTTTTGTTTATTGCTGTGTCTCTTATCATCAAGGTCTAAATTGACACATTTGGGAAGAGTAAGGTGTTGGGAAAGTAGTACTGGTAAGTAAGTAGATGTAAGTAGATGGTTTTTCCTTTCTGTCTGACTCAGTGTTAGAGAACTTGTTTTCAGACAATATGTTGATTTCAATACCTCGATGTCAGATTATACCATGACAGACATCCTGATATATAGAGTAGTTCCTTGCTCTCTTAGTAGAAATCTTATAAAGAAAACCTGTCTCCCTTGTTTCACTGTTTCTTTCCCTACAAAAGTTTTTGTAGTCACTACTCCTTTATCGAGAATTAAGATGTTGGTGGTACCAGAAGAAAACTTCTTTGGGCTGAATAGTTCCAGCTTCACTTCCCTCAATGATGACACATTTTTATGTATTTTAAAGTTGTTTAACCACCCCCACCCCCCCACCCCCACCCCCCGCTATGCTGCTGGGCATGTGGGTTCCCTAGCTGAAGAGGCTGGCATTCTTGGTGAAAGACTTCAATCTAAATTTAGCTTCTTTTCAGAGGTTTCATAGAATACTTCCTTAAATGAAGTCACAGACTACAAAAGCTGCTGCTACGTGGGGCTTCCAGGTTTGTTATTTTTTTCTGCTCTAGAAATAAAGAAGCAGGGCAGGAAGGACCAGCTCTCACTCCCCGCTGCTCCAGAAGGTTCTGCCGTTGTAGCCAGAATCACTAGCAGCCTCTGTAATGAACTTAAAGGTGAGAAGATTTGGTGGTAATCTGACAGAAATGGGAAACAGTCATGAGTCTGAGGGAGTATGGGTGAAACAAGCCCTTTGTTTGGGTTGTATTGTAGGTTGTAGGTGGTAGTAGACACCGATAGGACTTCTTTTTGTCTGACACCTGTCAATGTACCTGGAGACTCTTTAGCCATGAATTAAAGCAGTATATTTGCTTTGGGGGGTTAGGTGATACAACTGGAAGATCTTCAGAATCAAGAGAAAGAGTTGAAAATAGGCCTTTGGACTGTAATTGTAATCATGGGTGTTTTATACAATCTTTCTTTCTTCTGGAATTACAGAGAAGGTCTTTTCAGGAAGGTTCCTTTCAGTATGGAAAACTCCCTTACCTGTCAGTGCCTGAGGAGCCCAGGTTGAGATCTTAAGTGGGAGGAAAAAGGAGCCCAGGTTTCCTGCCCCGAGGGAGTCAGGGGTCCTAAGGACGGCTTGCTGTCACAGACTCAAACAGCCTTTCAACTTCTTATGTAAGCATCACGCTGTTTATATAATCTTCCATTTGGGAAATGTATAATTATACTCTAAAGAAGTATTCCGATATTTGTCATTGTTAGATAACCACTTGTAGAATCTCATTCCCAGTTGTTTTCCACCCCCAGCATGGATCAACAACCTTTTCATAAGCATATTTTCATTATATAAGCACCCCTTTATTTAAATTTGTATTCTTTTAAAAAGGTTAATTTGTTTTCTTGGGGGAAAGGTAATATATAATATGCACTTTTAAATTGTACAAGAGGGCTTATTTTGAAAAGGAAGGCCCTCCACACCTACCCTTGCCCTCAAATTCTCTTCCCCAGGAACAGTTCACCAGTAACAAGTGCTTGTGAATGTTTGCAAAGACATGTTAGGTAAAAATGCTTGTATGTATATTCTTCCTCTACCCTGCCCCCACCCACCTTTTTCAAAGGGAGACCATATTGTTCACAGTCTTGCTTTTTTCACTAAATACCGCATCTTGGAGAGCTTCCCATATCAGTATAGAGAGAGTTGCCTCATTCTTTTTTTTTTAATTGAAGTAAAATTCACTGTGTATGATTCAGTGGCTTTTAGTACATTATCAGTGTTGTACAACCATCACCCCAAAAAGAAACCCAGTACCCATTAAGCAGTCGTTCTCCATTCCCCCAACCCTAGCCCTGACAACAACTAATCTGCTTTTTGGCTAAGACTTTGCCTATTCTGGGCATTTTATGGAATCATACAATATGTGGCCTTTTGTGTCTGGCTTCTTTCACTTGGCATAATGTTTTTCGGGTTTATTCATGTTGTAGTGTATGTCAATACTTCATTTTTATGGCAGAATAATATTTCATTGTATGGATGTAGTACATTTTGTTTATCTATTCATTAGTTGATGAACATTTGGATTGTTTCCGTTTTTTGGCTATTATGAATAATGCTTCTGTGAACATTCGTGTCCAAGTTTCTGTGTGACCACGTGTTTCAGTGCTTTTCGGTATTTACTTAGGAGTAGAAATGCTGGGTCATATGCAATTCTATGTTTAAATTTTAAGGAACTGGTAAACTGTTTTCCACAGTGACTGCATAATTTTACCATCCCACCAGCGGTGTGTGAGCGTTCCAATTTCTCCATATCCTAGCCAACATATGAATTTTAGGATGAGCTTGTCCATTTCTGTAAAAAAAAGGCAGTTGAGGTTTTGATAGGAATGCCTTTGAATCTGTAGATCCATTTTGGGGATTGTTGCCGTCTTAACATTATTAAATATTACAGTCCATAAACATGGGATTTTTTCTATTTATTTAGGTCTCTTAAAAATTTTTATAACAATGTATTGTAGTTTTCAGTGTATAGGTCTTGCACTTCTTTGGTTAAATTTATTGCTAACTATTCTTTCTAATGCTAATGTAAATGGAATTGTCTTCTTTATTTTTGGATGTCCTTTGCTGGTATATAGAAGTACAACTGATATTAGAATGCTGATCTTATATTCTGCAATTTTGCAGAGCTCATTTATTAGATCTAATAGTTTTTATGTGGATTCTTTAGAGTTTTTTGTATATAAGGTTATGCCATTTCTAAAGAGAGAGTTTTACTTCTTCCTTTCCAATCCGTTGCCCTTTATCTGGCAAGAGCAGCCATTCCAGTCTTATTCCTGTTATTAGGGGGAAACCATTCATTCTTTGACCACTAAGTATGATGTTAGCTGTGGGTTTTTCATAGATGCCCTTTATCTAGTTGAGCAAGTTCCCTTCTGTTCCTAGTTTATTGAGTATTTTTGTTTGTTTGTTTTATCATGAAAGGGTATTGGAATTTGTCGAATGCTTTTTTTCTGCATCAATTCAGATGATGTTGCTTTTTTCATTTTATTCTTTTAATATATTACATGGATTTATTTTTTAAAATTTATTTTACTTATTTATTTATTGGCTGTGTCAGGTCTTCGTTGCTGCGCGCAGGCTCCGTCGCGGTGTGCAGGCTTCTCATTGCGGTGGCTTCTCGTTTTGCGGAGCATGGGCTCTAGGTGCGTGGGCTTCAGTAGTTGTGGCTCTTGGGCTCTAGAGCACAGGCTCAGTAGCTGTGGTGCACGGGCTTAGGTGCTCCGCAGCACGTGGGATCCTCCCGGACCAGGGCTCAAACCCATGTCCCCTGCATTGGCAGGCGGATTCTTAACCACTGCGCCACCAGGGAAGTCCTGGATTGATTTTTGATTGTTGAACCATCTTTGCATTTCTGTGATAAAACTCACTTGGATATGGCTATAATCCCTTTAATACACTGCTGTATTTAATTTGCTCGAATTTCATTGAGGATTATTTGCAGCTATATTCACAAGGGATATTAGTCTGTGATGTCTTTGTCTGACTTTGGTATCAGGGTGATACTGGCCTCACGGAATGAATAAATACCATAAATTCTTCTATTTTTGGAAGAATTTATAAAGGTTGCTGTTAATTTTTCTTTAAATGTTTGGTAGAGTTTACCAGTGAAGCCATCAGGTCAGGTCCTGGGGCTTTCCTTTTTTGGAAGTTTTTTGATTACTGAATCAATCTCTTGACTAGTTATAGGTCTATTCAGACTTACTGTTTCTTCTTGGGCAGTTGTTGTTGTTGTTGTTGTTGTTTTTTGCGGTACGCAGGCCTCTCATTGTTGTGGCCTCTCCCGTTGAGAACAGGCCCCTGGACGCGCAGGCTCAGTGGCCATGGCTCACAGGCCCAGCCGCTCCACGGCATGTGGGATCCTCCCGGACCGGGGCACGAACCCGTGTCCCCTGCATCGGCAGGTGGACTCTCAACCACTGCGCCACCAGGGAAGCCCCTTGGGCAGTTTTGATGGTTTATGTGTTTTTAAGGATTTGTTCATTTCCTTAGGTTGTCTAATTTGTTGGCATACAATTGTTCATACTATTCTCTTATAATCCTTTTTATTTCTGTAAGATTGGTAGGAATGACCCCAGTTTCATTCCTCATTTTAGTGATTTGAGTCATCTTTCTTTTTTCCATGGTCAGTCTAGATAAAGGTTTGTTGCTTTTGTTGATCTTTTCAAAGAACAAACTTTTGGTTTTGTTGATTCTCTCTACTGTTTTTTTTTTTTTTTTTTTTTTTTGCGGTACGCGGGCCTCTCACTGTTGTGGCCTCTCCCGTTGCGGAGCACAGGCTCCGGACGCGCAGGCTCAGCGGCCATGGCTCACAGGCCCAGCCACTCTGCGGCATGTGGGATCTTCCCAGACCAGGGCACGAACCCGTGTCTCCTGCATCGGCAGGCGGACTCTCAACCACTGCGCCACCAGGGAAGCCCCCTCTCTACTGTTTTATACTCTATTTTGCTTATCTCTGCTCTAATCTTTATTATTTCCTTCTGCCTGCTTTGGGTTTAATTTGCTCTTTTTCTACTTCCTTTAGATGGAAGATTAGGTTATTAATTTGAGATCCTCCTTTTTCAATGTAGGCATTAAAACTATAAGTTTCCCTCTGCAGTGCTTTTGCTGCATCTCATACATTTTGATGTGTTGTATTTTCATTCATCTCAAAGTATTTTCTAATTTACCTTGTGATTTTTTTCTTGACACACTTTTTTTTAAGTGTGTTGTTTAATTTCAACATATTTGTGAATTCCAGATTTCCTTCCTTTATTGATTTCCAGTTTCATTCCACTGTGGTTGTAGAAGATACTTGGAATTATTTCAGTCTTTTAAAATTTATTGAGATTTGTTTTGTGGCCTAATATATGGACTATCCTGGAGAATGCTCCACATGCACTTGAGAAGAATGCATTTTCTGCCATTCTTGGATGGAATATTCTATATGTGTCTGTTAGGTCTAGTTGGTTTACAGTGTTAAGTCTTCTGTTTTCTTGTTGACCTTCTGTGTAGTTGTTCTGTCCATTACTGAAAGTGGGGTATTGATGCCTCCAACTATTATTGTAGAGCTTTCTATTTCTCTCTTCGGCTCTGTCAGTTTTTCCTTCATATATTTGGGGCTCCACTGTTAGGTGCATATATATTTATAATTGTTACATCTTGATGAATTGACTCTTTTATCACTATATAAGGTCTTTCTTTGTCCCTTGTAACAATTTTTTCTCTTAATGTCTGTATTGTCTGATACTAACATAGCTGATACTCCAGCTGTCTTTGGTTACTGTTAGCATGGAATATCTTTTTCTGTCCTTTCAACTTATTCATGTATTTGGATCTAAAATTATTCTCTTTTATGGGAATTCCCTGGTGGTCCAGTGGTTGGGACTCGGTGCTTTCACTGCCCTGGGTTCAATCCCTGGTTGGGGAACTAAGATCCCAAAAGCCACGTGGGGCAGCAAAAAAGAAAAAAGAGAAGAAAAAAAAAGAAAAAAGTGTCTCTTGTGGACAACATATAGTTGGATCATGTTTTGGTGACCACTCTGTTCATCTTTGCCTTTTAATTGAAGATTTTTTAAATTAATTGATTTATTTATTTTTGGCTGTTTTGGTTCTTTGTTGCTGTGTGTGGCTTTCTCTAGTTGCGGCGAGCGGGGGCTACTCTTTGTTGCGGTACGTGGGCTTCTCATTGCGGTGGCTTCTCTTGTTGCAGATCATGGGCTCTAGGCATGTGGGCTTCAGTAGTTGTGGCACATGGGCTCAGTAGTTGTGGCACATGGGCTTAGTTGCTCCACGGCATGTGGGATCTTCCCAGACCAGGGCTCGAACCCGTGTCCCCTGCATGGAGATTCTTAACAACTGAGCCACCAGGGAAGCCCCTGAAGAGTTTAACACATTTACATTTATCTACTTGCTGATAAAGAAAGCTTTCTACCATTTTGATATTTGTTTTCTGTATGCCTTATGTAGTTTTTTGGTTTGTGTTAAATCAGTTGGATCTCTCTGATGGACATGTAGGGCGTCTCTAGTCTTATGCTTTTACACATGATTCTGCACTGAATGTCCTTGAATATGTGTCATCTTACACATCTTGCAGGCATATCTGTGGGTAAATGTCTACAACTGGAAATCCAGTTGCTGTTGGAGTGATGCTGACAGAAATAGGAAAACAGGAAGGAAGCGCTTTTTTCTTCCTTTCATCTTTTAGCCTCTCTCTAGGATTTCCCTTTGGCAGAAATGAACAGGGAGCCAGCCATCATGGGGTCCTGGAAATGTAGATTATAGAGCTCCAGCCCCAGCTTCACAGAGTAGAGTATAGCAAAATGGGCTTAGAGAGGATAGAAGATGCGTAAACAATTGCACATAAGAAATCATCCTGTTCCCTTAACATCTTATTTCCAAATGTACAGACTGATTTCTAACTTCTTAAAATTCAATTAATTTTTTGATATCATGTTAGGATAAATCAATCTCATAAATTACAGATCACATCACAGATTTGTTAATCTTGTTATTCTGAATCCTATCCCTTGTTCTTCCTAACCTTCTCTCTTGATTCAAGGTGTGAATATTACTTTAGACTCGCAGTTTTGTCTTTTGTGACTGAATTGAAAAAATGACTCTGGAAAGAGTTATGCATCTAATGCTACTGTGCCCCTTTTCAAATCAGGGATGAGCAAGAATGCTGTCAGTTCCTGCATTAGTTTATTGGCCGAGCAATATATTTCAAGTCTCAGCCATATTTTACTTTCCTTTTCCCCCTGTTCCTATTTTTCTGCCATTATCAAATACAGGCATACCTCGGAGACATTGTGGGTTTGGTTCTAGACCACTGCAATAAAAGAGAACATTGAATAAAGCAAGTCACATGAACTTTTTGGTTTCCCAGTGCATATAAAAGTTACGTTTATACTGTACTGTAGTCTATTAACTGTGCAATAGCATTATGTCTAAATAAACAATGTCATACCTTAATTAAAAATACTTTATTGCTAAAAAATGTTAACCATCATCTGAGCCTTCAGTGAGTCATAGTAACATCAAAGATCACTGATTACAGATCACCATAACATATATGATAATAATGAAAAAGTTTGAAATATTGTGAGAATTACCAAAATGTGACACAGAGACACAAAGTGAGCAAATGCTGTAGGAAAAATGGCACTGATAGACTTGCTTGACACAGGGCTGCCATAAACCTTCAATCTGTAAAAACATGCAGAATCTGTGAAGTGCCATAAAGCAAAGCACAATAAAACAAGATATGTCTGTAGCTTGCCTAAGAGGAGGTGACTTACTGTATGTTTTGGCATCTAGAGAACAGCAGAAATAATCTCTTAGACCTGGAAAAAAAGTTTTATCTGGTGGGAGTATTCTAGAGTAACCATGCTTTCTGCTTCTGCCTGGAACAATTCTGTTTAACCTTTTGTTTAAACCTATTGACCTGGCATAGTTAATAATAGTACCTTTTCTTTTTCTAAAAAGGGCTCCCATTTGGTTGATATGGTCACTTGGTATAAAACTTACCTGACTGGTGATCAAGCCAATTTCTCTGGTATTGTTCTATTCTTAGAAATTCTGAAACTTAACTCCTCAGATGTTTAGCTACGTCATAGATCACCATGCGAAGAAGTCATACAGAGAGAGGCTCAAGTCTGGGGTCGGGATTAACATAGGGCCTGAGGCTAAAGGTATATGTAGATACATAGGCATAACATATACAAGATCTTCAACATATGTGCTTTGGCAGGATGTACACCCGTACATCCAAATACATGCACATCTCTATAAAGAGATTTTCCTGTCTTCAGTGTATTAGTCCTTTAAAAATTGAAAGTCTTGAGTGCAGGGGCATATCAGGGAGTACCTGGTATGGGCCAGTTGTGAAGACTCCACGCAGCAACAGTGGCCACTGTTGTTTAGGTTGTGAGCAGGGTGTGAGTTCCATTATGGTTTGACTAGGTCTGCTCTCCTGGTGCCTTTCACATATTTTCAAGGGATTTTCTTAAACTTTTCAGTGAGTTTGGAGATGTCTGTTATGAATGATTTTTTAAAAATTAATTTATTCAGGGCCTCCCTGGTGGCGCAAGTGGTTGAGAGTCTGCCTGCCGATGCAGGGGATGCGGGTTCGTGCCCCGGTCTGGGAGGATCCCGTGTGCCGCGGAGCGGCTGGGCCCGTGAGCCATGGCCGCTGAGCCTGCGCATCCGGAGCCTGTGCTCCGCAACGGGAGAGGCCACAACAGTGAGAGGCCCACATACCGCAAAAAGAAAAAAAAAAAAAAAATTAATTTATTCATTTTTGGCTGCGTAGGGTCTTCGTTGCTGTGCGTGGGCTTCCTCTAGTTGCGGCGAGCGGGGGCTCCTCTTCGTTGCGGTGCGCGGGCTTCTCACTGCGGTGGCTTCTCTTGTAGCGGAGCATGCGCTCTAGGCGCATGGGCTTCAGTAGTTGTGGCGCTTGGGCTTCAGTAGTTGTGGCTCGCAGGCTGTAGAGCTCAGGCTCAGTAGCTGTGGCGCACGGGCTTAGTTGCTCTGCGGCATGTGGGATCCTCCTGGACCAGGGCTCGAACCCGTGTCCCCTGCATGGGCAGGCAGATTCTTAAGCACTGTGCCACAAGGGAAGTCCCCTGAATTAGTTTTTTAAAAGAGAGGAATGACTTTCATTTTTTTAATTGAAGCATGGTTAATTTACAATGTTGTGTTAGTTTCAAGTGTACAGCAAAGTGATTCATATATATATATGTGTGTATGTATGTATGTATGTGTGTGTGTGTGTGTATATTCTTTTTCAGATTCTTTTCCATTATAGGTTATTACAGGATATAGAGTATAATTCCCTGTGCTATATGGTAGGTCCTTGTTTCCTTGTTATTTACTATTTTATATATAGTAGTGTGTATATGTTAATCCCCAACTCCTAATTTACCTCCCCACCAAAGAAAAATGACTTTTTTTTTTTTTGCTGTATGTGGGCCTCTCACTGCCGTGGCCTCTCCCGTTGCGGAGCACAGGCTCTGGACGCGCAGGCTCAGCGGCTATGGCTCACGGGCCCAGCCGCTCCGCGGCATGTGGGATCCTCCCGGACCGGGGCACGAACCCGTGTCCCCTGCATCGGCAGGCGGACTCCCAGTCACTGCGCCACCCGGGAAGCCCAAAAAAATGACTTTTGAACGTGTTCTCATATAGGCAAATTAGGTTAACAACCTCATTCTTCATCCTTTTCACAGTTTGGGCATATTTGTCACGTATTTTCTGGGTCAGCTATGGATAAATGCAGATGAGCTTGCTGTTGAGGTGAATAATAAAATGTCTCACTCATTTTGGTGTAGTTTCTCATACTCAAGAGAGCAAGTGAGATTTTGTTAAGGGTACTCTTTTCTCTGGGAAGGCCATTTGATGCCACTTTGGAATTGGCTTTGGGAAGGCTGGGACCAGCTTAACATTGCTTCCTTCCTATAACTGCCCTGTATTGCACAGGGCAGCCCTGCAACCAGGACAGAATGATCCTTTCCAACCGGGGCTGTTGGAGGCAGTTATCCACCTTCCTCTGTGTCTGAGAACAGTTGTTTTCCTGTTGTTGTGTTCGGTGCGAGGGATTTCCAGGAACTTCTTATGAGTCTGGATCATGAGGAATCAACCAAGCCCAATCAGGAAGATCACAATGTAGGTTTCATATTTTTTAAAGTGAGGCTTTAGTTTCCAGGAAAGAGTGCATGCTTTGAGATGCTCCACCAAGGGTTCCTCGTGGCAGGGGAGTTAATGGGTTACCCAGTGAGGGTGGGGAGAGCCCTTTCTGTGTTTGATGTGCAGGTGGTGTGGGTAGTGGGTTGTCTTTGTTAAATCCTGTTCCTTTTGGTGACACAGGACTGCACCTTTACCATAAACTGATCACAGAATCTAGGTAGATTATTTCCATGTGGTTAATAACTATGACTACATTTGGATTTCTCCCTACCATTTCCCACAATTACTTATCCAATCTGGGAAAAATACAAAGGGAATAATATGTCATCTTCACTGCAGTGATGAGCAGGTAACAAAAAACATGCAAAGAGCTTCTTAGCTTTGATTTAATCCACAAATCACTTGAGGTAAACCATCTGAAGGAAGAAAAGAGATCTCAGAAGGCAATGGATTCCTCACTCGGGGGCTGGCCACCAGTCTGCTTTGCCTAAAGTTAAGACCTTCTGTTGGCTGGCTCTAGCGGCAGCCAGAGTATAGGCTTTTTCCTTATGGTTCGTGTGACCTTGTGTTCCCAATATTTACCAAATATTTGGAATAGTTTTCCAAAAAGTTTCCTCCTTCATTTCCCATGGTGTGCATGTTCAGACCATAAAAGGACCTAATGAGATAAAATTTCACAAATGAGAGTGTCTCTTAATGATAGGTTTTTAGATTTAGATTTACAGGGGCTTAGAGTAGTTTAACGATAGGCTAAGTTTTTCTAAGTCTTTGATAGTTTCCATTTGCTTCCTTAGATAATCCGTCTTGACAAAGTCTTCACAACCTTGTTTTATTTCCTTATTTCAGTAGTCATGAATCAAGCATCTACTTCTTGCAATAACTTTTTTCTATACAGTGTAGGATACCAAATAATAGAAGGGAGTTGATCAGATGTAGTCCCTGCTTTCTAGACTCTTACATTGGGAGGGGAGGGAAGGGGAGGAAAACTAGCAGATTGTAATACTTGTTCCACTGGAGGTAAACAGAATCACAAGTACATAGGGGGCCAGCAAATTCATTCCATCTGGATGGGCTTGAGGAAGCTTTGTGGAGGATGTGGCATTCAAACTTGGCATTGCATTACTGGATGGAAATAGGTAGAAGGGTGAGGGGGTGGGAGGGCATTTAAAGTAATGGAAATAGCTTGAGTGAAGGCTTAGAAGTGGAACAGTACTTGGCATTTGTTTCTGGGGAGGGGGATGATGAGTTCTGTGTGTGGGATCCTAGTCTTGGCCAGAGAAGCTACAGTAGAAGATGGGGTATTTATTGGAGTCCATATGTGTGGTAAGTATCCTCTTGCTGTTTAAGTACCAATGATGACACATAATAATAAAAATGTAATATTTGAGCAGAACTCAAACATCTGTCATTATAAGACAGAAATCAAGAAGCAGTAAATATGGTGGTTAAGGACACAAGATTTTATATATATTTATTTATTTATGGCTGCATTGGGTCTCCATTGCTGCACACGGGCTTTCTCTAGTTGCAGCAAGTGGGGGCTACTGCTCGTTGTGGTGCGAGGGCTTCTCATTGCGGTGGCTTCTCTCGTTGCGGAGCACGGGCTTTAGGCGCGCGGGCTCAGTAGTTGTGGCTCGCAGGCCCTAGAGCGCAGGCTCAGTAGTGGTGGCGCACAGGCTTACTTGCTCCGTGGCATGTGGGATCTTCCCAGACCAGGGCTCGAACCCGTGTCCCCTGCATTGGCAGGCGGATTCTTAACCACTGCGCCACCAGAGAAGTCCCAAGGACACAAGATTTTTTTTTTTTTTTTTTTACAAATTTAATCAGTTATACATATACATATGTTTCCATATCCACTCCCTTTTGCGTCTCCCTCCCACCCTCCCTATCCCACCCCTCCAGGCGGTCACAAAGCACCGAGCTGATCTCCCTGTGCTATGCGGCTGCTTCCCACTAGCTATCTACCTTACGTTTGGTAGTGTATATATGTCCATGCCGCTCTTTCACTTTGTCACAGCTTACCCTTCCCCCTCCCCATATCCTCAAGTCCATGCTCTAGTAGGTCTGTGTCTTTATTCCTGTCTTACCCCTATGTTCTTGATGACATTTTTTTCTTAAATTCCATATATATGTGTCAGCATACAGTATTTGTCTTTCTCTTTCTGACTTACTTCACTCTGTATGACAGACTCTAGGTCCATCCACCTCATTACAAATAGCTCAATTTCATTTCTTTTTATGGCTGAGTAATATTCCATTGTATATATGTGCCACATCTTCTTTACCCATTCATCCGATGATGGACACTTAGGTTGTTTCCATCTCCGGGCTATTGTAAATAGGGCTGCTATGAACATTTTGGTACATGTCTCTTTTTGAATTATGGTTTTCTCAGGGTATATGCCCAGTAGTGGGATTGCTGGGTCATATGGTAGTTCTATTTGTAGTTTTTTAAGGAACCTCCATACCGTTCTCCATAGTGGCTGTACCAATTCACATTCCCACCAGCAGTGCAAGAGTGTTCCCTTTTTTCCACACCCTCTCCAGCATTTATTGTTTCTAGATTTTTTGATGATGGCCATTCTGACTGGTGTGAGATGATATCTCATTGTAGTTTTGATTTGCATTTCTCTAATGAGTAAAGATGTTGAGCATCCTTTCATGTGTTTGTTGGCTGTCTGTATATCTTCTGTGGAGAAATGTCTGTTTAGGTCTTCTGCCCATTTTTGGATTGGGTTGTTTGTTTTTTTGCTATTGAGCTGCATGAGCTGCTTATAAATTTTGGAGATTAATCCTTTGTCAGTTGCTTCATTTGCAAATATTTTCTCCCATTCTGAGGGTTGTCTTTTCGTCTTGTTTATGGTTTCCTTTGCTGTGCAAAAGCTTTGAAGTTTCATTAGGTCCCATGTGTTTATTTTCGTCTTTATTTCCATTTCCCTAGGAGGTGGGTCAAAAAGGATCTTGCTGTGATTTATGTCATAGAGTGTTCTGCCTATGTTTTCCTCTAGGAGTTTGATAGTGTCTGGCCTTACATTTAGGTCTTTAATCCATTTTGAGCTTATTTTTGTGTATGGTGTTAGGGAGTGATCTAATCTCATACTTTTACATGTCCCTATCCAGTTTTCCCAGCACCACTTATTGAAGAGACTGTCCTTTCTCCACTGTACATTCCTGCCTCCTTTATCAAAGATAAGGTGACCATATGTCCATGGGTTTATCTCTGGGCTTTCTATCCTGTTCCATTGATCTATATTTCTGTTTTTGTGCCAGTACCATACTGTCTTGATGACTGTAGCTTTGTAGTATAGTCTGAAGTCAGGGAGCCTGATTCCTCCAGCTCCATTTTTCGTTCTCAAGATTGCTTTGGCTATTCGGGGTCTTTTGTGTTTCCATACAAATTGTGAAATTTTTTGTTGTAGTTCTGTGAAAAATGCCATTGGTAGTTTGATAGGGATTGCATTGAATCTGTAGATTGCTTTGGGTAGTAGAGTCATTTTCACAATGTTGATTCTTCCAATCCAAGAACATGGTACATCTCTCCATCTATTTGTATCATCTTTAATTTCTTTCATCAGTGTCTTATAATTTTCTGCATACAGGTCTTTTGTCTCCTTAGGTAGGTTTATTCCTAGATATTTTATTCTTTTTGTTGCAATGGTAAATGGGAGTGTTTCCTTGATTTCACTTTCAGATTTTTCATCATTAGTATATAGGAATGCCAGAGATTTCTGTGCATTAATTTTGTATCCTGCAACTTTACCAAATTCATTGATTAGCTCTAGTAGTTTTCTGGTAGCATCTTTAGGATTCTCTATGTATAGTATCATGTCATCTGCAAACAGTGACAGCTTTACTTCTTCTTTTCCCATTTGGATTCCTTTTATTTCCTTTACTTCTCTGATTGCTGTGGCTAAAACTTCCAAAACTAGGTTGAATAAGAGTGGTGAGAGTGGGCAACCTTGTCTTGTTCCTGATCTTAGTGGAAATGGTTTCAGTTTTTCACCATTGAGGACGATGCTGGCTGTGGGTTTGTCATATATGGCCTTTATCATGTTGAGGAAAGTTCCCTCTATGCCTACTTTCTGCAGGGTTTTTATCATAAATGGGTGTTGAATTTTGTCAAAAGCCTTCTCTGCATCTATTGAGATGATCATATGGTTTTTCTCCTTCAGTTTGTTAATATGGTGTATCACATTGATTGATTTGCGTATATTGAAGAATCCTTGCATTCCTGGAATAAACCCCACTTGATCATGGTGTATGATCCTTTTAATGTGCTGTTGGATTCTGTTTGCTAGTATTTTGTTGAGGATTTTTGCATCTATGTTCATCAGTGATATTGGCCTGTAGTTTTCTTTCTTTGTGACATCCTTGTCTGGTTTTGGTATCAAGGTGATGGTGGCCTCGTAGAATGAGTTTGGGAGTGTTCCTCCCTCTGCTATATTTTGGAAGAGTTTGAGAAGGATAGGTGTTAGCTCTTCTCTAAATGCTTGATAGAATTCGCCTGTGAAGCCATCTGGTCCTGGGCTTTTGTTTGTCGGAAGATTTTTAATCACAGTTTCAATTTCAGTGCTTGTGATTGGTCTGTTCATATTTTCTATTTCTTCCTGATTCAGTCTTGGCAGGTTGTGCATTTCTAAGAATTTGTCCATTTCTTCCAGGTTGTCCATTTTATTGGCATAGAGTTGCTTATAGTAATCTCTCATGATCTTTTGTATTTCTGCAGTGTCAGTTGTTACTTCTCCTTTTTCATTTCTAATTCTATTGATTTGAGTCTTCTCTCTTTTTTCTTGATGAGTCTGGCTAATGGTTTATCAATTTTGTTTATCTTCTCAAAGAACCAGCTTTTAGTTTTATTGATCTTTGCTATCGTTTCCTTCATTTCTTTTTCATTTATTTCTGATCTGATTTTTATGATTTCTTTCCTTCTGCTAACTTTGGGATGTTTTTGTTCTTCTTTCTCTAATTGCTTTAGGTGCAAAGTTAGGTTGTTTATTCGAGATATTTCCTGTTTCTTAAGGTGGGATTGTATTGCGATAAACTTCCCTCTTAGAACTGCTTTTGCTGCATCCCATAGGTTTTGGGTCGTCGTGTCTCCATTGTCATTTGTTTCTAGGTATTTTTTAATTTCCTCTTTGATTTCTTCAGTGATCACTTCGTTATTAAGTAGTGTATTGTTTAGCCTCCATGTGTTTGTATGTTTTACAGCTCTTTTCCTGTAATTGATATCTAGTCTCATAGCATTGTGGTCGGAAAAGATACTTGATACAATTTCAATTTTCTTAAATTTATCAAGGCTTGATTTGTGACCCAAGATATGATCTATCCTGGAGAATGTTCCATGAGCACTTGAGAAAAATGTGTATTCTGTTGTTTTTGGATGGAATGTCCTATAAATATCAATTAAGTCCATCTTGTTTAATGTATCATTTAAAGCTTGTGTTTCCTTATTTATTTTCATTTTGGATGACCTGTCCATTGGTGAAAGTGGGGTGTTAAAGTCCCCTACTATGATTGTGTTACTGTCGATTTCTCCTTTTATGGCTGTTAATATTTCCCTTATGTATTGAGGTGCTCCTATGTTTGGTGCATAAATATTTACAATTGTTATATCTTCTTCTTGGATTGATCCCTTGATCATTATGTAGTGTCCTTCTTTGTCTCTTCTAGTAGTCTTTATTTTAAAGTCTATTTTGTCTGATATGAGAATTGCTACTCCAGCTTTCTTTTGGTTTCCATTTGCATGGAATATCTTTTTCCATCCCCTTACTTTCAATCTGTATGTGTCTCTAGGTCTGAAGTGGGTCTCTTGTAGACAGCATATATATGGGTCTTGTTTTTGTATCCATTCAGCCAGTCTGTGTCTTTTGGTGGGAGCATTTAGTCCATTTACATTTAAGGTAATTATTGATATGTATGTTCCTATTCCCATTTTCTTAATTGTTTTGGGTTCGTTATTGTAGTTCTTTTCCTTCTGTTGTGTTTCTTGCCTAGAGAAGTTCCTTTAGCATTTGTTGTAAAGCTGGTTTGGTGGTGCTGAACTCTCTCAGCTTTTGCTTGTCTGTAAAGGTTTTAATTTCTCCATCAAATCTGAATGAGATCCTTGCTGGGTAGAGTAATCTTGGTTGCAGATTTTTCTCCTTCATCACTTTAAGTATGTCCTGCCACTCCCTTCTGGCTTGTAGAGTTTCTGCTGAGAGATCAGCTGTTATCCTGATGGGGATTCCCTTGTGTGTTATTTGTTGTTTTTGCCTTGCTGCTTTTAATATGATTTCTTTGTGTTTAATTTTTGACAGTTTGATTAATATGTGTCTTGGTGTATTTCTCCTTGGATTTATTCTGTATGGGACTCTCTGTGCCTCCTGGACTTGATTAACTATTTCCTTTCCCATATTAGGGAAGTTTTCAACTATAATCTCTTCAAATATTTTCTCAGTCCCTTTCTTTTTCTCTTCTTCTTCTGGAACCCCTATAATTCGAATGTTGGTGCGTTTAATGTTGTCCCAGAGGTCTCTGAGACTGTCCTCTGTTCTTTTCATTCTTTTTTCTTTATTTTGCTGTGCAGCAGTTATTTCCACTATTTTATCTTCCACCTCACTTATCCGTTCTTCTGCCTCAGTTATTCTGCTATTGATCCCATCTAGAGTATTTTTTATTTCATTTATTGTGTTTTTAATCGATGCTTGATTCGTCTTTAGTTCTTCTAGGTCCTTGTTAACTGTTTCTTGCATTTTGTCTATTCTATTTCCAAGATTTTGGATCATCTTTACCATCATTATTCTGAATTCTTTTTCAGATAGACTGCCTATTACCTCTTCATTTGTTAGGTCTGGTGGGTTTTTATCTTGCTCCTTCTCCTGCTGTGTGTTTTTCTGTCTTCTCATTTTGCTTATGTTACTGTGTTTGGGGTCTCCTTTTTGCAGGCTGCAGGTTCGTAGTTCCCGTTGTTTTTGGTGTCTGTCCCCAGTGGCTAAGGTTGGTTTAGTGGGTTGTGTAGGCTTCTTGGTGGAGGGGACTACTGCCTGTGTTCTGGTGGATGAGGCTGGATCTTGTCTTTCTGGTGGGCAGGTCCACGTCTGGTGGTGTGTTTTGTGGTGTTTGCGGACTTTTTATGATTTGAGGCAGCCTCTCTGCTAATGGGTGGCGTTGTGTTCCTGTCTTGCTAGTTGTTTGGCATAGGGTGTCCAGCACTGTAGCTTGCTGGTCGTTGAGTGAAGCTGGGTGCTGGTGTTGAGATGGAGATCTCTGGAAGATTTTCGCCGTTTGATATTATGTGGAGCTGGGAGGTCTCTTGTGGACCAGTGTCCTGAAGTTCGCTCTCCCACCTCAGAGGCACAGCACTGACTCCTGGCTCCTCAATTTGGGATGATTTGTTGTCTATTCATGTATTCCACAGATGCAGGGTACATGAAGTTGATTGTGGAGCTTTAATCCGCTGCTTCTGAGGCTGCTGGGAGAGGTTTCCCTTTCTCCTCTTTGTTCTCACAGCTCCTGGGTCTCAGCTTTGGATTTGGCCCCGCCTCTGCGTGTAGGTCGCCGGAGGGCGTCTGTTCTTCGCTCAGACAGGACAGGGTTAAAGGAGCAGCCTCTTCGGGGACTCTGGCTCACTCAGGCCGGGCGGGAGGGAGGGGCACAGAGTGCGGGGCGAGCCTTTTGGGAGGTCTGGGGTCTTCTGCCAGCGTTCAGTAGGTGTTCTGTAGGAGTTGTTCCACGTGTAGCTGTATTTCTGGTGTATCTGTGGGGAGGAAGGTGATCTCCGCGTCTTACTCTTCCGCCATCTTACCCGGAAGTCTAGGACACAAGATTTTGAAGCCGGATTGCCTGAGTTTGAATCCTGAGTAGCTGTGTGACCTTGGGCAAGTTACTCAGTCTTTCTGATGCCTCAGTTTCCTCACACATAACTGGGGATACTAGTACCTACTTACAGATTTATTGCAAGGATTAAATGGCTAATATGTAAAGTATTTACGACAGTGCCTGGCATACAGTAGAGTGGTATATAAGCATTAGTGACTAGTAGTAGTAATAGTAGTAGTAGTGTGATGATAACATTAGTATTTTTTTAAATTAATTAATTTATTTTTGGCTGTGTTGGGTCTTCAGTACTGCACGCAGGCTTTCTCTAGTTGTGGCGAGCGGGGGCTACTCTTTGTTGTGGTGTGTGGGCTTCTCATTGCAGTGGCTTCTCATTGCAGAGCACGGGGTCTAGGTGCGTGGGCTTCAGTAGTTGTGGCTTGCGGGCTCAGTAGCTGTGGCACACGGGCTTAGTTGCTCCACGGCATGTGGGGTCTTCCCGGACCAGGGATCGAACCCGTGTCCCATGCATTGGCAGGCAGATTCTTAACCACTGCGCCACCAGGGAGGTCCCTGATAGCATTAGTATTTGGGTATAATGTGCAATTTGAGTTTTTTCCTCTGAGAAAGATTAGATTAGCCTTTCTGTAGGTGATATATTCTGTGTGATTTTGCATTAGTGAAGTTGTAGCATCCTAGGCCTGTAGGTGCACGAAGACTCTTGTGAAGTCTTTATTCACTGGAATAAAAATGTCTGTCTGAGAACCTGGGTGCTTCGCATTGCAGCTGTCTAGTTACCGACTGCTTCCTGGGACGTAGCCTCTTGTGAAGGTTGGTTGGTTGTGTAGCTTATTGTTTGTGTGTGTGCAATGGAATAATAAGGAAGAGAATGATGTTGTGTGTGTATGTAAAGTGTTTTGGTTACAAGCAACAGAAACTGAGTTGGGCTAATTTAAGCATCAGATAATTTATTAGAAGGCTGCTGAGAACTCCTAGAATGGCTAGAAGGCTAAGCACCCAACTTGAGAAAAGGCAAGAACTGAGTAGCCTGGGTGTTCAGGAAGCACGACAGCCATTTCATAGGCAAATAGCCTGGTCTGTGTGCAGCCCTCGTCAGTGTCACTGAAATTTAGGACATCCACCTTCCACTCCTTCCACCTCCTCATGTAAATGCCCCCCCTTATAATAGCAAAAAATTGGAAACAGATTACATATCTGGAGATAGGGATCAGAATACATTATAGAACAGCCATGTAATGGAATGCATTGTGACCCTTCAACATTTTATAGAAGAATATTTACTGACATGGAAACTGTCACACATTCTATTAAGTGAAAATGGCAGGTAGCAAAACTGTATGGGTAGGATAATTATATTTAAAAATTCAATGAAGTAGCTGCTATTATTATTCCTATTTGTCAGACGGGCGCAGGGATAGGAAGTGGAAGAGGCAGGATTTAAACCTGGGAGTTCAGAACTAAGTGGCACTTCATTGCATGCTCTCTGACAAAGACACACTCTAATTGAAAACAGTCATAACGGTTATGGCTAGGTGGTGAGGTTATAGGTGCTTTTATTATTTACTCTGACTTCTGTGATGAGCATATGTTACTTCTGTAGTGACCAAGCTGACTCTTCAGTTATTGTAAAAATTTTAAAGTTTTAGGAGACTTTTCTTCCAGTTATGTGTCCAGAGATATCCACTGTAAATATGTTACAGATATGTTACAAGAAATCTCAAAAGTTATCTCCAGCAATTTGTGAATTCCCTCTTTGAACTTGTATGTGTTATACAGTGTGTGTTTACCAGTAATAGAACAAGTGATTACCATCATCAAAACCAGAGAACGTTATTGGGATTTTAAACTCAGCATTGCTGCATTTTCAGGATTATATCAAAGCATCGATAACATAGTTTATGTTTTAAATGGAAGATTTAAATCTGTGAAGCTTTTTAAGATTTGTGTTTGTCACGTCTTGGCACGAGTTTCTCGTTTGTAGTCTGGTTATGAAAAGACTCCGGTTTCCATATGTATATTTAAAATACTCTGAGTCATGGATTCAGATGAGTAATAGACATTATATCCGTATCAGATTTCTGCTTTGTCATACCTTAACATGAAGGCCATGCATTTATTTTAGTACTTGGAATAGCAAACATTGAATTGGCAAACTGGGATTAGTTTTAAATACTCTTCCCCATGTTTTTTTAATTACTTTCCAAAAATTACTTTGTTGGAATGAAAATTGATATTCAGTTTCACAGGAAGTCAGGGAAAGGGCCCATGTGTACATGCACACAGGCATATATATATATGGTGCTGGGTAGTGTGTGCATAGTTGTTAGAAAATTAAAAGCAAATGTCTCCCATTTCCTCATCCTTTTTAATAAGTCTCAACTCAAATCTCAAACCAGATTGATTGTGAGATGTCATTATATGCCCCACTGAAAGAGAAAAAATGCTGTGAATTAAATGACAGTGCTTTTTTATTATCTATAATTTTTATTTATACAATTGAAGGAGAGACTTGTTTAAGTATAGATTTTTTTATCATGTTGTATTCTGCATTATAATTAAAAAGTATAAGTAAAGTAGATTAAAGAATTCCTAAAATATCCTCACATTCAGTGTTTACCTCTTCTGAGTGAACTGTTTGACCCAGAGTCAACAATGTTTGTGTATTTCTACATGCCAGCCATAAGGAGTGTTGGCAATGGAACTTTTTTGGAAGAGTGGTCTGTTCTTTTTTGTTTTCCCCCCTCCCTCCCTCCCTCCCTCATTTATTTATTTATTTATTTGAGGTATAGTTGATTTACAATGTTGTGCCAGTCTCTGCTGTACAGCAAAGTGACTCAGTTTTACACATATATACATTCTTTTTAAAATATTCTTTTCCATTACTCCTCCTGGTTTATCCCAGGAGGTTGGATATAGTTCCCTGTGCTATACACTAGGACCTTGTTGTTTATCCATTCTAAATGTAATAGTTTGCATCTACCAACTGCAAATTCCCAGTGCATACCTCTCCTTCTCCCCTCCCCCTTGGTAACCACAAGAAGAGTGGTCCATTCTTATGTCTAAGTTTTTAAAAACCACATTATTGAGATAAAATTCACATACCATACAATTCTCCCATTTAAGTGTGAAATTCAGTGCATTTTGGTATATTACCTTATTAATTAAAAACTGTGGTAAAATGTATATAACAAAAGTTGTCATTTTAACCATTTTAAGTATACAGTTCAGTGGCAACCATCACCACTATCTCTTTCCAAAACTTTTTTTAATCACCTCAGACAGAAGCTCTGTAACCATTAAGTAATACCATTTCATTTCCCCCTCTCCCAACCCCCCCAGGAACCTCTAATGTACTTTCTGTCTCTATGAATTTGCCTAGTCTAGATATTTCTTAAAAGTGGAACCATATATTATTTGTCATCTTGTATGTGGCTTCTTTCACTTAGCATAATATTTTCAAGGTTCATTCATGTTGTAGCATGTGTCAGAATTCCCTTTCATTTTATGACTGAATAATATTTCATTGTATGAATATACTGTAATTTGTTTATCCATTAGTCAGTTGATGGAAACTTGGGCTACTTCCACATTTTAGCTGTTGTGACTAGTACTACCGTGAACATGGGAGTTCAAGTATGATTTGAGTCCCCGCTTTCCATTCCTTTGGGTATATACCTAGGAGTAGAATTGCTGGGTCATATGGTAATTCTATGTTTAGCTTTCTGTTATCTCTAAGTTTTAATGCTGTTACTTTTGATCACACACACACGGGTAATGACAACTACATCCTAGTTGTCACTGGCTGATTGTAAGTGCATCTCAACTTCAGAGACGTTAAAATGCAGGTCTTAGAATGGATATAAATACTGTATTTTGATATTCCATAAAGCTGAGTGCCTTTAAGGATATGGTGGGTCAACATGCCTGTATTAGAAGATTTTCATCTGAATATATTCTTAAAAATCATTAAAAATAATACAAGTTTCCCATTATAAAGGAATACATCCTCTTTGTACAATATTTGGGAAAAAACAGAAAAATATGAAGAAAAAAGTAACCTGCCCATTCTTCTCTCTCTCACCCAGAAATACTATTATTAACCTTTTACTGATTTTGTTTCCATTTTTTTTCCAAGCATATATGTTTTAGTTAATATTCTTTATCATTAGAATCCCTGACAAAAGTAATATATACTCAATTTTTAAATTATAGAATTATTTGCTATAGAAAGTGACAGCTGCCTGCCTATCCTACCCCTGCCCCACCCCGTCCTGCTATTAACCCATGACTATTGATTACAGAGTGAGGAATATGAGCCTACAGATTTTGTTCTAGGCCTATATCAACATTTATTGCTATCATTTTGTAGTCACCATATTCTACTGTCATGGGATCATACTGACGTTTTCTAATTTGTTTTTCATATTAGAAACAGATCTGTATGTAGGGAAATTGAGCAACTTCACTTTACTTTATTCTCAAAATTTCTATTTAAAAAAAGTTAATACCTTGCATGTGCTAATAAATAAAATAGTAAAGAAGCACAAAAGAGATTAGGCTGAAAAATTGACAGTATCGGGCTTCCCTGGTGGCGCAGTGGTTGAGAGTCCGCCTGCCGATGCAGGGGACATGGGTTCATGCCCCGGTCAGGGAAGATCCCACATGCCGTGGAGCCTGCGCATCCAGGGGCCTGTGCTCCGCAACGGGAGAGGCCACAACAGTGAGAGGCCCGCGTACCGCAAAAAAAAAAAAAAAAAAAAAAAAGACAATATCTTTCCCTTCCTTTCTCCTCTTTGAGTTTTCTATTTTTAGTTCCTTTGGTTTCTCCACATAATACAGTATACTTCTCAATGTCTACTTATTTTTGCAGAACCGTGTAGCTACGCTGTGAGAACTTCCAGGTTTGCATAGACTCGGTTTAAAGGTAGCAGGTGTCTGTAGTTTTAGCTTTTGCATGATTGTCCTCCACCCACTTTTGTTTATAAGTATCACATCTGCACATTAGACCAGGGTATAGTCCCTGCTCCATTACTGAATTTCTACCAGATCTTTTCCTCCCTAGTCCTAGGTTTCTTTAACCAGTGACTCCAGGAAGATAACACCCTTCCCGTCATATGGCATGCCTTTGTTGTAATATTTACATGACTATTGAGTAGACAATTTCTCTTTCAAAACTCTTTAGAGACAGATGTATAGGATGTTAGTAATATATACAAAGAACAGAAAAATATTGAGATGATTCCATTAAAACGTCAGCGAGATTTTAGACTTAGATATAGACATTTCAAGTTACTATTTATAGAAGATCATATTTTGCCTAAGTTTTGTGTAGATTATAGATTTAAATGGGATCAAAAACCAGAATCCTAGTATGTGCCTGTAAAAGGCAACTTGTGATGCCATATTACAAATTTTCAAATGCACACCATAATATCATATTTTATTTACCCCCCATAATAGCATATTAAAAGTCTTTGAACTTGCCTAGATATGGAAATGCAAAATGAGATAAACTAAATTATTCTGTGTTTTTGTATATATCATTTTTTTCTCCTTTAGTGTGAGATTAAAATCTCTGGACCTTCAGATGTGGAATTGCTACCCCCATTTACAGAAATTGATTGTACCTCATACAGTAGATTAAATATATGTATTGTGTTTCAGTTTGAAATTTAATTGTGCCTGTCTCCTGTAGTGTATTTATCTGTATGTTTGAACTTCTGATCCAAATGTGAGCCAGGAACATGGTACCTTAGTTTTTAAATTAGTGGAAACTGCATGTCACGTTGATGTGACATTCTTATCACTATTCCCCACCCTGGACCCCAGATTTCTTCAGGACATAACAATAGCATTGATCCTCAACAAGAATCAAGTTCACTGGTAACTTTTCAGAAGATCGAACTGAATTCTAAAATGGAAATAAATGGCTGAAAATTTTATTGAGTGAAATTAAAAACTTCTTCCTCTAATTACTAAAAAAAAAGTCTTAAAATCACTTTACTAAGTAAAGAGTTCTTTTTCCTACCCGGTTTATCTCTGGCCATTGTTTCTTGGATCTGGATTTAAAATTTGATGCAGATTGTTTTATATCTCTCTCTGACTTTGAAAATTCTTGTTGCTTCACAGGGTGTGGCTGAATTTCATCTCTTCCTCATCCCATATCAGGAAATCTTCTGTTTAAGCCTCAGTTTGATCATTGATAGAATGTTTCTAGTATTAACTTCTAAACTATGGCTATGAGTTAATGATTGTTGTTCTAACAAAGATATAAAACATATTCAAATAAATGTGCTTCTTTATACACATCACCTGGGAAGGCTGGATATATATTTCTATAATGTTGAGCTCAGAACTTGCAATTCGCATTTTTATATGAGGCTCTGGTTGCTCTCTTCCTTTTTCACTAAATAAAGTGCAACATCTTTCCAGGACTAAATTCATAGATTTCCTGCCATCTGGCCTGTTGCTAACCTCAGTGTATTTAAGTGACTATTTGATATAAATAGTTATTAATAATGATCCTGGACCAATTGTTTAAAATAAAAGGCAAATAAAACTCTTTGAAATTTAAGCATAATTTGCTTCAAACCCTTGAACACAAGAAATAAACGGCTGTACTTCCATTCTGTCCCAACTGATTAAGTTGTTACAGCCCATGTCTTTACCACGTACTTTTTCCCCCCTTTGTTGTTATTTAGCCCACATGCCTGAATAGCTCTGGACTTTGTAAAAACAGGGACTGTTCATCAAACTGAAGAGCTTAGCTTGACAGTTTTATTTTTTTTTTTAATTTTTATTTTATTTTATTTTTTTATTTTTTGCGGTACACGGGCTTCTCACTGCTGTGGCCTCTCCCGTTGCGGAGCACAGGCTCCCGATGCGCAGGCTCAGCGGCCATGGCGCACGGACCCAGCCGCTCCGCGGCATGTGGGATTCTCCCAGACCGGGGCACGAACCCGCGTCCCCTGCATCGGCAGGCGGACTCTCAACCACTGCGCCACCAGGGAAGCCCGACAGTTTTAAAATAGATTTTATCCTATATATTTAGAAAGAGTATATAACATGTTGGCATTATTTAAGGTTAAGAATCTTTCCTAGAGTCATATCTCTGTGCTGTTCACCTCACCTTTGTGATGATTTTTTGGTTCCGTATTCTTCCAAATAAATCTTATTTGATTGTTTATAGAAGGGAAAATAACCCATCAACACAGATGCCAATTTAGTTCATAAACAGGTGGGTGGTACCTGTGGGTGGGTACCCATCAGATATATATAAAACAGCTTTACTGAGATACAATTCAATACCATAAAATCCATGTTTTAAAAGTAAAAAGCATGCAATTCAGTGGCCTTTGGTATATTCATGGCGTTGTACAACCATCACCACTATCTTATTTTTGAACATTTTCATCACTGTAAAAAGAAACCCTGTACCCGTTAGCAATCACTCCCTATATCTCCTCCCCCCAGCCCCTGAAATCTGCTATTTTCTATCTCTATGGATTTACCTTTTCTGGGCATTTCATATCAAGGGAATCATACAACGTGTGGTCTTTTTTTTTTTTCTTTCATTTAGCATAATGTTTTCAAGGTTCATCCATGTCACAGTATGTATCATCAATCCATTCCTCTTTTTTGCCGAATGATAGAATAATATTCCATTGTATGGATATGCCATATTTCGTTAGTTCACTCATCATTTGAATTGTTTTTACTTTGGGGCTATTATAAATAATGCTGCTAATGAAAATTCATGCACAAGTTTTTATGTTGACATACATTTTCAATTCTCTTGGGTATACACCTAAGTGTGGAATTGCTGGCTCATATGCAACTCAATGTTCAACATTTTGATGAACTGCCAAACCCTTTTTTTTTTTTTAGTTTTTTTTTTAATTAGTTTCTGCTTTATAACAAAGTGAATCAGTCATACATATACATCTGTTCCCACATCCCTTCCCTCTTGCGTCTCCCTCCCTCCCACCCTCCCTATCCCACCCCTCCAGGCGGTCACAAAGCACCGAGCTGATCTCCCTGTGCTACCGCCAAACCCTTTTCCAAAGTGGCTGAACCATTTTACAATCCCACCAGTCATGTTAAAGGGTTCCGATTTCTCCACATTCTCACCAGTACTTGTTAATGTCATATTTATTTTAGCCATCCTAATGGTTATGAAGTAGTATCTAAATGTGGTTTTGATCTGCATTTCTCTGATGAACATCTTTTCCTGTACTTATTGACCATTTGTATATTTTCTTTTGAGAAACGGCTCTTCAGATCCTTTGCCCATTTTTAAATTGGTTGTCTTTTTATTGTTGATTTGTAAGAGTTCTTTATATATTCTGTATACAGGTCTCATATATTTTCAAATAGTCTTGAAGTATTCTGTGGATTATCTTTTTACTTATGGTGTCCTCATACACGGAAGTTTTAAATTTTGATCAAGTACAATTTATATATTATTTCTTTTGTCACTTTTGGCATCTAAAAAGTTGTATCTAAATAACCACTGGCAAAACCTAAGGTCATAAATATTCACTCCTATTTTTCTTCTAAGAGTTTTATAGTTTAACTCTTGCTTTGAAGTCCATGATCCATCCATTTTGAGTTAATTTTTGTGTATGGTATGAGGGAAGGCTCCAACTTCATTGTTTTGTGTGAGGATATTCAGCACAATTTGTTGAAAGGACTATGGTCTCCCCATTGAATTATGTTGGCACTCTTGTCCTAAATCAATTGACATAAATGTAAAGGTTTATTTGTGGGCTCCCAATTCTAGTCCATTGATCTATATATATGTCTACCTTATGCCAGTACCACACCGTCCTGATTACCATGGCTTAGTCATAAGTTTTGAAATTGATGTGAGTCTCCAATTTTGTTCTGTTTTTCAAGATTGTTTTGGCTTCTCTAGGTCCATTGAATTCCCATATAAATTTTAGGCTCAGCTTGTCAATTTATGCAAAAAAAGCTGGAATTTTGATAGCAATTATAATCAATAGTAGATTGCATTCAATTTCTGGAACAGGTCTTAGTTATTGGGAATATGCATAGGAGATTTGTATCTTGGTGCAAGTCCAAGTTTTTTGAAGAAACACTGAACTGGCATTATCTATGTATTAAACCCTTTCCTTAGTTTCATTATTAAAAATATAGATGTGGCATCCTCTGGTCAGGTTATTTGCTTTGCAGGTTTTTTAACTCTTCCCACCAATATTTTGAGACAGTGAAAATGTGATAAAACAAAGGCGGAAAATTTGTGAGAAGCAGCATTCTTCAAGGTCTTAGCTATATATTAGAATGGTGTGAAAGGCATTGTCAGAGTGTACACCATGTGGCTTCTTCTTTTTTTTTTCCTTATCTTGAGAAAGGATTTTATGCCTTAGAAAACAGGAAAGCACTTCGTAAGAAATTTAGGTCTTTTTCTCTTAGAGTCAATTTAGTTCAACATTATCTTCTCTTACTATACCCAAGGCACTGTGCTAGCTGCCGCAGGGGGAGGGAAAAGTAGAATAAGACCTCCTTAGACTTTTCAAACAAACTCCATATAGGTCAGTCTTCCTGCCTCCTGCCTCTCCCCTTTACTTCTCATTTTCTACTCCAGTACCAGAGTTTATAGCTTCCTAACATAGTCTGTCTGGCTCCTGGTTGCCCAGGGGCTAAAATCTAAATTCCTGAGCCTTGCAGATAAGACCTTTTTCAGTCTGGCTGTAGCCTTTCTTCTTGCTCCTGAACCAAGCATCCCATAGAAGCACACACTTTTCCCTGAATGCATCGTGCCTCCCAAACATGTCTTCACCTATGTTCCTTCTCTGTAGAGTCCCCTCCCCCTGCCCCTCCTGCTCTGCAGAGGCCAGTCCCCCTTCTCATCTTCCTACTGCAGTGTCTTCAGAACCTTATTTGTATTACCCATTTTCTTGTCTTTGCTGCTGCTAAAGAGGCAGAGACTCAATCGTCTCTACTTCTCCAATGGCACAGGGTTTGGCCATTGACATCTTATTTAAGGTAATTGCTGATTCATTAACATTTAACTCATGGCCAACCCCTGTGTAAGTCATCCTGGATGAAGCTCATCTAACACACATGATTTTTTTGTAAGGCACATCACCTTCTTGAGTTTAGATAGCACTTCAACACTATACTTTAAATAGCAAAATCACCAACAAAGGCACAAAAATATGAAAATGTGGCACTAAATAGACCACAGAAAGGACACTTGTATATATTGATAGTATGACACTTGAAACAAGAAGGCAAAATATCACCTGTTCAACCTCAGCTAGGAATGTGTACACTGGGTGACAAGTTACTGCTCATGTCACTCCGCATGTGTCTATGAATGACAAGAAAAGTGCCCCAAGTATTGATTTTGGGGTTACAAGCATATTTTAACAGGTAGGCACATTTGCAAATACCGAATTCACGAATAAGGAGGATTAGCTGTACTTGAAAGATTAGGATTGGAGTCTTGACGCCACCACTTAATAGACGTATTATCTTTTTTAAAAAATTTCTTTTATTGAAGTAGAGTTGATCTACAATGTTGTGTTAATTTCTACTGTACAGCAAAGTGAGTCAGTTATACATATATATATTCTTTTTCATATTCTTTTCTGTTATGGTTTATCACAGGATATTGAAAATAGTTCCCTGTGCTCTACAGTAGGACCTTGTTTATCCATCCTGTATATAATAGTTTGCATCTGCTAATCCCAAACTCCCGGTCCATCCCTCCTGCACCCCTCCTCCCCCTTGGCAACAACAAGTCCGTTCTCTGTGAGTCTGTTTCCATTTCATAGATAAGTTCATTTGTGTCTTTTAGATTCCACATGTAAGTGATATCATATGGTATGTCTTTCTCTTTCTGACTTCACTTAGTATGATAATCTCTAGGTCCATCCATGTTGTTGCAAATGGCATTATTTCATTCTTTTTTTATGGCTGAGTAATATTCCATTGTATGTATGTACCACATCTTCTTTATCCATTCCTCTGTCAATGGACATTCAGGTTGTTTCCATGTCTTGTCTATTGTGAATAGTGCTGCTATGAACATAGCAGCATGTATCTTTTTAAATTATAGTTTTGTCTGGTTATGTGCCCAGAAGTGGGATTGCTGGATCATATGGTAGCCCAATTTTTAGTTTTTTGAGGAACCTCCATACTGTTCTCCATAATGGCTGTACCAATTTACATTCCCACTGACAGTGTAGGAGGGTTCCCTTTTCTGCACACCTTCTCCAGCATTTGTTATTTGAAGACTTTTTAATGATGGCTATTCTGACCGGTGTGAGGTGGTATGTACCACATTGTAGTTTTGATTTGCATTTCTCTAATAATTAGTGATGCCGAGCATCTTTTCATGTGCCCGCTGGCCGTCTGTATTAGACGTATTATCTTAAGCAAGTTACTTAACCTCCCTATTTCTCTGTGTTTGTAAAATGGAGATAAATATAACCTACATCAGAAGTGTGTGAACTTCAGTGAGTAAGGTCACTATCACATTGGGAGACATAGAGTAAGTCCTTGATAAGTGCTAGTGGTGTTAGTAATAGTTATTAAGATAGGTTAATAATAATAGCAGCTGTCTTTATGGAGTGCATCCAGGTGAGGCTGAAGGTGGTTAGGCAAAGAAGAGTGCACTTGAGGGAGGAAGGTTATACCTATTGTCCAGAGGTGGAGAAATTAAGGGCAGAGGTAGAGCCCAGAGTGATCCAAGTGATCATACCTTAGATTGGGGTAGAAGTCAAGGGCGGCTAGAAAGAGTAGGCCTTAGCTAGGGTTCAGCTGGAATGGGGATCTGGGCAAGGAACATTTTGGTTTTGAGGAAGGTGGTAAATTTGAGACTCTTTGCTATCAGGTGCTTGTGTTGGTCGTCTTCCTGGCTATGCAAAACTGGACTTGTAAAGAATGGCACTTAAATTTGCTTTCCTGTATATGTATTTCTGACCTTCATAGGTCCTAACGTCTATAGGAAAGTTAGCATTTTGTGAGTGCTGTTTCTAAAGTTCTCCAAATGACTGGCTTGAGAGTGTTCTTTTCCTCAAAGTCTTACTTATTCCAGACAGGGATCCTTTTTTCCGGTGATTTTAGGGAAGGGCTTGTCATACTCACCCAGTGTCTTGTAGGTGAGATGAACTGGGAGCCATCCCGGTTCTTGTAGAGCCCTAACTGGCCCTTTGGTAAGTGGAGGTCTCCCAGTGGCACTTTCTGCTCCCCCCTCCCAACAGCGGCAGAGGGGTTTTTCTGAGCCAAAACTCAGCAGAGTGCTTTGAAAGCCCAGAAGCTCAGAGACACACATGGACGTTTTCTATCATTTTCTACTTGTAATCTGCAAACATTTTTCAGTAGACTACAACATAGATTGCTATGAAGATCGAGAGGAAGGCTTCATGGTGTTCTTGGGGGATGATTATTTCTTACATCTGGTCCAGGTTTGGTGGGTAGGCGCTGCATGAGTTAACTGAATTTTGTTTGTACTTAACATCCATAGAAATAAGTGAATAAGTAGTCAGAAGCCAGGGTGGTGTTGTGTGGCTATGTTTTTCTGACTTCATGAATCCCCAAGAAGTTTGCCCACTGAGGTTATTATGTATGTACAGTCAGTACTACTGTGCATTTGCAGCAGGTGCTGGCAACCTTCTGAAAGGCCCAGACAGTAAATATTTTATGCTTCGCTGGCCAAGAGTTGGTCTCTGTTGCAACTCTTCAGTTCTACCATTGTAGCCACAGACACTGAGTAAACATACGGGCGTGGCTGTGTTCCAATAAAACTTTATTTACAAAAACAGGCAGTAGGCCTGTTCACAAAATTTGGCCTCCAGACCGTAGTTTGCCAGTTTCTGATCTAGAGCATAGCTGTTATTTAAGACCTTCATAACATCTTTATAGAATTAAACCCTAGTAGATTTTTGTGAATGTGGCATTTTAAAGTTGGCATTATAACCTTGGACAGTGAAAATAATGTTATATAGAAAACTTATCATCTCTTATGAATTCCACTTTAAGGAAAAGATTCTAATACCAGGGTATTAAGTTCATTGAACCGTTTTTGGTTAGTGGTGAAATTAAATACCAGAAACTCTGACAGCTTGCACACATCATATTAGTTTTTCTTCTAGTACAAGTTGTGCATTTAATGAAAAATTTGGGGGGTATTTAATATATTAGGACAGAAGGTGGAGAATGCTAATTTATTTCCCCCCTAAAATGTAGTGCAGTCTCTCTCCCCCTCTTCTTCCCTTTTTTCCCTCTCCCCATCACCCCTATGTGCTGGGTTAGAGGGGTTGCCTGTAAGGGGGTGTGGATTTATGTGGGAGGAAGAGACAAGGGGTCCTGACAGCAAGATGTCCCCACCTCCAACCCTGAGAGAGCTTTAGGCTGTAGGGGAAGAAAGGGGCAGGTTTCCAGCTCTCAACCTGTGATAACTTGTTTCACCTCCACGGTGGTTTAATCATGATCACTTAGTAGAAGCTCCATTTCTGAAGAGCTGTGTTTTCATGCCCCCTGCTCAAAACACTTGAGATTACACCCAGAGCTCGCCTGGTCTAGACCACAGAGGAGGCATGGTGTGTGTTCAGCTGCTGCTGGGAAAAATGGCACAGGGTCAAGGAGCATCAGCAGTTATCCCCCAGTTTCCCACCACCGCTTTCCAAACTGACTTTTACTAATTCATGTCCATGAACATGTGTGTGTGTGTGTTTTTTTTAGTTGCCAGGCTTCATAAATTCATGGTTTGGGTTTTTTTTTAATTTATTTTATTGAAGTGTAGTTGACTTACAGCGTTGTGTTAATTTCTGCTGTACAGCAAAGTGATGGAGTTCTACATATATACATTCTTTTTCATATTCTTTTCTATTACGGTTTATCACAGGATATTGAATATAGTTCTCAGTGCTTTGTTTTATTGTTTTTTTTTTCTTCAGGGTGTTAGGTCCTTTTCTTTTACATGCTGTCATGTGAAGGCCACACATCCTTTAAGCATTTGGGGTAATATTATAATAGGAAGAATGAGCCTCTTTCTACTGCACACACACTCTCCAGTTGGAGATTTAAGTTGAGTGAGCAGTGAATAGTAGTGTGATAAAAAGATCCATGCAGGTAGGTTTGCAGGAAAGTTAACCCCAACTCCTATCACAGGTGAGTAACAGACTGAAAACAGACTTCTGATGGTGTCTGTGCAAACCTCGGGTTAAGTGGATCAATGCTAGTTTACTTTCCAACATTCTTTTTTATTTTTATTTTTTAAATAAATAAATTTATTTATTTATTTATGGCTGCGTTGGGTCTTCGTTGCAGCGCGCAGGCTTTCTCTAGTTGCGGTGAGTGGGGGCTACTCTTTGTTGCGGTGCGCGGGCTTCTCATTGCGGTGGTTTCTTTTGTTGCGGAGCACGGGCTCTAGGTGTGTGAGCTTCAGTAGTTGTGGTTCGTGGGCTCTAGAGAGCAGCCTCAGTAGTTGTGGTGCACGGCCTTAGTTGCTCCGCGGCATGTGGGATCCTCCCGGACCAGGGCTCGAACCCATGTCCCCCGCATTGGCAGGCGGATTCTTAACCATTGAGCCACCGCGGAAGCCCTTTCCAACATTATTTTGAAGAATAGTGTAAATATCTGAAAGGCTTCTGAAGACAAAAAACTAATCAATTGCATTTTAAAGATTCAATCTGTATCTGTGTCTAGGTCCTCCCAGCGAAATGCAAGCAATTGACACATGGATCCCGGGTATGCCTCCTCGTCCCTGCCAGCCCGCTCTGATCTGACAATATTTCCTCTCCATAAATCCAAAACCTACCCATCCTTTGAAACCCACTTGTCTCACTTACACATAAACAAACAAAAACCACCTTTCTTAGCATTCCCACAATAATATTGTGTTTCTCTGAATTCTTGTGATCTGTCTGTAGAGCTCATTTTGAAATCTGATTCCATGTGGTGGAGTTTATTGAGCAAGATGTTAATCTTAGATTCATTTCTGTCGTGGATCCTACTTTCAGTTTAAAATCTGTTTGGAGAGGTATGTAAGTAACTAATAAAAAATGTAAGTAACTCTACAGGGCAGTAAACGATAGGGGACAGATGATAGGATATGGGAGACTTGAACTGGAAGCAGAGATCTGGAGGGATGAAGAGGAGGAAGAGGGCAGTGGGAGGGTCTCAAGCAAAGGAGAGCATTAAAAAAATCATGAGGGGGGAGGGGCAGTGGGGGAGGGGTGGATGGGGAGTTCGGGATTAACAGATGCAAACTATTATATAGAGAATGGATAAACAAGTTCCTACTGTATAGCACAGGAAACTATTTTCAATATCTTGTGATAAACCATAATGGAAAAGAATATGAAAAAGAATATATATATATGTGTATAACCGAATCACTTTGCTGGACAGCAGAAATTAACACAGCATTGTAAATCAATTATACTTCAATAAAATAAATTTTTTAAAAAGCTTGAGAGAGATCTGGAAGACAGTACAGTAGTCTGACCGTAGGGGAAGAGCTTTATGGGCCCGGATGGGTGATAAGACCAGAAAGTGGGTGGGACAGGATTATGGGAAGCTTTACATGCTAGATGCTAGGAGTTTATACTTTCTTTCTCTCTTTCTCACTCTCTTTTTTTTTTTGCGGGGGCAGGGTGGACAGGGAGGACTTTATATTTTATTTTGTAAGTGGTGCTGAGCTCAGAGGTTTATGTGTGTGTGGGGTTATATAATAGTGTTTCATTCATTTAGCCAACAAATAATTATTTCATGATTAAAATGAATTCTAGAAAAGAGATGCCAGAGCCTATTGTCATAACCCAGACAGGAGACAAGAGTGGCTTGGAATTAGCAACAGCAGCGGGACTGGAAAGAACAGATTTCAAAGATATGACAAAGGATGAATTGATATGACTTGATGAGTAATGAACAAAAGGGATCTGCTTTGCACTATTGTTTGTTTTTCTTGTTGATTTATTGTGTCTGTTGAGCTAAACTGTAAACTCTTTGGGACACACACTACGTTTTATACTCCTTTTGTATTGATGGTAGGTGCCCATTGTCTTTTTATTCCAGTTTAAAGAATTTATTGACACTTGTTATTCCACACAATGTGGCATTTAAAAACTGTCCTATAACTCTCTAATAAGATAAAGCTAAGACTGCAGGGTATGTCTTATGAGGAACAAATACCACTTCCATTAGTCCTCAAATCACTATTGCATTTAATTTTTTTTTTTTTTTTTTTTTTTTTTTCCGGTACGCGGGCCTCTCACTGTTGCGGCCTCTCCCGTTGCGGAGCACAGGCTCCGGACGCATAGGCTCCGGACGCACAGGCCCAGCGGCCATGGCTCACGGGCCCAGCCGCTCCGCGGCATGTGGGATCCTCCCAGACCAGGGCACGAACCCGTGTCCCCTGCATCGGCAGGCGGACTCCCAACCACTGTGCCACCAGGGAAGCCCTGCATTTAATTTTTTAATTGCGATATGATTATCATACCATCAACTTCACCCTTTTAAGTGTATGGTTCAGTGTTTTCAGTATGTCATGGAGTTGTATAACCAATTACCACCTAATTTTAGGATATTTTCATCACCTCCAAAAGGAACCCCCACATACTTTAGCAGTCACCCCTATTCCTCTCTTTATCCCTAGCCTCTGGAAACCACTAATCTACTTTCTGTCTCTATAGGTGTCCATTCAGGCTGCTATAACAAAATGCCATAAAATTGGATGGCTTGTAAACAACTGAAATCTATTTCTCATAATTCTGGAGTCTCGGAAGTGGCACCAGGAGACTTGGTATCTGGTGGAGGCCCAATTCCTGGTTCATAGATGGCTGTCTTCTCACTGTGTCCTTCTGTGGCTGAAGGGGCAAAGGAGCTCTCTTTTATTAGGGCACTAATCCCATTCATGAGGGCTCCACCCATGACCTAATCACCTCCCAAAGGCCTCACCTCCAAATACCATCACACTGGGTGTTAAGATTTACCATGTGAATTTTGAGGGGACACAAACATTCAGTCTGTAGCAATGGATTTGCTTATTCTGGACACTTCACATAAATGGGATCATGCAATATGCAGTACTTTATGCCTGGCTTCTTTCACTTATCATAAAATGTTCAGGGTGCATCTGTGCTGTAGCATAGATTATATACCAGTGCTTCTTTTTATGGCTGAATAATATTCCATTGTATGGCTGTACCACATTTTATTTATCTATTCATCAGATTATGGACATTTGGGTTGTTTCTACTTGTCGGCTATTAAGAATAGTGCTGCCATGAACATTCGTGTACAAGATTCTGTGTGGCCATATGTTTTCAAGTCTCTTGAGCGTACCTAGTAGTGGAATTGCTTGTTCATATGACAACTCTATGCTTAACATTTTGAGGAACTTCCAAACTGTATTCCAGTGACTGTACCATTTTACATTCCCACCATCAATGTATGAGTGTTTTAGTTTCTCTACATCCTTGCCAACCCTTGCATTTGTCTTATCTTTTTTATTTTAGCCATCTTAGTGGGTGTGAAGTGGTATCTCATTGTAGTTTTTATATGTATCTCCCTGATGGTTACTGGTGTTGAGCATCTTTTATGGGCTTATTGGCCATTTGTATATTTCTTTGGAGAAATGTCAGTTCAGATCCTTTGCCTATATTTTAATTGGGTTGTCTTTTTATTGTTGGTTTGTAGGAGTTCTTTATATATTCTGAATACAGGTCCCTTACCAAATTTTATAAATACTTGATTTACATATATCTTCTCCCATTCTGTAGTTTGTCTTTTCACTTTCTTGATAGTATCTTTTGAAACAGAAAAGTTTTTAATTTCAGTGAAGTCCAACTTACGTATTTTTTCTTTTGTTGCTTGTGGGTATGATGCTACATCTAAGCAACCACTGCTTTGTCCCAGATGTGAAGATTTATTTAATCAGGGCTATGATTTCTTCTAACTTTTATATATAATGTGAGGTAGGGGTCAAACTTCATTCTCTTGCATGTGGCTACTCAGTTGTCCCAGCACCATTTGTTGAAAAGACTGCTGTCTTCCCATTGTAGTGGCTTGGCATCACTGTTAAATCTGAATTTTCATAAGTTTGACAATACATTCATGAAGTAAGGTGCAGACATCAATTGTTTTACTATATTGACTTTAAGTAAAAATTATTATTTATTGGGTTTGAATTTTACAGAGCTTGCTTCAGTTAGTGGTGATTGCGGATTTGGAGTGTATTGGGACTTTTTCAAGCAACAGCATGAGAACTGCTGTTAGTGTCATGAAACTTGTGTTCCTTTCCAAAGCCACAGGATTGTAGTCAGGAGATGTTATGGCATGAATCTCCCTGTGTTTATGGGTTGGCTTGGCGTTACCCCTGATTTCTTCTGATCTTTCTGATAACTTTATGGATTGCTTCAATGAGGATAACTTCAAAGAATTTAGTTTTAGAGTTTTCACCAGTGTAGTAAGAGCTCAGGACTCTTAGGGTGCTAGTGGTGTCCAGTTCTGGCTCCATGTAAACTGCAGGTGGGTGGCACCATGATGGCTAGGTTTGCTGTGGGTTGCACACTTAGGAACTGGGCACTTGCATCCGCTACAGTAGACACAAATCCAATAAATGACATAACCTGGACTAGCCTCGAAGCCAGGTTGCATGCTTTATGGGACAAGGTTGGGGTTAGAGAGCTTGGGATACATGAGCCTCTTTCTCCTCCATAGCTCCCAGTACACTGCGAATCACCCATCTGGCTTAACTGATGGCTGCCACTAAACAGAAAGGCCACCCATTGTCTTCTAAATGGATGATAAGAATTTTCATCAAAGTTACTTTAAACATTAGGTAGTATTACTTCCCAAGGAAAGCAGTATGGCTGCTCAAAATAACTTTGAGTATATTTAAGCCCAATTTGGGCTTAAAGACATAAAAATGTGAAAAATAAAAGAACAATGCAAGGGCCACAGACAGGGAGAAAATGTTTGCAAGGGATATGTCTGATTGATAAAAGGACTGATAATCCAAAATAATAAAACTTTTATATTTTCTTTTTCTTTTTTAAAATTGAGTTATAGTTGATTTATAATATTAGTTTCAGGTGTACATAGAACACTTAAAACTCAACAGTAAGAAAACAACCCACTCACCCACCCAATTAAGAAATAGGCAGAAGACCTGAACAGACATCTCACCAAAGAAGATATACAGGTGGCAAATAGGTGTATGAAAAGATGCACCACATCATATGCATCAGGGCAATGCAAATTAAAACAATGATGAGATACCACTACACACCTATTAGAATGGCCAAAATCCAAAAACACTGACAACATCAAATGCTTGCGAGGATGTGGAAGGATAGGAACTCTCATTCATTGCTAGTGGGAATGCAAAATGGTACAGTCACTTTAGACTATAGTTTGGCAGTTTTTTTTTGCAACACTAAACATACTCTTGCCACATAATTCAGGAGTTGTGCTCCTTGCTATTTAACCAAAGGAGTTGAAAACTTATGTCCACAACAAAAACCTGCACATGGATGTGATGAAATAAAATTATTTTTAAGTCAGGACAAGAAAAATCTTAAACATAAAATTCTCTCTCTGCCCGTTTGAGCCACTACCCTCTGCCCTTTAGTGAGCATTGTGCATCTGCATTACACATTAACTAGATCCCCTTAGAAGACACAGGAATGCCTACTCGCCAAAACAAAAAGCAATTTCCCCTGGCGCCAGCAAGGTAACTCCTTAGGAGATAACAGTCCTTTCTCAATCCTGTAAGGCAGGGGTCCCCAACCTCTGGGCCGCACAGCAGGAGGTGAGTGGCGGGCGAGCGTGTGAAGCTTCATCTGCCACTCCCCATCGCTCGCATTACCGCCTGAACCATCTCCCCACCCCCGTCCATGGAAAAATTGTCTTCCATGAAACCAGACCCTGGTGCCAAAAAGGTTAGGGACCGCTGCTGTAAGGGGTCACCATAACCCACTACTGGCCTTGTTGGACTATGAAACTCAATATGTTACTCTGATGTATAACCCTTCATCTCAAAAACTTACATAACTGTGCCTTGACCTCTAAAAGGTGGAACAGTCCTCATAGCTTTCTGAAAGACTGTCTCTTGGGTTATAATTCTTAGCTTGGCTCAAACAAAATTGTCTATTTCTTTCTCAGATTGACTATTGATTAATTCTTTTGTTGACAGATGTTTACTACAGTTTTATTCATAATTGCCAGAACTTGAAAGCAACCGTGGTCCAACCAGACAATGGAATATTATTCAGTACTAAAAAGAAATGAATTATCAAGTCATGAAAAGACAAGGAGGAACCTTAAATGCATATTACTAAGTGAAAGAAACCAATCTGAATAGGCTACATACTGTACGATTCCAACCATATGATATTCTGAAAGAGACAACACTATCGAGGTAGTTAAAAAGATCAGTGATTGCCAGGAATGAGCAGGGAGGAAAAGATGAATAAGCAAAACAGAATTTTTCGGACAGTGAAACTATTCTGTGTGATACTATGATGGTGGGTATGTCCAACTCTGCAGGATGTACAACACTGACAGTGAACTCCAAGGTAAACTGTGGACTTGGGGTGATAATGATGTGTCTGTGTGGGTTCACCAATTGTAACAAAGATGGCACTCTGGTGAGGGATGTTGATGGTGGGGAAGGCTGGGTCAGGGAGAATATGGGAAATCTCTCTACCTCCCACTCAATCTGGCTGTGAACCCAAAACTGCTCTATAAATAAAGTCTACTTTAAAAATACAATTCAAGGTGGTACAGGTATGTGTCAAAGGCAGGAAGTCCTTTAGAAGTTCAGAGAAAGGAGAAATCACTGATGGCCTAACAGGGAAAAAATAAGATTTGAGCTGTAACCCAAAGAATGATTAGAATTTCAGTGACCGGACAGTGGTTCATTGTGTGCAGTCTTGGGTAGGTTACTTCTTAGACCCTTAGTTTCTTCCTGGGGCTTGTGGAAGGATTATAGGAGGTTGCATAGGTGAAGTGCTTAGGACAGAGTCTAGCATGAAATAAGAAGTAGAGCTCTCAGCGGGTATTGACTGGACACCTACTCTGGGCCATGCACTATTTTTTAAATTTGTTCTTTTGTTTTTGAATTTTTATTTTTTTTATTGAAGTATAGTTGATTTACAATGTTTCACTTATACAGCAAAGTGATTATATGTAAGATATATATTCTCTTTCAGATTCTTTTCCATTATAGGTTATTTTAAGATACTGAATATCATTCCCAACGTTTGTCTATTTTATATATAGTAGTGTATATCTGTTAATCCCAAATTCCAGATTTATCCTTCCCCCCACCTTCCCCTTTGGTAACCGTAAGTTTGTTTTCTATGTCTGGTGAGTCTGTTTCTATTTTGTAAATAAGTTCATTTGTGTCATTTTTTAAAAAAGATTCCACATATAAGTGATATCATATGATATTTGTCTTTGTCTGACTTACTTCTCTTAGTATGATAATCTCTAGGTCCATCTGTGTTGTTGCAGATGGCATTATTTCATTCTTTTTTATGGCTGAGTAGTACTCCATTGTGTGTGTGTGTGTGTGTGTGTGCATATATATATATATAAAAGTCACATCTTCTTTATCCATTCATCCATCGATGGACATTTAGGTTGCTTCCCTGTCTTGACTATTGTAAATCATGCACTATTGTTGAACCCACATTCTGGCTCCAAAAAATACTGCTTAGATGTCACAGAAAGAGGACAGTATGCAACAGGAAGAAAGGCCCAGAGGCAAAAATTGCTACGTGGTGGTCTGGGACAGGTTCAGTAAAACCATACTTGGGTGATAAATTTGGTAAAGTAGCTCAAGAGAAATTTTATTTTGTGTTTTAAACTCCAAAGAAAGCAGTCTGTGCAGTGGAGACCCTTGAGATATTATCAAAAAGGATTTTGATAATGTTTTAAGAATAATTTGAGTTTGAATCAACATAGGAAGCAGGGATTTCAGTTGAGACTATTCCAATCATTTTGAAATCATTGTAGCAGTCTTTAGTTGGCTTGTTTAATGGGCAGGTTTTTTGTCGATCTAAAATGTACTTGATCAACATTATAAAAGTAAACAGAGGTGTTTTTTGTTGTTGCTGTTGTTTTCTTCTTTCCCTAATTTAATATTATGGCAATCAAACTTTGTTTCAGACTCATTTAATGGGAGTTAATATTTCCAAGTAAATCATCAGTCTTAAGCACTGTCTTTTTGACATTGACCTAGAGAAATGGACCCTCTTTCCTACTGGGATAAATGAAAAAGTACAAAATGCAAAGAATTTATCTACTCAATAGGGTTCTCTCTGTCTCTCTGTCTCTCTCTCTGAGTAACGTCTTTATTGAGATAGAATTCACATATCATAAAATCTATCCATTTTAGTGTATCATTCAGTGGTTTTTAGGATATTCACAGAGTTGTGTAACCACCACCACAGTCAATTGTAGAACTTTTTATCACCCCAAAAAGAAACCCTGTACCCCTTAGCTGTCACCCCCAAATCCCCTCATTTCAACGCCCTTTGCAACCACTAATCTACTGAAAAAGAAATTTAAAAACAATTCCTTTTAAAATAGCATCGAAAACAGTAAAATATTTAGGAATAAATTCAACAATAGAGGGGCAAGACTTACACCCTGAAAACTATAAAACATTGTTGAAAGAAAATGAAGACCTAAAAAATGGAAAGACATCCATGTTTATGAATTGGAAGACTTAACGTTGTTAAGTGCCCAGACTCAAAATCTCAGGAGGCTTTATTTGGGGAATTTACAGAATTTGATCTTAAAATTCATATGGAAATGCAAAGGATCTAGAGTAACCAAAACAGTCTTGAAAAAACAAGAACAAAATTGGAGACTCACATTTCCCGATTTCAAAACTTACAATTAATCTATGGTAATTACTACAGAGTGTTACTGACAGTAAGGATAGAAGTATAAAGATCAATGGAATAGAACTGAGAGTCCAGAATAAACCCTCACATCTACATTCAATTGCTTTTCAACAGTGATGTCAAGACAACTAGATGGGGGAAAGAAAGGTCCTTGCAACGAATGGTGCTGGGACAGATAAAAATAATTAGTGGCAGGGATGCAGAGAAATTGGAACCTTTATACGTTGCTGGTGGGGATGTAAAATTGGGCAGCCACTTTGGAGGACAATTGGGCAGTTCCTCAAAATGTTAAACATGGAGTTACCAAATGACCCAGTAATTCTACTCCTAGGTGGATACCCAAGAGAATTGAAAACATATGTCTACGTAAAACCTTGTTACGTGAATGTTCATGCATCATTCACAGTAGCCCAAATGTGGTAACAACTGAAATGTCTATTATCTGATGAATGGATAAATGAAATGTGATATATCCATGTAACTGAGTATTAGTTGGCAACAGAAAGGAACGAAGTACTGATACTTGCTGCTACAACATGAATGAACCTTGAAATCATCATGCTAAATGAAAGAAACCAGTCATAAAAAGCCGCATATTGTATGACTGTTACCGAGTCCAAGCTCGCTCTGCTCGCCGCACGACAGGCCGATGAATCGGAGACGAGGGGCTGAGGCAAGGAATACTTTATTCGGAAAGCCGGCAAACCGAGAAGATGGCAGACTAGTGCCTCTGAAAAACCATCTTAACGGGGTTTGGATGCCAGTTTCTTTTATAGCACAGAGAGGGGGAGGAGATGAAGAAGTAAAGTTAAAAGGCCCTAAGTTTTGCAGATATCTCCTGGAACGACCAGCCTCCCTGAGGGGATGTGTTAGTTTCTTGTTTCTTGTAGCCTTTCACAGGTGGGCAGGGTTCCCTGAGGCAGGCCATTCTGTATGATTATAATAACAAAAGCAACGAAAAGCAAAGGTTAAAGTCAAAGAAACAGATCCAGCGTAGAGTCGATTTAGCTCTTCCCCCTTACATGACCATGTATATGAAATGTCCAGGGTGGGCAAACACATGGAGACAGAAAGGAGATTAGTGGTTGCTAGGGGTTGGGGAAGTGGGGAATGAGGGGAATGACCACTAATGGGTACAAGGCTTCTTTGGGAGATTATGAAAATGTCGTGAAATTAAATGGTGGTGATGGTTGTGCAACTCTGAATATACTAAAAATCATTGAATTCATACTTTAAAGGCATGAGCTTTATAGTTGTAAATTATAACTTAACAAGTTGTTGTATTTTAAAATGTATCCTTAATGAGATACCACTGCTTTACAATTATATTTTTCATTCTCTAGTTAGAAGTAGGATCTAGCAGAGTTAGTTCCCTTTTTACTTTTTTAAGTCATATTTGTTTGCTTTTTAAACAAAAATATGTTTCTCTAGAGTATTCTGGCTTCCTTATGTTGTATGTCAACTTGTCACCATAATTATACCTTTTGAAACATACTGTATCAGAGTACATGCAGTAGAGAATCTGGGCTCTCAAGTCAGACTCAAGGAGGAAATTTACAGGCTCTCTGGTCTTGGGCAAGTAATTTAATCTCACCTAATCTTGGTTTCCTTATCTGTTGTGAGTACTAAATAAGACATAATCTGTAAAGTTCTATTAATAATGTCTGGCACAGAATAAGCTCAATAAATATTAGCTATTGTTACTGTTAGTTTTACAGTTAATCATTATTAAATCTCTCTCTAGATGTATCTGTTCATATTAGGGACATGGCTTCCTACAGAATAAAACCTAGAAACTTTTTTGAAAAACAGATCTTAACGTATTTATTTTTCCCCTGGTTTAAAAAGAAGATAAACAGGAAAAAAAAAAAAAGCACCAGTAAATAGTTTAGATAGCCTCATATCTGTTTAAAAGGGTGGTCTCAAGAACTCTTCCAATCCAAGATTCTACGAATACTGAGATTCTTCTCCTGATGTTAAATTTTAAATTTCCTCCCCTTTCCCCTCAACTTTTCTTTCCCCTTTCAAGTTTTCCTTCTTCTACTCCTCTGTCCATTTCTTTCTTTGTCTTTTTTTTCTTGGACCTATGAGATTTATTTTTAATTAAGAAACAATATATAAATGCACCCTCCATAAGGAAGAACAGAAATCTTAGGCTACAGACCCCCTTGCCCACCAGTTCCAGCCCTGGTGTTCTCCTGCACCCTCCCTTATACCCACCCCCATTCCCCAGGTAACCGTTATTGAATTCTTGCACGTGTTCATTGTGTGCCAGTGGAGGCCGTTTTCCACAAGGTTGTTAGGATATCAGAGCTGAGAGAGGCTCTACCGTTCCACCATACGGTGGCTTCAGGCTTCACGGAGGCACGGAGTTCTCTTACCAGTTATTCTAGACTTTGACCCGGAAGTGACGCACATGACGCACACTGCTTCTGCTAGAAGTACTGCAGTCATGTGGTCCAAGCCCACTCTAGGGAGTTGCAAAGTGTGGTCTGACGTTTGCCAGGAAGGAGAGGAGGACTAGATAGCCGGAGGACCAGGGGTGTCTACCAGAGCCTATACTTCTTCTTTTTTTTTCTTCCTTTTCCTGTAGTTTCTTGTTTTAGTGTGAGCCTCATAAACTCAGTTGGAGTGGCTTCTCCCCACATTTTTTTTTTAATAAGGTGGGAATAGTTTTTATGAGGTGGGAATTATCTGTACCTTGAAATCTTGATAGAATTCTCCAGTAAAACTATCTGGGCTTGATGCCTTGTTTTTGTGGGTAGATTTTCAATTACCATTTCAACTTCTATAGTTTTTGGTCAGGGTTTTACTATTTGGGGGGGATCAATTTTGACAATTTATATGTTTCTGAAAGAAATGTTCGTTTTAGCCATTGTTTTAAAGTTGTGCCTTTGGTGCATAGAGTTATCAGACTTTTTTTTTGCGGTACGCGGGCCTCTCACCGCTGTGGCCTCTCCCGTTGCGGAGCACAGGCTCCGGATGCGCAGGCTCAGTGGCCATGGCTCATGGGCCCAGCCGCTCCGCGGCATGTGGGATCTTCCCGGACCGGGGCACGAACCCGTGTCTCCTGCATCGGCAGGCGGACTCTCAACCACTGCACCACCAGGGAAGCCCCAAAGACTTTTTGACTTTAGCTATTCTAGCAGGCATGTGGTGGTACCTCATTTGTGGTTTTCATTTGCATTTCACTGATGATTAATGATGTTGAGCATGTTTTCACGTGTTTATTGACCATTCATTCTTTGATGAAGTGCCTATGTTTTTTGCCCATTTTAAACTTGGGTTGTTTTTCTTATGATTATTGAGTTGTGAAGAGTTCTTTATAAATTCTGCATACCAGTCTTTTGCCAGATGCACGCACTGTGAAGATTTTCTCCTGACGGGGAGAATTTTCTCTTGCCTTTGCATTCTCTTTTTCTTTTTAAAATTTATTTATTTATTGGCTGCGTTGGGTCTTCGTTGCTGCGTGCGGGCTTTATCTAGTTGCCGTGAGTGGGGGCTACTCATTGTTGCGGTGCGCGGGCTTCTCGTTGCGGTGGCTTCTCTTTGTTGCGGAGCACGGGCTCTAGGCATGTGGGCTGCGGTAGTTGTGGCACGAGGGCTCAGTAGTTGTGGCTCACGGGCCCTAGCGTGCAAGCTCAGTAGTTGTGGCACATGGGCTTAGTTGCTCCGTGGCATGTGGGATCTTCCCGGTCCAGGGCTCTAACCTGTGTCCCCTGAATTGTCAGGTGGATTCTTAACCACTGCACCACCAGGGAAGTCCCACCTTTGCATTTTCTTAATGATACCTCGTGTTTATGTTTAAGTCTATGCTCCATTTCAAGTCAATTTTTGTGTATGATGTATGGTAAGGGTTGTTTATTTGTACCCCCCAAGGGTATCCCATTTATTTCAACTGGATGGCCCATTTTCCAGTCTGTTTTTTGCTTTTTCCTCATTGGATTTCTTGGCACCTTTGATGACTATCAATTGATCTCATACCTATGGGTTTATATTTGGGCTTTCTATTCTGTTCTATTGATTTTTATGATTGATTTAGAAATATTTAAATGTAAAGCTCACTGAATTCTCACAAACTGAATACACATGTGTAATCAGTGCCCAGATCAAGAAGCAGAGCCTGGCTAGTTCCCCACATACGTTATTCATGATCCCTTCTAGTTATTACTTTTCCTGCTAAAGGATAATCACACCTGACTTCAACAGTGTACATTAGTCTGACTGTTTTTGTGCTTTATATAAATGACATCATACAATATATTTTATGTTTTTCATTGAATATTGTGTTTGTGAGACTCATTCATAATTCTGTGTAGGTTGTTTTTCTCATTGCTGTATAATATTCTATTTTATGAATGCCACAACTTCTTTATTCATTGTACTATTGATGATCATCTCAATGGTACATGCTTAACATATGTCTAAGTGTTTTTCTGTTAATTACATACCTAAGTAGGCATTGCTGGGTCAAGATCTTTTTTTTTTTTTAATTTAAATGATCTTATGAATCCGATACTGACCATGTAGACTTAAATTTTTTAATGTTGTAACAAATTGTTTCAGTCTTAACACTCAGTCGTCTTAAGGAGCATAATTCAGTGAGGTACGTGCATTTCATTCATGGATGGATCAAGTTCTTGTCTCCATCACTAACTTTTCAAGGTCACCTTGAGCAAGTTGTTCAATCTCCTGCTCTTCTATTTTTCTTGACTAAACTGAGCATACTAACTTTACCCTGACTTATGTTGTGATGTGAATAATGATTAGCTTTGTAATTATAGAAGATTTTATGGTAAAACCATGCCAAATGATACCTTTAAATACTTCAGTGCTTTAGAAACTAGCACTATAAAATGATAATAAGAAAGCAATGATAAGGGACTTCGAGGCGATTTCTTATTGTGGGTTTTTCATGGCCATGTGTGGGGATATTTGCATGTGTTACTTTGCTAAACTCTGTCCTCCCCTTTCAGTATTCTGTTGACCTTTCTATGCATCAAATTAATAAACCCTCATTTGTCAGCTCAGTAACTGAAAGAAAATGTGGACAGAACTTTCTCTGGCTATGATTTATTAATTATTACTTTTTCCTTGCCGATTTGTTTTAGGTCGGGACTGATTATTAGGTTGTAGGTGAGTTTGCTTAACTCTAGCTTTCTTCCCAGGAAATCCCTCCATTTCCCCTTTACCCTCAGCAGTTATCACCTTGTTTAAAATGATGTAGTTAGAAGAGCACAGCTTCATTGTATATTAACAGGTCTTTAGAAGTCAGATGGGTGGGGATGTTTGGGGTTATGCGAGGTTCTCCTGGCTGTTAACCCTGGATTATCTCCTGTTAATGGAGTTTGTCCAGTTTCCTTCTAGGGTGACAATCAAATATAATTCACTTAATGACAAGCTTTTTGGGGTTAAAATTCATCTCCTTCCTGACAAAGTTGAGTTTTATTTTACAGTGTATAGCCTTAGGAAGATAGTTCAAGCTTGAGAAGTCAATTTTAAGCAGTTGTTTAAAAGGAAAAAAAGAAAAGAAAAGATGATCTTAGTTTACTTTCCTTAAAAGTCAAACCTTCAGGCATGAGAAGTTTCCCAGGACAAGCACCTTTTTGTTTTGTTTTGTTCTTCATGGAATTCTCAGAGCTTGAAACAGGGCTTGGCCAATGGTGGGTCATCAGCGGATGTTTGTTAAATGGATAAACGGATGCACTAGGCAAAAGCAGCAGCTTTTACTAACTGACTTTTGTTGGTCAAGTTATGTGATCTTGTAAAGCCCCAGTTTGCTCATCAGGAAAATGAATATAATAGTAACTATCTCATGGAATTGTGGTGTTGAAAAAACGGGATCGTGCTTATCAGACACTTAGGGTTGTGCCTAATTACCTTGTAAGCATCTGATACATTTTAGCTGCTGTTATTAGGTCTAGGAAGGGGAATTAGACTGTATTTTGAAAGGTTGGCAAAACAATGACAAAGTTTCCAAACCTTCCAAACCTCCCACTGAGATTCCATTGATAGATTTCATCCAGTGTTTTTGGCAGATGAATTGGTCAGATGGTTGCCTGGGAGACAGTCTGCTTTCCAGGGTGGCTTTGGAAGCTCAAGTTGCAAATTGCTCCTTAGTTCCTGGTTGTAAAATCACCATGAGCTTTTCAGGAAATGAGATACTAGACATCGGGGCTGAAGTCTTGGAGTTTTATTTTTTAAGTTTTGGAGTTAATAAACGTTGTCATCACATATGGCTTTTGAATAAGGACACTTGAAAGAAAAGTGTCTTTATTCAAAAGAAGAACATATTTAGGGAGACAACATTGATGATTAACTGATCAAAGGAATTGATTAACTTTGGAATATAACTTTAATTATTTAGACAAAACTTTCTCTAATGGAAACCTGAATTTTCCTATATTCTTAGCAAGGGAATATGCTTCTACCTAGAAAATCCCCCTAATTCTTCTTGAAGTCTTTGTTCCACTCTGATGTGGTTGAAAAACATCCCATTTGGTTTACTTAAGACAGAAACAGGATCTGTAGATAGAAATTAAATGAGCTATTTTTCTTATCTTCCAAGGCAAAGGTGCTTAGCCTGTAATACTTGGGAAAAGAAAAATCAAACAAAAGCCAACAGTAGCTTTGGAAATTGCTTCCTCTGAGGCCTGTCGTCTTCCTTCACCCAGGAAGCAGTCATCCTCCTGTAGATTTTGTGGGGCAAATCCAGGATGTCAAGAAAAGCAACATTTTAAGATTAAAGTTTAAATTTTTTTTAAATTTAAGTTTAAAAAAATTAAAAAATGTCCCTCAGTTATAGATTTTCTTGGAATGTAATATCCTCATCAGTCCTTGAAAATCATCCCTTAAGTTGTAAAAATGGCTTCGTTCATTAATGAGGGCTTTGTGCAAATAAAAAGTTCCAAACGTCCTCTGGACTTCATTACTTCTTTCTAACATGTGCTGCGTTTCTCCCTCACTGTCATGTACTCTTTGGCTTTGGAACTGCAGGGGGACATTTTTATCCTTAGTGCCAACCAAATGTCACTAATGAAATAGCATAAACTCATTCCGAAGAACATCATCTATCAGGTGGCTGAGTGTGTGAGCAAATCTGCCAGGCCCTGGACCCCTGGTGGAGTATGGGGTGGCAGTCAGACACCACAGTGGAGGCTCCAGGAAAACTGTCTCATTCATTCATTCACTCACTCATTTATTTCAGCAAACGTTTATTGAGCATTTAATTGATGCCAGGTCCCGTGCTCCATGCTAGGAATGTAATGGTTCAAAAAAATAGTTTCTTCCTTCTTAGTGCTTATGTCCTAGTCAGTAGTTAGACAGTGAAGGAAAGGGGGGAAAAAAAAGGTTACCTAATAAACCTAATGTTTACTCAGCAAATATTGTAGAAGTTAACCTTTCTGTGCCAGGCACCATACCAAGCTCTGGACACAGTAGTGCCTACAAAAGACACAGTCTTTGTTTCTGTGGACATTTTTGTGGGGGAGAGGCAGACATGAAGCAGCATAAAAATAATAGAGGCTTTAATTTCAAGCTCTGATAACAGCGACGATGCTGCTGTGATAGTGTAATATGGAATGGGGTAGAAGTGGGGCTGGCTACTTAATCTTTCTGAGTCTTAATAATTTAGCCAATGAAAGTGGAAAAAGTGACAGCTTCCCTTCATGTCCAGTTGCCTCATCCTGTAAAGGTTAGGTGGAAAACAAAGTAAGTAAAAGCACAGGCACAGGCATAGGCGCGGGCACAGTCTCTGCCACAGCAGCCCTGCCACACCCGCCCCCCCCCCCGCCGCGCCCCCCCCCGCCCCCAGCAGGGTTTGGGAGTATGGGCTGAACTCTGCCACACTTCTGAGCTCAAATAATTCACGGTATTTTGTCCCTTATCTTTTACTTGAATACACGTATAGAAGATGAAGCTACAACACGTTTGGAAGCCCATCTAAGGACTGTCAGTTTCCCAGAGTAACCCTCACCTCCAAAGCCGACAGGGACAGCTTGTGGTTGCTAAAGTGTGTTTTGTTAACTTAGACCATTTTCCCTGCAGAGAAGAAATCATTTTATTTATTTTATTGAAGTATAGTTGATTTACAAGGTTGTGTTAATTTCTACTGTACAGCAGAGTGATTCAGTTATACATATATACATACATTCTTTTTCATTTTCTTTTCCATTCTGGTTTATCACAGGGTATTGGATATAGTTCCCTGTGCTCTACAGTAGGACCTTGTTTTTTAAGAAATCATTTTATCATCGAATGGTATCTGAAGAGTGGAAACGTATATGTCTTGTGTGTGTGTCTAAACTTACTGAGTAGGATTTATTGGTAAAAAAGAGTTATTTATTTCATTAAGCAAATAATGGAACAGAGTCCAGCTCTGTACGGATTGAAGATTTTGGCATTTTGAGTCTGTTGATATAACTGAAATGTGATTCTTTTTCCCCCACTTAATGCAAATTTGAGGATTTCCTAAAGTATGAGAATTGATAGATGAGTGACTCTGGCCTAGAAAATGGCATGTTAGTGAAAACACACTGATCAGGAAAACTTCCTCTTTGCCTTTAGCCAGGATTCTGTTTTTACCCCTCTTTGCAGTTTAAAGGATTTCTTCCCCAAGTTGATTTAAAAAAAAGAAATGAGTTTTAGACTTAAAAGTTAGATGAGGGGGACTTCCCTGGTGGCACAGTGGTTAAGAATCCGCCTGCCAGTGCAGGGGGCATTGGTTCAAGCCCTGGTCCGGGAGGATCCCACATGCCGCGGAGCAACTGAAAAAAAAGAAGTTAGCTGAGGTAGACAGGTAATAACATACATTAAGTGCACATTTATGTGCTGGCACCTATCCTAGGTGGGAAATTATATTTCCTAATGAATTAAAATTTCACTTAGATGTTTAAAGTTATTGAGATACGTTAGTTTTCTATATTTTTATCACTGTTTCTGTGTTTGGCTTTTTGTTTCTGGTTCATCATAGTCTGTGTCATCTGCCTGTTGGGTGGCCAGCACCACGTGAAGCCCATGTCTAAAGGGGTGGAAGACAGGGTCGGGGCAGAGGTTCCTTCTTCAGAAGAACTTAGCTGGGGGCACAAAGCCACCTGAATGCAGAGACCTTGAGCGCTCAACTCTGTGGCCCTTCAAGTAAATGGGAGCAAAAAGAAGGAAGAGATTGCTGGTGGCTAGAGAAGGGATTCCCAGATCAGTCAAAACATTTATGTAATTGTGGCTATCAACCTAAAATTGCCAACTTTTTGTCATGCCAAGTCATTGTTGAAATTATCACCATTTTTTGTTACCTCATTTCATTAAGGGGAAGCTATTTTAACATGAAAAAAAGAGAAAAGACATTACACTAGAACAAAGGGCGGGCATTTAAAATAAATTAGTTCAGTTTTATGAAAACCTCCACGATAGCGTCCTTATCTTTTTAATTTCGGCACTAGTGAAAATGTTATCACAGAGTGGTATTTAAGAAACACTGGCCTGAATGAGACGTCACTGAGAAAGTGGACTTTGCCTGGACCAAGCACAGCGAAGAGAGAGGGGTTGTCAAATGCATCAAGGACTGGGAAAAATCACCTGGAGGTGGTAATGGCTGGGGCCCACAGGAGGGGCGATGAAGGATAGCGGGAAATGTAAGTGACTAGGGAATGGGGCACTTTAAAACCCAGGGAGAAATTCAGGTTTGCCGTATGTACAATGCAGAGCCATTGGAGCTTTTTGAGCCTCAGAACATGAAAATGGCATTTCAAAAGATCGATCTGGTGGCTTAATGTCCTGTGAACTTGGGAGGTTTGAGTGGGGGCTGGGGGCCCTGTTGCTCTTAGATTAAGTTGCGAGTGGGTGGAGCCCAGAATAGGAGAGTGGGTACACAGGTAGGGGAAAGGTCAAGTTCAAGAAACTTCAGAAGAAAGAAAAGATAGGACTTGGTGACACACATAAACATAAGAGGAGGAGGACTGAAAATGACAGCCAAAGTTTCTAGCCTTGGAGAATTGAAAAATAGTGGAAATATTGACACAAATTAGAAAATATATGTAATTTTATTTATTTATTTATTGAAGTATAGTTAATTTACAGTGTCATGTTAGTTTCAGGTGTACAGCACAGTGATTCATTTATATATATATATAGTTATGTATATATCCATATATATGTTCTTTTTCAGATTCTTTTCTCTTATAGGTTATTACAAAATATTGAGTAGAGTTCCCTGTGCTCTACAGTAGGTCCTTGTTGGTTATCTATTTTATATATAGTAGTGTGTATTTGTTAATCCCAACCTCCTAATTTATCCCTCTCCCTGACAATTTCTTAGTTGATGTAATAAAGTACTAAATTTGTGTTGTTGTAGCTTATCCTGGGAGTGGGTGAAACCACAAATAGTATTTTGGGGACCCTATGCTTCTGTCAGGGACCTGGTAAAGAAGCTTGATTTACTAATTGAATGTGAGCAAAACATTTCCTTCCCATGTGTTTTCAGAAGCTAAGTGAACATTATGTACTTTGTTCTTTCTTTATCCCCCCAAATTAGGAAACTATGGTATGTGATTAGGAAATTACGGATTTAGACATGATTTGTCCAAAGAAGAGGGGCACTTCAGAGTTGGAGCTGAAGAAACCATGCGGTAGTATACTCTGAAAAAATAAGCTTCATTTTCTCTAAGAGTAAATGTCTCTTTTGCTCACTGTTGTATCCCCAGAATCTCACTCATAATTGGTGCATAACATATTTCTTTAAAAATGAGTGGTAGATCTAGATAGAGTGGATTTTATGCTGTGTAATAAATTATCTTTTATCATATCTGGTAGAGAGGACAAAGAGAATTCTATCTCAAGATCACAAAATTTTTCTACTAGGAGAAATCATATGCCATGAACTAAACTCAGTATGACCCTAAATGATCTTTGCACAAAATCGAGGCAAAGTTCTCTTTGTGCTGACTCTGTTGAAACCTTCTCCACTTTTTGATATAACCAAATTCCACTGGAATGACCCTTAAATTAAGACATTGCTAATCTTGTACATATGAACAAGACATTGCTAGTCTTATACATATGAACATATGTACATAATCTTTTTGAGATGTTACCAGAATTCTTCCAGTCAGAAGCAATCCAGCATCAGCACCTTGGAAAAACAAGAGCCCCGAGCTGGTTGGAAAATGTTTGAGACTGGAGGTGAGGGCAGTTGGGGTCAGAGCCTGACAGGTCTGGAGTTCTGCAATGGGAAGCCACTGGGGAATTTCTAAAAAGGAAAAAGACATGAGATTTAAATTTTGAAGAGATGACTTTGTGATAGCTGATGTTGGGAGCTTGAACAAGGGTGGAGATGGTGAGAAGTCAGCACACCTGAGAGAGGCTGGGAAGTCAAAGCATGGTGCACAGATTTCTGGCCTGTACAGCAGATGGGTGTTGCTGATGATCTGAAGTCATGAACCCTGGGCGAGGACCAGGTTTCTAGGCAGATTGGGAAGATTTCAACTTAAGATTTGGAAGCAGCTGTGTAAAAGCAAAGGGAAGTGGAAGGAAACAGGACATCACAGGCCTCTTTGAGGAGAGTTGAAAAAGGTGGCAGATTTAGAATTATCGTAAGAAAATTAATCGCTTTCCTATAACCAAATAACAATTGAAAAGTGCAATGAAAAAAAAAAAAAGGTATCTTGACGATTTAAAAAAAGAAAAAGAAAGTGCAATGAAAGGAACTCTCCCATTTACAATAGTAACAAAAACCAAAACACTTAAGAGTAAACCCAATTAGAAATGTGGAAAACGTTTATGAAATATACGTTATGAAAGCGTCACTTAAAGGCATTAAAGAAGAATTTAATAAATGGATAAATATGCTACATTCAAGAATGGGAATACTTAATATTGTAAAGAGGTAAATTCCCCTCAAATTTATTTATGAAGTCATTTTTTTAAACTTGCTGAAAATAATTCTAAAGTTAAATGGGAAAAAATAAGCATGTGAGACTAGCCAGGAAAATGCTAAACAAAGAGTAATGATGAGGTTTTAGAGGCATGCAGTTTCTATTTACACATCTGTGAGTTTTCATATTTTCATAAGTACATATTACCTTTGTAATTAGAGAAACAAGAAATAAAACACTAACAGGAGCTGTAATAAATTATGATCTAGCCACAAAAAAGACGGAAGAGTTTGTATGTGTGTATGTATATGTGTGTGTGTGTGTGTGTGTGTGTTTCCACTGGAAAGCAATGGTATAAGGATTACACTGAGGAGGAAATATTAATACTGACTATACAGAAATAAAAAGGATTATCAGAAGATACTGTAAACAACTGTGTGCCAACAAATTGATAACTTAAGTGAAATTGACAAGCTTCTAGAAAGCCATAATCCTACCAAAGCTGATTTGAGAAGAAATGGAAAATCTGAATAGACCTATAAAGAGTAAAGAAATTATGGATTAGTAATTGAAAACACTTTCTACAAAGAAAAGCCCAGGCATGGTAAAAGGATCAGTTATGCACCATAACCAGGTAGACTTTATTGGTTTGGCCAAAAAGTTTGTTTGGGTTTTTCCATAAGACGTTACAGAAAAACCCAAATGAACTTTTTGGCCAACCCAATATCTCAGACTGTTAGTTTGGTTTAACATTGAAAATCAGTTAATGTACTACATATATCAATAGGTAAAGGGCAAACACCAGATGATCATCTCAAGAGATGTAGAAAAAGCATCTGACAAATGCTAACACCTCTTCATGATAAAAGCACTCAATACGCTAGGAACAGAAGGAAATTTCCCCAACCTAATAAAGGGCATCTATGAAAAGCCCACAGCTACCGTCATACTCAATGGTTGAAAAATTGAATGCTTTCCTCCGAAGATCAGGAACAAGACAAGGATGTCCAGCCCTTCTATTCAATATTGTATTGAGGGTACTGGGCAGTTAGACAAGGAAAAGAAAGAAAAGGCATCCAGATTTTGAAGGAAGAAGTAAAATTATCTTTATTTGTAGATGATGTGATCTTATATATGAAAATTCAAAAATATTAGAGATAATAAAGGAGTTCAACAAAGTCGAAAGATACAAGTTGAATATACAAAAGTCAGTTGTATTTCTGTACACTAGAAATGAACAATCTGAAAATGAAATTGAGAAAACAATTCCAGTCGTTGGCTCGCAACTTTGGGGAGTTTCAAGCAGCCGCAGTGACGGCAGCAACTCTGGATGCAGGAAACGTCTGGTCCGGCTCTGGTAATGAGAGGCCCTAAGATCCCAGAGGTACCATATGAGAAGTCTGGAATGTGTTGGGGACTTGGCTTCCTGCAAACATTGGTTAAGAATCCGCCTGCCAATGCAGGGGACACGGGTTCTATCCCTGGTCCGGGAAGATCCCACATGCTGCAGAACAACTAAGCCTGTATGTCACAACTACTGAGCCTGCGCTCTAGAGCCCGTGAGCCACAACTACTGAGCTCACATGCTGCAACTACTGAAGTGCACACGCCTAGAGCCCGTGCTCTGCAACGAGAGGCCACCGCAATGAGAAGCCCGTGCACCACGACAAAGAGTAGCTCCCACTGGATGCAACTAGAGAAAGCCCATGCACAGCAACGAAGACCCAACACAACCAAAAATAAATAAATAAATAAAATTGATTCTTAAAAAAAAAACAAACTGAAACTTTGTTTGGATTACTCCAAAGTTGATATCTTCTTCAAAAATAATAAAGAAGAAATATTGCAAAATTAAAAAAATTCCATTTATAATAGCATAAAAAATAATAAAATATTTAGGAATAGATTGAATAAAAGAAGTATAAAATGTATACTCTGAAAATTACAAAACAGTTAAAATTAAAGAAGACATAAATAAGTGGAAGAACATCTCTTGTTCATGGATTTGAAGATTTAATCTTGCTAAGATGACAATACTCCCTCAATTCACCTACAGCTTCAGTGAAATCCCCATCAAAATCCAGGCTGGCTTTTTTGTAGAAATTGACAAGCTGATCCTAAAATTCATATGACAGTTGAACAGATCCAGAATAGCCAAAACAATCTGGAAAAAGAACAAAGTTTGAGCACTCATACCTCCCAGTTTCGAAACTTACCACAAAGCTATGGTAATTACTGTGGTCTGAATGTTTGTGTCCCCCTCAAATTCATAGGTTGAAACCCTAACCCCCAAAAGTGATAGTATTAGTAGGTGGGGCCTTTGGGGCAGGTACTTAAGTCATGAGGGTAGAATCCTAATGGGTAGGATTAGTGCCTTATAACAGAGATGCCAGAGAGATTTCTAGCCCCTTCTGCTCTGTATAAATACAATGAGAAGTCTGCAAACTGGAGGAAAGCCTTCACCCAACCATGCAGGTACCCTGATCTTGGACTTCCAGCCTCCAGAACAGTGAGAAATAAATGTTGTTTATAAGCTACCCAGTCCAATAGTATTTTGTTAGCAGACCGAATGGACTAAGACAGTAATCAAGACAGAGTGGTCTGGGCCTCCCTGGTGGCGCAGTGGTTGAGAGTCCGCCTGCCGATGCAGGGGACACGGGTTCGTGCCCCGATCCCGGAGGATCCCACATGCCGCGGAGCGGCTGGGCCCGCGAGCCATGGCCGCGGGGCCTGTGTGTCCGGAGCCTGTGCTCCGCAACGGGAGAGGCCACAGCAGTGAGAGGCCCGCGTACAGCAAAAAAAAAAAAAAAAAAAAAAAAAAGACAGAGTGGTCATGGCATGAGGAGAGACCTGTAGATCAATGGAATAGAATTGAGTGACCACAGATAAGCTCTCACATTTACAGTGAGTTGATTTCCAACAAGAGTGTTAAGATAATTCAGTGGGGAAAGAATAGGCTCTTTTTTTTTTTTTTAAAGAATAGGCTTTTTAACAAATGTTGCTGATACAGCTGGATATCCACTTGCAAAGGAATGAAGTCGGACCCCTTCTTCACATCAAATACAAGAACGAACTCAAAATAGATCATAGACCTAAATGCCTATTTAAGAGCTAAAATTATAAAAGAAAGCTAAAAGTATAAAACCCTTAGAAGAAAATATAGGAGTAAATCTTTGAGACTTTTGGTTAGGCAAAGTCTTACTAGACATGGCACCAAAAGCACAAGCAACCAAAGAAAACAGATGCATTGGACTTGATCAGAATTTAAAACTTTGGTGTTTCAAACAACGTATAAAGCCAGCCCACAGAGTAGGAGAATATTTGCAAATCACATATCTGATAAGGATATTTTATCTATAGATACGTAGATATTTATATACAGTTGTCTCTTGGTATCTGCTGGGGATTGGTTCCAGGACCACCACCCCCACCCTGCTGGATACTGAAATCCATGGATGCTCAAGTGCCTTATATAAAATGGCATAGTATTTGCATATAATCTATGCATATCCTCCCATATACTTTAAATCATCTCTAGATTTCTTATAATACCTAATACAATGTAAACACTGTATAAATAGTTGCCCGGGGTACAGCAAATTCATTTTGCTTTTTTGGAACTTTCTGGAATTAAAAAAATATATATTTTCATTTCATAGTTGGTTGAATCCATGGATGCGGAACCTGTGATATGGAGTTGTGGCAGGGTGCAACTGAATATAGATATCTATAGATAAGGGTATTTAGAATATACAAAGAATTCTCACAACTCAATAATAAAAAGGCAAATAGCCCAATTTAAAAATGGGCAAAAAAAAAAAATCTAAATAGAAATTTCTCCAAAGAAGATATATCAGTAGCTAATAAAGCACACAAAAGGATGCTCAAAGTCATTAGTCATCAGAGATGAAAATTAGAACCACAGAGATATAAAACCACGGAGACCGACAATAACAAGTATTAGTGAAGATGGGGAGAAACTGGAACCCTCATACACTGCTGGTGGGAATTTAAAATGGTGCAGATGCTGTGGGAAACATTCTGCCAGTTCCTAAAAATGTTAAACATATAACTCAGCAACTTCATTCATAGGTTTACAAGAGAAATAAAAATATAAGTCTACACAACAACCTGGACAACGTTATTCACAATAGCCAGAAAGTAGGAACAAGCCAAATGCCCATCACCTGATAAGTTGATAAAGAAAATATGGTATATCTATACAATAGAATATCACTGTCATGAGAAGGATTGAAGAACTGATTTCATGCTACAACATGGATGAACTTTAAAAACATGTTAAGTGAAAGAAGTCAGTCACAAAATACCACATATTCTATGATTCCACTTATGTGAAATGTCCAGAATAGGCAAATCCAGAGGCATAAAGTAGATTAGTGGTTGCTAGGACTGGTGGGGTTTGAGGTTAAATAAAGAGTGATTGCTGATGGGTACAGGATTTCTTTTTTTGGGGATGATGAAAATGTTCTAAGTTGATTGTGCTGATGGTTATACAACCCAGTGAGTATATTACAAACCAATGAATTATACACTTCAAATGGATGAATTGTATAGTGTATGAATTATATCTTGATAAAAATTGTTGTATAAAAAAGTACTAAGTGAAAAGTTTGCAGAACAATATATGATATGAATATATTTTTGTGAAATAGTATAAATTCATAATAAAACACTATATTCTTAAAAATTAGCAAAATTTGTGAAGTTTGCATAAGTGTAAGAGACATTAGTGATATAGTAGCTTTAATCATGTAACAAATCTGGTGACAAAATTTCTTACCAGTAATCGATCCCCCCTCATTAATAAAATACTAACAACAATTAGTATTTATTGCATTCTTTCTGTATGCCAACACTGTGCGAAATTCTTATCATGCATTTTGTCTTTGTTTTTCACAACACTTGATGATGGCCCCGTATTTTCTGTAACTCTCCCCTTTCTCTCTCCAACATACCAAAGTTTACATTTACAAAATTGTATTATTTATCAGAATATCAAAAATGGACAGTTCCTTTTATTGTTAGCAGTAGCTATGAAGGTAAATACTGTAGGTCTTAATTGGAATTGGTATTAATGTGATCCTGTGAGTTTTAAGAGCACATTGATAAATCCATCTGCATGTGTTTAAGTAAGATTTCAAGTTTAAACTAAAACATTTTGCATTTGTTATAGTTGATGCCCAATGGGAGGAGAAAGACTTTTTGTTACTTGTCAGCTTTTTGTTTAATGTAATGCTAAATTTGAAAGACAGTCTATCTATGGCAAAGATAATTTTGAGTTTTTTTTTTCCCCATTGCAAATATAGGCTAGTGCCTCAGTCAGTTTGGGCCGCTATAACAAAATTCCATGGACTGGTGGCTTAAACAACAAACAATTATTCCTTGTAGTTCTGGAGGCTGCAAAAGCCACAGATCAAGGTGCTGACAGATTAGGTTCTTGGGGAGGGCCCTCTTCCTGCCTTCTTTCTTGCTGTGAGAGCAAGCTCTGTGGTCTCTTTTTTATAGGGGCACTAATCCCATCATGAAAGCCCCATCCCCATGACCTCATCTAAACCTAAGCACTTCTCAAAGACCCCACCTTTAAAAATATCACATTGCAGGCTAGAGCTTCATCATATGAATTTTGGGTGGGGATACGATTCCGTCCATAGCAACTAACTATGATGGAAATCTTGTCCATAAGTGCTAACCCTAGCATTTTTTTTTGTTTGTGTTTAGTATTATGTGCCAAGAACCTTGCAAAGAAAGACTTCTTCAGTAAGTAAAACACCCATTTTTGCTCTCTTACAATATTAATGTTCTTCACATATTTCTGAAATTTAAAACTTAAAAAAAAAACCAACCCTGGGAGTATTCTTCTAAAAGTCCTGCCCTTTGCTGACTAGAAATCCACAGTTTGACAAGCTTCCTTTCCCAGTTGACTACCACATAGAGACTCTGTAGCTCCAAGGCACAGAATTTATAACTCATAGGAGAACAACTCTCTCTCATTCCCTATTCTGGCCACACCCTGTTTTCTCTGTCTTTCCATCCATTAATGTATTGCTTTCTGCTGGGTGAAGTATCCTCAGCTCCTATACAGACAAGACATTTTTCTATAAAACGTCTGGGTTTGAGTAAAATTGTTGGTCAAATTTGATCAATTAAATCACACTTTAAAAGCCTTGTAATTAAAGGAATTGTAATAAAAATATAAATGGAGGATCCTTTTCTAAAGGAAGGAATCACCTCATAAGAAGTTCACCTACTATAAAGTAGGTGCCTGCAGCATGATATTTTTCACACTCTTTCTGCCCTCACAAGAATGCTGCTCAGTTCCTAAGTGGTTCTACTCATGCTTTAAAGGTAAAGAAACTTAGGTTCGCAGGCTTTATTCAAGTAGCTAAGAAGCTCCAGAGTGATGGCTCACATCCAGGTCTATCTCTAAACCCTTACCTGGCCACCTCTCTGATCTTATAAACCTGTCTGATTCATACTCCAGCATTTAGGAACTTACCTAATTTAAAACTCGGTGAATACTTGCTTTCAGAGGTAAAATAGATGAAGACCAGTAAACAAGATTTCTAGGTATTATTATTTTTTAGAAAGTATAAATATAAGTAATTGTAGACACCTTTCCCTCCATTTAGCTAGCCCCACTGAGTGATCATCAGAAATGGAAATTTGAATTTAAGCCTATTTTTAGAGTTTTCATTTCTAGCCTCTAAAAATCTGAGGAGGATGTCATTCCGGGTTGTCTTTCTTAGAAAGCTTAATGGAAATAATTTATTTTGCTGATTGAAACTAACCTTAAACCTGAGAATAAAATATACCAGGGTAGTCTTCTTAATCAAGTAGATGACCTTGAAGCTCGCTTTACTTGCGGGACTGGGTTCTGTCTTCTCATCCAGTGTGGCTGTCCCCTCTCCTCTAGGACTCCCTGACCCTTTTGCAAAGATCGTTGTGGATGGATCTGGGCAGTGCCACTCAACGGACACTGTGAAGAACACATTGGACCCAAAGTGGAACCAGCACTACGATCTGTGAGTTGAATATCCTATAAGCCACTTGGGGAGCAGCAGGAAAGTTGGTATCTAACTTGTAAGAGAAGCATTTAATTTTTTTTTTTTTAAAAAGAGATTATTAAACTTCTTACTGATAACAAACGTGGATGGCTAAACAAATACATACTGCCTACTTTTAGAATTCATATACTTGGAAGTTCTTGTGTTTGACATTTTCATACATTTTAATGGTTTGCTTCTGTAACTGTGGTCTTCAAACTTTCAGTCTCCTGGCCATACTAACAGGAAAAAAGGGCCATAGTTCAGGTCCTCTATATGCTACTGTTTTTTTCAGCAAAACCCTGAACATGGTTGTAAAATGCATTATTTGAAATACATTATTATTATTTTACATATTTATGATACAAATATATAATATATATATATTTCTGTTGATTTTTTTAAAATTTTGCTTTTTAGTACAAATATATTTTCTGCAAGAGAAAATAAAGTTTGGTATGACTGGAGGTATATAAGCCCACACACGATCAGACAATTTCTTATATTCATTTGTTAAATGGATTGCACTTTGAAATTCTATTTTGTAGGCACCTATGTTTTCGTGTCCCTGCTAAGAAATTTTTGTCCAAGTAATGCTGAGTGATTATTGGCTTTTTACTAACACAAATTGAACTGGGTTTGAGTGGGATTTTTAGCATTTGGATCCTGAGGCTCATTTGCAGTTACACTGTGGCACCGGAAGTAGCCTGGAAAGTGGTTGTCAGTCCATGTCCTGAAAGCTCTCTTCTGTGGTTGACCTACACTGAGAGAAAGTGGCAGGTTTCCTGTCTGAGTTAGTGCCCTTTTGTGTACTTTGGGTGGATGGAGGGTTTGTAAGTAGTCCTTTGTTGCAAATTAGTATTCTCTATTAAGACTAATTGGTGGGTTTTTTTTTTTTTTTTGGCCACACCATGCAGTATGCAGGATCTTAGTTCTCCGACCAGGGATCAAACTGGTGCCCCTGCAGTGGAAGTGCAGAGTCTTAACCACTGGACTGCCAGGGAAGTCCTGGTGGGAACTTTTGAATCCTGCCATTATCCTCTGGAAATATAAAAATATAGTAAATTTCTGTTAAAAGATTATTATCATTATGTGGTTGTCTACATGTGTTTCTTACATAACCGGTTGTAGTCCTTTCCCAGCCCATTGAAGTTAGTAGATATATACTTATTAAGCGCCTGTTAGCTGTGGATATAGAGCCAACATTATTTTAAAAGGATTCTTCTGGACTAACAGGTCAATCAGATAAAATCTCAATGGGCTATCGCAATTGAGAAATACAATTAAAAATGAGTTTGCATGTTGGTTTCAGATACGTTGGGAAAACAGATTCTATAACCATCAGCGTGTGGAACCACAAGAAAATTCACAAGAAGCAGGGAGCTGGCTTCCTGGGGTGCGTGCGGCTGCTCTCCAATGCCATCAGCAGATTAAAAGATACTGGATGTAAGAACCCAACGTTTTTCTGTCTCTTAATGCAACTGAAGAAGGCTTATGGTGCATCATTTTTTATTTTATTTTTTTGAGTACTGAATACAGAATTCCTGCCTTCCTCTCTAGTTAACATTTCCCTGGGTTAAGTTTTGAATTGTTTGTTTGCAGACCAGCGTTTGGATCTATGCAAACTAAACCCCTCAGATACTGATGCAGTTCGTGGCCAAATAGTGGGTAAGAACTTTCTCATCTGTATAAAGAGATAACTTTTACAGACTTAACCTTCAGCTCTTCATCACTGAGAAAACACATAAAGGCACTGACCGATGGTGACATACTTCGAAGGACAGGCCCCATACGGGGGCCATCTCTCCAAGGACTAAAAAATTTCATCTTATGTGGTTTTTATTATTTTATCTAATTCCCTTCATTCTGTCATTCAAGGTGGAGTTAAAATAACTAAGGTACAAAAAGATGTAGGGTTATAATTTTTAATGTAATTTTAATCATCACATGAGTTGACAATTTGTCATATTATCCAAGTGCAGATGATAAAAATGATGGCCACATATGCAAGAGTTAAGAAATAGTTTCTTCAGGAGGACCCATCATATATGTAAAAGGCAAAGAGAATTTCTTAAGACTTCCATGTAATATGATTTTACAGAGGATTGACTTATTTAGAATGGAGAAATAAAATGTGCTCATGTCATAAAGCATTGACTGGAGGTATTCCATTGGAAGTAATTTATCTGTTAAGTAGCTCATCCTGTTATCCATCCCATTTTTATTAGCATTTCAGGGTAACCCAAATATTGACTGTATGCATTGCAAGCAATCAAAGAAAACAGTATTTCAGCAGCACACCAGAGTGACTTATGGCCCCAAATCTTTTAGGTATTGTCTTTTGTAGACCTGACCCAAGATAAATGGACAGTGAGTATCCATCCTGAAAACTCCTGTCATGACAGAGTTCCCACTTACTGCCTTTCTGTTTGTGATTTCTTCTTTTCTTTGTGGAGGGATGTGCCGGGGAAAAATGAATAACTGGAAGCAGCTTCATAAGTGTCTTTGTTGTTCATAGTAGGGACAGAGAATCGACACGTAGGTGCATCCAGACCTTGCACATACTGACAGTGCTCTCCGTGTCCTTATTAAACATAAGTCAAAATCTTCTTAAAATATCAGGTACCTTGGAGGAAGCGAATATTGTGTTCTGTTATTTTGATGAAGAGCACAGACAATACAGCATCTCTTTCTGCTCCACGTTTACAAGGAGTCTTCCAAGTGGTATGCGTTCTGTGCAGCCAATGAGTGAGATGCGTCATACTTGAAAACATAGGAATGTATATGTGTATGTATAGACATATGCCTCACTTTTTAAAATAATATCATACATAAATTACACATTTGCAATGGCTCACTGTGTTACAGTTGTGTAAAATACCACTGGATTTTAATGCAGGATGTTCTTTTCTTTTTAGTCAGTTTACAGACACGAGACAGAATAGGCACTGGAGGGTCCGTGGTAGACTGCAGAGGGCTGTTAGAAAATGAAGGGTACGTATCACTGCAGCGATGGCCACTGAGTTCTCTGCTGCCCAGGCTCTCGCACTGTATGAAAGTTTCCTTCACACCTTTTCACTGCGTTGAATACTTGAGTTGCAGTCTTGGGATAACACTGGGATCCAGTTTCCTCGTTTGTAAAGGAAGCTGTCAAAACTAGTGGGGTAGTGCCCCAAAGGCTCAGGATCCAATTTACAGAGGTTCCCGCTGGCCAAAAAGCATCAGTAAAGAATTATAACTGCAGTGGATTGAAGCAATCCATTGAGTTCATAATGATACAAGGAGAAATAAATTCTAAAAAAACCCCAAACTGAAAAACACCCTCAAAAATTCTCATTGGTCACTATCACAATTTTTCAGTTCCCCAATGAGTTAACTATTAATGTCATTAATAGTTGCTGACAACATCATGAAAGAGAGATAATCTGACATGAACTTACATCTTGGAGGTCCAGGGGATGGGAATGGGTTGCACAGCCCCAGGGATAAGCTCCATCCAGAGGGGGGCACCCTGTAGAGTGTAGCAGACAACCTGGTGTCTTCAACAAATACACTGCAAGAAAAATAACTAAAAAGGAAGGGAGAGAACCTATAAGTTAATAAAAGAGATTTAAGAGACGTACCTATTAAATGCGGTGTGTGGACCTCGTTTGGATCCTGATTAATGAGACAGCTGACTGGAGAAATTTGAACACTGACTGGTATTTGATGATATTAAAAAAATTAACGTACATTTTTGGGGTCATGATAATGGTAAAAGGCCTATCTTCCAGAGGGTCTGTGCTGAAATATTTAAGGATGAAATGGTAAAATGTTGGGATTGGTTTCAGAATAACCCAGCTCAGGGGGGGAGGAGTTGGGCACGTGGCCACGAGACAATCACTGGAGCTGGGTGATGAGTCCAGGGCATTCACTGAACTAGTCTCTCAATTTGTGTGTCTCTTTGCACTTTTTCAATGTAGAACGTTTTTCAGAAGTACTTGTTTATAAGGGAAGATAGCCTATTAAGGTAAATTGTCTCCACAGTTGTTCAGGGGATCAAGATTTATGTTAAAAGTCATTTTTAAAGTCATTGTGGTATTTTATGTAACCAGGAGTTCTATTATAGAATAAAATGACAAGGAAAATGGAATGTTTGGATATGATTCTGAGTCAAGAAAACTGAAATCTCATTTTCTGAGCTTCTTAGAGTACAAGGTTGGTTTTTTCCAACCGTTCGGCTCTGCCTGAGGATGAAATCCTACGAGTGGCCTCAGTGGCACTTTACACATGGCTCCCTTTGGTCACTGGTTCCTCATGAAAAAGTCTGGCTTTCCAATTAAATAGGACAGGACGAATTATATGAAACTAAGCACTGGGGACATTCTATCAATATATTGCTCAAGAAAAGCAAAACAAATGGAAGTGAGAGCGTGGCATGGAACTCTCACGTGCTTCCTGGTCTTCAGCTGGTGGTGTGATGTGGGCTGTGGTCTTCCCCTTCTAGAACTGCGTATGAAGACTCAGGGCCTGGAAGGCCACTCAGCTGCTTCATGGAGGAACCAGCCCCTTACACGGATGGCACTGGGGCTGCTGCTGGCGGGGGTGGCTGCAGGTCTGTGGAATCCCCAAGTCAGGATCAAAGACTTCAGGCCCAGCGACTGCGAAGTCCTGAGGTCCGAGGGTCACTCCAGACGCCGCAGAACCGACCTCACGGCCACCAGTCCCCGGAGCTGCCTGAAGGCTACGGTGAGAGCATCCACCCCGCTGTCCCGAGAGTGATCGGTGATGTTTCAGACAGCTTTAATGTTTTAAGCTTTTTTTAGTGACTCATACCTGCCAGAAGTGCTGATGTTTGCAGAGGTGTGCCCCACGAGTTGTGTCTGTGTAAAGAAAAGTAAACCGAGATGGTTGACAAATCTTTCTCGTCATGAATTTGTCCGCGATTGCTCCAATCTCCCCGTGTAGCAGTTGTATGAAGATTTTAGGCAAATGAATATCAAAGAAAACCGAGAGGAGTGGGGCAGGGGTCTGGATGGGGGTATTTGTAGTGCCCTGGGATTTGAACGTGGGAAGGATGGCCTTGGGTACGAGTGAAAGGATGGGATCTTTTGACAACCACAGAGGGAGCACCTAAATGCAGGAGGAATCCATGTAGATGTGGCAGATCAGACCGGAAGTAAGAGCTAATGCAGGGGACAGAGGTCAAGGTAGGGTCAGTCCGAGGTGGCAGGTCCAGGGGTGTGGCCGCCTCTCCAAGTGTGAACAGGAGAAGTAAGGTCCACCAGGGCTTGTGACTCGCAGATGCCAGGCAGAAGTTAACTGCTGTGCTTCAAACCCTTCTCTTGGTGCTTTTAAAGACTGTTGGAAGGAAGCTGGGACTCTGTGCTTACAGGATTGGTTGAAAACTCTCTTTGGAATTGAATGTAACTACCGTATCCCCCACTTTCTCATGCAGAACAGAGAACAACGGTGCAGGGGCAGGTTTACTTCCTGCACACGCAGACTGGAGTTAGCACGTGGCACGACCCCAGGATACCCAGGTAAGTTTCCTAAAATTCTCACCATCAAGGCCATTTTCCAGGAGTTTCCTGGACCCCCCACCCCGGACTGTGGGTGATAGAGCCCCTTTGGTGTGAAGATGTAAACTTGGAAGAGCAGCAGCATGGAGAGAGGGATCTGTAACAGGGGTCCTGGACTTAGGCTCTCTGGGTGACGGTCCCAGCTCTGATGCCCCCCACCGACTCTCCAGCTGGTAGATCAGCAGCTGCCGTAATGCAAGGGGCCCTTCAGAAAGCAATCCTGGATCTTGAAATTAGATCACGTAACTGCACAAGACCCTCACCCCTAGATTAAATCAAATGCACTTACTTAAAAAACCGTTAAACCCTTAAAGATGTGTTGCTCTCATTCTAAACTAAAAATATTGCTGAGCGAAATGATATGATGTCTGATGTGATGCTTTAAATAATTGGGGTGCGAATAGGGGAGCACTGGAAACAGGTTGGTGATAAGCTGGTAGTTGTTAGAGTTGGTTATTCACTATGGTGTCTCTCTGGTTTTTTTTAATATGCTTAGAACTTTCCATAATAAAAAGCTAAAAAGGAAATATAAAGACTATTACCCTTTCTCTCTTCTACTTTACTGTCCCTATTGCCTCAGTCCCTTGGGGACTAATCCTGGGGGAGATGAAGCTTTTCTATACGAATTCCTTCTACAAGGCCATACATCTGAGCCCAGGTCAGAGAGACCCCTACCCCACCCCCACCCCGTCATGGAGTTAAGTTTCTTTTTTTCTCTTTGCTTTGCTTTCCTTTTTTCTTTAAAAAAGTTTTTCTTTTGTTTCAGAATAGCATTACTTCCTAATAACATTTTTAGTAATGCTCATTTTGTTTTTATTCATAATTTGTTTCATCTGAGAACAAGCTTCTTGTCTTTGATTTTCCAAATCTATGTTGAATTTACAATTCAGTGTCTGTAACTGGAATGGAAATATTACCTGCAAATGAATGAGGTGTCTCTTTAGTACTCACTGGAAGGAATGTCAGGCTTTGGTCTTGATTAGAAAAGCATCTTGGTCAGTAATGCTGTGCTCCCAGATGACTGTGGGGTGTGCTGAAATAATGAATCAAGAGGTTAGAATTAGAAAGACTTGCTTATTAACAAAGCCAACTCAAAAATGAGATGGTCGGGCTTCCCCGGTGGCGCAGTGGTTGAGAGTCCGCCTGCCGATGCAGGGGACACGGGTTCGTGCCCCGGTCCGGGAGGATCCCACATGCCGCGGAGCGGCTGGGCCCGTGAGCCATGGCCGCTGAGCCTGCGCGTCCGGAGCCTGTGCTCCGCAACAGGAGAGGCCACAACAGTGAGAGGCCCGTGTACCGCCAAAAAAAAAAAAAAAATGAGATGGCCTCTACCCGGTGCAGACGTCTAGAATTGGAAGATTTTGAAGGCATGTTCATACATCCCCATCAGCTTGAAAAAACTTGTACTGTTTGGGAGCCTTTCCACGCAGAAACCTTTCTGACCTTGAGCATTTAATTGTGAATCCAGAGAGTTTTCCAGCAGCCTTCAGATACTTCCTAGTGTTTTGGCCCTCTTTCATGGCACGGTACTCCCCGGGCAGACCACATTCCCTGTCATGGTCAAGGCTCTGAGGGTTGTGGTTTATCCGTGGGACTGTGCTGCCACCTGCGGCACAGAGGCCTGGGCTCGGTGCAAGTTTGGCGTAAGTAACACCGCGACTGTCCCTCTTAGCAGGACCAGGACACGGCCCCTGGATAAGGGGACGCCCCGGGTTCTCTCATGGAAGTTTTGGTCTTAGGCCTCCACACACAGATGGACAAACCTCTCTGTATCTTCCATTTTGGTAGAGACCTTAACAGCGTGAACTGTGATGAACTTGGACCACTGCCACCCGGTTGGGAAGTCCGAAGTACAGTTTCCGGGAGAATATATTTTGTAGATCATAATAACCGAACAACCCAGTTTACAGACCCAAGGTTACACCACATCATGAAGTAAGACTTTTAACAAATCTTTGTTGACCTCGTTAAAATTTCATGTTTCCTACTAACTTTTTTCTTCATTTCTTGATTGCATTGTTGGTTAGCAGAGAATAAGTGTAAGCAAAATACGATAAATACTTGGTGGACAATTGCGTTTTAAACTCTCAAGCCGCTGTGAGCAGTACTGAAGTCCTATGTTGTGTTCACCCTGTTCTAGCTTGCAGCCTAAATGAAATCCCCTGAGCTGGCAGTATGGGGCAGCTTCACTCGCGAAGCTTCCGTGGCGAGCACTCTGATGGGATACATGGCCTTAGAGAAGCAGTGAAGTGAGGCTTTCCTTGGTGCCTGCTCACCACTGTCTGGGAGGGCTGGTCCAGAGCACTGCTTGCTGGAACCTCTTCCCGGGCCATGATGCCCGGGGGCCGTGGACCTCGCTATGACCTTGGCTCCCACACTCCACGTTCCAGGTTTGCTGTGTCCTCAGAACATGAGAGCCCACGGGGCACTTGTCATTGACAGCTGACGCAACCGGCAAAACTTGAACAGGACAGATGCTACTGTGTCCAAAAGGTCTCTGGACTTCTGCCTTTGATGAGTGGGCTTGGAAATCTCTTGGTTATGAGCAGGAGTAGTTACCACTGCATTTCACTTGTTTGCTCCTGTGCATTTTGCCCCCCTCCACAGTCATCTGCTTTGAAAGTGCTCTCGTCAACTCCATTTAACTCTCACACCCAAGGCACATCTAATAGCGCGTTGGTCAGGCTCACAGATACACACTAGGTGCACGACGAATGCTAGCAGTTTCTGTTTTTACTTATGGCGATGATAATGTATGAGACACGGAGATGGAGGGTCTCCTTGACTGAATCCTAGACATGTATTTAGCCTGAGGGTGGCCACCAGCAGTTTTTCCATAAGAAATTTTGACTACTAGTTTGGTGAAATGACTTCCCCTCTCAGTCCCTTTTGTGTGGGCGCACTGCTGGCAGCAACCTTGGCCGCTGCTCTTGGGGCGACCTCGATGCTTCTGTTCTTCTCCAGTCACCAGTGCCAACTAAAGGAGCCCAGCCAGCCGCTGCCACTGCCCAGTGAGGGCTCTGTGGAAGATGAGGAGCTTCCCGCCCAGAGATATGAGAGAGATTTAGTCCAGAAACTGAAGGCCCTCAGACACGAGCTCTCACTTCAGCAACCCCAAGCTGGCCATTGCCGCATCGAAGTATCCAGAGAGGAAATATTTGAGGTACGGGGTTCGGGCACAGAATCTTCCTGTCAGTAGACAGTGAGTTCTGCTTTCTGTCTGGTGTTTCGGACATTGATTTTATCGCTCAGTGAAATGCAGAGCTTTATCAGGGCCAAAGCCCAAGGTGAGAGAGGGAACTGTATTTCCTCCTGTGGTAAAGGTTTAAAAATCATTGACTTCTGAGTGAAAAGGTAGAGATCTGTACAGAAACTAGTACTAAATAACATTGTAAATCCCTGTGCCCGCATTGTACAGATTCTATTTCCTGCCATCTGCACAGTTTCCTAGAATCAAGCATTCCTTCTGCTGCAGCCTTGCACGCAATTTCCCCTCGTGGCGTTGCCTCCTCAGAGAAGCTAAGTGGCCTCCCTGTTGTCCCTTCTGGAAGGAGGAAGAACTGATGGTTCTGAGCAGGGTTCTGGCCTTTGTCCAGCTCCCCTGCGGGATCAGGGTCCCTAAACAGGCAGGGCCTTTGCTAGGCAGGGCCCGTTTCTCAGGCCCACGATCATGAGTAGAATCTCAGCTGTGTTTGGGCCTTTGTGGAATCCTTGGCAGAAATGATCAAACGAGACACAGATTCTCACTGGGCCACAGCAGCTGAGGGGGCCGCAGAGGGATGGAGGCTTGGGCACAGCCAGATGAGTGGATCAGCTGAAGTGCCTGATTTTGCCCACTGAGCATCGTAAGTGTTTGTTGGGGGTAGAGAAGAGCTGAATTCTTGAGGTGCTGCTGACAGATCATTTCCACTCAGTGTCCTCTTACCTCTTGGGATCCAGCTTTTGAATTACATTAAATTTAAAGCAAGAAAAGATCCTTAAGTGCCTTTTCACTGAAAATACCTAGACATTTAGCTGGTTCCACTCCAGATGCTGAATCTGAGGGACTATTAGGCTGACCACATGTTTTCTGTGTCTGATAAGCTGCTTTATGTCTTACTTAAACACTCCTTGGGTTTTTTGACTCCATGGGAAAGTGTGATTTTTGACTTCAGATGTAAAATCAGGCTCAGAATTCTTTTAATGTTCAGACTCTCTTGTGATGTCTTCATTTTGGTTAAAATATATCAATTATTTATAGGACACGTTGGAATTAATTTGTGTAGAGGAAGTCAACCCTAGCGAGGATGTTCAACTCTTTAGTCATGATTGTGCTGAGAATAAATGTGTGTTTCCTTTAGGTACAGTATCCCCTGCCATGTGCTTTGCTGTTTCTGAGGGAGAAAAAGTGAAGGAAGCAGCAATGTCCTAGATGCCAAATAAACATTCTCAATAGGAACCAGACAAAAATCAGATTCAAAGGCTTAAAATAAGCTCAGATGCTTATTTGTAATTGAGCTCCATTATAAATAACCTTTCATAATTTTATAACTTTAAAAATAAGATAAGCTCTTCTCTCTGAAACTGTAATTTTGATGTGCAGGAGTCTTATCGCCAGATAATGAAGATGCGACCAAAAGACTTGAAAAAGCGACTGATGGTGAAATTCCGAGGAGAAGAAGGTTTGGACTATGGCGGGGTGGCGAGGTGAGGCTCGTGTACCCCCCTCCCTACTGCATGGATTTGAGCACACCTGTGAGCAAATATTTGCAGAGAAGTCGTTTGCCCCTTTCTGGTGCTGGTCTTGGAGCAGTCAGGACTTCAGGTGTTGCCATCAGAGAGCGTTCTTAGAAAAAGAATTCCTAAGAGCATGTGCCACGCTAGCATCCTGCCAGGACCCATCAGAACGCACGTGCACTTCACCATCACTTTCCTTTTTAGAAAGTATGAATTATTAAACTTCTACCCTTACTCCCTTCTCCATGTGGCCCGACTTGAACCCGAAGTTAATACGGAGGCAGCCTTGCTTCTCTCACTAGACGACTTTCAGGGGTGAGAGGAAGGCATATACGTTGCATTTGTGTCAAACAAGTTTTGTAAAATGAGATTTTGGTCAAAATAATTCATGCAAATGATTTTAAAGATAGTAGCTTTTCATGATTATATTCTGTTTCCTGTCTTACCTCTTTTCACCTTTGAGACAACTGTTCTGCTCTTTTAACTGTTTCTTCTAATATAACCAACCATCTAGATCACTAACTCGATCAAGTTCTGATGTTATCTACTGATTTCATGATGTATGGTCATAGGCACAGATAGACCAGGTAATGGTTGTGGTGAGGATCTAATTTAATACTCTCACTTCTCAGTTTTGTAATATCAGTATTTTTAGTTCTTCTATCATTGTCTTTGTAACTTTATACAATGTTTTTTCACCATTATTTTTTCATGGTCAGCTAGAGACATTATCTCTTGACCTCTCTTTTTCATACAAAAAGGATATTAATACTCCTGACTTTCCCTTCAGCATTCCAGCATTCCTTCCACCTCTTACCTCTTACATTCTGTCATCTGTAGTATTACTTTTATATTGTCAAGGTTCGAGATTTACATTTTGTTCTGTCACCAAAATTAAGTCAGTCTCTCATGCTTGTCTACCTATTATTTATAGGAGTTGAAAAATCAATACATTGCTTTATATTATTATGACAATTTAAATATTGTTCATTGAGGGATTAAGTGGTATTCTATCATTTAGTTTATCCTTTTGAACAAATTTTAATTTTCCCAAGAATTTCTTCTTCTTCTTTTCTTAAAACCAGGTCTTGTCTCTGTTGCCCCATTAAACTTCACCTTTTGCCATCCTCACCCACCCTCTTTGCTCCATGTATCTCTCTTGTGGAGACTCTGTCCAGACTGACTGTTGATTCTCTGGACCTGCTGCAGTTGCCTTCATGGGACTTCACTGCTTTCTTGGCTTAGAGCCATTGTCGTACGGGTCCTATGGCTTCCTCTTTTTTGGCTTACGCCATTATGTTACTGGAATATATCCTCAAGTAGCTTTCTTAGAAGGAGTGTGTATGGGAGGGGGGTTTTCCAAGATCTTGAGTCTGAAAATGTCATAATCTACAGTTTGACTGGTAGTTTAGCTCTTTATAGGCTTCTAGAAGGAAAACAGTTCTCATTCAGAACTCTGACGACACTGCTCCGCTGCTTCTCAGCACCCAGAGTCACTGTCGGAGAACAGTCTGGCTTTGGGCATGTCTAATTTATTTGACCCCATCCATGGCCACCCATCATCCACAGGTTCCACCACCTTTTTTCTGTTTTTCACACCCCTCCTGTCTTCACTTCCTCCTTACCTGTAATCCACCCTCATAATTGCTCCCTTATGCCCCCTCGTAACTTCCCTGCCTCTTTCCATTTGCTGTGCTTACCTGGCAAAGTGCCAGCTCTGAAGATTTCCCCTCCTCAGGCTGCTCTGAGCATTGCCTGAGCGGCTGAATGTGGCTGGAGGAGAACACACTTCCATGCTGCTGGCCTTTCTCTGCATCGATAGCCACCGGCCGCAAGGAGGGTTCAGCACCTACTTCAGTTCCCTGTAGTTCTCTTTCTCAGATCTCTGGCATCACTTCCACCCATCCTCACTCTTAGCTGCTGACTTTGCTTCCTATTTATCTGAGGAAACAGAAGCAATCTGAAAGGTCCTTCCTCACCATCACCACCAGATACCAAGTCTGCCATTGTCTGTACTCGTACAGTCAGACTTCCCTGCCGTGGCCCTGAGTGGCGCACGCATGTCCCCGTATAAGAGCAACCCTGCCTCTGGCACACTGCACCCCGGGCCCTTTTGCTTTTCCTGTTATTTCACATCTATTTCTTTTCATCAGAATGTCCCTTTCTCTTGGGTCATACAGATGTGCTACGGCAACTCCCCTTCTTAAAAGAAACAAACATGCCCCCCCCCAACCTTTCCTAGATACTATATCCGCTTCCTGTTGAAGCTTCAATAAAGGAGGCAATAAAGGCAAAGAAAGCACAGGAAAAAGAAAAACAATTAAAAACTCCAGGAAAGACAGAGATGCGCTCAAGAATGCATAGCTTGGTCATCGCCCTGTTCCTCTGTTCTCTTTGTAGCAAAACCCCTCAAAAGAGTCGTGCGACCCCAGTTCCCGCTGCCACACCTTCGCTCTCTCTTGAACACGTTCTGAGCAGATCTCCCTGCCCTCTGAAGCCATTTGTGTCGAGGGCCCCCTGACCTGCATCTCACCAAACCCAGTGATGACGACTCAGTCTTGGTCTGTCAGCAGGAACTGATGTAGTTGTTGGCCCCCTGCTTCTCGAAACACCTTTGTCACTTGGTTTCCAGGGCACCTGGTTTCCCTCGAATCTCCCTCTCAGGCTCCTCTGCTGTGCGTCCCCCTCCTCCTTCCCACTGGACATTGCGGGCATCTGAGCGTAGCCCTGGAGCCTCCTGGCCACCCCTCCTTGCCCCTCCTTCAGCTCCAGACTTGTTGACCAGTTGCCTCTCATCTGTGCTTGGGTATTTAGCCTCTTAAACCTAACAGTTCAACATTTCGGGTTGCCCCTCCCCCCAGCTGCTCCTTGCTCTTTCCCTCCTCACTGAACTGCCCACCCAGCCCCTGTGGCTCAGATGTGGGTGGTCCTCACAGCCTCCCTCTGTGCTGCATGCCCCCCTCCCGCCCGGAGCCAGTGCACCCTTGGGCCCTCGGAGGGAGTATTTTCTGTATTTATTCATTAACCAGTAAGCATTGAGACTCCACCGCGGACTGGGTACTTGGGATACAATGTGAGCAAAGCAACGTGTCCCCTGCTCCCTTCACCCCCCCACCCCGCCCCCCGTGCAAAGGAGTCCTCAACCTGACGAGGTCCAGACATTAATCATAACATTGCACAAGTGACCACACCGCTGGTAGATGCTGCCAAGGGGCCTCGTTCCTGTGCGGACGTGTGATAGTGGCCCGGCCTTGGGGCTCAGGGGACAGGAGAGCCTCGTACCCTCACAATTTAGAAAACACAAGTGGATTCTCAGCGCTGCAGCAGTCAGCACCAGCAAAATTAGGTTCTGAGAAGCATTATAGGGGGTCTCATCAGGTTTCTGGGTGGAATTGGGATTTTTTTCAGCAGCCCAAAGTAAATAATTACAAAAGCCATGATGTGCCCTTGGGCCCCAGAACAGAGTCATTCCTCCAGCCTCTTCCCATCGCTGTCTTCCTTTGTCTCCCCTCCTGCTCCTCAGCTGATCTTGACTCCGTCTGGGGTGAGGGATGCAGAAAAGCCCAGCTTTCCTGATAGCGCGCTTGCACTGGCACTGCCTCTCCATGGGAAATGCTTTTCCTTTCCAGGTTGTTCCAAGTTTCTTCCTTGATCTTCTCAATATTGATTCTAGGAACCATCTTTCTTCTGGCGAATGTAACTTCTGTTTGCCCTTGAAGACACGAATTCCGGTTCCTGACTAGGGGTTTAGGCTTTCCGTCCCCCTTTTCAGGGAGGCTCTTCCTACTTCCTCATTCATATTTGTCCTAAATTCAGATCAAACTACTTCCATTTTCTCTTCTCTGCCTTTTCCTTTATAGTCTCGAGATATCTCAAGTCAATATCCTGAACTGTTTTGCTTTATGGTTGCTCCCGTGCACAGCTGGGGTTATAGGTTCCTAGGCACACACGTGAATAGCTGGGTTAGGTTTGGTCTGGTTAGGATTCACTTTCCTCTGCATTTTCCGTGGTTATCAAGTCTTTGTGTAGCTCCTTTGATTAACATGATGCTACAGAGGGAAGAGCTGAGAAGCCCTGCTTTTCTGCCTCCAGTCTGATCTCGTGTTGTTTCAGCTGAGTCTTCCTCGTGTCTGAGTGGCTCACACCTGTCGTGTAGGGCTGAGGAGAGATGTCAGTTACATGTGTGTTACACATACATGTGTGTCTGTGTCCCTTATGTTGGTGGATGGCAATCAGTCTATGCTCATCTCCCCAGTGTTTGGCTCTGAACCTTTTCCTTTCTCTCCCTCTTCTGCCTGTGTAGTTAGCTCTTCCCTGACCACTTCCAGAACATACCTCGTGCTCTGTACCTTGTCCACAGCTCGGTCAGAATGTTTGCTTGTATTTTAATCACTTCCTGTCTAGACAGTTGCAGGTCCTTGGCATTTATGAAAACAATTCTTCATAAATCCAAACTCCAAAACTTGGGGATAAATCAAAGCACCAGAGTTGGGAAATTCTGCCTTCCTAGTAAAGAGGCTTCATAAGATTTGGTGTCTGTCTCATCTCTTCTGGTAGTTCCTTCCTGTTCTTTTGAGTTTGATACACAACTTTGTGTTGGTGTAATCATTTTGTGTGTATTTTCACAATTTTCTCCAACAGATGATTTGCACTTGTGCTTATCCTTTTCGTATTTTCTCAATTCTGTCTTTTCTGTTTGAAGGAGTAAGAAATTCCAGAGTAAAACTTGGGGCAGCTATCTTAATAAGATTCGTCCATTTAAAGGAGTCTTGAGTAGAAAGAATAAAAGGCTACACAGTGTTGTATAGACCCCCATACCTGGGCTTATCACAATCTGGCCACAGCAGCTGAGTCATATGGGTTGTTTAGAGTGCTTTTTTTGTCTGGTTTTGATTTGGGGCTTTTTTATAATGAAATAATTCAGAAATAAAGGAATTCAGAAAATAATCCATTTTACGTACCCTATCCAGATTTTTAAACTCTTAGAATTAACATTTAAAAATTTTAAACTAGTCCTTTAAATTATAAAAGTGATAAACGCTTATGGCAAAAAATAAGAATTCAACAGGACAGAAAATTATGAGGGCAAAAGTCATTCTTAAATAATCCCTGTCTCCCTAGACTGGGAAATGTTTTCTCCTTATTTAAACATTAATAACATGATACCATCAGAAATCTAAAAACTAGAAAGAAGTGAAAAAAAATTAAAACGCCCAGAATGCAAATTCTCCATTTATCTACTGTCAACATGTTAGTATAAATCCTTCCCATCTTTCTCTATGCTCTGCGTATATATTTTTTCTGTTTCGTGTACGTGCACACGCATTTTTGACATAGAAGTAGGATCGTACGGCTTTCTGTTGCACTTTTGTTGGTTTTTACCACATTGTTAACATCATCACCTGAGCTCTTGATCTCTGCAAAGTAACAGAGAAAACCTTAGTTGGGGTGCAAGAAAGCTGACAGACTGTGGAGCACACTGTGCCTCTGAGCTGGTACTGATTCCAGGCAACCACAGTTCTTTCTCAGCTTCAGAGTTACTGGACTTTTGGCCAGAAAATCCATTTCTGACGCCACCAGAAGCAATTCTTTTTACTTCATTAAGCTTATTTGCCCAATCGGCACAAATCACATCCTCTCAGACTCAGGCAGCCTTACCAGTTTGGCTTTCTAGGGCATGGTGAATCAGTCCTTTTGTTAAGACCTGAAACTAGGAAGTTTTAAAATGTCTTGTTGTTGTCGTTTCTAGGGAGTGGCTTTACTTATTGTGCCATGAGATGTTGAATCCGTATTATGGACTCTTCCAATATTCCACGGACAACATTTACATGTTGCAAATCAATCCCGATTCTTCCATCAACCCTGTAAGTATTAATGAATAAAGAGGTCGGAGACTTAGTTGGAGAATTTCTTAAATGGATTTCCAGTTTCAATCTCAATTCTTGGTTGATTCATTGTAGACTTACTCAGAGTCTATGGTAAATAAAACATTGCAAGGTAGAGTGAGAACTGGATTAAGATGGACGGTTTCAATCCCGTATTTTCAGTGACTGGTATCACTGAGTATGTCGTTTCAGGGGAGCTCTGGCTTGACGGCTGTATTTGTTGATGGTGGGTGTCATTCTGAGACGTGGGTTACAAGGTCCATCCTCCTCCCAATCGAAATGGGAATATTCCCATAATTGGCCTTTTTGGCCACTGGTGCTGATGTTCTTAGCTGCTTGTCAGAGAGATGAGGAGATAGGCGCGGTGTGTGTGTAACTGGTCTGAGGGTGGCCAGCGGGTAGGAGGAAGGCTCTGATGTGGGGCTGCGTCCTGCAGTCCTCGCCGTGCACGTGGCCCCTGACGAGCAGTCGATGTGACAGGACCTTTTACCAACATGGGAGCTAACTCTCTGATTAAAATTCCAACCTAAAAATAGAAACAGGAGGTTCCCTAGTTACAAACCAGAACAGCGGTGGTTTTAGAACGGTTCTCTTACTTGGGTTGTTCACAGTTTTTTTCCTCTGTGTCCCTGACTCAACTCCCTTGGGACTTTTTCTCTTCTGTGGGATGGGGGAGGGATGGCAGAGGAAGAAGGGGGGTTATCTTTTTGCCCTTTATTTCCTCGTGGTGCAGTGGGAGGGAGGGGCCGGCGGCCTCCTGGGCGAGTAACCTGTGCCAGCACCGGGCCCTGTGCTGAAAAGGGACCAGGGTTGGTTGATTCTCTGCCGTCACCATGTTGATATTCTCAACTTTTGAATAAGGGGTTCTGCATTTTCATTTTGCACTGGGTCCCGCAAATTAGGTAGCAATTCTGAGAAGGTGTTTGAACCAAGGGCATAATATAAGGTATCGTTCAGATGACCTCTCCAAAAGTCATGCGCTAAATTTGACCTCCTACGTAGCGGTCTTTCATCTGGTCATGAGTGCAGCCTGTGAGTAACTAATTCAAGAAACCTGGAGAAAGTACAAGATACCCATCTGCCTTGGCCGGTCATTTTTCTCACGAATTCATGTTCTCTGGTGCCCCCTACAGGACCACTTGTCTTATTTCCATTTTGTGGGTCGGATTATGGGTCTGGCTGTGTTCCATGGACACTACATAAACGGGGGTTTCACAGTTCCCTTCTACAAGCAGCTACTGGGGAAACCCATCCAGCTTTCTGACTTGGAATCGGTGGACCCGGAACTTCATAAGAGCTTAGTGTGGATTCTGTAAGTACTGACTCAGTTAACTGAAAATGCATCCATCGTCACCTGTCTTAGCGTGCCCCAAATCCATTTGTGTTGTGTAGTGTGCACGTGGGTATGTATTTGGGGGATGGGTGTGAAATCGGAGAATAGAAACAAACTATCAGAAACATAAAAGTAGATTCAACAAAAATACTTAATTGACATTTTCCTCGTAATGTCTGGCCAGTTTCTCATCATGGACTAGTTTCTTTTGCTGTTTCCTTGACTTATTAAGTTATGATTGTGAATGTTAATCCCCAGGCCTGGTGGTTGGTTGGTTTGTGACACTCTGGGGTGTCTCCAGCCAAGAAGGTATCCAAAATCACCCTAATATTTAGGTGCCTTTGTTTTAGGATTACCCTAAAACTCTCTTAAAAGCAACAGGCACAGTTACACGGTCACCGTAGGTGTCGGGGGTCCTCGTGAGGACCAATTTCACGGGAATGAGAGGTCCAGGCTCTGGGACTGGGGGACAAGCCGAGGACTCGATCGTGTCCTGTGTTCTGTCCACCTCCTTCCACGTGTCCCAGCTTGAAAGGCAGGTCTGCGGGGGGCCAGGGCCTTTATCCTATAGAGAACCTCCTAGTCTGTGTTTCCAGAAACATGGCAGATGAAGGAGCCAGTTCTGACTTTCAAGTGCTTCCTTGAACTGATGCCCTTGGAAAGGCTGCCTGGAGAAGGGGGCGCCGTATTTTCTTGGCGAGGCTTCCCTTTGACTCAGTTACCCCTTCATCCTTCCCTCCTGTCCGCTCGGAGACGCAGGGTACAAAGCAGTCGGCTGGCTCTGTCCCGTGACGTCACAGGGCAGTGTCACTACCGTCACCCCTCTTCTGCAAAGGAGGAGCCGGTCCCTCTTCCTACCGATTGTTGATTCAGTGTTCCATCTGCTCCCGCGCGGTGGCCGAGGCCTAAGTGACATCCATCTTCTGTCCTAACTTCCCAGAGAGAACGACATCACCCCTGTGCTGGACCACACGTTCTGTGTGGAGCACAACGCTTTCGGGAGGATTCTTCAGCATGAACTGAAACCCAACGGCAGGAATGTCCCTGTCACAGAGGAGAACAAGAAAGAATACGTCCGGTAGGTAATGCTCGGGGGCACCTGGGGGTTGCCGCTGGGACTGGCGGGGCCTGGGACTGTCCTGGGCATGGGGGGCCGCATTTAGGTCGTCGGAGCGCTTGGACCAGAGTCATGGTAGCGGCAGAGACTTCCAGAAACCGGCGGGGTCAGCGGTGGGCTCCAGGGTTGACCCGTTAAAGGGGGCCATTCATGACCCCAGAGCCCAAGGGGTAGCTTTCAAGTGACCGCCTGATTGTGGGTGTGAAGGTGGTATAGCCACGGGAGGGAGGAGTAGGCCTCCCTCAAGTTTGGCGAAGTTTCCTTGAACTTGGTGTGATGGAAGTCCACCTCTTTATAGTCTGTTTTCCCACCTCTTGAGGCAAATAAATGACTAGTGACTTCCATGGGAAATTGAGACACGTGGGCATGTCTGTGCTCAGGCTGTCAGACTGGTGTGTAGTTCTCACTGTGCCCTGTATTTTCTTTTCAAACATATTTTTACATTATGGCACCTGTCACAGGTCAGGTTAGATCCTACTGCTATTTCAAGCAAAGAATCAGAACATCTAAGGGAGGGGCTGATTTAGGTTTAACCTGACTCTTAGGCTGGGTACTGCCCGCCAGTGGGGTTTTCCTCCCCATTAGGGGAGGATGGTGGGCAGGGTTGAGTGGATATCAGAACCAACTAATGGAGAAAAAAATGATGTTCACGAACCAGTTGATACTGCTTCCAACGTGTGAATTTTTCTTTCAGGTTATATGTAAATTGGAGGTTTATGAGGGGGATTGAGGCCCAGTTCCTGGCTCTTCAGAAGGGGTTTAATGAACTCATCCCTCAACACTTACTGAAGCCTTTTGACCAGAAGGAGCTGGAGGTGCGTGAGTGCCTGCGGAGCCAGGGCGCGTGACGGGCGGTCCTCGGCTGCTCCATCCCTGCAGGCCCAGGGGCCGCCGGGGCTGCAGGAGAGCAGAGGCAGGGCTGGGGGCGGAGTGGGGGGTCGGGGAGGCCTGAGCAGTTGATGCCAAGGCCTGGTGCCCGCCTGGCGGCAGGGAATCCGGATAACTCTTGCGACATCATTCCGGGCGTTGTGCGGCTTGTACTGTTGGGCAGGCTCGCCAGCAGCACAGCTTTCTAAGCCCCTCCTGTGGGGTCACCTCAGATGGAGGAAGTTATCATGACCAGCTGCTCCACTTTTGTTTGATTCTGGCTGTTATTAGGCCCAGAACAAAGTATTCCTGTCGCTTCTGGTCCTTCTTCGTGGGCGTGAACAAAGCCATTCCCTCGCACCGCATCCGCTTCTGGCGCCAAGTAGCCCTTGCCTTTCAGGCTGTTCCCGGCCTTTCTGCCCCCCAGGGTGGTGCCAGAGCTCTGGGCCCCGAGGTGCCTCCCCGGGGGGAGCGATGGCTCCGGAGCGGGTCGCAGCAACAAGCACGTCCCTGGCCTGTTCCTTTCTCCTCAGACTTCAAGCCCTATGCGTCCCCAGGAGGCGGCCCCGTGCAGCCATTCTGGCTGGTCCTTTGGTCCTCCGTCCTCCCCAGTGCAGCACACGCACGCTCATGCACGCACATGCACGCGCTGCTAAGGAAACGTCTCATGAGTAGCCACACCAGCGTCCTCGGGGTGGCAGCCGGCCCGGAGGTGCAGACACAGAGCGCGGGCCTCAGGCCCGCTGTGTACGTGTCTGTCGACTTGTCTGAACGCGTGTCCGGTTTGTCGGGACGTGGTTTGTAATGCTGTGTCCTGGGAGCTGGGCACCCGTCGGTTTGTACGTCGGGGAGGTGACCTGCCTTCATGCCCTCACAGCTGATCATCGGCGGCCTGGACAAGATCGACCTGGACGACTGGAAGTCCAACACGAGGCTGAAGCACTGCGGGGCCGACAGCAACGTGGTCCGGTGGTTTTGGCAGGCGGTGGAGACCTTTGACGAGGAGAGGAGGGCCCGGCTGCTGCAGTTCGTGACGGGCTCCACGCGGGTCCCCCTCCAGGGCTTCAAGGCGCTGCAAGGTGACTGATGTGGCGGTGGGGCTGGCACTGGGCCGGGGCGCGGGCTGTGGTGGGTGGTCGTCCTGGGACGTCGCCAGGAGACGACATGGCGTCGGGTCCTTCATGACAGACACTCGGCACTGCAGGGGTGTTGCCTGGCCAAGGGGCTGGAGAGACCCTCTTCCCTCCACAAGGGCCATGGCCTTCCGGTTGCCCTTCTCTCTGCTGCTCTCAGGGCTCGAGGCTCTACTATCCTTTGCCCAAGTTGAAAGAAAACATCTGGAAAGACGTAGGAGGGCATGTCCATCACACAGAGCCCCGCCCCCCTCAGACCACCTTTCCCAGGGCCTCTGAGCCACATGACATAGCAGTGGTGGGTGCTGGCCAGCTGGTGCCCACACAGGGCTGGGTCTGGAAAGACCTGAGCCAGGAAGGCCCAGGGGAGCCGGGGCCTCCGCTTCCCTCCCTCAACAGAATTGGTGACAGGGAGAGGGTACAAAGAGCAACAAGGCTTTGGGGAAAGAAAGCCATTTAAAAATGCACCATGGATTAATTTTTGAACCTTCTGACAGCAGCTCTCTAACTGCAGTCCTGAGTCTCTAAGAGCACACTGCCGCCGTGTGGGTCACAGCTCCAGGGGTCCTCCCGGGCCCTTGGTTTCCTCATCTGTACAAGGGGCCTGCCTGAGAGGCTCCCCTGTCCAGTTAGGTCCCCATCCTCTCATGCATCCCTTCTGGCTCCGGCTGGGTCTCTGGCTCACCTGGGTCTGGAGCTGGAGGAGGAGGGGGTGGGAGGCCGTCCACAGTGAGGCTTCTGAGCCTCAGGAGGGGCCTGGAGGGGCTCGTGCTCAGCACAGCCAACTGGGAAAGTCCTTGAAGGCCTCTCTAGGGCTCTGATTTGTAAAATTTGGGGCTTTTGTCACTGGATAACCCTGACAACTGGCAGGAGTAAGGTGAAGAATCATCTTAATATATTAAAACTTAGTAAATGGGACTTTGCATATTAATAGTGGGAGCAGATAGATTTCACGTGTACGTTCCCTGTAGACTCCTCCTCCTCTTGGAGTGAGAGAAGTTACTTCTCGTCCTAGGGCTTTGGTCCCAGCCTTTGTGTCTTTCTTTTGCCACTGGGCCTCTGCCTGGGGAGGTTTCCTGACTCCATATCCTGCTTGCTAGACATTTCTGTTAAAGAAAAAACAAAAAAAATCACTGGCGATTGAAGGATTTTGCTTTCAGATAAGCGCCCTGGAGCAGGCTCGTGGTCGGGTGTGAGAGGAGAGTGGTCTCTGCCTTTGCTCTGTCTTGCTCTTGTGATTTTCTAAAATGTCTGGTGTTAGTCACTTAATGGTCATGGTAGGTGCATCCTGAAAGCAGGCAGAGGCTCGTGTGGCCCTGTGAGCCCCGTGACCTTCTGGCAGGACGGCCGCCTGGCACCAGGGCCTCGGGGTGGCGACAAAGGCCCAGCCTCGGCCTCTGAAGCGTGTTAACTAGAATGCTGTCTTGTAAGGCTCTACAGGCGCCGCAGGGCCGCGGCTGTTCACCATCCACCTGATCGACGCGAACACAGACAACCTGCCCAAGGCCCATACCTGGTAAGGACCAGCGCCCTGGGAGCCCGTCTCCGTGCGTGACTTTTCTGAGCTGTTTTCTTACTTGGACTCTGCAGTGGGACAGCACGCACGTGAGGGTCAGCACGAGGCTCTTTCATGAACCCAGTTTTAGCTGGAGACGTGACTGACGTTGGAGCCGCTCCCCGGCCCCAGTTGTCACCTCGCTGGGTCCTGCCGCACGTGTGTGCGTGTGTGTGTACGCACACGTGCAGTGTCAGGAGGGAACACTGCAGTTTTAAGTTTGGAGTTATTGGTCTCCTCTCAGAACTCTGCATATGACAGGTGTACCTTGTGTATTGAAAAATGTTTCCTCCCTTGATTTTCACTTAAACAATATCTGTAGTGGGTTATTTCCTTTGTGGTTTAAAATCAAGTCACTGACATGCACTTTGGGAGCCATTTCTTGAGATGAGAGCCACCTCTGGTTCACGAGAGTCAGTTCCAAATGTTGCCGGGATGCATGGTGATGTGATGGGAGGTTCCTGGTTGGGAACCAAGGCTGTGGGTTCCCACGCCGTCCACGACATCGAACTGGGTTTCCACATCCTTGAGATAGAGGACGCACCCTCCCCGGGCCCAGGGTCTGCACCCAGCGTGGCCGTCCTGGGGTGGTGCGTGCTGATGCACAGGGCTGCTCCCGCCCCGGCAGGCTGTGTCCTCTAATGGTTTAGTGCTTCGAGTAAAATGGACGTGAAGAACGTCCACAGTGCTAAGCCCCCTGAAAAGCTTCCACACTGTTTAGCCCGACTCCTTCTTGACAAAAGCCATCCTCAATCACTTAACTTCTAGTAATTCAAGAGGCACTATATGTCCTCTCAGTCAGAATCTTGCATTTTTTGATTTGTTATGAGGTAATATCGTCTACAGAGGTGTCTTTTGGCCATAGCTTTGGGAATGAACTTCCCTGAGGAAATGCTAACCCAGTCGTTTAATCCTCTATCAGGTATTTGACGTTTTATTATTTTTGAGATACAGTTTCTGTTTTTGCAGGAAATACTCCAGACTGCCCCATTTTGCTCTCAGATCTAAGTCACAGGGGATTAGACACACAGGCAGTGAACTGTTAGTGGTGATTTGACTGCAGCCAGCCTGGACTGCAGTGCCCTGCAAACGTGGTGTGCCTGGTCTGAGAAGTAACTTCTCCCCAAAACAACAGACAAAACAAGTTGAGAGCTTTGTCCTAACCTAACCAGTACATACTCACTTGGAAGATCTTACAAGATTTGTTTTGATGTGTGTTGACTGAAAATCTTTGCCTAAGAAGCAGAAAAGCACCAGAGGAGAGGGGAAAACTCTCCTCCATCTCCCAGAACCTGGTGGATGAGATGCTTTCCCGTCCTCTCTGCCCTGTCCCCACCATGTGTGCGCTTGTGGCCACAAAGGCTCTGCTGTGGCCTGGCCCTGACCCTGTCCTGGGAGCAGGTCCTCAGGCCAGGCAGCACCAGCAGTGAGTCTCTCACCTTTCTGTCCCGTTCCAGCTTTAACCGGATCGACATTCCACCCTACGAGTCATATGAGAAGCTCTATGAGAAGCTGCTGACAGCAGTGGAGGAGACCTGTGGGTTTGCTGTGGAGTGATGTGCAGCCCAAGGCAGCAGACGCTAGCTCACGGCCACCAGACCCCAAGCGACAGCTCTCTGTGTGCCTCTGCGAAGCCGGCTGAGGCCCTGGAATCCTAGAACACCCGAGGGAAAGCCTTGTCTCCCCTGCTTCTCGTAGGGGGAGCAAGGCGGGGCGGGGGGACTTCAGTTGGTGGCTCTCACCCATATTTTCCTCCTGACAGAACCCCACCCCACCCCACCCCTTCCATCACCCATCCAATAAAACGCAGCCAGGTTTAGCACTGCTTCGGTCACACAGGATATTCTGCTACGGTTGTAACACTTCTGGTGACAGGCTCACTGCCCTGTGGGCTTTAGAGGAGTCTTGACCCACAGTTATGGAGCTGAGCAGGGCTGCCTGAGGGTTCGGCCCTGGTAGCTGGACTAGCTCTTCTGTCTCAAAGCAGACCTGAGGTTTTCAAGTTCAGCAGCTCAAATTCCAAATTTCACATCCTAGCAGCCTGCTCTGGGTAGCAGATTAATTTCTAACTGAACAATAACCGTATAATATATGCTTATTGGAATTCTGCCACTGCAGGAAGCTGGCGTCAAAACTGTGCTTCCCTTTTGGAAAGGTAAGGGAATCGGGGCAGCTTGTGCTGGAGGCCTGGGTATTTCTTTCTTTTCAGGGTTTCCTGGCTGAAAAATTTGTTTTGCATAGAGAAAAATGATCTTTCCTTTTAAGAGTCCCTTTAGCCACGTTATCTATCCAGTTTGAAAAATTCTCCCAGCGAAAACACCACATAACAGAGCTTATAAACAAGCAGACCAAACCCAGCTTCAGATCCTCGCAGCCAGGCGCAGGCTGTGGCTGCTGCCCCCACCTGTACTTGGAAGGGCATCGACTGGGCCATGTGGATGCTAACAAACCATTCTGCGGAAAGCACTAAGAACTAAACTAATAGAACAAAATTCCATCACTGTAGCTGCTGGTTTGGTGCAAACTAGCTTGAAAGGGAGAGAGAGAACGGATAACCTCCATGACCTAAATCCACCCCAGGTTACTCGTTTACAAGGAGGTCGTGGATGGAAATCTGAAGGCAGAGAGGGGCCACTCCACCCTGATACGTCAGCCCACTTCCCCAACGTCTGATGGTGACACTAACAACTGCTGCTCCACTCACTTGTCCAGATGATGAGCAAGGCCAAAGCAAGCCTTGACCCTAGATTTCTACCACCATTTCCCAATTTGCACAGAAGATCAAATAGTATTTTAACAAAGTGGTTTGATTTCAGATAGTTAAAGTTCAGCAGAAAAACAGCAGTGGCAGCAAGTTCTCCCGTATGGTGGTGGTTTTTGTTTGGGGGGCGAGTGCAGGGTAATTCATTAGCAAGACATTCCACTGTTGAAGTTTTTTTGTAAGGTTCTGGGTTCAGTGCTGGGATCCAGCTGTGGGTCTGAGGTGGGTTTGGAAGGAGCTTTTTGGCCGACTGTCCCGTCTGTTCTTTTTGTTACTAACACCTGTGGACGGTGCTAGGTTTGGAGGCGTACTTACTTACCCTCTGCATCTTGCTGTGGTTCTTCTGCTTGACCGGGAAGCAGACAGTGGTCTGACGTTTGGCGGGCCAGAGTTCGCTGGCTGGAGGTTCCAGGAGCGAGAGAAAGCCGTGCTTCTGGGTGACTTGCTGAGGTTCTAGAATAGGAAGGATGCCTTGGCTTGCAGAAGGAGAATGTAATCCGTTCAGAATGTCCAGGCTGGAGTGCGGGCCGAGTCTTTCCAAAGTCCTGCCTTGCCTGTTGGGCTTCTCCTGTGTCTCGTTTACCATTACACCTTCTGGCGTCCTGGAAGCTGGCTGCCGTGGGTCCTCCTCTGGAGGAATGAAGAAATGAATGATACAGACAGACACCGCCCCCCCACTCTCCCCGCCGAGACAGGTCTCCTCTGTAACATGGACCTAAACCGCAAGGAGGAGACTTCCATCCAGGAACTGAAGCCCTCAAGACTGAGGGGGGAAGGCCCACCCAGTTATCCTGTGGTGTCGGCCAAAATCCGCAGTAAATGAGGAAGGAAACAAGGGTCTAGTGGTTGGAAAGACTTGGAAGCAGGAATGTGCCATTTGCCTCCTTTAAAGCTGCCTTCCTGCTGATGGCGGGGGCTGGAGGGTGGGGTGGGCAGTGCCCCTGCCGGCCCCAGGCCGCCCTCACGTGTCAGGTGTCACCTCAGCAAGATCCAGAGGCTCACGTCCTGGCTCCTCCACGGGCTGCTGGGGTAAGTTGACTTACCTGCCCGCAAGGCCTGGGTCTCTGCTTTCGTACTGGGACGCGGGCACCTCACCAGCTGCGTGGGTTGTTGTGGAGCCTAGCACAGCAACTTCCGGAGCTCCAGGTCACTCCTGCCAAGCAGGGCTGTCGGTGGCACTGCTCCTAGAACCGAAACTGTCCACAGTGGGTTGGGCCTTTGGAACACTCCCCACCCCCAACCACCCCCACCAAAGAACAGTGTGGCAAGCCGTGGGTTTTGGGGTCTGCGGGAGCCTCCCCACCTGTCGCCCTTCTCGGGAACCCCAGCGACCCACCTGGTCCCCTCAGCTCTCTGCCCAGATGCTTCAGGGCCCGACTTCCAGGCTTGCCTCACCAGCGGTCATCAGCCGACCCTCAGGGATGTAGCAAACCACCGCTCTGCCAGTGCTGTGGGGAGAACGGAGGGGCTCCTGCAGGGAGAAGCGCCTGGAACTGCGGCCCCAGAGCTTGCCTGGCCGCGTGGTCCAAATGCAGGTCAGGTAGTCCTCCGATCGGAGCTGTCCGAGAAAACGCCCCTCCGCCCCCGTCCGCAGCCAGGTGTGTGCCGCATGGCAGCCTTCCCAAAACGTAGTATGAATTTTAAAAATTTGTTTATTTTTGTTTCTCAACCACTTTATAATGTATTTTTTAATTTATTTTGTAATGTCTTGTTTTTAAGTATTGCTGCTATCCTTGTTATCCTTCCCACTGTTTTTATTGCTCATTTATTTTGTGAAAGTTGTACACTAAATGTTCTGTTTTATGTCAAAATCAAAAGTATTTAAAGAAATACTAGTTCTATTTAATGTGGTTATAGAACCAGCTGGAAACACAAAACAAACAGTGATTGTACAGCAGGCTGGACCCCGGCGGTCAGGTTCATTTTGTTACATATGCAATAAACTCACAACTTTACATTTTTGGCGTCTGTTATTTGGTGTGGAACAGCTTTTTTTTTTTTTTTTTTTTTTACATCCCATAAGACAGGAAGTCAGTGGTCTGGCAAGGGTCTTCTAAAGAAAAGGGGCAAACTTACAGTTAGAATTGTAGGAGAGATTGATAACACTTTGGAAAACAGTGGAGGGTCCTCAAAAAACTAAAAATAGAGCAATCCCACTCCTGGGCATATATCTGAAAAAAAGCAAAAACACCAATTCGAAAAGATACATGCACCCCCATGTTCATAGCAGCATTATTTACAATAGCCAAAATATGGAAGCAACCTAAGTGTCCATCAACAGATGAATGGATAAAGAAGATGTGGTACATAGATATATAAAATATACATATATATAATGGAATACTACTCAGCCATAAAACAAATTTTGTGCCACAACTGCTGAGCCTGCACCCCACAACTACTGAAGCCCTCGTGCCTAGAGCCCATGCTCCGCAACAAGAGAAGCCACCACAGTGAGAAGCCCACGCACTGCAACGAAGAGGAGACCCCGCTCGCCACAACTAGAGAAAGCCTGCACGCAGCAACGAAGACCCAACGCAGCCAAAAATAAAATTAAAAAATAATAATAAAAAAAAGAATGCATGGTCTAGTGCAAAAATAATAATGATGTATTGTGGAGTTAGTATCATATATAGAAATAAAATATGTAACAATAGCACCAAGGATGGGGGGTAGAAATGGAAGTCTACAGTTGTAAGATTCTTACATTATAGGTGAAGTATAATATTTGAAGGTAGACAGGTAGGTTCATGAATATAGTAACTAGATAATTCACTAAGAAGAATACATGTTATGCAAAAATATAAAAAAGAATAACATAACTAGGTTGTGTCACACACAGTTGTTTTATCATATTAAAATTATGAGGCATGGGGTAAAAATGGTCCTGAATTTTATTTGGTGGTGTTTTATTTAAGCTTTTTTATCTATACATATACATGATATAGGCCCACACTTTTTTTTCTTTTTGGACTCTTCATTAGATTTTGGAATTAGATATAAGCTACAGGTGAAAAATATCTTACACTATTTTAGTGATAAGGAATCTCATATAGCCATGAGATGTTTAGACTAGTATTTCCCAAACTTTTCTGTTTTATAGACCAGTAAAATATACTTACCAGATAAAAATCATCTGTATCACCAACATATCATTTAAAAAGGACATTTAACATCAAAACTTTTCACAATAAAAGACTATTGTTTTGGTTGTCTTTTATGAAGACCTCACTTTGGTGCACTGATTTTTCTAATGATGGGTGAAAACTTCAGCACCAGCTCACAGTGGCTCATAATCCAGTGTTTGTTACCCGTGGTTCTGACCTCCTCTCCCCTCCATCCCAGTTAGCTGGTTCATTAGCCAGAGGTGCCCCAGGTGCCCGTCGAAATACTCCTTGGTCCCTCCTGAAGAATCCACCACCTGTGCAGACTGTCTCCTGGTTCGCTCCTGTCTTTTTCCATGTTTCTCAAGTCCCACCTTTTCCTCAAGACCCAACTTACATCTTTTATTCTATCCCCCCATGATCCTCTTTTTTAAGTGAAGCATTTCAGAGAGCTCTTACTTGGTTCTTATCATTCCTTCAAGAAACTAGACCGAAGCCTATCTTTTCATACTTTTTACCACGTTTGTCCAACAACTAAAATGGTTTTTTTCCAAAGAAAATTTTTGCCAACACTATTTTAAAATAAATGGTTTTCTTCCTGATTAAAAACAAACCAAAAAACTGCTAACACTAAAAAATGAATTTAGCAAAGTTGCAAGATAGAAAATCAACAAACAAAACCCAACTGTGTTTCTATAATGCTAACAATGAACAATCTGAAAAAGAAATTAAGAAAACAATTCCATTTATAGTAGCATCAAAAAGAATAAAATAGGAATAAACTTAACCAAGGAAATAAAAGACTTGTACACTGAAACTATAAAACTATAGGGGCTTCCCTGGTGGTGCAGTGGTTGAGAATCTGCCTGCTAATGCAGGGGACACGGGTTCGAGCCCTGGTCTGGGAGGACCGACCCCCCATGCTGTGAAGCAACTAGGCCTGTGAGCCACAACTACTGAGCCTGCACGTCTGGAGCCTGTGCTCTGCAATAGGAGAGGCCGCGATAGTGAGAGGCCTGCGCACCACGATGAAGAGTGGCCCCTGCTTGCCACAACTAGAGAGAGCCCTCGCACAGAAACGAAGACCCAACACAGCAAAAATAAAATAAATAAATAATAATTTTAAAAAACATTAAAAAAAAACCCTATAAAGTGAAAGAAAGGAGACACAAATAAATGGAAAGACACTCTGGGATCATGAGTAAGAAGACTTACTAATGTTAAGACATCATTACCCAAAATGATCTACAGATTCAAACACAAACCTATATAAAAATCCCAACAACGCTTTTGCAGAAATAGAAAAATCCACCCTAAAACTCACATGGAATCACAGCGGTCCCCAACTGGCCAAGACAATCTTAAAAAGAACAATTGGGGGCTTCCCTGGTGGCGCAGTGGTTGAGAGTTCGCCTGCCGATGCAGGGGACACGGGTTGGTGCCCCAGTCCGGGAAGGTCCCACGTGCCATGGAGCAGCTGGGCCCGTGGCCCATGGCCGCTGGGCCTGCGTGTCCGGAGCCTGTGCTCCGCAACGGGAGAGGCCACAGCGGTGTGAGGCCCACATACCGTGAAACAAAAAGAAAAAAAAAAAAAAAGAACAATTTGGTGGGTGGTCTCACACTTCCTGATTTCAAAATTTACTGCAAAGCTACAGTAATAAACATAGTATGATGCTGCCAAAAAGGCAGACATACAGACCAATGGAATAGAATACAGAACCCAGAAATAAACCCTTGTATGTGGCCAAATGACTTTTGACAAGGGTGCCAAGATTACTCAGTGGGAAAGGACAGTCTTTCAACAAATGTTGCTTGGAAAACCAGATATCCACATGTGAAAGAAAGAAGCTGAACCCCTACCTCACACCATGTATAAAAATTAACTCAAAATGGATCAAAGACATAAATGTAAGAACTAAAACTATAAAACTCTTAGAAGAAACACTTGGAAAAGCTTCACGACATTGGATTTGGCAATGATTCCTTGGATGTGAAATGAAAAAGCACAGGCAACAAAAGAAAAACTAGATAAATTGAACTTAATAAACATTTAAACCTTGGGCAAGAAAGGACACTACCAACAGAATGAAAGGGCAACCCAAAGAGTGGGAGAAAATATCTGTTAAGTCATGTGTCTGATAAGAGCTTAATATCCAGAATATATAAAGAACTCCTACAACTTAAAAAAAACAATGAACAATGGATTTGAATTTGTATTTCTCCAAATAAGATACAAATGGTCAACAAACTCATGAAAACATGCTCAACATCACTAATAATGAGGGAAATGCAAACCAGTCCCTCAATGAGACAGATACTGCTTTACACCCATTAGGATGGTTCTTATAAAAAGAAAAGGTTTTTTTTTTTTTTTTTTTTTTAAATCAGAAAACAAGTGTTGGCAAGGATGTGGAGAAATTGGAACACTTGTGCACTGCTGGTGGGGATGTAAAATGGTGCAGTCACTCTGGAAATCTATATGGAGGTTCTTCAAAAAATTAAAAATAGAACTACCTTATGTAATCCAGAAATTCCACTTCTGTATATATTCCCCAAAGAATTGAAAGTTGGGAGCTGAACAGGTATTTCGACTCCCCTCAAAAGAGCCACATTCATTCCAGCATTATTCACGATAGCCAAACGATGAAAGCAACCCAAGTGCCCATCAATGGATGAATGGGTAAAGAAAATGTGATATATATACACAGTGCAACATTATTCAGCCTTAAAAAGGAAGGAAATTCTGTCACATGCTACAACATTATGCCAAGTGAAATAAGCCCGTCACCAAAGAACAAATATCCTGTGATTCTTATGTAAGATTACCAGAGTAGTCAAATTCATAGAGATAGAAAGTAGAGGGGTTTTGCCTGCAGCTGGCGGAGAGGAGGAGGGGGAGACAGTGTTTAATGGGAACAGAGTTTTTGTTTGGGATGATAAAAAAAAGTTCTGGAGATGGAAGGTGGTGACGGTTGCACAACGATGTGAATGTACTCAATGCCACTGCACTGTACACATAAAAATGGTTAAAATGGTAAATTCTGTTATATATATTTTACAGTTAAAAAGAAGTCTAATAATCGTACTAACTTTGAAACAGTGACTGGAGAATCAGAGGCATATACCATGTGTGGCTCCCCACACGACCTCTTTCTCTGACCTTCCTTGGTTCCTGAGGACCCAGGTCCCAGCAGTGCCACATTCGGGGAAGAATGCAGAGGCTCCTGGTCACTGAAGCACTGGCTCAGGACTCCCAACTCCGACTTCCAGGCAGCACTCGGGAGATGCTGGGTCTCCAGTGGGGAACTCTCTCCTGCCCTGGCTCTTCGGAGGCTGGTTTTCCTAGAAACCAGGGTCAGTGCCTGGGACACAGTGTGGGCGAGCCTGGCACGGAATCCGGGCCCTTCTCACCAGGATACCGCCTCCAGACTCCCAACTATCGAGGCTAAGAAACAAATGTTCCCTTCACCCAACCACCATCCACACATCTATGCAACCACCAGGCTCCACGCCAACTCTCCAAGCGCACAAGGGCAACTCAGTGGCTTGTTTCAATTGAGTCCTGACCCCGGCTCGCGAGACCCTGTTACACAGTGAGGACTGTCAGATGGGCATCTTCCCCGTCCAGCCTGACGGCACGATGACACCTGTCATTTTAGATACAGGCTTCTGTCATTCTGCAATCCAAGATGCTTTCTCACAAAAACAGCCAAGTATTTGTAAAATAACTCATAATTAGCTCCAAAGAAAGAATAGGAGAGGGACTTCCGTGGTGGCGCAGTGGTTAAGAATCCGCCTGCCAATGCAGGGGACACGGGTTCAAGCCCTGGTCCGGGAAGATCCCACATGCCGCGGAGCAACTAAGCCCGTGCACCACAACCACTGAGCCTGCACTCTAGAGCCCGTGAGCCACAACTACTGAGCCTGCGTGCCGCAACTACTGAAGCCTGTGCACCTAGAGCCCGTGCTCCGCAACAAGAGAAGCCACCGCAGTGAGAAGCCCGCACACCGCAACAAAGAGTAGCCCCCGCTCGCTGCAACTAGAGAGAGCCCGCGTGTGGCAACGAAGACCCAACACAGCCAAAAAATAAATAAATAAATTTATGAAGGAAAAACAAAAAAAGAAAGAATGGGAGAGTCCAGTCAATTGGGCAAAACCCAGCCCCTCGGCCTCCATCTGTGCTCCAGGGTGCAGCCTCGGGGGCCAGAGTCAAGCTGGATGAGGTTTAGGCTGTTCCTCCACGACTGGCTCTGGGACTCTGGACCGTGGAGGAGCTGCTTGCTCACCCTGAGCTGCACCTCTCTGTGCAGTGGAGGGGCTGTGGGCCCACCTGTTTCCCAGGACTGGAGACCAGCACGGTGACCTCAAGGTGTAGCCATCAGTCCCACCCACCCCAAATGTGCTGGCACCCCATGGTATCCCAGCGCCACCAGTCTCAAGCTTTCGCTGCTTCTAGCACGTTTGTTTACGCCCCCTGGACTGGACTTGTGGTGAGGTTTGGGTGAACTCAGCTGCAGGCTTCACCCTGTGCTAGCCTGGGACACTGGGGTACAGGGCAGGCCTGGGGGTCGAGGGCCCCGGCCCCGAGGGGGCCTTGCTCTCTGGGCCCTGAGCTGTTCAGAGGCTGTCCTCCTCACTGCACATGTGGTACACTTCCCAAAGGGGCGAGTCCTTCTAAATTCAGAATCATAACTTTAAGGTCACAACCCCTTCCTCCGTCCTGCCTCAGTTTCTCGTCCTGCTGACAGCACGGCCTGCACTGGGGGACCGTCCCTCCAGTGTTTTCCAGGGCAGGGCTCTGCTGCTTGGTTCACTCCGTACCTGAGGTGCCGATGGAGGGCCTGAAGGCCAACGAGCCGGTGGAGCTGAGGCGAGGGGTGGGGCTCCAGGCACCAGGAACAGCCCCGTCGGGGACGCAGGTCCGGGATGAGGCCTCTGGGCGTCTCCCCTTCACACACAGGTTACACAGCAGCAGCCCTGCAACACGTGAACACAGCTGAAGGGACCAGATCCCTGGGCATCTCTGACGCCATCAGTCAGGACCAGCACTTCTGGTCAGCATCACAGCACATGCCGAGTGGTTCAGACCCAAGTCCCAGCCGAGACCCTGCCTGGACGCATGTGACCGTCACCGTGGAACCACAATGGGGCATAGGCCGCGCTGGCCTGGGGCCCTGAGGGGCAGAGGGAACACCTCACAGAAACAACTCATCCTTTTATAAAATATTTATTCTAAAAAAATCACACTGTACAAATTCAGATAGAACATTCTCAAGGCTCATATTTATAAAAATGTGAACAGACTGGAGTTAACGAACAAACCTTCGTTGCTTCTTTCTAAATTAAGAAGGAAAAAGTGTTCCTTTTTTCCAAGTACAGTGACAGCAAATGTCTAGAAGACATCCAAAGAGCCAGCCTGTAAAGTAAGGTTCACCGCCAGCTCTCCAGTTCTGTTTCCCCAGAGGAATCCGACTCCGAACGCAGGGGGAGTGGGCGGCCCTTGGGGCCCCGGGCCTCATCCATCCAGTCAGCTGCTCAGTGAGGCTCCCGAGGCTGGTTACGTACAGTGTAGAAGTTTGTGCTCAGAGAAAATCCAACACAGTTTGTTCATAATTTCCTGTTCTCTAACGAAGTGGGTCTTCTGTACACTTGTTACAAAGTTCTGTACAAAAGCACGAAGCTCCTGGGAGGTATAACTTCTGAAAGTTAAAAATGACGACACAGAAGCGTTTTCTACAGTTCAATCTGTACATTCACACGGAGGGAGGAACTCAATAAAAAAGAATTCATAAATCCCCCACCAGGGAATCCTGGCTTCTTTAAAGGTTACTTTAAAAGCTGTGGGTAAGTCCAGCTCCCACCTCGAATGGCCTCACCTTCCTGACGCTCATCCCCCTCCAACTATGAGGGGAACAACCGCCCTCCCGGCCAACCGCGGCCGAGCTCACAGCCAGGGGTGCCAGGCGGGATCCATGCGGCACAGGTTGTCCAGGCTGTTGGCGGCGGCCACCAGGGTGTTCACTTTGCTCTCCCCGCCCTCGAACTGCGCAAGGTTGTGCAGGCGGGTCATGATGGCCGTGACGGCCTTCTGGACGAGGGAGACCAGCTGCTGGCTGTCCATGTTCTCGGGCTGCCCGGCGGCTGACAGAGGAGATGACGTGTCCTCCTGCGTCTTTTTGTGCCAAGCGATGATCTCGTCCCGAAGCACGGTTTTCAGGATGCCGTCCACCTGGGAGGGGAGAGAACAGGACGGTCCACACTTAACCTACAACAGCCCCGAGGGCGGCTCCCCAGTGAGTGAGGGGGCTCAGCCATGGCGGCCGACGGGCCATCAGCCTCAGCACCCGGGGCCAGGCACCACAGGCACGCTGGTGGGGTCACTGCAGCCAGACACGCATGATGACACCCCGTGGATTCTAAGCTGAGGAAAGAGGGAGGGGGAGGGAGGGAGGGGCCCGTGGCTGCCGCTCCCCCTGGGGTCAGGGCACTGTGGGAACTGGGTCCACAGGGAGGGAGGTGGCGGCCGCAGCAGGAAGGTGAGAAGCACCCGGGAGAGGGGACTGGAGGAGAAGGGCCGGGGACCCGGAGGCCAGCGGTGGCACTGACGTCACTGACAGGACGGCGTGCCCACGACAAACACACCGTGCGCAGGTCCTCCTGAGCCACAACATGGGACCGCAGCCCATCGCCACCATCAAAGGACGCGGGAGCTTCGTGAGGCCCCAGGGCTGCTTCACGGCAACTTCGACTGACATGCTGAGGGTTTTATTCTGTGTTACTTGGCCCCAACAGAATGTGTTTTTAAAGGAGATTCCCACACAGCATGGTCTCTATATTAGCCTAACGTAAAGGCAGTCACTACATTTGGGCCCAGAGTTTGGAGAAGGCCCAGTTCCCTCCTGTCTACACCAGCTCAGACTGTGCAGAGTAACTCCCGGTGTTTTTCCCAGTCGTAACAGGTCTTTAATATATGGAGGGCCTTCTTCACTCTTTCTGAAGTTTTCAATTAAATGCCACTCTAAGGATTACCCTGATTGCATAGAAACAATTGTTCTGAGAACTTCATATTTCAAGCCTTAAGCCAAAGTGGATAAAGTGCACTGCTGTTCCCTGCATTAGAGCAGACTCCTTTCTCTAGAAGGAACCGTAGGGCTCTTTGTTCTCACTCATATTCATAACAGCTCATCACTATATCCCACAGCAGCCCACATTGATGGGCATGTGCAACCGAAGATTAAAAAGAGCACAAAGTTCTGGTTGACAGTTAAGAGATTATTCCGTAATGTACAACGTGTTCTATGTAAGTGTTTTGCGAAAGCAACTGGTGTCGGAAGCCTTCTCTAGACAAAAACTGCTTATCTGGGAAAACAACAAACAAACAAATAGTAGTACAGCTGGTCTCAGAAATTAAAAGAAAAAATAAAGTAAATTGTGTTCCATCCCCAACTGTGGAGAGACAGGATCAGGGTGAGAATGAGCTGCATTTGAATCCCTGTCTGTCCTCCCCGAGCACAGCGCCGGGTGCAGAGTGTCACAGCCCTGGCATGGCCAAGGGCATCTGCCACGTGGCCTCTCACGGGGGGGGGGTTCTGCCTCACGTGTCATGTCTGTTTAGGGCCTGTCACCGTAGCCCCAGTAAGACAGGAGCCATCCAACAAGGACACACCTGCCCTCTTAAGCAGAAAGGTTTGCAAAATGAGAAACTGAAGGTAGCTATAAAATGGAGTAAACAAAACCGACACACAGAGGTAGTAGCTGGGGAAATTATCCAAGAGAGGCTTCTAGATTGCTCTTTGTAAACTGGGTTCAGCATCCTAAACACTCATGGACAGAGAACGTTTTAAACCCCTTTTCCCCAGTGAACGCACTGTGAATGCACAGCAGCAACAGCTCTTCCCTCCTCCTGCCTTGTCTGCAGATCAGGGGCTCCTGTGAGCCCACCACGTGCAGAGTTATCCAGTCTGTGCTCCTCACAAGACGACCCCTTACCTACCTTGAAGTTGGGCTGGGCGAAGCACCGGGCGACAGCGATCATGGATGCGGTCAATGGGCCAGAGACACCGATGGTGGTCAGAAACTCAGAAATGTTGGGTGTGAGGCGAAAAGGGACAGGACGGTTGGCATCTAAGTCTCCGGTTGCATCGTTTATGTCAAATCGAAAGTAGGCCACGTTCAGTTTGCCGGTGTCCTAAAGTTCAGAAGGAGATGCTTTATTTAGAAACTTAAACAGTAGGACGCAGATGCTACAGGAGGGCTGGCTGCTCACATCAGGTTACCTGAGCGATCTGCAGCATCTCGGGGTTGAGCCTATTGAGATGCAGGACGAACTCCGCAAAGCCAATGAGCGCGAGCTGGATGGTGAACATCTTGCGGAAGGTCCAGTAGTCGGTGGCGTTGGGGAAGGTGTGCAGAGCCCACTCCTTAAGCATGCTGCGTGGCACCATGTTGCTCTGAACTTCCTTGAGGATGTCTCGAAGGACCTGGAATGACACATCACTCCATGACTCTCCCATCTAATTCACTTATTTTTTTCCTTCAAAAAGAAAACTCTCATACTGTAATTTCTTTCTTGCTTAGCGCCACTTGAGTGAACTTTGCTGACAAATACATATGCAGTGTCATTTGACTAATCATGAGGATGCACAAAATTGGCCAATTTCCCTCCAAGGTTCCATGTCTTATGCCCAAAGCAACAATGGAGCTCTGTGAATAAAAGCCTCAGCTGCATGATGTGTAATGATCTGTTTCACCAAGAATTTAGGTAATTAGCTGAGTACTATAACTCACCAACTATAGAATATACCAGGCCGATGAACAAAAGATCAAAAGAATAGTTGGATACTTTGTAACCAAGAATATTAAAGACAAAAGTTTTATAAACTGAAGGAGCTAGTCCTAAAATGAGATTAGATGTTACAGAACACTTTAAACTGAATTCTGCACTAGAAGACTCACAACACTGCTTCAAACATCACATATTTAGAGATGGTCTCCAAAAAGAGTTCGTTGAGTTAATTTGGCTCCTGTTAGACCAACTGGTAAGGGTACACAGGTCTCTTCTGGGCTAAGTCACACCCACGTGCTCTGAATAACCACTAGTACGCAGGCCGTGAGCAACCAAGAACCATGCAGACCTCCAATCACGCATTGTTTCTGTTCATTTCATCAGCAAAATGGAAAGAAGCCCTTCTGAGATAGCAGAATGAGGACTTCCAAAATCTACTGCTCCATAAATGCAATAAGAACACTGGCAAAAACCATCAAAACAAACTTTTCCAGAACTCTGGAAATTAAAGGTTTGCAACAATCTGAGCAACTTTTATTCAAGAAAAAGAAGGCTGAATCTTAGTGAGAACAGTGAGCTTTGTGGCAGTTTAATTGTCCTATTCCCATCCCTTCCTCCCCAGCTCCACAGTGGCCCTGAAAACGAACAGCCTTGCATCCTCGGCAGCTGTAAAAACAAGCAGGCTAACAGCCACTGGAGTGGGCAGAATCAGTGTGGTGACCCCAGAAAGGCCTGATCCCCAGAGGATGGTCACTGGTGACCTGTCAGCAGCTTCTGGAAAAAAAACCCCATTTACTGGGCTTGTCTGTTTGAACTCAGAGCACACAAGAGGGCGGCCAGACCAGGGACAAGCTGGGGAGTGAGACGATGTGGGGGCTTTGAAAAGCTCCACCACATTCCTGGGAACCCTGAAGGCCAGCCTCGTGCTCATGAGAAACCTCAGAAGGTCCACGCTCTCACTTCTGGTTGACAGCGAGATTCTGCACAAGCAGGTGGTGAAGGCTATGGCAGAGTTGTGAGCTACCCGCCCTGCCCGCCCACACACACACAGACACACACACAGGGGCCTGCAGAAAAGGCTGAAAACTTATTGATTCAAGGCATTTAAGAAAATCTCTGTATGTGATTGGCTCAAGACGGCAGAGTAGAAGGACGTGCTCTCACTCCCTCTTGTGAGAGCAACAGAATCACAACTAACTGCTGAACGATCACCGACAGGAAGACACTGGAACTCACCAGAAAAGATACCCACATCCAAAGACAAAGGAGAAGGCACAATGAGACGGTAGCAGGGGCGCAATCACAATAAAATCAAATCCCATAACTGCTGGGTGGGTGACCCACAAACTGGAGAACACTTATACCACAGAAGTCCACCCACTGGAGTGAAGGTTCTGAGACCCACATCAGGCTTCCCAACCTGGGGTCCAGCAACGGGAGGAGGAATTCCTAGAGAATCAGACTTTGAAGGCTAGCAGGATTTGATTGCAGGACTTTGACAGGACTGGGGAAACAGAGACTCCACTCTTGGAGAGCACACACAAAGCAATGTGTGCATCAGGACCCAGGGGAAGGAGCAGTGACCCCATAGGAGACTGAACCAGACCTACCTGCTAGTGTTGGAGGGTCTCCTGCAGAGGTGGGGGGTGACTGTGTCTCACTGTGAGGACAAGGACACTGGCAGCAGAAGTTCTGGGAAGTACTCCTTGGCGTGAAACCCTCCCAGAGTCTGCCATTAGCCCCACTCGGGTAGGCTCCAGTGTTGGGTCGCCTCAAGCCAAACAAACAACAGGGAGGGAACACAGCCCCACACATCAACAGACAAGGGGATTAAAGTTTAATTGAGCTCAGCCCACCAGAGCAACAGCCAGCTCTACCCACCACCAGTCCCTCCCATCAGGAAACTTGCACAAGCCTCTTAGATAGTCTCATCCACCAGAGGTCAGACAGCAGAAGCAAGAAGAACTACAATCCTGCAGCCTGTGGAACAAAAAACACATTCACAGAAAGATAGACAATATGAAAAGGCAGAGGGCTATGTATGAGATGAAGGAACAAGATAAGACGCCAGAAAAACAACTAAATGAAGTGGAGATAGGCAACCTTCCCGAGAAATAATTCAGAATAATGATAGTGAAGATGAGCCAGGACCTCGGAAAAAGAATGGAGGCAAAGATCGAGAAGATGCAAGAAATGTTTAACAAAGACCTAGAAGAATTAAAGAACAAACAAACAGAGATAAACAATACAATAACTGAAATGAAAACTACACTAGAAGGAATCAATAATAGAATAACTGAGGCAGAAGAACGGATAAGTGACCTGGAAGACAGAATGGTGGAATTCACTGCTGAGGAACAGAATAAAGAAAAAAAAATGAAAAGAAATGAAGACAGCCTAAGAGACCTCTGGGACAACATTAAACCCAACAATATTCGCATTACAGGGGTCCCAGAAGGAGAAGAGAGAGAGAAAGGACCTGAGAAAATATTTGAAGAGATTATAGTCGAAAACTTCCCTAACATGGGAAAGGAAATAGCCGCCCAAGTGCAGGAAACACAGAGAGTCCCATACAGGATAAACCCAAGGAGAAACACACTGAGACACACAGTAATCAAATTGGCAAAAATTAAAGACAAAGAAAAATTATTGAAAGCAGCAAGGGAAAAACGACAAATAACATACAAGGGAACTCCCATAAGGTTAACATCTGATTTCTCAGCAAAAACTCTACAAGCCAGAAGGGAGTGTCATGATATACTTAAAGTGATGAAAGGGAAGAACCTACAACCAAGATTACTCTACCCAGCAAGGATCTCATTCAGATTCGATGGAGCCATCAAAAGCTTTACAGACAAGCAAAAGCTAAGAGAATTCAGCACCACCAAACCAGCTCTACAACAAATGCTAAAGGAACTTCTCTAAGTGGGAAAAACAAGAGAAGAAAAGGACCTACAAAAAGAAAAACCCCAAAACAATTAAGAAAATGGTAATAGGAACATACATATCGATAACTACCTTAAACGTGAATGGATTAAATGCTCCAACCAAAAGACACAGGCTTGCTGAATGGATACAAAAACAAGACCCATATATATGCTGTCTACAAGAGACCCACTTCAGACCTAGGGACACATTCAGACTGAAAGTGAGGGGATGGAAAAAGATATTCCATGCAAATGGAAATCAAAAGAAAGCTGGAGTAGCAATACTCATATCAGATAAAATAGACTTTAAAATAAAGAATGTTACAAGAGACAAGAAAGGACACTACATAATGATCAAGGGATCAATCCAAGAAGAAGATATAACAATTATAAATATATATGCACCCAACATAGGAGCACCTCGATACATAAGGCAACTGCTAACAGCTATAAGAGAGGAAATCGACAGTAACACAATAATAGTGGGGGACTTTAACACCTCACTTACACCAATGGACAGATCATCCAAAATGAAAATTAATAAGGAAACACAAGCTACAAATGACACAATAGACCAGACAGATTTAATTGATATTTATAGGACATCCCATCCCAAAACAGATTACACTTTCTTCTCAAGTGCACATGGAACATTCTCCAGGATAGATCACATCTTGGGTCACAAATCAAGCCTCAGTAAATTTAAGAAAACTGAAATCATATCAAGCGTCTTTTCTGACCACAACGCTATGAGATTAGAAATGAATTACAAGGAAAAAGACGTAAAAAACACAAACACATGGAGGCTAAACAATACGTTACTAAATAACCAAGAGATCACTGAAGAAATCAAAAAATACAGACAAATGACAATGAAAACATGATGATCCAAAACCTATGGGATGCAGCAAAAGCAGCTCTAAGAGGGAAGTTTATAGCTATACAAGTCTACCTCAAGAAACAAGAAAAACTGCAAATAAACAATCTAACCTTACACCTGAAGAACTAGAGAAAGAACAAACAAAACCCAAAGTTAGCAGAAGGAAAGAAATCATAAGATCAGAGCAGAAATAAATAGAAACAAAGAAAACAATAGCAAAGATCAATAAAACTAAAAGCAGGTTCTTTGAGAAGATAAAACAAAATTGATAAACCATTAGCCAGACTCATCAAGAAAAAGAGGGATGGGCTTCCCTGGTGGCGCAGTGGTTGAGAGTCCGCCTGCCGATGCAGGGGACGTGGGTTCGTGTCCCGGTCCGGGAAGATCCCACATGCCACGGAGCAGTTGGGCCCGTGAGCCATGGCTGCTGAGCCTGTGCGTCCGGAGCCTGTGCTCCACAACGGGAGAGGCCACAACAGTGAGAGGCCCGTGTACCACCAAAAAAAAAAAAAAAAAAGAAAAAGAAAAAGAGGGAGAGGACTCAAATCAATAAAATTAGAAATGAAAAAGGAGAAGTTACAACAGACACAACAGAAATACAAAGCATCCGAAGAGACTATTACAAGCAACTCTATGCCGATAAAATGGACAACCTGGAAGAAATGGACAACTTCTTAGAAAGGTATAACCTTCCAAGACTGAACCAGGAAGAAGGAGAAAATAGGAACAGACCAATCACAAGTAGTGAAATTGAAACTGTGATTAAAAATCTTCCAACAAACAAAAGTCCAGGACCAGATGACTTCACAAGTGAATTCTATCAAACATTTAGAGAAGAGCTAACACCCATTCTTCTCAAATTCTTCCAAAAAATTGCAGAGGAAGGAACACTCCCAAACTCATTCTACAAGGCCACCAACCCCCTGATACCAAAATGAGACAAAGATACTACAAAAAAAGAAAGCTGCAGACCAATATCACTGATGAATATAGATGAAAAAATCCTCTATAAAATACTAGCAAACAGAATCCAACAACACATTAAAAGGATCACACACCATGATCAAGTGGGATTTATCATAGGGATGCAAGGATTCTTCAATATATGCAAATCAATCAATGTGATACACCATATTAACAAATTGAAGAATAAAAACCATATGATCGGGCCTCCCTGGTGGCGCAGTGGTTGAGAGTCCGCCTGCCGATGCAGGGGATACGGGTTCGTGCCCCGGTCTGGGAGGATCCCATATGCCGCGGAGCGGCTGGGCCCGTGAGCCATGGCCGCTGAGCCTGCGCGTCCGGAGCCTGTGCTCCGCAACGGGAGAGGCCACAACAGTGAGAGGCCCGCGTACAGCAAAAAAAAAAAAAAAAAAAACCATATGATCATCTCAATAGATGCAGAAAAAGCTTTTGACAAAACTCAATACCCATTTATGATAAAAACTCTCTAGAAAGTGGGCATAGAGGGAACCTACCTCAACATAATAAAGGCCATATATGACAAACCCACAGCAAACATCATTCTCAATGGTGAAAAACTGAAAGCATTTCCTCTAAGATCAGGAATAAGACAAAGATGTCCACTCTCACCACTATTATTCAAAATAGTTTTGGAAGTCCTAGCCATGGCAATCAGAGAAGAAAAAATAATAAAAGGAATACAAATTGGAAAAGAAGAAGTAAAACTGTCACCATTTGCAGATGACATGATACTATAACATAGAGAATTTGCAGATGACATGATACTATAACATAGAGAATCCTAAAGATGCCACCAGAAAACTACTAGAGCTAATCAATCAAGTTGGTAAAGTTGCAGGATAGAAAATGAATGAACAGAAACCTCTTGCATTCCTATACACTAATGATGAAAAATCTGAAAGAGAAATTAAGGAAACACTCCCATTTACCATTGCAACAAAAAGAATAAAATACCCAGGAATAAACCTACCTAGGGAGACAAAAGACCTGTATGCAGAAAACTAGAAGACACTGATGAAAGAAATTAAAGATGATACCAACAGATGGAGAGATATACCATGTTCCTGGATTGGAAGAATCAATATTACGAAAATGACTATACTACCCAAAGCAATCTACAGGTTCAATGCACTCCCTATCAAATTACCAATGGCATTTTTTTACAGAACTAGAACAAAAAATCTTAAAATTTGTATGGAGACACAAAAGACCCTGAATAGCCAAAGCAGTCTTGAGGGAAAAAAGCAGAGCTGGAGCAATCAAGACTCCCTGACTTCAGACTATACTACAAAGCTACAGTAATCAAGACAATATGGAACTGGCACAAAAACAGAAATATAGATCAATGGAACAAGATAGAAAGCCCAGAGATAAACCCACACACCCATGGTCAACTAATCTGAGAAAGGAGGCAACGATATACAATGGAGAAAAGACAGCCTCTTCAATAAGTGGTGCTGGGCAAATTGGACAGCTACATGTAAAAGAATGAAATTAGAACACTCCCTAACATCATACACAAAAATAAACTCAGAATGGATTACAGACCTAAACGTAAGACCGGACACTATAAAACTCTTAGAGGAAAACATAGGACGAACACTCTTTGACATAAATCACAGCAAGATCTTTTTTGATCCACCTCCTAGAGTAATGGAAATAAAACCAAAAATAAACAAATGGGACCTAATGAAACTTAAAAGCTTTTGCATAGCAAAGGAAACCACAAACAAGACGAAAAGACAACCCTCAGAATGGGAGAAAATATTTGCAAACAAATCAATGGACAAAGGATTAATCTCCAAAATATAGAAACAGCTCATGCAGCTCAATATTAAAAAAAACAAACAACCCAATCCAAAAACGGGCAGAAGACCTAAATAGACATTTCTCCAAAGAAGACATACAGATGGCCAAGAAGCACATGAAAAGCTGCTCAACATCACTAATTATTAGAGAAATGCAAATCAAAACTACAATGAGGTATCACCTCACACCAGTTAGAATGGGCATCATCAGAAAATCTACAAAAAACAAATGCTGGAGAGGGTGTGGAGAAAAGGGAATCCTCTTGCACTGTTGATTTGAATGTAAATTGATACAGCCACTCTGGAGAACAGTATGGAGGTTCCTTAAAAAACTAAACATAGAACTACTATATGACCCAGCAATCCCACTACTGGGCATATACCCAGAGAAAACCATAATTCAAAAAGACACACGCACCCCAATGCTCATTGCAGCACTATTTACAATAGCCAGGTCATGGAAGCAACCTAAATTCCTATCGACAGACGAATGGATAAAGAAGATGTGGTACATACATACAATGGAATATTACTCAGCCATAAAAAGGAACGAAATTGGGTCATCTGTAGAGATGTGGATGAATCTAGAGACTGTCATACAGAGTGAAGTAAGTCAGAAAGAGAAAAACAAATATCGTATACTAACGCATATATGTGGAACCTAGAAAAATGGTACAGATGAACTGGTATGCAGGGCAGAAATTGAGACACAGATGTGGAGGACAAATGTATGGACACCAAGGGTGGAAAATGGCAGGGGTGGGGGTGGTGGTGTGATGAATTGGGAGATTGGGATTGACATATATACACTAATATATATAAAATGGATAACTAATAAGAACCTGCTGTATAAAAAAATAAATAAAATTTTAAAATTAAAAAAAAAAAAGAATATCTCTGTAAATCACTGGCTGGCCGCTGGGCTAACTGAGGAGATGCCTCAGTGGCTGCACTTGTGTGAGGAGTGGTCAGGTCCTCTAGGGAGAGTTGATGAGTTTGGTTTTGGATATTCCTCAATGGCATCCTGGAGAGAATTAGCCCAGGAAAGTCACTAAAACGAACAAACAGCAACAACAACGAACCTTGGGGGGAAGGATGTGATTTCTAGAGTTGCCACATTATATTATCCGAAACATCCAGTTTTCAACAGAAAATTATGAGGCATGAAAAGAAGCAGGACAACATGGCCGATACACAGCCAAGAAGGTGAAGTCACCTGTATCAAGTCACTTACACACAGAACATATGAAGAATTCTTAGAATCAACAATAAAAAGACAAATCACCCAATTTAAAAACAAGCAAAGGACCCGAACAGACTTTTCTCCAAAGAAAATACACAAACAGCCAATTAGCAAATGAAAAAATATGCAGCATCACTGGTTATCAACCAAAATGAGTTAGCACTTCACACCCACTAGGATGGCTACAATCAAAAAGACAGACAATACTAAGCACTGGCAAGACTGTGGAGAAATTAGAACCCTCATATATTGCGGTCACTTTGGAAAACAGTTTGGCAGTTCATCAGAATGTTAAACATAAGAGCTACCATATAACCCAGCAATTCTACTCCTAGGTATATATCCAAGAGAAATGAAAACACAGGCCCACACAAAAACATGTACACAAATGTTCACAGCAGCATTAATAATAACAGTATAAACAAGCTAAAGTCTATCAACTCATGAACAGATAAATTAAATGTGTTATATTTATACAAGGGAATAATCAGCAATAAAAAGAAACAAACTACTGACACATGCTACAAAACAGATAACCTTGAGAACATGCTCAATGAAAGAAGCCAGACATTGAAGACCACATGTTGTATGATTCCTATCACATGATGCATCCAGAATAAGCAAATTCACAGAGACGAAAGATCTGTGGTCACCAGGGGTGGGGACAGAGAAGAATAGGGAGTGACTAGTAACAGGTATGAAGTTTTTTTCGGGTGATGAAATGTTTCAAAGATAGATAGTGGTGATGACTAACTCTGTGAATACTGAAAACATTAAATCGTATATCTTAAAGGGGAAATTTTATGGCATGTAAATAATATCCCAATTATAATACCCAAAGGTGTTACAAAAAACTGCAAAGGATGAAGCAGCAGAGTTAATAACAAAACAAACTAGGGGACAAAGACTAAGAAGAGGGAACCAAGCTGGGATTATTTGTATTGTCAGCATCTCCAGCTGGCCCAGCAGGACCCTAGCACTGTTTCTACGCTGGACCAGTCATCAGCTCCATCTTTACAAAGCGACAGGGCATTCTGAGGTAGCTGTGTATTTGCAGATGGGAGGTGCTGGCTTCCACACTGTCAAAGGTACATGCAGCCTGAAGAATCCAATCCATTCATCTCCCACAAACATCCCAAAACTGCCCATGCTCCACAGAGGCCAACCAGAACAGAGGAATCCCACCTGCCTAACTGGCAAGAAGGTGGAGGCTTACACAAGACCCTGTGCCCTGAGCACTGCCGCGGTGGGTGAAACGAGCACCTGTGTGGGCTCCATCCACCTAAACCAAGGCCTCTGGGACCCAGATTAATGTAGACCAGTCCCCGGGAGAACAGAGGCAAGTCACAGCTTCCAGCTCTGGGGTGTCTCTCCTAGAAACCGTGAGGCCCTCTCGGGAAACACAGGAAGGACGCCAGAGGCATCCAGAGAACGGCCCAAAGTGCTGCATTTTGGTGACGCAGACAATCCTGGATAAAACCTTCTCATCCAGGGGCCACCCCTGCCCTGCTATCCATCAAGGGCAGGAACCTGCAGATGGAGAGGGACCTTCGTCCACCTGACGGGTGCAGCCAAGAGCTGTCCAGGACTTGGCGGGGGGCACTGTGCTGTCACCCTAGGCGACAAAAACAGCCGGCCTGACGTTTCAGGGTTCCCCACTTTCTGTATTTTAGAATGTACATGTGGTACAAAGACTGTGTGGTACCTTAAGGCCTTGCAGCAAACCAGACAAATGTGAACACTATGTGGGGAGACAGCCTCCCATCACCTAGACCTGGTTTGTTGGCCAAATGAACCTGCCATAAAGTTACTTTTAAAATTCTGATATCTGGGCCTCTCTGCAAGTGCAGGTAAAGGACTACGAGGCTCTGCAAGGTTGAAACGTACCTCTCTGTCCTGTTACAACAAATGGTCTGTGGCAAATGCCCCTTCACCAAGGCCCACGGCCACCTCACCAGTCCAACTGGACCCCCTGCCCAGCCCCGGCCCCGGTGCCCCCGCACCTGGTGGCTGGCCTGCGTCCCGCGCGCCTGCACGGTGGCCAGGCGGTCGTAGTAGCGGGAGATGGGGTTGTCGTGCTCGATGCCCTTCTTGGCACAGCGCTGCTTGTAGATCTCCACCAGGGAGAGTGAGGATGGGTTGTCCTCCACCAGGCGCATCTGTGGGGACACGGCCACCACGCGCGGGACTGAGGAGAGAGGGGAGAGATAGGCAGATGAGAGTGGGGCCCACAGGCCAGCGCTGGGGCAGAGGCGAGGGTGAAGCTGGGAGAGCCCGGTCACACGGCACGGTGGCCTCAGCCCACGGCCTGAGGCTCCGTCTAGCAGGCCCGTGACCTGCGTTTATGGCACAGGTGACCAGGAAGGCCTCACTAGGCAACCTCACGAGAAGAACAAGGAGGCTGTGCCGCCAAGTGCTCTGGAGCTAAGCGGCGCAGCTCTGAGCCGAGTCTGCTGGCCTGCGGGGGGGCGGCGGGCACACGACACCTGACTTCTAATCGAGAGTTGATTCAATCTAACACCAGTTAAAGAAAGCATGGCCACTGGCCCGCTGCCATGGCTTCGACCCATGAAGAAATTCCTACAGGACTCCAGGGGACGTACATGGACCACCACCTGGAACTAACCAGGAGCTTGTTTCTTTGGAAGCAGTAAAGAACAACCAACTAGCACAGCTGGGACCAACACGGTAGATCACGTTACATACATGTGAAAACGCACACAGCTTTCTACAGACCTTTTTTTTTTTTTTAATATACTTCTTATTTTGGGAATGTTGAACTTAAGGGCAAGAGATTTTAGGTCAGAATAGGCTGGATCACAACTTAGTTAGCAGAAGAAAGTTCCATACAGGACCAGATAATATGCGTTGCAATGGGCTCCTGAACTGGGGATTAATGCTGAAGTGTACCAATCGTTCCCTCCTCTGGGTGGGATTACAGGCAGCTCACCTACACCCCTTACTACAGGCTCACGATTCACCCACAACAACTTGGTTCTGGGAGGACCTCACTCGAGGTTGCTGGTTGCTGCCTGCCTGAGATTTCTGTGGCCTGCCCGGGGCTCCTTGACTCCCAGGCAGCACCTCAGGCGGTGCCCACACACTGCAGGCTGTGTCCCGGAGCCACGTGCCGTGAGCACATGCCCAACAAGCCCTCCGCTCAGCTGGGCGTCGCCAGAGCCTGGGAAGATTCCTGGGGAAGTGAGGAGGGCCGTGTGCACGGGCCCGGGGCATCCTTTTCCAGACAAGTCCTCGTTGGGTGCCCGTCCTGCGGGGAGGAGCCTCAGGCCCCAGGGGTGGAGGTGTCCCCTCCCTCCAGGAGCAGGGCCCGTGCGGGCACCAGCCCTCAGCCTACGGCCTGCCCTCTCCTGGTGGGGCTCAGAGACTCGCAGTTGCTGACGCAGATGGCACAGGCTGCTGGGTGTCGCCATGCAGCCCCTGGGCAGCGCTCGTACCTGTGAAGAATAAGTGCCTCTTGGTGGTTTCCTTCCTCTTTTCCAAGCAGGGGTTGAGCAGGCGGAGCAGCTGCAGCACGCGCTCCTCCCGCCGCGACTCCGTCAGGCAGGCGTCATTCATGACCAGGTATGGGTAGATCTTTCCGTTGTGCCCGCGGATGTACAGCCTCCTGGCTGCCGTGTTGTGCTTCTGCACAATCTCCACCCGGGGCATAAACCTGCCGGGAGGAGTGGACAATCAGACACCAACGCCCTGAGCCCCAACTTCCAAGCCTTTCCTTTGAGAAGAAAATGGAGCTCTACAGAAGCGGCTGCCAGAACCGTCCTGGAAAACAGACTGTACGACATCAGTGGTTTGTCATTTACACCCCACTTCACTGCGACAAGGTACAGGTCGTGCCACAGTATCGGAGGGAAAACGAGAGGAGGAAGAGAAGGCGATGCTGGAAGTTTCAAACAGGCACGCCGAGGGTCCAGCCTCAGCAGCCAGAGACGGGTGCTAACTGGCCCAGGAGTCCAGCAGCCACAAGAGCGCGGGCCCCACTGGCTGGTGCTGGGGCAGAGGACCAGGTGCCCGAGGAGCGAGCGTGGGCTGTGGGCCCGAGCACGCTGACGGCAGGAGGGGGAGGGGGTGGCCAGGACGGGTCAGGTTTGGAGAAAATACCTGGCCATTAAGGGTCGCCCCTTCACAGCTCACTTTACATTTTAAATAAGATGCAACTTGCTTCGCTCTGGTAAATTTGACCATTGTCTGATTATTTTGAATCCTGTGCTTTAAGAGTTTACAGAAGACTGCGAAACTATACTTTGTCAAGTTCCATGGGGATTCAGAAAGGGTTCTTTTGAGAGCAAACACAAGCTTGACTCAAACAAGACACTGAACCCAGTGGTTAGACCAGACCCTTTAAAGGTACTCATATCCCGGAGCAACACTGTGTCCTCTCCCGTTTTGGGGGAAGGAGTGCAGAGGGGAGGGAATTACAGTGTGACCCGCTGGCCAGGTCTGCCTGGGGGTCTGCTGGGGAAGGTTTTGGTGATCCCAGGCCAGGTCAGGTTCACTCACCGAGCGATCTTGATGTAGTAATGTGTCGGCTTTGGCATCAGAAATTCCCCAGGAATTTCTACCTCAGCTGTCTGCGCTGAGAAATTGCTCAAAAACCGGCACTTTTCTTCTATGAGGAAGAATTTTGGAAGTTGCTTGGTTTTAGCCTCCAGAATTTTGATCCACTTTTTCAGTTTAGAAATAAGATTATGAAGCTTCATGGAACCTGGAACACTGAAGTCAAAATCTGCAAAATAAAATATGATTAGAAACATTTTTAGTCATTTGGGCTATTTCTAATTCACTACAAAAACCACAGCTCAAGCACCTCCCAGGTAGGAAACAGACACATCTCACATCTAGTCTGCAGCAAAGCACTGTAAGTCACAGGACGGATATAAATAGCATGGACCCTCAAGGATTAAGTTAAACAAGGTAGCACGTGTTAAGGCCCTCAGCACAGCACGTGGCTACTCCAGCAGTTCTAATCATCACGCCCACGCGTGACCTCAACTGTGTACAGGGTCATCAGTTTTATGAAAGTCAATGTACTTAAAAAAAATATATATTATTTATTTATTTTTGGATGTGTTGGGTCTTCGTTGCTGCACACAGGCTTTCTCTAGTTGTGGCAAGCAGGGGCTACTCTTTGTCACAGTACACGGGTTTCTCATTGCAGTGGCTTCTCTTGTTGTGGAGCATGGGCTCCAGACGCGTGGGCTTCAGTAGTTGTGGCACACAGGCTCAGTAGTTGTGGCGCACGGGCTTAGTCGCTCCGCGGCATGTGGGATCTTCCCGGACCAGGGCTCGAACCCGTGTCCCCTGCACTGGCAGGCGGATTCTTAACCACTGTGCCACCAGGGAAGCCCCTGAAAGTCCATGTACTTTTATTGTGTGGGGTTTTTTTTTTTCACAGCATTTCTCTGGTTTCCCTTTAACTCTAGCATGACTTCACACGAGCAGGTGGCTGGAGAGGTCCCCATGCACCAACACGAGGCGGCAGGTTTCCACCCAGGCTCCCCAGCAGAGCTACGGCAGAGGCCACCCAGCCAGGACGCAGGCAGCTGCACACAGGGGCTGCTCCTTCTCAGCTCTGGATCAGGAAGGTGTTACCAAGCCCAGGCCTGACATTCATGTAATGGATTTTTGTTTGTTACTTTTTGTTAACTTTTATTTTGAAATGAATATAGATTCACAGGAGTGCAAAGAAATGTACAGGGAGGGCCACACACACCTTTCCGAAACCAAGGCATTGGCATAACCCCCAAGGCCGATTCAGATACGTGTCCTGTGTGTGTGCACGCGTGCACGTGTGTCTCCGTGAGATGTCACGTAGGGAGCGCCAAACCAGCACGGTGACCAAGCTGCTCACCGTCCATCACCACAGACGCCCCGATGCCTCTCAGAGCCACAGCCACCTCCTCCCCGCATCCCTGACGCCTGGCTACCGCTACTCTGGTCTCCATCTTGATTATTATGTTATTTCACAAGTGTTTCATAATTAAGCAGCATGCAGCAGGAATCCTTTTGAGATTGGCTTTTTGCAGTCAGCGTAATTTCTTTGAGGTTCCTCTAAGTTGCTGTTAACTCCTCTTTATTTGCTTTATATGAGTATGGAAATACCACACGTTGTGTATCCATTCTCCTCAGAGGGGCATTTGGGTGGACTTCAGTTTGGAGCTATTACAAATAAAGTGGCTGTCAACACTCGGGTGTAAGTTTTTGCTTGTAAATAAGTCTCTGGGATAAATTTAGTGTACTGTTTTGAACTTCCTTCTACCTCCTTAAAGACTTGGAGCTAGTAGCCAATGCATGCAATGTTGCTGGAGATGGAGGGACATCTCTCCTCCACTCTCTAGACCAGAACACAGTGCTAAAACCCAGAGACGGTCCTCCCTGGGGGCACATGACGAGAGGCATTGGACAGCTCTTGATTTAAGTATCTGAAACTCGCTACACGTTGTGGTTGGTCAGAGCCTCATAGCTGTCTTTCTTTCAAGTTTCAGTGTTTGTCATTTTTTTCACATCAGAAGCCGGATGACTTGTTCCACTTCTCATTCTCTATTTCAGACCACATTTGATTTAATGATCTGGACATTTTAAGATAAAGATACACTAGGGGCTTCCCTGGTGGCGCAGTGGTTGAGAGTCCGCCTGCCGATGCAGGGGACACGGGTTCGTGCCCCGGTCCGGGAAGATCCCACATGCCGCAGAGCGGCTGGGCCCTTGAGCCATGGCCGCTGAGCCTGCGCGTCCGGAGCCTGTGCTCCGCAACGGGAGAGGCCACAAGAGTGAGAGGCCCGCGTACCGCAAAAAAAAAAAAAAAAAAAAAAAAAAAAAAGATACACTAAAATATCACTTCTTTTAAGTAATATATGATGGCTTCCATGAAACTTTCATCTCAGACTCTTCCTTTTTCAGAGGATGACAGACCACACAAGCACGAGCTCCAGGGGATGCAGCCGTGCCTGTGTGTACACTGGCGGGGCGAGGGTCCCTACGACAGATGAGGATTTGGGCTGAGGGAGACGGGACCGTTCACCTCAGATCATACAGAAAGAGGTGGGGCTCCTGTGGGTCTAGGGAAACGCGTGAACCTGAACTGGGGACAGGATTAGAAACACAACCTCCTTATCATCTTGCCACCAGAATCCACTACAGGTCTGAATCTTACCTGTCACCTCGGGCCCTGCACCATTGGGTCTTACTGCCTCACCTTACCCTGTTGCGTTTTCCCATGAAAACCAAGCAGAAGGAGGGACGGGGGAGCAGAAGCAGGTCTGTCCTAAAACCTCGTGTCTAACCTGACAGGGAGCCCGGTGCTCTGGCCCTGAAACCTTGACCTTTCACTGGAGGGAAGGACGTGCAGTCCCAGGCAGGGAATGTCAGTTTCCTTGTGATCCAGTCTGTGTTTTAAACACAGTCTAACCAGCTCGCCCGGTACTGTGCTCATGAAAACGAACGGATGTGGTTAACTTAGATGCTAAGACGGAGGAAAAACGTTGAGTGGGAGCTCCCTTGGATCAGGACTCACCAGTTGTGAACTGGCCCTTCAGCTTCTGGAAGACAGGGTCCTGCGCGGTGGCCTGTGCACGCCGGGCCAGGGACTCGGAGGCCGCGCTGGAGAACATGGTCGAGACGTTGGACACGTTCTCCAGACCCACCCCGAACGTGCTCACCAGCTTCTTGACGAAGTTGAGAGTATGGGGCGTAATCTTGGCATCCGACACTGCTCCACTTTTCTCAAATGCGACAGAGTAGCACTTCGCCAGGCCCTGCTGGAGCTGCCTGAGAACCTGGGGGAAAGAGACCCGAGGCAGCTCGCACAACAGAGCTCTCCATTCAAGCAACCCACCCACCAACCAAAAAGCACCTGCCCCGCCCACCCGGCCCCACCACTGACAAAGCTCTTCTCGGCACGTGGCGCACAGCAGGCGTCAGCACCAGACTGTGCAGAACCAGGGGGCCGCCCGGACACTCATGCCATGAGCTGTGTTCTTAACAATGAGAAGCAACTGTCCTGAACATTAAAAAAAAAAAGACCCAAGACCCCACTTTTTGCATCATACACGTACCTTTCTGTTGAGCAACCAAGGAAAAAAACCTATTTTCAGATCACTTCAGTGTACTCTGCACACACACAAAATAACACAGTACTAACGAGGGGCCTCGTGGCCAACCAGACAAATATCTGGGCAACAAAGGCTGATTATTCTATCACCGCCGCTAAGGTTGTGGCCTGAGAACCAGCTCCCAGCTCCTGGAGACGAGTGGCTGGTGAGTGAGGCCTGCCCACACCACCGCTGCTTCCTCATCAGTGGTGGCATTTCAGTGATTAAGCTCATACACATGAACAAAATAAGCATTTTAAGGCCAGAGATGGCTTTCTCTGGCTCATCTTCTTTTGAAGTCTTCTGCTTCCAGTATTAAGGCAGCACTAGTATGCAGACACGAAGTATTTGCTGTTCCACCGTTCAGTCCAACAACAAACACACACACAACCAGGCAGGTAGTCTCAAGAGAACACGGCCATGAAAGCATTCCAAATGATCCATCCCCTCCGCAGGATGCCAGCACCCCCGAGACCACATCACATACCTCCTCGTGCCAGTTTTCCCGGAACCAGACCATCTGATCGACGATGCCTTCCAGGGAAGACAGCAGGGTCGGGTGCAGCTCCCGCTGCATGTGCATGATTCGGCTGCAGCGCCACATGGGGGCCGTGGCTCTTATGGGCCCTGGATCTGATGCAGAATGGGACTGGTTACCCACTGAACTTGGCTGCTGCTGTCCAGAATCTGAGAGCAACACACACAACGCCAATGTCAGCGCCAAACTGACCGATGGGAGAGTCGGTGCTCTAAGGACCCACCGGCCAAAGGAACACTGGTTCCTGCCGGCGTGGGACACATCCCGGGGCGCTTCCCAGGGGCTGTGTGGGAGGTGCCCTGGCTCTAAGGAGAGGGCACTGCGGAGAGCGCGGCCCCTACAACTGGGCTTCCAGTGGTTCCAGAAGGCGTATGTGTTGAGAGAGAAAGCAGGTATGGCAGCACGTAACTGGTGGGTCTGGGTGAGGGTGTGTAGGCTTCACTGGACTCTCTAACTTCAGTGGAAGTTTGAACATTTTTTTAAATGTCTGGCAGAACATTTCAAAATTCATTCCTTGTATTACAGCTCAGAGAATCTAGAAATAGTTAACAAGTCAGCCTACATGTTTTCATCTAGGTAAGCCAAACCACATGTATAAAATGACATCTTTGAAAAATACAGTCACTCGCTATATAAGAAATATGTTGTAGGGACTTCCCTGGTGGCGCAGTGTTTAAGAATCCACCTGCCAATGCAGAGGACACGCGTTTGAGCCCCGGTCCGGGAAGATCCCACATGCCGCGGGAAGATCCTACATGCCGCGGGAAGATCCCACATGCCGCGGAGCCCGTGCGCCACAACTACTGAGCCTGTGTTCTAGAGACCGCGAGCCACAACTACTGAGCCTGTGTGCAACAACTACTGAAGCCCGCATGCCTAGAGCCTGTGCTCCGCAACAAGAGAAGCACCGCAATGAGAAGACTGCACACTGCAAAGCAGAGTAGCCCCCACTCGCCGCAACTAGAGAAGGCCTGCGCGTAGCAATGAAGACCCAAGGCAGCCAAAAATAAATAAATAAATATATTTTTTAAAAAAGGAAAAAAGAAAAAAGAAATACGTTGTAGAACCCCCTTTGCTCGTTTTTTTAGCTTCAGCTCTCTTAGAATAAAAAAAAATCTTAACTTTCAAATGACCAAAACACGAATCTACCCAGGTACCCAGGAGGTTGGAGCTAACACGCTGTGCAGTCCTCACCCACCCCGCACAGGACCAGGAGATGCTGCCATCGTCCAGTGGATGGAGTCACCTTCCTAGAAAGCCTCTGGTCTCGCAGCATAAATGTCTACATATTAAAAACGTGGTGAAGCAAGTAAACGTGGTGTTTACAAAGCACCATGCTTAGTGGGTAACTGAAACCATTAAATTATTTCTTTACGCACCAGAGCTATTCAATATAGATTAAAAACCTCTACTTTGAGTATGTTTTTACATTTGGTGAGATTGATTTCTATGCTGATTCCCCTGATAGCTGAAGATATTCCTTATAACACCGTAACTGACGTTTATACTGTTTACCAGGATGCATTTATAACTAATGAGGCAAGTTCAACTTTATAATTATCTATACCTAAAAATTTCATATATTTTTTTCTACTTAGGGATTGAATCACTCAGGTAGATGAACACCCTATTACACTGCGGCGAAGGAGAACCAGAAACTTCACTGGGAGATCAGGTTTTATCTTCCAGACCCAATGTCCTCTCAGGGACTAAACACAAGACCGGCCCACATGCTGGAAAGGAGCTGCAAGCGAGCATGTGTCCGCGGCAGTGGGGACCTGGCCGCTGCACCCCCCAGAGACGTACCGCTCTTGTAGCGCTCCCGCTGCTCTATCTTCAGGGTCAGGTACAGGGTCCGGATGGGAAAGTAGACGGCTTGGGGATACACTCGTCCAACCTGCTCTGAGACAGTCAATCATGAGTGGGATGCTGGCCTGCACTTGGCCACACCACCGACCTAATAACACACACGAGGCCGGATTAAACAGCAAGTCAAACATCTAGTTTAGCTTTAAAATATCCAAGAAAGAGCAACATGGTGTATTTCATCAGTTCTGCCCCAGAACTACTGATGACAGAGGGAAACCACACTTTCATTTGATTCAGTTAATATGAGGATGACAAACACTCAAGTCCCTGGATCTCACTCGGGCAAATGACAGGAAAACACAAAATGACACCAGTCTTTATTCACCAGGAACTGTGAGCTGATTCTAGCTGACAATGAGGCTCACTAGTGAGTAATTTTACTCTGCATAACTGCAGGAAGGAGGAGACTGAACTTTTTCTCTTTAAGGTAAGACGTGCCAGTTTTACCAAATTGGGGTTATTGCCTCCTTCAAAAGGGCTGAGCAGACATTACCCAGCTCTGCCACAGGGGGGCTGGCTAATGTACATTAAGAGATATTCAGTGAATGACAATACCAAATAAAGGGAATCTACACCTTGACAGATCAACTCCAAGTGAAATACCAGTCAGTACCTAGGAACATAGCTGCAAGCTCTCAAGGGAAAAATAAAACCACTTCTGGGTACCGTGTAGATGATGCACCACATGTGAAGAACAGACAGAACGGGGAACAAGTAGCATGTCCCCAAATGCTTGGTTACGACGCTGTTCACATGTGAAAAATTATATATATGACTGTAATTTTATAAGCAGCAGCACAGTCAAAGGCACTCGATCCCAGACCGACTGTACCCAAATCTCTATTGTTCAGGCCCTTCCCCTCTCGGTCTTTTTGCAGGAGAGGGACAATCTGGAGCCACTCTCAAAATAAGGGTAATGAAAGCCCTTCTACAGGACCCCGGGCCCCAGTCTGTCCGACTCCCCAAGCCCACCCAGTGCTGCAGCTGAACAACTAACTGTACAAAGGGCAATAAACACCACAGCTGGGCTGAGTTTTCTTCCGAAGGAAAGCTCTGAAGAGCAACTAGCACGCAATGGGATTTCAGCCACAAAGTATCAACCAGATACACACTCACTGTGAGTACTCACTAGTGACCTTACATTTTAAGAGAATGTTTATTTTATGTGTATCTTATGTGGCAACACATTCAAGGAAAGAAATGACCATTTTAATACTGTAACTCTAGCAGATTATTCCACGCCAACCCTGATACACTCTTCAGTCACTTTTAGTTGTGCTTTATATCAAGTGATATCTAATTGTGTACAACTTCCCATCTCTCTTTGAGCATGCGCATTTCCTTTCTGGAAAAAAAAAAGGATGTGAAATGAAGACAATTTTTCTGTGATCAAAGATGCCTTGCTATTCCCACCTGGCTAATCAGGTTCAAAAGCAGCTTTCCCTCGGAGCCAACCAGACAGGTGAGCAGCTGTGGGATCCAGGCCAGCCACTGGATGGGTGGCACACCGATGCAGTACTTGTCGACGGCATCTGCCAAAGTATTTTTGTCATCATCAAAACTCAAGAGCCACAGCACCTAAGACAGAAGGGAAAATCCTAGAGTTGAATGAAAATTCTAAAGCTCTGATCAAGTGACCTTTCCCCCCACATTAAAATACCATATAGAGTAACTTCACTGGCGTTGTGGGAAAATATCTATAAAACGCCCAACAATATTGCTAAACCTAAACATACATCTTATAAATAAAACTGAAAACTTAAATATAGCTTTCATCCAGATTTAGCTTTAATGCCCACTAGTAACTGACCCAATCGGCTGGCTAGTGGTGGCCAGTGTGACCCCAAGGGGTTTCAGCCTGCTACTCCACACTTGTAATCTCCCCAGAACAAAATGGGCTTCTGCTAAAGATCTCAGGTGACAACACCCTAGTATAAAGTAGGCCCCGTGTTGGCAGCCTGGTGTCCAGGGACGTCTGAAACAATTACATCTAAAAATAAGCAAACCTGGAGTCAAGACAGTGAGGTGGTTTCCTGGTGTGACTACAGTCAGTCTGTTTCTACAGTCGGCTTTAACTACTAGGTGCTGACGTTCAATCCAAATTTTGATGTTAAATCAAGGAATTCTAAAAACTCCTAACCTTTAATGGACAAAACAGAAAAGCAGAACTTATTCTTAAGTTTCTGCAAGAATGGAGTCTGGGTTGTACTGATGTGCTTCCCGGGAGGGCTGAGAAGGCTCAATACTGGGGAGGACACTTGGGCTCAAGCGGCCCCCCACTGGGCCCAGGTCAATACCGGCCTTGTGCCCGGCACTGTACTGGGGGCCCCGCGGGTGACAATGCAGGTGACTGCGACCTCACCCTGCAGTGTGTGCAGAAACCAGGGGATTCAACGTCACCTGTGACTAGAGCTGACCTGCTCCGTGACTGTGTGCATGGTCCCTGCAGGTGAGAGATCAGAATCTAACAGGTGTCTAGCAGGTAAGCTCTCTGGGCAGACCCCTCAGCAGTCTGCAGGAATCTTTGTCCAGTGTGAGGTCCCACAGCAAACACTGGACTTGAGTCCTAAGACCCAGACTCTAGGTTCAGTTTTGCTGCTTAGAAGTCCTTTGACTCCAAGTATGTCCAGGCCTCCATTTTTCAGCTTGAAGTAGAACTGTGGACTATACTTCAAAAGGTGAAGGGAAATGAGAGGTAAGGCATGAAGAAATGCCTCATGCCCAGCACAGATCAGTAAGCTGCTGAATTTTCATCTAAACTTAAAGGCTACCGGGTGGTCTTTGGTCAAAGGTAAATTCTTTCAGTCTCACCTTGGCTAAGTATTTTCTTGATTTGCTCTCATTCTGATGCCGGCACGCATGCAGGTAACAGGTAATGGCAGACACTCCAAGATGCAGCTGCCGCTCCTTCACAAAGATGTTTTCCAGGTAATCGCCCCACATGGCCCAAGCTTTCACCAGCACATCGTGCATCTGCACAGCTGCAGAAAAGGCTTTGTTTGCTTCCTCAGACCTGTGAAGACACAAAATCAAAACAAATTTTAGGTGAACATCATTTAGTATAAAATCAACCATTTTAAAGTGAACAGTTCCATGGCATTTGGTACCTTTAAAATGTTGTGCAACTGCCACCTCTGTGTAGGCCACAAACATTTTCATAACCCCAGAAAACCCCGACCCATGAAGCAGTCACTCTCCATTCCCCCAACCTCCAACCCTGGTGACCACTGACCTGCTTTCTGTCTCTATGGATTTATCTACTCCGCACATTTCTTACTAATGGAACCATACATTGTGATTTTTTGGTCTGGGTTCTTTCAGTCAGCGCTGTGTTTCTGAGGCTACAGGACACGTTAACACTTCATTCCTCTTTATGCTGAGTAATATCCCAATGTCTGTATACACCACATCTTGTTTATTCACTTGAGTTGTTTCAATACTCTGACTATAGTAAACAGTGCTGCTGTGAACCTTCACGAACAACTACCTGCTTGAGTTCCTGTTTTCAACACTTTTGGGTAAATGCCTAGGAGTGGAATTGCCGGGCCATATGATAATTTTTTGTTTAGTTTTTTGAGGACCTGCCATACTGTTTTCCAGTTGACTGACCCCTGCTCTAAAGCAAGAATCATCTCCATAAAAGCAATCAACTCTGGGGGCTTCCCTGGTGGCACAATGGTTAGGAATCCGCCTGCCCATGCAGGGGACACGGGTTCGAGCCCTGGTCTGGGAGTATCCCACACGCCTGTGCACCTAGAGCCTGTGCTGCGCAACAAGAGAGGCCACCACAATGAGAAGCCCACGCACCACAATGAAGAGTAGCCCCTGCTTGTCGCAAACAGAAAAACCCACACATAGCAACAAAGACCCAATGCAGACCAAAATAAATGAAATAAAATAAATTTATTAAAAAAAAAAAAAAAAAAAAAAGGAATCAAGTCTGTTCCAAAATGGCATGCTGAGAAACTGGGGCAACGAATCCATGTTATCAGCAGTTCTCTGTTCAAGCAATTCATGTTTAAAAAGTTTTTTAAGTACTACACTCAAGCTGGCCCGTCAATTTGCTGCAAGTTATTACCTTCCTAGAGGTACAATATTTGAAATATCATCCCTGACAACTGTCACTAAGTCATATCAATTTCTAGCTTGATCTTCACATTGGCTTCAAGTTATAAATAACTATTTAAATAATCTGATGAGTCTTTCTCTTATCCTCCACCAATATAACATACATACTTGTTGATCTGAGCCAAGAACATTCCCTTCAGTGCATAAAATTCAGCTGTCATCTCTTTTGTGAAGTATTTTAAGTTTGTAGATTCAATAACTTCAAGGCCCTGTTTATTAAAAACAGAAAAAAAGTTCTTGAATTTTCTAGACAATAATATAAAAAGGTCATTAAAATATTGATCTATGTAGCAAGTCTGAAAGGTCACTGACAAATATACTTTATTTATTTATTTATTTATTTTATTTATTTTTTTAGATTTTTTTAAATTTTATTTTACAAATTTAATCAGTTATACATATACATATGTTCCCATATCCCCTCCCTTTTGCGTCTCCCTCCCACCCTCCCTATCCCACCCCTCCAGGCGGTCACAAAGAACCGAGCTGATCTCCCTGTGCTATGCGGCTGCTTCCCACTAGCTATCTACCTTACGTTTGGTAGTGTATATATGTCCATGCCGCTCTTTCACTTTGTCACAGCTTACCCTTCCCCCTCCCCATATCCTCAAGTCCATGCTCTAGTAGGTCTGTGTCTTTATTCCTGTCTTACCCCTATGTTCTTCATGACATTTTTTTTTCTTAAATTCCATATATATGTGTCAGCATACAGTATTTGTCTTTCTCTTTCTGACTTACTTCACTCTGTATGACAGACTCTAGGTCCATCCACCTCATTAGACAAATATACTTTAAACTGACAACAGGCTTGCCCACCATGAATATTTGTTGACTAACAAGTAGTATTTAAACTCAATCACTAAATGCAAATTCAGTTCTAGACACCTTAATGGTATTTTCTCCAAAGCTTTACCCTATCTAGTCAGTTTCATTGTTTTTATTAATATTCCTCTGAACATAGCCCCAATCTACCATATACCCTCATAGTTCTGCAGTTTTTAATTTTCTTTCCTTAACTACATTAACCAAGTAGAATAGAGACCATCACATATAATTCATTCAAATACTCAAGCAGCTTCCTGTCCCTTTCTTATTTTGGCAGGACTGTTCCCCAAAACCAGAGCTGTGTTTGTAAAGTTCTAGCCTCTTTCCCTGTTGTCTGAACCAGGCGTTTCCACATGGACCCTTCATTCCTCCCCAGACCTCCTGGGCGCGGGCGGGCGGGCATGGGGTCTGGCTGGCACTCTACCTGCATACACTCGTTCTTCCCCATGACGCCTGCCAGTTGCAGGTAGCATTTGACTTGCTGCCGAATCTTCTGGAAGCAATCCACGATAGGGACAGTTGGAATAGTATGAATACGACTTAATATATCCAGAGCTACATTGACCAGTCCCTGTTTTCGGGCAATTTTTCCATACTGGATGATTGCTGAAGCTGATGCGTGAACCCCAAGCATAGCATTGTTTGAACTTGGATCATGCTGAGAACTATTCTCATAGGCAGTTACAATAGCTAGAGAGCAAAGAAATGAGTTTTCAGTCCATGTCAAACATTTTTCAAAGTGTTCCACAGTAAGGCTTAAATAAAAAATGAAAAACAAACACACATGGCTTATGCGATGGGAGGCTCTGTGATAAACCCTCATTACTTTTCCTTGTATTCTGTATCAAAAGGAAGATCTAAGAAGCACTAACTCTTGAGTTGGGTGTTACCGTCTTGGCTAACTAAACCATGAAGGTCGCTCTGAACAAATAGATGCCTGGCAGGTTGAGGGGAAGAGCAGAGGGGACCAGGGAAGGTGAAAAAGGCTACATGCTGCCACCTGAGCACAGCTCTTCCTCAAGGGGGCTTCAAAACAAAGAGGGCTGTGATCCCACTGGCCTGTGCCCCTGGTGCAACAGTGTCCAGCAGCACGTCTGTTCTAGCTGGAAAAAGGGAACAGGTAGGGGGAAATTCTTCCCATCTTTCACCACCTTCATCTTTACCCTGTCATAACAACCACCATCTACCATGCCAAAAAAGAGAAAATCCGGTAAAAGAAAAAAGAAACAAAACAACAAAACATAACCAAGACATGAAACCAGAACAGTGGGGTGTCTGGAAAATTACATGATGAATGCATGCCGGACCAGGTAGGTTTACCCTGGTAATGATGCTGCCGCCACATGAAGACGCTGCTCCAGTGGGACAAATCGTCAGACACGATGGGCAGCCGGTTCCTCCAGGTCTTCACCACTGTCTTCATGTCATGCAGGCTGTTGTTCCTTCCCAGGTTGGTGGGCTGTAAGCCTGCGTTAATTTGAGCAGCTTCCTGAAGTTCAATAATTTGCTGGGCTGCCTAAAAGGGACCAGCATAAGAGATTCCACAGTGAGCATTAAGATTGAAGGAGGATAACAAACCAGAGTCAATCAGGAATCCTTATGTGAAGAGCTCACGATTCAATGACCAAAGGAAGCACTGTGCCTCAGATGCCACGTTTACCTTACTCCATACCTCAAACGCTACTCTCGTGGCCCCTGTCCCCACCCCCCATTTTAACACCTCTGCTCTGCGGCTGCTGTGACACTGGGGCCTGGAGAACACCGACTCCCCCCACCCCCCATTAACGATCCTTTTTCTGTTCCCTTTGCCACCAGCTAAGTGTGGCTCTTTGTCTACTGAGGCCTAAGACCAGAACAACCTGGTCCCCCTGCCCTCAAGCTTTAGTTCCATGAACATTTGAAGCCCGGAGCCATGTCAAGCACCTCAGAACACAGTTCTAATGATCTTTTTGGGCTGATACATGCATTTTCATCACATCCCTATAAATCTGTCCAGGTCACTACCCTTTACACCCCAGAAGTGTTGTTGGCTCCAAGTTTGTGGTGCCCTCTCCTTACGGGGAGGCCTGGGCCATAATTCCAAGCCTATTCAAACTCTACCTGTCAAGCTTCACCTTCTGCTCTCCCACAGGGATTTTTACCTTCTCTAAATCCTTGTGTTTATTTTCTGTTCTACCACATGGCACTGAATCATAGACTCCCTCTTAAAATTTTGCTTCTTATGGATATGTCACCTCCCTCCAGCCTAATTCTCTTTTGAGGCAGAAAGTTTTAAATTGTTTGAATCCCCAAATACAGCACCAAGTTCAGTACTCAGTATCCTTCTGTTTCATCTTAATTTTAAAAATTTAAGAATTTATGCTTTCCATCTATACTTCATTACATTTAAGTTTAATTCATTACATTCCGGTTTCTGAAACCTTTATCTCATCCTTCCTCCCACCAAAAGCTTACTGAAAATAGAACAATGGGATATCTGTTTTATAACAGCTTTACTGAGGTATAATTGAAACATCATCGAAATCACCTTTTAAAGTGTACAATTCAGTAGTTTTTAGCACAGATCTTCCTCAACTTATGATGGGGTTATGTTGCAATAAACTCATCCTAAGTGGAAAATACCTGAAGTTGAGAATGCATTTAACACACCCAACCTACCAGACATCCTAGCTTAGCCCAGCCAACCTGAATGTGCTTTAAAACATTCACACTATCTAACCCAAAGCCTATTTAATAATAAAGTGTTGATTTTCTCTTATAATTTACTAACAACTGTACTGAAAGTGAAAAACAGAATGGTTGTATGGGTTCAGAATAGCTGTAAGCATGCGCTTGTTGACCCTCGTGACTGCATGGCTGACCAGGAGCTGAAGCTTGGTACCACTACCCAGCACCACGTGAGTATCATACCACATACGCTGGTCTGGTCAAAATTCAGTGTTCAAAGTATGGTTTCTACTGAATATAGATTGTATATATATTTTTTCACACCATCATAAAGTCAAAAAATTGTAACTCAGCGACCATGTATATTTTTCCTAGAGCTATATGACTGTCAACACTATCTAGTTATAGAAAGAAGCCCACAGGTAGCCTCTCTCCACTCTTCCTCCCCTAGAAGGTGACGAGCACTAATCTACTGTTTATCGCTATGGATTTGTCTATTCTAGACATTTCATATAAATGGAATCACACAACATGTGGCCTTCTGTGTCCTGCTTCTTCACGTAGCATACCTTCAAGGTTTACCCATGCTGTAACCCATACTGGTACTTCATTCCTTTCTACTGCTGAGTAATACTCCATTGCACGAATATACCATTTTAATTTATTCATTCATCAGCTGATGGTCATTTGGAGTATTTCCACATTTTGACTATTAGGACTATTAACACTATAGACATTTGTGTGTGGGTTTTTGTGGACCTAAGTTTTAGTTTCTCTTAGATTTACACCTAGGGGTGAAATTGTTGAGCCTATGGTAATTCCATGTTTAATATTTTGAGAAACTGTCAGACTGTTTCCAAAGAGCAAGCACTATTTTACAATCCTACAAGCAATACATGAGGAGTCCATTTTTCTCCACATCCTCACCAATACTTGCTATTACCTTTTTCATTCTAGCTATGCTAATGCGTATAAAGTGGTGTCTCACTGTGGTTATGTTTTGCATTTCCCTAATGACTAATGATGTTGAGCATTTTTTTTCCATGTGCTTATAGGTTAGATAAAACTTTTTCAAATATTCCTGAACTGGGCTTCCCTAGTGGCGCAGTGGTTGGGAGTCTGCCTGCTGATGCAGGGGACACGGGTTCGTGCCCTGGTCCGGGAAGATCCCACATGTCGTGGAGCAGCTGGGCCCGTGAGCCATGGCCGCTGAGCCTGAGCATCCGGAGCCTGTGCTCCACAACGGGAGAGACCACAACAGTGAGAGGCCCGCGTACCGCAAAAAAAAAAAAAAAATTCCTGAACTACTTCTATAAAGTCTGTAGTCTTTGTAGAATGTAACCACTAGAGTCTCTGCTCAGTTAGCTTACTGGTCAGCAAATGATTTCCTTAAAGACCTGAAATGATAAGGCTCTGTGTGCCTTTTGCAGCATGCCCTCATCCCTCAGCCAGGCAATTTTCAATTCTGCCTCAGCCTTTACTTCCCACTTATACAGAGCCCCAAGGTCAGCCAGAGGTGAAAGCTTAGGATCTTCTCAAGTCTCTCCTGAGCATGTGTGCACAGGATGTATGTGTATGTGGTCTTCTAGATTCCCATGAATATGTTAAAGCTGTTCACAATATATATAGACATCTCATTCTCTAATCTTCCCTTTACTGGGACTGGTGTTGCTACATCAGGCAGCTGTGATTGTAAACAACTGCCAGTGACTATTTTTGACAAATGCTCTCACATATGACTTTCTCTACTGAGCGAGCTCTGAGTCAGGTCAAATAGAGACAAACCCTGTGAATAGGGTTTTTCTAGGAGCTGTAGTGCTGGTTAAATATTGCCAGCATTCTGGGGCTGGGTTTTTTGGGGGGGTCTCTAAATCTGTACTGTCTTCCACTGGTGGCTGCTAGGCTGTTTTTCACAGCTACTGTGGTTGGAAGCTGTTGGTTTTCAAGGCAGAGCTGGGGAGAGGGGTAATGGGAACAGGACAATTAAAGGCCACAAACCTTGCTATTCTTACTGAAATACAGCTGTTCTTCCTTAAATGCTCCCTGGATTACTGCTAATCTTTAAATTTCAGAGTTGTGAAAGGTTGGTTTTAACAATTTCCCCCATTGTGCCCATTGCTGCTATGAAGAAGTAAAAATTCAGAGGCCCTTACGCTGCTCTTCTGGACAACGTGACAGCTAAGTCACTCCCTCCGCAACCACACTCAGACTCTGTGTTTCTTCCTGACCAGTGGCTGATCCAGGAGCCCAGTACTGATGTTTGCAGTAGGCCAAAGGGGCAGACGCCCCATCTAGAGTCCCCATCACAACTCTGGGGTCCTAGAGTCAGTAAGACGGGAATGTTGCTGTGCAAAAGCACCAAAACTTTTCCCCTCAGTGATTTTTTTGAGGGGTGGTAGTTGAGGAGGAGGGGGGAGAGACACAAGCTGTAGTTCGAAATATATTATTTTATAACTTATTAAAACATGATAAATATTTCAAAAAATTAGGCATTGTTTTAACATTTATAGGTTTCGAAAAAAGGTACTTATATTTAATTTTTAAAAAATAAACACTTCTCTAAGCTCATCGTTTCCACCTCCTTAAACTCTGACCCTAAAATTAATAGTTACCGAATGATCAAACTGAAACATTGTTGAATTGTTTCCATAAAATCATTCTTATGTCTTTGTTTTCTGTAAGATTTCTCAGCTATGCTGGTTGATAGTGCTACTTGGGGGAGGAAGTCATCTCTCTAAATGCAGTCAGCTTTGTAACCAAACTAATCAACAAATAACTGAGTATCAACCGTGACCACAGCAGTGGAAGAGAAACTGCCTTTAATTTCACTTCCAAAATTCCTGAATCAGGATTGTCTGAAATACTGCATTTTATACTCTGTACTTTGAATATATAACCACACAATAATTTCTATTTATTCACAACTGTGTTATTCATAGCAATACTTAGTCATTCATCCATAATGATACTCAGTCATTCACAATATTTCTTGCATTGACAACTTTTTCCTATGTTCATGCAATAACTTTTTTCCTAACAGCTACGACATGCAACCCATCTTTGCACTTTTAGAAGATGTGGAAGAAAAAGTCCACTTTAAATAAAAGGCTTTAGAATATTTTAATAACCTAGATTAGAGATGTTATATACCTGCACAATAATACTACCTTAGTGCACACCTTGAGAAAAAGCCAAAAATAATAGATACAAAAAGGAAAAATATCAAAACAAAGCAATTAATTGCTTCAATGAACTTCTGGTTCACTATGACAATGACAAAATAATCTAAGTATATTAATAAATAACTATATCATTTAAAAAATCTATAAAAAACTACTATAAAAATCAATATAGCAGTTCAAGTCTCAAAACTACTCTTTCAAGAGGAAAAAAGTATGACCATTCTGCCTATAGTTTTACTCATTCAATAACACTGGGAGCTGCTCCATGACAGGTGCCAGATAAAACAGGACAAGAGCTGACACAGCCCTTTGTGTGTGTGTACGCACGCGCACGCACGCGCGTGCACACACACATGCATAGGGGCTGGGAGGATGGGAAGAAGCATGTTCCATGGAGAGAGGCAGCGTGCACAAGGAGCTGTGGGGAGAGATCCTTTAGATCTGAGCCATTGAATGGTGGCTGGTGTGGCTGCACAAATTGTCAGAAGTAGTGAAGACGATACACAAAGGAAGAAGCCAAGGCACAGCCTATTTAACTGCAGTTTTAAGAGTCTCAGAGGAGGAGAGACCTTTTCAGGCTGAGCAGTGGCATCACACTGATGGTGGTACAGTGGGCATGAAAGAATATTCCTAAAGCAAAAGTGAAAATCATCAAGATCACTCCTGTGGGTCGGCTTCTGTCACTTAAATCCCTTGGAAGCACCAAAAATGAGACGCAACATTTTAGTCCCCTCCGTTTTGACTCTGGCCTTCCTTTCACCGAGGATGAATTTAAATGGGAAACGACAAGTGGAAGGAGTTTCCTCCCCCGTCCAGCTCAGCTTATGGACCTAAGCCTGGGCAGGAGGAGCTCTGCTACGAGGGACCCACCTGGAGAAGAGGTGTGTGCACATGGGACACCACATGGGGCAGCCGCCGCCACTCGCGGATGGCCAAGCTGCTGGCCATTTCCACGAGGCGTTCGATGAAGCTGAGCTGCTGCTCCTCAGGGTGGCAGATAGCCAGGTAGCCACGGTACATGTTGACCTTCCACGCCATCTCCTTTGGACAACTTACTTCTACCTGGTTATGGAAGAATATCACATAGGAAACAATGGGTATACTTCCTCTCAGTGGAAAGAGTCAAAAAGTAAAGTCAATTTTTTGGTAGCCAGTTTGCAAAGCAATAAACAGAAATTAAGCTATAAATAGACATTTTCTTTAGAGATGTCATCATGCTTTATATTTTTTCTGGACACTCTCCTTTGCCGAATACCAATGAGTGGCCAATCTCTCTATCTATGGAGGTGCCACAGGCTCCTTGCTTTAAGGTCACTAGTAGTTCCAGAAAGGGGAAACTGATCAACACCATTATGACAGACCAGACGAACAACGTACAAAGTCAGCCAGTGAATTTTCAAAGGATTAAATATGTGCTCATCTCCTCTCTGATAAATATCAGTATAATTTTGAATTGTTTCCAATTCACACTGTTATCCTGGGAAATTAATCTAACTTGTTCCACATTATATAAGGAAGCTGAAGGCAGCGATTCAGGTTTAGAAGAATATGAGTGAACATTCATAAATTTTACTGTCATTTAAAAGCCGCACTTTATTATCTACTATAAGTTTCCCCCAGATTTCTCATATCTTGGTTATCAGTTCTGATGAAGTATACAGAGCCTAGAGCCATCACGTTTCCTCCCATTGGCCCTAAGCCCAGGTAGAGGCTCCAGGTGTGCCTGGGAAAGCCCCTGTGTTTGCCCACCACTTTCTAAAGAAGGCATTAGAACTCACTGCATTTTATCAGCCTCTTAGAGCATTTTTTAAAATGTAAATTAAAAAATTAAACTCTTTTCAAAAATAATCTCTTTGTGTATAAAAAAATGAAAGAATATAGAGATATTCTTAAAAGAATTTTATAGGACTTGCTGTAACAAGATCAGCAAGACATTCATTGTGAAGCACCTTTGGGAAGTAATAGAAATTACACACATCTTAGTGCCATGCTGCTCTCTGTACAAATGAGGTAAGAGCAGTGATGGGAATAATAATGCGCTGACGTAACACCTGGCCTTGTTTTCTGACGTCTGACTTTTTCACAGCAGAGTCACATCCACCGCCCCTTAGTTCTCAGTAATACAGTGATGAAGAAATTCAGGGAGACAACCTTGTAAACACATCTGCTTCCTACATGATCCTCTAAAATTACACCTAAAATCTTACATTTTCTGGACTTAAACACTATTTAAGATAGGCTTTTGTCAATCACACCTGCCCTCTGTAACATTAGAACAAAGGCCCGTCTTCTAATTTCTCCTCCACTGAAAAAAATTACCCCATTTATTAAACCAAACCAAGAAATTAACTACTACAAGCAGCCCCATAATCGCAAGACACAGGAGGAAAAAGAAAGGTAATTTGATTTTTTTTCTTTTAAATACTGGTAAATGAGTAAATAAGTTAGTACTCTCAAGACCATTTGAAATTAATTTACTGCAGATTACCCAGAGTGCTTATTAATATACTTTGAGCTTTTTCTAACCAGTAAGTGCTTTAAAATTTTGGGAAAATAATCAAGAATTTGTGAAAGAAGAAGATCATTTGTCAGACCTATGGACAGTATGATACTGCACATACCCTGCTAAGTGAAACCTTGGAAAGGAGAAAAAGAAACCGTTAGAGTGAGCTATAAATACTTATTTATAATATAAATATTTTTACATTGAGATAAAATAAAGGAGAATGTTTATCAGAATAAAGAACAATCAACTGTAAATGCAACCTGTCAGCAAAATATTTATTTCTGTTTACCTACATAAGTGATTGGTTATTTCTCAGAGTAACACCAACTCCCTGCATCAGGCGAGCCATTTCCCAGGTCCCACCCTGAAAGTCCAGACCCTGGGCTCTGTAACCACTCTGTAGTTAATAGCTTGTGACTATTTCAGTTCTTCGATCTTTTGCATTTTGTTTAAAAGCAGCAGAAGTAACAAAATAAGCACGGTATTCACAATACAAGTTAAAATTTTAGGTTAATCCTTTCAAACACAGTGGCCTATAATCTTTTGAGTCTCCACATTAAGGAAGGAGAATCATTGGTGTGACTGTAAATAAACCCTTACTAGGTAAAGGGGGAAGGTGAGAACAGGACAATAGTGTAAACCCCTAAACCCCATAACACTGACACCACATAGGAAAGGTCAAAAACTGAGAAGCAGCAGCACAGAAAAGGGGCCAAGGGAGAAAATCACAGAAGGGTACAGATGCAGGAAAAAATAAAGAGCAACAAGAATAGCTGCTTTCACAGACCACCCAAGGCTTTGATGATGGTGATGATGGTGGTGACAGTGGTGATGGTGATGATGATGATGATGATGATGATGATGATGACGACGACGACGACGACGACGCGGGGTTCAGACAACACAGCCGTGCTGTCTGACACCGTAACTTTCATGCCCTGACACAGGCTTCCCAGTGTGGGAAAGAAAACTCTACCTCTGTGCCTGCTCTCACGTCATGCACCGAATTCCTCTGGATGGAGTTTAATTTTTGAAAACGTAGCACTCAACCACATTAATGGCTCAAGTTCACTTACACTGCACAATTACCACTTCCATAATGCAAGACATGCTTTGAATGTGGTACTGTTTTCATGTAACAAACTTACTGACAGCAGCTACTGTGCCAGGCCCTGGGCTTGTACAATTCACCTCTGCTATACTCACTGCTGCAGAGCTTCTGCCAACCAAGTCCACCAGTACAATTGCCTCTGTTTTTCCAAATTTCTCCAGACATTACTGTTTTCTCAGAGAATCCAAGGTCTCCCCGATACTTTTTACTGTAACTCAATAATGAACTAATACTTAAGTTATAATTTAACTCAAACTCAGGAAAGATGTTAGTGATAACCCAAGATAACTCTTGCTTCCCAAGCGCTCTCTTTCATCTGTCAAAATGCCCAGCTTGCTGTGAGTGAAGGGAAATCTCCAGAGACTCACAGCTTTGGCAACAGGGCCCCACTAAGCTGTGGAGACTGTGACCTGAGCACGGACGAGTCACGGGCTGGGCGGGGAGGGGTGGGGTCTCACCTGCACCAGCGCCTCCTTCATGGCAGTCCAGTTGGACACCCGCCAAGCACACTCCAGGACCAGGTAAGGGTTAATGTGACCTTTGGACTGGCCATACTCCGTCAAGGCTTCCCACTGGTTCAACTCCTTGGAGCACCTAGAGACCAGGGATCCAGGGCCAAAGCTCAGTGACCACACCCACAGATGGGATTTTAAGTCATTGCCATTCCACCGAAAGGAAAAAGTATTTCCCCCACACAGAGAAAGGCAGGCTTCTGTGGGATGCTGAGGTGCCCCAGGGCAGTAAACTACGCACGCCCCCGGAGCAGCAAGAACCGCAGCCCCTGCAGCAGAGAGCTCAGAGCTCTGGAGCCTGTGGAGAGCAGGAGTCATTCACTGTTTCTCCAACACACTCTCAATTACTCAAGACTTTAAAAGCTGTTTATAGGTTTTTGTTTGTTCTTTTCTTCACGGGGCCATAAAGAAAGCAGCAAAGTTCCCTCTTAAAAACACTCATTATGAGAAAATTTCAGAGACTTCTCACTGGTTTCCTTAACTGATTCTTGAACATGTCACTGTTCAGCTTACCGAATCCAGTGGTCCTCCCAGAGCTGGTATTCTGGGAAAATAGCAGGAGATGCATTACTCCTCTCATGTTCCTTCTTGGCTTTATCCATTGCCTTTTCATATGATTCTTGGGCCTAAAAAAGTTAAACTGCTTTCAAACTGCGGTTTGACTAGAAACTTTTACATGACCATTGCTCAATTGTTTAGGGCAAGTTGCATCACAGACCCAGGGGTGTCTCGTTGCTCTTCTCTAAGGTCACCCAACACCCAGAATTCTCCATTCAGAGAACAGAAGAGAGTGGAGGAGAAGGTGCGTAATTCCCCATACAGAACGGAAGGAGCGGGAGGGAGACTGCCCAGACCCCGGGTGCATTCTTCCATCCGTCAGAGATGAGAGCAGGGGCCACAGCCCGTGCCTCTGCCTCTGGAGTTTCTGTGGCTCAGTGTCCTACACGTGGCTGCGACTATACCTGCAACAGTGACCCACACTACAGTGAAAGGACAGGCACGAGGATTAAATCTCACACTGATCACAATCTACCTACCACTTCCAACAGGATCAATGACTGTAGATAAGAAGCATCCACATTAGCAACTAACAGGAAATGATTCAGGACTGAGCTTTAAAAATGTTCACGTCACATACGTATGTTTCTCTGAAATTGAGACTTTAATCAAAGAGTCTTTATGTGGATAAATAAATGCTTCAAAGAAAACAGTAAATTTCTTATTTAGACATGAACTGACTGGAGGACATAATAAGGAACCACTATAAACGCCTTTCACCACCCATGCGACCTGGACATCCCGCCCGACGGCATTACCTGCTCGAAGAACCCGTGCTGCTCGTAGGCGATGGCCGTCGCTGTCTCCGAGTACTTGCACCGCTTCTGCCACAAGCCTGCCCACATGTCTTCCTCTTGTAACAGAGAGTAAAGTTCAGCGAGGGAATCCAGAATCTCCTGAAACACAGGTCACAGTTTCCGAGTGCTCATGACAACTGCTTTCCCCCGGCCCCAACAGAGCAACTTCACGGTACCTAATTTAAAATCACTGGGGAGATGTTTGCTGGGACCACGAAGTCACCAGCAAGGAAGACGCGATCAACAAAACAAGGCGGGGCCTCACCTGCTGAGGTGGAGTGATGCTCTCCTGCTCATAAAACTCTGTTGTTTGCTTGGGCTTAATCTGTAGGCTCAGCCCTTTCTCAAAGGCCTGGTGCTCGAGCATCAAGGTGGAGCGGAACCAGAGGTTGTGGGTCTTCCCCAGGTACTTGAGCACGCAGGGCCGGATGGGGATGGGAGGGACACACTGGGACATGGCCTCCACAAAGCAGTTGAGGGCACTGGGCTGGCAGTCCCGCTGCACCTGGTGGCTGCCGCTGCACAGGAATGGGCTGATCTCGCCCGCCAGAGCCTGAAACCCAAGAGCAGGTTGACCTGGGTCTCGTGCAAAAATCAGTACGTCTTTACTCTCTCTCAGCATCTGGGATATTTTTGATAATTCACTCTTGGATAATACTAGTTTCCTCAGCCTTTGAAATTTAATCAAATACTTATCAAAAGCTAAAACTACATTTTTCAAAAGAGGACTTAAAAAACAGACTCACATGCTGCTGTCTGTCAGATAGGATTTTCCACAATCTGGGGAAAAGCTGGACCCACGTCTTTTCGGCCAGCGTGGTGGAGATGTGGCACAGCTGGACGAAAGCGCTGAGCAGGGCTCCAGTCTGCAGAGAGGAAAGACTGGTGTAGCGGGCAAGGGCTGGTGCTGAAACCCCTGCCACGCGGGTGCCCCACGCGTCCTTGGTCAGGAAACGTTACTGCCCCACCTTACCACACGCTCCTCCACTTCCAAACTTTCAAAGACCTGAACAAACGTCATGCCAAAGTGAAACACAGATTCTGAGCACCACAGACCCCCGGTGTGCTTAGCAGCTGAGCCACGACCTGAGTAAGGGGCTCACCAGTGACACACCTACATTTTTAACTTTCAAGGGCATTTCCTATTACTGATTCCACCAGGCCCGAGAAGTACGAACACAATGCTGATGCTGAAAGTGCAAACGAGAGGCGCCATCAAAGCAGAGGCTGCTGAAGGTATGAAGAGGAAACAGGAGAAGCATACACATACTAGCTCAGCTATTTGCCAACAGGTGTAATTCTGAAGAACAAATCAAGAACCATAAAAGTTCAGAGTCTCTGCAATTGACAGCGGGCAAGAGTTGGAGAGGTGCCTGGAATGCACAGGGCCGAACCAGAACACCCCACAAATGGGGTCGGAGCTGGAAACCAGGGGCCCAGAGGGTATATCAAATCCCCAGATGTGTTTGATTTTGTCCACAGCTCCGTGGTTTTTGAAGTATGAATTTCTTATAAACAGCCAGGTTTCTGGCTGCTTGAAGCCCAGCTCCCCACGCGGCATCAAGAAGCCGGCGCTGAGGGGCTCAGGCACACACTTGCCGTCCCTCCATGGGCCCTGCCGCCCAAGACGGAGACACACACATCACAATCACGTTGTCCTTTTTACCCAACAACAGGTCAAGATGGGAATTCACTCTCATACCCACATCTCTATTAAAAATGCAAAACCCAAGGATACAAATATTCCAAGGAAAATGGAAGAAAACATTTAAGTGGAGAATACTCCTACTTGCTACTCAGGCTGCCCAGTGAGGAAGGCCATGATGAAGCGAGCCTGGCTGACCTCATGTGGCTGCTCCCCTCACCCCGGTCAGGGCGTCAGATGCCTCCTTGCTCCAAGTCAGTGTGGCAGAGGCCAAAGCACTCAATGGCCACGAGTATCCACAGACCTGCCTATAGAAACGCTCACCTCAAGCAGAGACTGGGGGAGTCCATGGGTTCATGGACTGCTCAACATGTTCAGGGGCAGGGGGAGAACCACAACTACCCCCCAGATTTGCACAGACCTTCACTTCCCGGAGCGTATCAAGAAATTTGTCGTGTCTGTTGGTTAACATATGCAGCTGGTTTCCAATGTCCTTTTCCGAAAGTTCTTTGGTTTTGGGCGTGCTGGTCTGATCTCCAGGAGCTAGTTCAATATCTATCTCCACATCCTAAAAAACAGAAACAAACATGTAAAACCGAAAGGTCAATTGAAGAAAATCAATAATCACAATTCTTGTAAACTTCTTGTTACACTTTTGGTAAATAAAATTTTAGTTTCTTGGAAGTTTATGATTAAATAACCTTGAATTCTAAAATAAACAACAAGCATATTAAACTAGACCAGACCTAGCTCTCTTTCTTACACGACACTATAAAAATGTCACCATTTTGCTTTCATATTTGGATTATGGAAAGCAAAGTTAAAAAGAAATTACAACTTTAGGGACTTCCCTGGTGGCGCAGTGGTTAAGAATCCGTCTGCCAATGCAGGGGACACGGGTTCGAGCCCTGGTCTGGGAAGATCCCACATGCCGCGGAGCAACTAAGCCCATGCGCCACAACTACTGAGCCTGTGAGCCACAACTACTGAGCCTGCGCTCTAGAGCTCATGAGCCACAACTACTGAGCCTGTGCTCTAGTGCCCATGAGCCACAACCACTGAGCCTGCACTCTAGAGTCCACGAGCCACAACTACTGAAGCCCACACACCTAGAGCCTGTGCTCCACAGCAAGAGAAGCCACTGCAGTGAGAAGCCTGCACCCTGCAACAAAGAGTAGCCCCCACTCGCTGCAACTAGAGAAAGCCCATGCGCAGCAATGAAGACCCAATGCAGCCAAAAATAAATAAATAAAATAAATAGAATGCAACATAGCTGCCTGGCTGTCTTGCTCATTCAGATTAATAATACTGTCAGGCCAATGCACAGAACCTTGCTGGCATGGTGTTTTACACAACTCATCCCCCAAAAAGAATGAACCTTATTTCTCTCTGAATTTTCTGGGAAGTCACAGTCAAAATCCAATCATCAGACTAGGCTCTAAGTCACGTTATTGGCCATGTGGTGTGCGCCCTTGAAAATGCAGAAGAATCACTTCAAAGCTGGCAATTTATTTCACACAGGAGGATGACAGAAAGAAAAAAAGATTCTATCACCAAATGATCTAGTGCTTAGCAACTGCTAAGTGAAGAAAATTTTTATTTATTTGTAAATAAAATAAGTGGATGTCTCACATACAGAAGAGGGTACCAACTACCCCTTTTAAAGCAAAGAGGGTACCCTCCTCCTTCAACACTGACTGGCTGTCTTCTAACATCCAACACTCCAGGCAGACTGAGCTTCCAAGGGCCAACACTCTAAAGGAAACAGCTTACAGACCAACACCCTGAGTGGTGTCAGCCACTGCACACAGGGTACTGACAGTCAGCGGGACCAAGGCTCTGCCCTGCGGGTCGGGTCTGGGCTCCACAGCCGCTCCCGCCAGGACTGGGTAGAGACACAGGAGGTTCACACTAGGTGGACCACGGAGCCAGCTAGAGCCGCAGTTCCTTCATGACAGCGTCACTTCCTGAAGCAGTGCTTTGTAATACAACACGGGCTACTCCTGACTTGGGGAGAACAATCACCAAAGAGTAAAATACCCTTTGCTCAGCAGCACAGCCCACAATAAAGTGATCTCTCTCCAAATTTAATGATGAGACAAGGTGCTTATCAATTCTGCTTTTAAAAACATCTAACTGGGGCTTCCCTGGTGGTGCAGTGGTTGAGAGTCCGCCTGCCGATGCAGGGGACACGGGTTCGTGCCCCGGTCCGGGAAGGTCCCACATGCTGCGGAGCGGCTGGGCCCGTGAGCCATGGCCGCTGAGCCTGCGCGTCTGGAGCCTGTGCTCCGCAACGGGAGAGGCCACAACAGTGAGAGGCCCGCGTACCGCAAAAAAAAAAAAAAACAAAAAAAACAAACATCTAACTGAATGGAAATAACCAAGTGTCCATCAACAGATGAATGGATATTATTCAGTCATAAAAATGAATGAAACCTTGCCATTTGCGACAACATGGGATAGACCTTGAGGGCATTATGCTAACTGAAATCAATCATATGATTTCAGTTTTATGTGTGGAATCTAAATACACACACACAAGCTCCTAAATACAGAGAACAGAATGGCGGTTGCCAAAGGCAGAGGGTGGCAGGCAGGTGGAATGGGTCAAGGAGTCAAAAGGTACAAACTTGCAGTTATAAGATGAAGAAGTCCTGGGGATGTAACGTACAGCATGGGGACTGCAGTTAACAATGCTGTGCTGCGTATTTGAAAGTTGCCCAGAGAGTAGGTCTTAAAAGTTCTCCTCACAAGGAAACACTTCTGTAACTATGTGTGGCGATGGATGTTGACCAGACTTACTGTGATGGTCATTTCGCAGTACATACAAATACCAAATCATTACACTGTACACCTGAGACTACCAGGATGTATGTCAATCATACCTCAACATTAAAAAAAGGAAAATATAAGTATTGAACACAGTACCACGTTCAGAGCTTTCAGGCAGAGACAGGTTTTAACACATTGCTCTTGCCCTAAAAATATTCTAAGGCTGATACAAAATTCTCCAACAGGGACGGGAGCCCCACGGTGGAAAGGGGGCACCGTGCGCCGGGCGTTACCTCCTCCTTGGACTCGCTGTTCTCTCGCTCCCGGGGCTCCTGCTTGACGTGTGTGACCATGGCGAAGGCCGCGCGGTCGTGGCTATCGGCCAGGTTGATGACGTTGGTGATGGACGGGAGCATGGCGCCCTGGCAGCTGGTCCCGATGGGCGTGCTCTTCTCACACACGGCCAAGAGGAGCTGGAGGGGGTTTGCGGGAGAGAAGACAAACCTGGGATGCACGTCTGGTGCTCTGGTGCGTGGACCCCGTTAACCCTGAGTTGCCTCGACCAGCACATGCTGATGACCCCAGTCCCCAGCTCGCTCTACACCCCCCAGCTTAGAAAGGAGTCTGACCCTCTCTCCCAGCGTCCCCACTCAGGTACCCCTGACTCCGTATCTAGGCGTAAACTCGGCATCTCTCTCCCTACCAGACAGAACTCCTCCCCTGTCCCCTCAGAGGCACCTCCCAGGCAGGAGTGCAGCTGCTGTGGCTCCATCCACCCATTTTCCCGTCTCTCTCGTCTCCCACCCACATCACCGGGTCCTGCCGGTATCACCTCCTGAACAGCCAGGCAGCCGTCACCTCCTGCCCAGACACAGCTTCCTAACTCATCTAGACTTACTCTTCTCAAACTCATCTTATTCCACAAGCTGACCTCGGCACCCTCTCCCGACACCCCCAGGGGCTTCCCACAGTCCGCAGGGGACGGTGTGAGCTCCCTAGCAGGGCGCCCATAAGGTAACAGTCCCCACGCACACGCAACACCCCCGAGACTATTCCCCGAAGCCCCGACCTGGCTCACACCGCCCCCGACCCAGCCACTCTTGCATTCTTACTGGACGCCCACTATGTACTGTGTGAGGCCCTGGAGATTCGTTTGTCAACTTCACAGAGACAGTGCCCCTGCCTGGTGAGGCTGGAGTGTCAGAGGGAAGGACAAGACCAACATCAACACATAACACACACATGCTCATTGTCATGATGCAGCCCAGGGAACGGGCAGGCGACAGAGGATACAAGGGCGCCTGCTTCAGTTCAGCGTGGGTGTCAGGAACGTGGCATGTGTGAGAACCCAGGAGGCCAGTGAGGCTGGAGACTAACGAGCGGGGGCAGAGGGGCAGCACAGGGCTGGAGAGGGGCCAGCAAGACCGTATCCTGGAGGTGGAGTTTTGTGCTGGGTACAAAGGCAAGGAGCGACACAGTCTGCTTTACTCTATCAGAACAAGTTTGCAACAGTAAAATCTGTGGCGGGCAGGAGGGAAGGTGGGTGAACACTAAGGACACCATTCCTGTCATCTTCGTGAGCCAGAGAGGGAGGCAGGAGAGGGGAGGGAGAAAAGCGAGTGGCCTTGAACTGGTAACACCTGGCGAAGGACCAGACACACAGGACGAAGGAGGCAGGACAGCAGGTTCCTAGCTGTGCCCTTCAGCCTGCCATGTCCTCTACATGGTCCAATGTCTTTTTTGTCTTTGTCACTTCCTACCCCAGGGCTTGGCACCTAATAGCAATCGGTCAGTCGCGTGAAAGAATGAAGAATAAATCAGGGAACTCTGCCCACTGTGTTGCCATTAGTGAAGTTCCAGATACTGCTATTTACAGCACTAAGAAAACGTACACTCAGCACCAACGGAAACATGCCAACAAGCTCTCACTGAAACCCGGTGCCACGATTCCCTTCTTTTCCCTCAAAGAGAATTTCACAACCTTGTCTCATTAGACAAAGTGGTCTGGTAACCTATTTGCACAGCATCGGTAACCTGCTTTGGAAAACCTAGGTGGCCTGGTGCAGTACGTTGGTGATTAATCCAAAGAATAAAGCCAGAAGTCTGACTACAATCCTGTGAACAACATCAGAGACCATCTGAACTGCTGTCCACTGAAACAGCCTGACCGTTCACGTGGGGCCTCATCTCCAGCACCCTGGCCTCTTGCACCAAGGGGTCAGAGCCCACAGCGTTGTCAGGCTGGTCTGGCCTGGCTGCTCTACCCTTTCTGCTTTAAGTCTTTCCCCTTCCTACTAGAGATTAAAGCGGTCTTGTGGTAGAGATGTCTGATCTGCCTTTGCGTGTGTGGACACCCGGCCCCAGGCCCCCCACACGGACCATGAGCTGGGTCCATCCTACCTCAATGCACTGCTTGATCCAGAAGTGGTTACCCATGGCCTCCCAGTTCTGGGAGCAGGTCACGTAGAGCAGGCGCTCGTAGACGCGACGCTTCATAGAGTTGTCGAAAACCTCGAAAAACTTGGCCCTGATGAGCGGCTGGGCGCAGCGCAGCCCAGAGAGAAAGGCAGGCTCAAGTTTCGCGGTCAGCTCGCTGCCAGAAAGCGTCTCATCCCTGCAATCCAAGAAACGACACCGAGATAGCAGAGCTACGCAGGACAGGGGACCGTCAGGCCGTGAGCAAACGAGCAGTGAACAAGTGGACACCAAAAAAAGCCGCCATGAAGGCCAAGAGTGTGTTCCAAATCGTCCTGGGCTGATGCAGCATTTGAGCAAAAAGGCTCATTAATGATGCCAAAGCATATTATGTGATTTAAATGAACACTTAAAATTTAGATATAATGAGAAGATTAAAAAGTCACATTACTGGCTAGTCAGAGAGCACGCCAGGGACTGACACGAGCAACATTTGATTAATTGCTGTGATTACCTGTAGACATAGTTAACAAGGTCTAAAAACTGTGCATTTAGTTCAAGGTCTTCTGGAAAACGCTTTTCGATGTAGGTCATCATTTTCACAAGCAAAATGGACTTCTCCCGGAGTGTAGGTGTCTGTACAGATTTGTTTTTTAAAGGAAAAGGTCAATTATTTCTGTTTGAAAAAAGACATGCTCCCAAGTATTTCAGCCATATGCTCTACCAATTTTTAAGCTCTTACGATCTTGTCAGGTAAAATAAGACAAGGTTGTTTCTAAATGGTTCTTCGGATGCTTAAGATCAAGACAGGTGCCAACATAAAAGCAACTAAACTAAAAAACAAATCAGAAGTTTGAAAGCATCTTACTAAATCAAATAATAATCCCCCATCATTATTATTTTTGGCTTAACTTCACCACCATAGAAGACTAACAAGTAAGGTTCATTTAACATTTTAACAGAAGTAAAACCTTATAAGATAAGTGACCAGTTATTCCAAATTTCTGTTTAAACTCTGTTAAGCACAGTGAGAAAAATCCACCATAAAGGAAGATTCGGTGAACGCAAACACTGGAGAAAAAAATGTTTTGTTTGAGAACTTGCAGAAGAGCTTAGAATGCGACGCCTGAATTTCCTTTTACACACACAGGAAGATCACCTGGCCAGAGCACAGCCCCTCTTCACAGCTCACCTGATTGGCTGCCATCGGGGAATTATTTTTAACCCATTCTTCCACAATTTTAACCACGGCCCGGAGCATTTTGGCATCGGGGGATTTCTCAATGAGGGAGGTCAGGATGGCCTGGATGAAGTTCTTCCTCATCTCCATGCTCATCACAGCTAGGCGCGTCTTCACCAGCTCCAGACTCAGCATCACCAGCTCACTGGTTCCTGCTCAAGCGGAGAAAGAGCCCAACGATCTCTACCAACTTGCCTGAGCAGGCAACCAACCGCCCGCACTGCATGGCACTCTGGATTCTGCCCATTTCCTCCCCAAAATATCTTCTCCTGCAACTAGAGCTCTGGGATTTGAAGTGCCTCACGGCTTTCTGACTACTCGGCCTTGCCAGCGGGGCCCTATAAGAGCCTCCTCACAGGGGAAGGGATGATGGAGCTGGTGGGACCACTGTAGGCAACCCCGCATACAGCCAAGCCCTGAAGTCACATGCATGGCACTGGTGCTCCGAGGGGCAACTGGCAGAGTGACAACCACAGCTCCCTGCCGCACACCAACATATCGCCGATTCCTGAAGCTCATAGCTCAGGTCTGGAACTGGTAACTTAATTCTTCTTCAGAAATAATAGCTCTGATAATAGCAATCTCTGTTTTATAGCAAAATTGTTAGATAACTCTCATCTAGTGATGAATGTTGCTCAAATTTCTTCATTCTTACATTCACAATTTTTAAAAGAAGTTCATTTAAAAAGTGAGTCTTTTTATGGTTGTAAATGAAATGCTCAGAACCTCTTTGTGAAGAGCAGATGATACTGAACTGCATAAAAACAACAGACATTCGTGTTGGCTTTAGAATCTAATCACAGCCGGCACGTTTAGGTGTCGAAGCCTCCGGGAGGAACACGGGGCCGAGCCAGTCACCTGAGGTTGCTTCTGTGCTGCCTGAGGCGGCCTGCGGGCTCAGATGCTCTCGGACCATCTTCTGCAGGGAGCGCATGAAGACCGAGATCAGCCTGTCGATGTAGCTCGGGTTGTTGCTGCAGGCAGACTTGAGGATCATCAGGGTCCCTGAAAGGTAGAGGGTGACAGGTGTTTTTTGAGAAAGGTCTTAAAAAATTGAGTAATCCACAAAAACGTACTACTTAAAACATTTAAAAATGTGCTAGATAAAAATGTGCCATTTCTGACAAAAGTACAGGTTAATCCCAAATGTCAACATTACAGGTGACCCTTAAACAACACAGGTTTGAACTGCATGAGTCCACTTATGCATAGCTTTTTTTCACTAGTAAATACTACAGTGCTACACGATCTGGGGTCGGCTGAATCTGTGTATGAGGGGCTGCGGACACGAAGGAACCATGTAAAATATACAGAGAGCCAACTGTAACTCGTAAGATTTTCGCGTGCAAGGGGTCAGCGCCCCTCGGCCCCAGAAGGAAAAGCTCATCCAGTGCGCAGCTGGACCACGCTGGGGAAACCACGATGGACACACGCTCACCAAAGAGCTGGGAGGGGTTGGCGCTGGTGGCCTTCTCGTAGTTGGTGAGTCCCTCATAGATGACTTTGCCCACTGCCGCGTAGAGGCACTCCAGCTCCTCGTACTTGGAGGCCACGCTCGAAGTGCCTGAAACAGTAGTGGGAACCTGGGCCCTGGGGTCCGGCTCGCGGGCCCGGCCAGGCTCTGGGACGCTAACTGTCCTCAGGCTGGCATTGAGCTTGGCTGTCTGGGACCTGCGGTGACTGACACAGGCACCTCTCACCGCAGGACGCGTGGTTCCCAGTTTACAGAGCTCAGTAACCACCTTTCATGCCACCAAGCCTCGCCCGAATACCCTAAATACACTTACATATGAGATGCCAAAATTCTATCTTGTCTGCTGTTCAACAACTGACAAAATATTTTAACCTAACTTCCTTTAAATACCATATGGAAATGGTATGTTTAGCTGATGAAGAAAACTGTATTTCCAAAGCAGACAAAAAACTGCTTTGGGAAAAACTGCTAATGCAAAGACTGCTACCATGAAGTTTTTATGTCAACTTCTTTTAAAGGAAGTTTAAAGGTACAAAGAAAAGCAGAATAATAAAATGCTCACTATAGTAACAGGAGGATGAGCATTCTCAGCTAACAAGCTCTGTGCCCACCCATCCACTCGGAAAGAAAGAAAGGCGCCAACAGCAAAGGTCACATACTTGGCTCCGTTGGGAAAATACTCATGAGGCGTGAAAGAAGGCTGTGGACGGCTCGTAACACTTTGGTGTTTCCGCACGTCATACAGGCTGCGATTCCACGCTGCAGGGGTTTGAAGCTGCTCAGGATGGCTGGGGACTGCAGCACTGTCAGCAAGAAGCTCAGCACTTCCAATCCTGTGCATATGTTCCCATAGTTCACTTGATTGGGCTGCTCCTGGAACGGAGAACACAGGCCACACACAGATGAGATAAACAGTACAGCGAATTACAAACAGAAACCAAGCGAAATTAAAACTACACATGTCAATAAGTACTTGGAAATGAAATAAACAACCACTGAAGAATAAACACATCAGGTATATAAATGACCACCATATTTTATTAACACAGTAAGATTTCATAATCTTCCTTTTAATAAATTTGCTTTAAATATTTAGTCAAACTTCCCTTAAGCTCATGAAAGATATTAATATTCAATATTAAGTAGTACTAAAATTTTGAAAATCACTAAAATCTGGTTTAAAAAGGCAACTACTGCAATGAATTTTACTTTTTTCTCATGTTTTTAGTTAAAATACATATATCCTTCCAAAAAGAAGTATCTTTGAAACTGTGTATCATGAAATCAATCTAACAGATTGTCAGCATTAAAAAAAAAAAGAAAGAAAAAAACCCCAAAAGAATAAAATAGAAAATAGAGCACAAGTTTTACAGTAAGGATTTAAGTTTGGCCTCACAACACATGTGTCTGTGGCTGACGCACACACATGCCCTGCAGGTGCACCGTGTGTGTGCACTGCTGTGAGGCAGATCATGGGGAAAGGCAGGAAGTCAGTGTGAGCAGACCCATCGCCCTCAGAAAACGTCAGCCTGCGAAGGGGCTGAGCTTGATTCAATGGTGATTACATTTGATAGGAAAATAATTTGACCTTTCAAAGAGAAAAAGAGGAAAGAAATCTGCAAATAAGTTAAGCAGCAAGCATGTGCTGCAGACTCAGGAGGCCTATTACTCTGTTTCCATAGCACAGGTTAACCTGTGTAAACTTTCAAAAAACTTGAGCAATGATGCTGCTCATCTTTGAAGCACAAAATAACAAATGCTTACAGTAGGTATGATCATCCTGAGACCAAAAGCTTTCAAATTTCACCACAGAACTAGATAAACTGAACTGTATCCTGGAAATGAAATGGATAAGGCAAGAGAACAGCTTCTGCAACCTCCAGAAAATTACAGAATTGTGGTTTTTACAGAAACAAAAACAACCAAAAAACCCAACAAATAATCAGCATCTGGGGCTATCTCTAATTACCTGACTATACAGTGCTATGTCCATCATTCAATCTATTTTAAAAATTCAACTTTACTTTAAAGGTGGTTGCATAAGTCAACTAAAAATGTTTATTCCATGCCAGCGGGTAGGTGGGTTTAAGAAATTAATCTGTGAAAGGCAAGAGAACTATTCTGTTTTCAAAACTCCCAACTCTCCCTAGGGTGGAGGTGAGAGCTGAAGACTAAGAGCCATTTTCAGCGAATGACACTCCCTCCTCATTAGCCAGTGGCCAGAGGAGAAGGTGAAAGGGGCCATGACCAGCCGCGGGCAAGGAGATTGGAGTTGGTGGCCCGCCCGGGCCCGGGCCCTCGCACCTACCACGCTCATTAGCAGCTTGTCGAACCACTGGAGTTTGAGCTCCGACTTGGACCACATGTCTGGTCGCAAGGCTGTCTTCAGGAGAGTGACACACCGGCGGGACAGCGCCTCCCCAGGAGACCCCGCAGTGTTGGTGTTGTCGTTAACCTGCAAGTTCACGCACGTTCAAGCCCGAGTTTCCCAGCACACGTGTGCACAGGCCTCTCGCCCGCCGCTGCCCCGCGCCCTTCCACCCCAGTGCTCCACCTCCTCTCCTGTCTGACTCAACCCCGCCTCAACCCAGCTGTCTCTGATCCCTCTGGGGACACCCCCTCCTCCCTCACAGTGGGTCAGTGGTGATTTGCACTCATTTGTGCGATTAATCCATCAGCTGGGCCTCCCAGGCCGTGCCCAGCACGCTGCAGCACACAGGAAAGGATCGGCTGAAGAGTTTAGAAGACTGTTTTCAGTACTTGGAGATCCTCAATAGTGTTGCAAAGTATACTATTTTTTAATAATTATAAAAACTACTTTGTGAGGGAAATTTCAGTTACAAGGTTTTTCGAAATATAAAAATGAAGTTTCAGGAATTGATTCCCAACAACTCCATGAAAATATATTACTGATTTGAATGATAAATTCAAGTTATAAAGCATCTGAATTACTAATGTTGTCCATAACTTATGTAGGTTGGGTCATCCCAACACCTTTATGACACAGGTAACTCGCAAGTCAAGTGATTTGCCCAAGATCACTGAACTGCCATGTTTCCCCAATACCAAGATGCTATTATAAGCTATACCATTACTTCATCACCACTGAAAAAAAAATGTTTTTTAAAATCGTATTATAAAACACAGGCAGACTTCAGATATTAGCAAGTCACGAAATGAACGGAATTTGGTATGAAAGGGACAAAACTAGCTCTCAGACCCTGGTTTGTCTATTTCTTTTTTGACTAAACCATCACAGACAATCAAAGTCACTGGAGCCTATCAAGCAGCCTTTGTTCGGAAGGATCCCTAACCTGAGACACGCAGATACCACACCTGACAGGCCACGCGGATGAGGAAGTTCACCACGGTGTCCGTGTGCTGCTTGTCAATGGGCTTGGCAAGGAGGGAGTCCGCACCCGGCAGAGACTGGCTCCGCCCAAACACCTGGAGACGGCGGGAAGAGAGTTCTCAACAGCGCAGCCCACTAACTGCACGCGGCCCTCCTCCCCGGGGCAGACCCCATCCTGGACGTCAGGGACACCCCTGGCGGGCGTGGTCTCCGCAGAAGAAGGACAAGCAAAGTAGCCATGGAGAAAGTATGGGGTCATGTGCGTGCGACTGAAAGGGCCCAAGGTCCAGGAAGCCAGCAATGTGGGACATCGTGGGGTTTCTAGCTGTGAGGGCAGCCTTTCCCAGCTGTCCTGCTGGCACGGTGCTGGGCACTCGGCCCACATTCAAAGTTTGTTGGATAAATGAACCCGTAAAAGGCGGCGCTCGCAGCCTGTGCACGTGCTCTTACTGCGCTGATGGCTCCTGTCGCCGTCCTGAAGCGCTTCACTTCCTGCGCAGAGTCCACCGACAGGCCTCTTTTAATGGAAGATGAGACAGAGTTGACTCCTTCTCCACTTGTATTTGGGTCCATGTCTGCATCCGGCTTAAAGAAACACACACACACTTGACCTTCCTGACTCTTCTCCAGGGAGAGGTCTAAAGAACAGTCAGGGAAGACTCGAGGGGCTGACGCCCTACCTGCTGGTCCTTGATCCTCTGCAGCTCCCACTTGATGACGACTTCGGACAGGTCCACGGCCAGCCGCCTCTGCTCGATGGTGACGCTGGGCGTGAAGCCCAGCCTCTGCATGGCGCTGACCATGTGCTGCACCAAGTGGTGCCGCACCGGGTAGTACACCTGCAGGCACGGGCCAGGTCACGCCAGGGACACTGCGTGCCGCCCCGCACACACGCCCACTTAGCCCGCCTTGGCCCCAACACACACAGTCCAACCTCCTGCCCAAGAATTCTGAACCGTAACTTTAGCAAAGAAATTCTCAGCACCTTTTGTATGTGTGTTTACCACTCCCCCTCCCCGCTACTGAGTCCCAACATAAGAGCGTGTTTCAGCCTTTTAGGACCATCTTTAAAAAATGCTGAACACTGAAATATCTTTAGGTAGGCAAGTCTAGTCACGTGTGTTGAACTTCAGACCTGATGTCATACAAATTAGCCATGCCAAGAGGCAAATTCCCAATTCTAAAAGAGTTGGCTGTAAAAGAATTAGCTTTTAACTCAATCCTTTCTTCTCCACCCAAACATCTACAAGAAGTATCTACATATAAATAAATCCAACAAAGGGGGTGATCTGGTTATAGAGAAGGAGGTGCCAGCGACACCTTCAAGCCAAGTTACCAAAATCTAGAGTTAATGACAACTACCTCCCACCTTAGAGTAACAACTCATCTGTATTCATGGACAACTGAGTACAGCTGACCCCTGAACAACACAGGGGTCAGTGGTGCCCACCCCTGACAGAGTCACAAACGCAAGTGTAAACTTTACAGTCTGCCCTCTCCATCCGTAGTCCCGCATCTACGGATTCAACCAAGGGCAGAGCATGTAATACCGTAGTACGTTTATAGAAAAATATCCGCATGCAAGTAGACCCACACAGTTCAAATCCTGTTGTTCAAAGGTCAACTGTACTTACAAGATAAATGCCATCTTAGCAAAAAGCTTATACCAGGGATATATTCTCTAAACTACGGCAATTTCCATGTTGATAAGGCCATACACATACCCATACTAACCAATGGATCAGAATTACCTTTACTGAAAGATGCATGACCACATTATTGCAGAAAACGAAGATAGGCGAAACTTCAAAGCAAATGCCTGACAGGGTATTTGCTCTGAAGCAATCGACCTCTATCTACAGTACTTCCTACACACCTTGAAGTGCTGCACTATCAAATGCAAAATATGAACCAGCTGGGGGACAGTGTGCCCCTCCTCCACGATGATCTTCCTCGTCCAGTGGGTCAGCATCTGGTGCCCGTCCTCCATTCGGGCAGGCACCGCCGGAGTCAAAATAGCCATCGCCTGCCTGACAATTGCTCGGGCTTCCATTGCATGGGCCTTGAGAAGACTGTGAAAAACCTAAGACAGGACAGAAATACTGATAGAATGAAGGTTTTAAAAAACAAGATAAAAACAATCACTTAGAACTAAGGCATGATATTTCTGCAAAACAATTTAAAGAAGTTCCTTAGGGCTCTCTTATTAGGAAAAACCGCAGTAGTTACGTTCTCTTTCATTCAGTTTTGATCAATGAATACGTTTGCTCTAATATTTTCTGAGCACCTACTATGTGCCCGTGCTGAACTAGGGTGGAGCGTACAAAGACGAGCAGGACCCAGCTCCTCTAGCGTAACCAGTGGGAAGTCAGTTGAGGGATACAGATCATTTTACTCCAGCCCAGGGTAGAAAATGGAGTGAAAGGGGCCACTCTCAGAGACAGTGCTGAATTAGTTCAAGTGAAGGTCTGATGGAAGTGAGGTCGTGGGAACACAGACCAGCCAACTGGCACTGTGGGTGGAGGGGACAGGATGGGGGCTGGAAACAACAGAACTTGCTGAGCCTGCATGCCTGGGAGAATGACAGGGTGTCACAGATGACCCTGGGGTCTCTGGTCCAGAGAAGTTCCCAAGAGGGAGTGGTCAGAGGAAACAATCAAGAGTGACTCACAGGACAGGACAAGAGCCAGCACTTACCAGGTGCTTAATGCGACAGACAGGCTGAGTGCTCAAGTGCATGATTACATTTAACTCTTACACAGGGCCAGTGACGAACTCAGTCAGAGTCACGGAACAGGAGTGGAAGAAACAAAACACGAATTCAGCCTGCCTGACATCAAAGCCTAACCCACTGAGCAATGCAAGGAACAAGTGCTTCAGGTCGTCAACCCGAAGAGGGGTTAGGAGACAAGGGTTCAAGAGTGCCTACTGTCTGTCTTTAGCTGAGGCGTGGGCCGGGGTCCTTGACTAACACATTTTCACACAATGGGTAGAGAAGCATGAGGCGGACAAGGTAGACACTGTCTTATTTCAAAAGCAAGGCTGCAGAGGAAGGAGCGGGCGGAGCAGGAACAGGGAGGAAGGGTGACAATGAATCAGCGTGGAGGTTTCACAGTCACAAAAAGATGGCAGAGAGGAGCATTTTTTTTTTTTTTTTCGGTACGCGGGCCTCTCACTGTTGTGGCCTCTCCCGTTGCGGAGCACAGGCTCCGGACGCGCAGGCTGAGTGGCCATGGCTCACGGACCTAGCCGCTCTGCGGCATGTGGGATCTTCCCGGACCGGGGCACGAACCCGTGTCCCCTGTATCGGCAGGCGGACTCTCAACCACTGCGCCACCAGGGAAGCCCAGAGAGGAGCATTTTAAAATGTACTGGGAAGGACAATAAATAGGGAAGCAGGCAGCGCTTGCGCTCGTCCGCGGGAGCAGCATGTGCGTGTGGTGTTGGGTGGACGGGAGGGAGCCCGCCCAGTACCTGCAGGACTATCTTCTTGTGTATCGCAAACTTGGCGATAATGTGGGCCAGCAGCAAGTGCCCGCTGTACTTGCAGGCGGGGTCCACGCAGGCCTTGGAGAGTAGGCAGGGCCACGCGAAGGTCATGAGGCGGCGCAGCTTGCTGTTGCGGTTCTTGTTGTTGTCGTGGACGTGGTGGGGTGCGTGCTCCACCAGCAGCGTGGCAAATTGCAGCAGGTAGATGCGCAGCGAGTCCAGCATGTCCGCCTGCTTCTCCGGGTCCAGGACCTGCGAGAGCATGAGCACAGGATGCACTTCTGGTCTGCTACCTCTGAAGGGTCACTCGACAAGTCTAAGCCTTGAAACACACAAACACTCACTCTCTCACTCTCTCTCTCTCTCCACACATATTAAGCTCTACCGTGATGGACTCAATGATGTCACATCAATTTTCCTTTATTACATACAGATGACAAACTCGATACATTTATTTTAGTGCTGAAAAAAGGGGCAGGCTTAGAAGTCAGAATGCAGTGGGCAAAGGGGCTTGAGGTAGAAAAGGAATACTAGCTCTTCAATGCAAGGTGATTCAGGATTGAGTTTCTTAATTTCCAAGTAATTGAGATTTTTTTTTCTAGTCAACCATTAATTACCTTGTCCTTATTTTTTAGTATTACGATCAGAAAATGTTACCTACCAAAAAATCTGTTTTTTAAAAAATTGTTATGCTTTCCTATGCAATCAAGTATCTGACAGATTTTTACATGTGTTTCATGAATACAAGAAAAAAATGTGCACTCCGAGGAACACGTTACACGTTCCTAGTGAATCAAGCATACTGACTGCACCATCCAGTAAGTACCCTAACCACCTTCTGCCTCTCAGAGCACCAGCCAGACTAAAGTCTTCCACGACAACTGTGTTTTCACCAGGGTCCCCTCTCCCCTGGATGTGCTGCCTCACGGCGGCCCCTCCCAGGACGCCAGCCTGCCCCGCACCATTTATCCCCATTGACGCTCGAGATCCCAGCTCCTCACTTGTGCTGAGTCGGCAGCAACTGGCCCTGAGGACACAGCCTAGAGAAGGCAGTACACGGGAGGGGCCGAGTCCGGGTCACCATCTCCCCACAGCTGCCCAGAACAAGGCAAATATCAGTATGTGGACCAAAGATAATTCCTTGGGCTCAGCTCTCACTTCAACAGCAGGGTGGGCGTGGGGTCAAAACTGCAGGAAAGAGGTCTGTCTTAAGGGACAAAGACTACAGGAGGCCCAGCAACCTGTCCATGTGAACAGCACTCCCTCTGCCTGGACCCCAGGATGGAGCAGTGAGGAAACCACTGTGTCCTCTCTGAGGGCGGTGACTCACCGGTGGCGCGCCACAGGCGGGAATGCCCACGGCTCACAGCGCTCCACCACCCACCGTGCAGACACTCAGTGCAACAACCTCAAGGCACACTCGGCGTCTGCCAGTGAAGTTCAACAGCCTGATGGCAGAGGACAGCTGAGGCACCACGGGAAACACAGCACAGGCATTCCTCAGGCAGACACTTGATTCCAAAAGCCTCACTGGTGCAAACTGGAAACACTATTGTAACAGTGCTGAGACCCAAGCTGACTTCAGACACCCTAGTGCCACGACGACGTTCATGAACTTGGCAGTAAAGGGGCACAGTAGCAACTGGATCCAGTCTAATATTCTCACTGGCTTTTAGTAGATTCTTTTGCAAAGCTAAAGATGTAAACAGATCTTGAAAACTCTACTGACCAGCAACAGAGGTTTCTACAAAACAACTGTGACATCTGAATTTTTCACTGAGATATATTGTTTCTCATTGGAATCTATTAATGTGGAAAAGATAATTCATTCCACATGGAGGCTGCCTTAATAAATTCACTAGTAAGAATTATAATGTTCTGCTATAAATTAACGCAATCATGAAAAATAAAAGCCTTAGGGAAAAAAGCTTATTTCCTTGAACCTGTCACATCTCCCAAGTTACTTTTCAGGCCAGTGCATGGTTAGTGATGTCACCTTGGTTATAAACACACTGGTGATGCTCTCCGGGTTATCGCCTTCTGGATTGGGAGGTCCTAAGAGCTGCTCTCCTTCCCCCTTCTCAAAGCTGTATAAGAAAGCAGGATTCAAGATATGCTGCAGAACCTACAAAAAAATTTTACAATGAAGGAGAAGGAAAACAAAGCCATGCTCTCTCTCTCTTTCACTAGGTGGCAGGACCACCAGCTTGGTTATGCTGCATCATCAAGTTAGACTTCAATCAAGGGTGCAGCTAATAATCTTGTCTTTTATTACAATGGCAACTGTAAAGGTAGGTTAAAAACTTGAGGAAAAGAGACATTGGCCTGGTTCACTCTTCTCACCTCAAACAAGTTGTTTTATAAAAACAAGGGAACTAACAAACTACTCGTCAACACTGGTTCACGGCTGGACCTGCCTTATGTTTCCCAACAATGAAATTTTCCTCGTAAACAGCCCAGACGAGGAAAGGCACAGCAGAACAAGAGTAGTGCCCTTGGCTCCCTAGAAAACGAGCTCAAATGCCATGGCTTCTCCCGCAGTGACAGTGGGACCCACCTTGGCTTTCAGTTCATCTCCGAAGTTGGGGTCGTTGAAGTCCACAAAGCGAAAAAACAGGGCACGTTTTTGAGCAATGCTGTAATTTTTGGGAATCTCCTCCTCCGTATACTCTTTTAAGAACGTCATGTTGCAGAGGAAACGACCAGTGAAGGCCCGGAGCAGCTGGAACAGCAATTCTATGTCTCCGTAATTCCTTCTGAAGGGTCAAAATAAGAAGGCAGGTTAAATTATGGCAAATTGCATAACTATGTTTGATGTCTGACTTGCTTTCGAGCAGCTCAAGATTGCAGCCCGTCCTCTACAACAAATGCGATGACACACATGCAGTGAGCCAGCTATGCAGAGCTCAGGGAGAGGCTTATCGGGGAGAGCAGGCCACTTGGTGCAGAGCGCCCAGGTGCACCCACTTGCAGTAATTCAGCAGACAGTAGGCCAGCAGCTTGGGCTCCTTCCAGTTGGTGGCAGCCATGTTCTCCTTCCGGTGTCTTTCTTGGAAGGTTTCGCTGACCCACACACGTCTCAGCTGGCTCACCAGAGAGTGCTGATTGGCCAGCCAGGAGTCATCATTTTTAACTATGATACTAATGATCTATGAAAGAAGAGACAATGAGGATGCTGACAGGGTTCTCCCTGAGTCTCGACTAAACGTTTAAGACATCGGGGGCCTGAGAGAGAGCCATGCTACCTTGATGGCCTGGAACTGCAGGTCCAGGCGCAGGGTGCTGGTACTGGGTGAGCCAGGGCGCACAGCAGTCTGGGTGCCGCCGGGCAGCAGCAGCGTGATGAACCGGTTGGGGTTAGCCGCCAGCACGTCTCGAAGAGGTCTGGCATCTTTGTGCTTTAAAAAACTCTGAAAACAAAGCAAAATAAACAGCTGTTTTAAGCTAATCAAAACCCACAAAATGTTGAAATGATATAAATTCTAAGGTTCTTCCTAAATCTCTCAAGGCAGGCAAAAAAAAAAAAAAAATCACTGTAAGCACCCTCTTTAAAAAGTGCTTTTTAGACAATAATCACACCCTGAGTTTCATAATCCTAGCAGCTCATTCGTTCGTTACCACCACCAAAATCCTACAGAGAGGGATTCCTGGACTTGAGCTTTTCACATACACGACAATGTTTCTAATACTCAAATACATTAGAGAAAAATAAAGCCAGGACACCGAACAGTGATATATAAATTCCAGACTGTCGAGCACGGTGGCAGGGACCCTGACCCCAGCCCCGGGCTCCCACCATGAACATCCTGCTCCACTGGGGGTCGTTCAGCGTGGCTTCCATCATGAACAGCTCCACCGTCTGTGAAGGGTGGCGGGTCAGGAACTTGATCAGAGGCTCTCTGAATGGACTGCCGGCCTAGAAAACATGTGGTGAAAACTGGACCTTCTGGGGGTTTGAGGCTTTTCTGGTCTAGCAACCTCACACGGTTCCAATGTGCATTTCTCCCCCTTGTAACTGGAGTGCACGCACCGTAAGCAGATATTAACACCCAATATCTTTATACTGTTGGATTAACCCATCTAAAATATGACAGTGAAAACATTACAAGCAACAGATGGAGGAAGAATTAGAATTAGCCCGTGTTTGACCATTACCTCGATCAACATAGCACGTTCTGTTTTCATTACGACCTCTAACAAAGGCTTGACCAGAGTTTGAGGTGCAGCTGGGATCAGATGAAAAAGGTTTATGATTGCCGAACAAATTTTCATTTCCTAATGAAGAAGACCAGAAATCACAAAATAGGCCAATTAATTTTGCCAGCGAGAGATACCAACATCACTACAGACCCTGCTAGGCTCTAGCTACATTTGCAAGGTTAGCCAACAGAAGCAGAGTTAACGTGTATCAACAGAAAGCCACAACTCACCAATCTCAGATTATAGCTGTGGCCTAAGGAAACTACCTGCCCTTGGCCTTCAGATTTCATCTGTCAGTGGAGGGGAGAGGAAGCTGACTGTGCACCTCGGTGATGGTGCTGTCTTTGCTTTCACCCACACTGACAAGTGTTGGAAGTGACCTTTCGGGCTGCCGAAGTGAGCCCAGCAGGGGCGGGGGGTCATGCCCGTGGCCGTGAGCATTAGGATTCCCTCACGTTGCCATGACATCACGGGGTCTTCCCAATGCACTAAGTTCTGAGGGCACAGACTTATTTTACCCTCAAAACTTAGCACAAAGTCCTCAAAAAAAATACTTGAAGTATTTACCCTGGAAATTAATTATCAGCGTAAATAAATCACTGACTGTTGTTCTAAAAATTTATCAACCAGGCCTGAAAATAAAGCTGACAAACTGCTTTACAGAATCATATGCAAGACGTGGGATGGAAAGAATTTTGCATTTTTTTAACGTGCTAACAGCTCAGCGGCCAATTACTGAGTGTCATTCCGACTTTCCGTTCAGTGTCAGTTCCCACGGTTTTGTGTCTGCCATTCAGGCCATGGGGAAGGGAAGACTCCCTGATGTCCCATCCTGGGTGGCGGGTAATAGGATACCCATGACTCTAAACCAGTAAAATGGGGATGATAAACACCAGTCAGGAGGGACCACATCCCGGCAGCACTGGAGATACTTCTCAAAATGTCTCTTTAAGCCAAAAGGCAAAACAGTGCGACGGGTAAGAAATGAGAAAAATCAGCTCAGCGTTGCTCCCATGCCTCCTCTAGAGTTCTCTTCTACAGTGTTTCCAAGTTTTCAGGCAGATTAAGTTCTATCCTGAAATTAGAATAACCTTCTAACAATGGTACTTTCATCTTAAGGGTTTTCATTTTCAAAGCACTGTCATGAAATCACTTCTGGCCTTCGCGTCACCACCGGAAGGCAGGAATGACAGGTATTACCATCCCCATTTTACAGAAGAGGGAAAGCTCAGGACTGGGCTGTTCAAAGTCAGTGTCATGACCACCACAGTGTGGTATGCGTGAGAGACATACACAAGGGCCTGGGTGCAGGGGGAGCAAGGAGGTTTCAGTTTGATGCAGCTGGTCAGTCAGAGGAAACAGAACTCCTCCCAATTTCCAGCAGGTCTAATGCATTCTTTGTGGCATTTCCTCTCAAGAGGTTGTTAGACGCATGAGTTCATACAAACATTATGAGAGCAAAACCTGGCTGGATCAGAAATATTGAGATATTGCAATTCTAGCACGTAGAAAACCAAAGAAGTTAGAATCTTGCTTAAAGACGTCCTAATAGAAAACATGCGTGGCACCCGGACAGTTCACGGCAATGGTACTAATACAACTCCGCCACAGACAGACAGTACGGCTCACTGCACTCAAAGGCACAACACACTCTGTCCACCACAGAACCACAAGTCACAGCAAAACCAAGTACAACAACAACCCCTCCTGCACTTCCACTGAGATTCTCACCTCTACCCCTTCCACGGCAGGCTGAACCAAAACAAAAATTACAGCATGAAAAAAGGCAACGGAAAGGTAAAAAGAAAAGAAAAGAAAAGAAAATATAAACTGTTCTTCACATTGCAAGTCATAAACTGACTTTTAATAGGTTGTTCTCACCTCAAACTGACAGAATGGAGACAAGGAACATCTCCCGCACTCTGAAATGCTTTCCTGAGGATGGGGAGGAAAATCATCTTTTTTCTATTTATGTTATTTACACAGAACTTCCCATATACTCAATACACAGTAAGGATTATTGGGGTAAACAAGACAGTAAAGACACAATTATCAGAAAGCACATAATAATTAACAGTTGCTCAACAGCAAAAAATACACCTTCCACCCTTCAGATGTCAAAACAGCCCTTCTGATGGTGTCACACGGAATGTATTCTTCCCTAAATCAAATTTTTAAAAAAGGAGTTTTGGAATTCTTGTCTAGGGGGAGAAACTGTAAGACCCTGTTGTATGCAAATACATTAAAAAAAACTGTTTTGTTTAGAGTGAATAATTCAAGATTATACGTGAAGTGCTGATATTTAAAAAAACCTCTTTCCCAGCTGGAGTTGGAAGAGGACCAGGGGTTTAATCCCCATCAGTTAGGCATGTTTGAGGCCAGAAGAACCCAGAGGCCATGATGCCACTCACTGGATACTTAGGCTATCCTGAGAAGTAAGTGTGTGTGTGTGTGTGTGTGTGTGTGTGCGTGTGTGTGTGTGCGCGCAGACATAGTGTAACAGGTGGTCATGAGTTTTCCCCTGTAAGTTCAATGCCAAATAGGTAAACCTTCCTAAACGTGATGACAATGCAAAACTCTGATCATCAGGGGTACCCAACGTTATGGGGAGCTTTTATTTATTTTTATTCAACTTTTAACATGTCATCGGTTATAGTTTCTCAACTGGGCAGTTATGTGGGGATCTGACCAAATAAACAAACTACTTTCCAAGACCCATTCCTCATCTGTGGAGCATTAGTAAAAACTATGAGAGCTCAAGGGCAGAAAGGAGGCTTGGCCCTGAGCTGAGGTCATGAAGCTGTGGCCCCACTGCCTTGGACCCCAAACACCATAGCCCCTGAGTTGAGAGCCGCGGCCTCCCTCAGCAGTGGGACGTTCCCAGGCTCTCGGGGTCACGCTCATATGTTGATCGACAGGCTTCAGCAGGAAGGGGCTCAGGGACCTCCCAGTGCCCACAGCCCCACCCCCTATGCAACTGACCCCCCATCCCACATGAGCTGCAGTAAAAGTTTATCTTTTTGATCGAATGGAAGTCATTCATCTACCCACTAGGGTTTAAATGTTTATTCTAGAACTGGCTATATGTTTCAGAGAATTAACAGCTAACTGTAAAAACAAATAATAAATTTAGAGCAAAAATACCTAACAGATGAGAGATGGGGAGGAAAAGTACAGAGGCACTTGCACCTACTCCCAGGAGCTTAGGCTTTTAAAATATACTCTGCGGTTGTCCCCCATGAAGATTTCCTGATTTTTTCCCTATATATATAAAAATAACAAACCTTCAAAGAGGTCATGGATGGTTTAACACTCCTAAAAAAAGTTTAAGATCCTGTTTTAGTTTTGCTTGTTGGCTGTTTAGAAGCCGCAGGAAACAAGACTCACATAAACAAAACACCTTGACATAGAATGGTCAAAACAAAGCATAATAAAGCCAAAATAAATAAATAAAATACAAGATGGGATGAAACACAGCATCCAACAAATAGGCACAGGAGGACAAAAAGCCACATTAATTATGCCTCTGAAGAGCTCAAGGAATCCCCTCATTAGGTACTGCTGTACAATTTCACTGGGCGTAACAGGAGCTTGTGGAAAACACAATCCCACTGAGAGGACAGTCATCAAGTTTAAAAATATCTTAAAAGAATATTAACATATACAAATAAGATTAGATTAAAAACAGCAAGAACCATTCATTTTTAAGAGACAAAGTCTTTGGTGACCAACATCAGATACTTAAAAAGATTTAACTAAAGTGGTTTTCCCTCAAAACCGTAAAAAAATGTGTTTTGAAGTACTGGCCGTTTGGACTTGCAGCAAACAACTGGGGTGGGGGATTTGGACCTAGAAAACATACATGCCAATATTTATGCGATGCTTTATTACATCCTCCTTAATGCTTTTATGAAGTCCTAAAACCTCTACTTGGTTTATGAGGCAATGATGATGGAAAGCAATGGAAAACAGCAGCTGAGGACTGTAGCCTGTGCAAACAAGAGCTGCCAGAACAGTCTAGAAAGTACACTTTATTCACTTTCAAGAAAGACTAATAAAACTGAAATACATTTCAAGCTTCCCAGAATTCTCATCAACAAAAACATCATGTTAAAGTGAACAAAAGGGAGATTTTAAAGAAACATAAAAAGGAATGTTCAACAATTAAGAGAAATAAAAGCAAAATGTAATGCTAACAAAATATGTTTAACAATTTACATGGACTATAGTCACATAAAACTAGATTTCTGACCGGAATTTTAATTAAAAGCACTGCTTCAACATTAGCATTGGTAACGGCAGTGCACAGTGGGGCTGCCCTCCCAGAAACAAACAAGTCACTCACGTTTCCGTCGCTCCTCTGGCCCCCTTTGTGGGTGAGGACCACCACTTCCATCCACTTTCGCAGATGTTGCTGTGAAAAAATATATCCTTAGCCATTTTTTCTTGACAACAGGAGCATCTCAACTCCAAAATGCAGCTCTTAGGTGAAAACTCATATGTAATCATTACTTTCCATGCTATTTAATGTGAGAATGGCAGTGATTCTATTACTGAAATAGCGCAGCCATCGAACTAGTGATGAGAGTAACTGGCATTTGTTTATGTTCTATAAATAGAAAGGCTGAATTTACCCTGATACAACAACAGAAAATGTCCTGCAACCCAGCCATTCCAATACCAGGACTTTTATTCCTGTTACTCTGTGCTGCAGCTGTTCCCAGAGTGCTGACCCGAGCCAGCACCAAGCTAGCCATTGGGGCAGAGACGTGAACAAGCAGACACCATCCCTGTCCCTGTGGCGCTCCAGTGACAGTGGGGGAACAAGGTAAAACACAGGTGCCTGCTGTAACAGAAGAGCAGGAACCAGCTACAGATGAGGGCCGAGGAGTCTGGGAGGGCCCTGCAGAGGCAGACAGGCCAGAAGCACAAGGAAGGGCACTCCAGGCAGAGAAGAGGAAGGAGGCCAGAAACGGAAAGGGTGGCCACTGTGGCCGAGGGTGAGTGGGCACAAGGGGAAGCCCGGGGGAGGGGATAGTGAGATGAGCACGGACCCCACAGTGCATGCGGGTACCAATTCCCTTCCATGCGGAATGAGGGCGCTCGTTCTGTGAAAAGACTGTGCTGCTGCAGGAGCAGAAGAGCGATCCCCAGGCCACAGCAAATCGGGCTGACCCAGCCTGCGGCAGCCAGGCTCCTGCCCTCAACGGGGTCCAGCAAAACCCAGCGACAAGTGCTCAGAGCCCAAGCTAAACCACACAGGGGCATCCGAACAACAGCTTCATGATCCTACACTGTCGAAACCTGTTCTTCAAAACACTGCCCTGCAGGAAGTTAACAAGCTACTTTAAAAAGGACTCCTCAGTCACAAACAGGCTTGGGGACAGATGGTTCAAATACATCCAAACACTTTTCTCTGAGCCTTTAATGTCCACAGACCTTGTAAAACTTCAAGAGGGGAACACAGTAAGTGGTGCTTCCCAAACTTACTTAGTTACTTACTGTTTTTCACAGAAACCCTGTATCTTCTAAAGCCAGTGTTCCAAGAAACACACACTGAGAAACATTAAAATAATATACATTTCTTCAAAGAAACTAAATACATTCACAAGATTTTACCAGTAAAATTCCTTGAAGGATACCATCAGAATATATATTCAAAAAACCTCTATCTTACTAGAATAGCTATTTATACCAAAGATATGAGTAACAAAATTAAAGGTACAGAAAACGGCCAGCTGCTTTCAGATTTCCCAAAGGAAAAAAATAACACTGATTGGTATATAAAGCTCACTTTTAGTTCAATAAGGAGATTTCCAAAACAACTAACCACATAAGAAACTTCAAGATCAAATGTCAAGCAGTTGAAATTATAAGAAAGGAAAATATTCAGGGGTGTCTTTACGAATGCCCACCCTAGACAGTAAGGTGTCCTATCTCTTAAACTTATGCTGAAGGCTTGGGCTGTTCACCCCAAATGTGTATCAAATGAGGGAAAACAGAGGCTGATGACTGAGCCCAGTTCTGAAGAACATGGCTCAGTAAGGACGAACGTGGCAGACCACAGGGTCCGTGCACAAGGCCAGCACCACAAACGCAGAAGCACCACAGCACAGGACCTGGCTGGACTTGGGCGAGATGGCTGGACAAACAGAAGCCTCAGTTATTCTGTATCCAAGTACATCAGCACTCTCTGCTTTCAGAGGCATTCAGCCACTCAGACGTGGCTAGCATGTCAGAGAAGGAAAAAAAAAAATCCCCTCAACAAACCAGAAACAAAAAACCCATGAACTTTATTTTAAGGAAGAAGACTCTTGGCCTTAGTCAGAAACTACAGATGTGATACAGTTCTGTTCTTTTTTTTTTTGGGCCGTGCTGCACGTCTTGCAGGATCTTAGTTCCCCAACCAAGGGATTGAATCCACACCCCGGCAGTGAAAGCTCAGAGTCCTAACCACTGGACCACCAGGGAATTCTCTGTTTACTCTGTTCTAAAAAAATCTGGAGAACAATGTTTACTGAATGAATTCCCAGCTCACAGATCTAACAGGTTAGACTGGAGTGAAAAAAAAAAAAAAAACACACAAAAAGAAAGTTGTTTCAGGCAGGCATGCAAAGGCAGCAAGAAATGATAGCCAACAGAGGGTAGAGACAGACTAGTTTTAAAAGGAGACAAACATAAAAACACTAGGAGATTAGAACACATGCACAGATCTCATACATGAAAGAACAAAGTCATAAGATGAGGTAAGATAATGTGTGTATTTGATGTGCTCTGACTGGGAAGTGATATAATTTCATTTACTTTAACCATGCTTATGAATGTTTGTATGCATGTAAATTGATAGGTCTGTATGTGTATTACACATGGAAGCTTAAAGGAAAAGAGCCTTTCAATTTGGAAAATTACACTCTACTATTAGGGCATCACTTAAAAGTTTTAGGACCAATCATAATACTATCAATTCCCACTTAGGTATTTGGCCATTGTTCATTTCTTAGGCGCCTGTAGATACGAAGAAACCAGCATGTGAGGTTAAAAAGCTGCATAAGAAACACATGCGTGGGGCTTCCCTGGTGGCGCAGTGGTTGAGAGTCCGCCTGCCGATGCAGGGGACATGGGTTCGTGCCCCGGTCCGGGAAGATCCCACATGCCGCGGAGCGGCTGGGCCCGTGAGCCATGGCCACTGAGCCTGCGCTTCCGGAGCCTGTGCTCCGCAATGGGAGAGACCAAAACAGTGAGAGGCCCACGTGTGGCCAAAAAAAAACCAAAAACACATGCATGTTTGCAGTAACGTACCATGAAATTAAGTTAATAAATTATTTACAAATGTTTATTTACAGAATGCAAAATAAAGTTAATACTTGAAACCCTCTTTCATCTGTTTACACCTCACGTTTAAACAGTCAGATCTTTTCTTTGCGTAATTATTTCCTTGATAACTGTAAAAACTCAAAGGACTTCTAATGCTTTTACAAGTTTTTCACCGCATCACTGTCTATAAAGGCCAAAGACTGGGAAAAAGCTAGATGTTCACCAAGTGGGGAATGATTCAGTACATTCTGGCATGTCCCCATCATGAAATATCACGTAGCCAGAAGACAGAATGAAGAAACGCTTTATGTACTGATAGGAAATGATGGGATGGTAAATGGAAAAAGTAAGATGTATGTATATATTACACTTCCCTTTGTGGGAACTAATAGACCTATGCCCCACTACAAATGGGAAACATCTCTAGAAGGACACACAGGAAACTTAACACTGGTGGTCCCCCGGAAGAGGAACTGGGTGGCTGAAGGATGGTGGTGGGAGGGAGGCTTTTCACAGACACCCTTTTACACCTTCTGAGTTTTAAACCATGTAAATGCATTACTCATTGTAAAAAAATAATTTAATTTTTCAGGTTTATCATAGAATTTGTATGCATTTGGCTTACCATCATCTGATCACAAAATTTATCATTGAAGGAGTTTGGGAAGAGCCTGGTCACCGAGGTCAGACGATTCACGACGTTCAGTGTCAAGCTCCGATAATCCCCCAGCATCATCAACAAAGGTCTCATGTGAGTATGGATTTGATCTACTTCTATGGTAGCACCTTCTAAAAACTATTTTAAAAAAAAGGTTACAAAGGAAAACAGATATCAGAGTATACTTCATAACAGAATGGAACTCATATTCAACTCTAGCAGCAAGTTTTTGCTTTGCTTGGGAAAATGGAGTATTAAACCGTATATATTCCAGAAGTTTATGATGAAATGAGGAAGACTAGTCATTACTGTTTACTTTTTAAAGGGCTCAGGATGACAATGAAACAGAGAGACACTATTACAATCCGGTATGTTATTAACCACAGGCGGACTCCCAGGATACAGACAAGGTCAACAGGAAGAACTCAATGCAGAACTCACACCTGCCCAGCCCTCGCTCACCTTTCTCATACAGGCTTCCCCGGCCTCCTGGAGCTCACTGTTGGTTGAATTAAGGGCTTTGAAGAGGGCAGCGATGATCTTCTCTCTGGACTGAGGGAGGTAATTGCAGGCAGCAAGGGCATCTTTAGGGAGAGAAATCAATATAATTTTCATCATTAGCCTGAAAAACGTACAATTTCCGAGTCTAAAGGCTCTTACCAACCAACAAATATGTGAGTCACTAAACTTCTTTCCTGGTATCTGGCCCCTTGAAAGACAAAAGAATGCACGGTCTTCTACTCCCAGGCTCACTATTATCTAAGAGTGAACACTATTATCTAAGAAGGCAAACAGCCTGCCAGAAAGTCCATGATAAATCTTACTGCCCAGATAAGATGAAGAAGGGCTGAAGGGGCTTCCCTGGTGGCGCAGTGGTTGAGAGTCCGCCTGCCGATGCAGGGGACACGGGTTCGTGCCCCGGTCCGGGAAGATCCCACATGCCGCGGAGCGGCTGGGCCCGTGAGCCATGGCTGCTGAGCCTGCGCGTCGGAGCCTGTGCTCCGCAACGGGAGGGGCCACAACAGTGAGAGGCCCGCGTACCGCAAAAAAAAAAAAAAAAAAAGAAGGGCTGAAGGAGAGGAACAATGGGAAAACAAGGGCTGAAGGGGGTCCCCAATGCACCCATGCCCCCAAGACATCCTCACAGGTGAGAGTATGGCTGACCTGTGGGCGGACGCATGCTGAATTAGCCGAGGGTAGAGCCTCAGACTCTGGTGATGAAGGAAGTAGACACACACAGCCCAGCGTCTCTCCACTATCCAAGTCTAATCAGGTGGTCTCCTCCCAACTTGGGGGGTTAAAGGCTTTGAAAATGCAAATATCCTTAGGCAACACGACATGCCTCCAGCCTCTATGTTAAAGGTTAGTTAAGGGGTAACATTGTAGCAAGAGCAATGCCTATGCCGGCTGACAGGAACGCCTGAGAGGCACCCACCAGGAAGCGTGAGAAGCTCCCAACGCCCCACCCATCCCAACTCTGGCTAGCTGTGTCTTGAGCCCCACCCTCAAGCTCAAGTATTATGGTCTGCCTCTCAGCTCCTCTACCTCTAATTCAAGGAGGATTCTGGTAATATTTTATTAAGTGCATAAAAGTCAACAAGAGACAAAGTCAACTAAGCAACTTGTATTGGGTATTTATCAAAAAAGGGGGAAATGACTGTTTCCAAGCATGAGGGTACTGAGAGATCAGTACATGAGAGTACTCATGTACTCTCACTGATCTAGTATACGTTCCTAAACTATGTACAATTCCTGTGCTAAACAATGATAACACATTCTTAATGAAAGCCTAGAGACAGCAGGAGTCTCAGATGCTTCTGAATCATTAAAAAGTTTAAAAAGGTCTAAATACTCCGATTCAGGTGAAAATGGCAAGATAGGAATGGTATGACAACGCTCTTAAACCAGAATATTAGAGAGATACATACTTTAGAGATATATAGTTCCCATAAGACAGCTATAAAGAGTTTACTGTAGAGTAAAATCCAGTTTGAGTAAAGAAAATTATTTAAATCCTAGCAATCTATATAATCCATTGACGTCTCACTATGTAGTTTGATAAATATATAAACATACTTTTTTTTTATTCCACCTTAAAAAGACCACAAAAAGTCAGAAAAATTAGACAACAAAAAAACGCCACTGTCTCCCTTCACTTTTGTATCCTGTAACTTGTCTCATATTTACATGAACTTACTTAAGGCTGCAATTCGTAAAGGTACGAGTGACGGAAGGCTTTTATAACAGGGCAGTTTTGTTAAAGCTGAATCTTCAGCCTCGCACAAATTCAAGAGCTGCAAAAGATAGAACTTAATTTAGCCTGCTCTCACTGTGAAGACACAATAACCTTGCAAGTAACAGAACACAGTGATCTGCCACACACAACATGATTAACAAACTAAACCCAAATCCCAAAGCATTTAAGTATCGAAATGTGCTTGAGTTTCCTTATTCTAAAGCAAAACGGTCAACCTCTGTGCCACTTTCTGACCTACTCTGATACCATAATGTTTTTTCTTTACGCAGAGGATCACTTTATCTAAACGCAAATTCCAAGATGGTGGGTACAACTCCTCCTCGTTCAGAGCTGCTTCCCAATGCCTTGGGCCAGTGCCCAAGAAACATACATGTTATAATTCAAGAGTTTGAGCAGTAATCCTTTTTTTTTTTCTTTCTTTTCAAGTACAGAGAAGCATAAGCTGGAAGTATTTCACTGGAAATACCGTAACGCAGATACTCCAGTGGCTAGCCTTCCAGACACTTTAACAGACCAGTACACATTTATATATCTAATATCTAAAATATTATATATGGTGTTCTATTACTACTTTCCCCTTTTATTGACATCCTGGAAAATGGTACCGTTTTTTCCCTTAAAGATTCCTACCTAGTAAAAGATTTAAAACAGCAGAGGAGGATATAGAGAGAAAAGCATTTCAACCACCCACCCTATTCCACTCCCCAGAGGATCCTTCAGTAACACTCTCCTCATATATAACATATTTGTATACACACACATATATAGATCCCTCTATCTGTATTCTAGAGAGAGAGAGCATCAGAAACTAAACTAGACAGCCAGACTTCCAAACGTGGCCACACCAGAATCACCTGGGAAGTTTTTAGCAGTAGATTCCCAGGTCTGACCCCAAATCTACTGAACCTAAATCTTCGGGAAGAGGACTCAAGAGTTTCTATTTTCCAAAAGATCCTCACATGTTTTGATGCAGCTGGTATCCTGATAAACACTTTCAAAACCAGTTTAGATTCCTGAAATTTAAACACTCACTACCAGTTTCTGGCCTCCAGCTCCATGAAGAATTTTCCACATAGGTTACAACACATCTGCCTCTGAAGCCCCCAAAGGCAAGCTCCCCTCCCATTCTCCAGGGGCTCTCCTGGACCCTCCATCAAATCTTATGAGTGATGTTATACAAGGGATATAAGAAGGTATAAATGATTTCAGCTAGAACACATGATCAATGACCTTATGTCCAAGCAAAAACATAGGACTTAAAGAATCAAGAGGTAAAATTTTCATAATTGGAAATTCAGACTTAGCATGGATAAGGAAGAATTTGCTTCCTTATGACTTTTGCCTCAGTTTACTCTGATAATGCCTCCAGAAGTATGATTCATGTCTCATAAAAATTTCAGATTGGGACTAATCAACAGCCCATTACAGAGTCTAAGAATTAATGCTTATAATTTGACTGTATTTATAGTTTAATTTCTATTTATCACTGTCTAATTTCATCCCACACTGTAATATTTACGGTGACAAACACTTTTAAAGTGCCATCCACCACCGCCTGTTACCTTGGGTCAAGGGGCAAGTCAAGTCCAATAAGCAAGAGCCCAGCAGGACAGTGGAGTGATTAGAAACCAGGCTCTAAAACAACTGTGGTGGTTCCACCCTAAGCTCCCCAGCTCACCTGCTCTGTAGTTTTAGGTGTCTAACAAACCCTAAGGCTCAGATTCTGCATCTTCAAAATGAGAATCATCAGGATCCGTACTTCATGGGGTGCCGCCAGAACTAGGTAAGGGCATTCACGTGAAGTGAGTTCTCAACTGCAAATGGCACATTCAAGTGATGGATAAATTCGGTAAACTGGGCACCTACTGATACGAGAGTGATTAAGGTAGATGCTACAATCTTATCTCTAGAATACAAGCTCAAGGTCCTGAAGAGCAAGGCTCCCTGTGGAGGGCTAAGAGAGCTCGAGGGACTCAGAAACCCCCCACATCCTACCGGACATCTCCAGTCACCATGCCTACCTCCTCGCCAATCCCGGACGTAACATACCTGTGCCGGGGCCTGAGCCAGGCGATGGCCGGTTACTATGGTCACCGCCTGTGCCTTCTGAGTGCTGCCTGACCAGTCTTCGTGCACAAAGACAGGTTACCAGACACACGTCATCACCATCCACACCACGCTGTACCACCACCCCCCTACCTCTGTGTAGAACACCTTATGCTCCACCACGTTAAGGTCCATTGTGAAGAGCCTGGGCTGCAACGTGGTACAGAACGTGTTGCCCTCCATCAGGCCAATCTGCGCATTGGCAGGCTGGTGTCGGAGCAAATGCTTCTTAGGTGGGACCATATCCTGGAGAACCTGGGAGAGGCAGGGAGGAAGCATCACTGACCAGCCGCCCCTCAGAAAGCAAACACCTCTCATCACAATGTTCTAAGCCAATTAGCAATCTGAAAACCATAAATGAGATCAAAAGTTATCACAGACGTCCTTTAGTTAGGAAAGGGAGGCTCTGTTTCATATGCTGACACTGGGTCATGGAAAGATGCACGTCAGATATGTTTAATTCCTACGGGTCCAGAGTAACTTCTCTCACAACCACCACCACCAAAACAAGAATAGGACCATCAGGCTGTGCTCTACAGGCCCAGGAAACCAGCACTCTACTCCCTTGACACTCACAATTACTGATACAGACGTTAACATAAGCATGTTGCTGTCTGCATATCTGAGATCAAAAAGAGCATATGTAATAGCACTCTGTTTACTGGACACAAAATTACAAATTCCATATCATCTACAAGTCAAATTTGAAGGAAAAAAAAAGTCTTCAAAGGTTTCAAACCAGGTTTCAAACTTCAAACTAGGTTCCAATAACCCTAGTTTGGTGACAGACGTCTCACCTCCTTATGGGGTTCCATTATCACGGTCACGCTTTTCCCGGTGACCTGGGCCAGCACCTGCAGGGAGTGCATAGCCTGCTTCCTCACGGTTGAGTTTGGAGACGTGACTTCCCGAACCAGGTCATGGGTCACGTGGTGGAAGGACTTCTCCTGGGCCGCCATGATCTCCTCAGCCCTCTCCTCGTCCTTCAGGGGCGTCGCACACCTCATCAGAAGCTGCTCCAGGGTGGTCTTGGCCATGGCGACTGCCCCATTGGAAACCTGCAGGCCAGGGACTCCTTAGCACGAAAGGGGGTGATGCTGCCCACAGCACCCACGTCTCCTGCACACACTCCCCGCAACAAACGCTGTCACTGGGGGCGCACGCCCCTCACACCAGCTAATGTATCAGTCTGCTTCATTAATGTCTGCAAGGTATTCCGGTAGCTAACTCTCCTGCTCATAGGTAATTTCTGTCTGTCACTCAGAAAAGAAAATGCGGATCTAGACTTGATCCTTGTGTTTACCGAATGGATTTAAGCAGGCAATGCCCACCATCTTCTATTTGTTTGTGTTATATCTGCACAGAGGTTCATAAAGAACGCGACTCCTATAGAAACTTCTGGCCAGTTAAGTACTCTGGCCAGGGGCTGTTCATCAAGACAGACAAGTATTTAGATCCTCAGAGAAAGAGAACCTGAGGGCTCTGATCTGGCCTTCCATTGAAGATGCTGTAATGTTTTCTAAGCTTCTAGGAGAGCATATTTGAGGAACTCTCGGAAACCAACTGTGCTCCAGGCAAAGCAGCATCTTGAACCAGGATGGTTAGGTCTGGGGTCACCCATCACCTACCTCTCCAGTCAAGTCCATCATGACAAAGAGAAGAGCTTTGAGGAAGGTTTGCTGGTTCTGCAGAACCCAGGTGAGAGGCAGCCGCTCCATGAGGAACTTAATGGACACCACACCCCCCAGCTTTGCATACCAGGCCTGCTCGTAGCAGCACGCGCACAAGCGTTCCACGATGTAAGAGAAGAGGGGCAGCTGGCATGCCTGGAGAAAAACGCACACAACCCGTACGGTGTTACTCAGTTCTTACACTATGAGTGATTTCTAGAACGACTCTCCTCAAGCACAAACACACCCACACAGACCTCAGTCCTTCCTTACCCTCTCCTTTGAGCCCAGGATGATACTCGCAACATCAAATATCACAGCAAGGGCCACCTCCCCGATCTTGCAAAGTTCCTTTTCTTCATACGCCATACAAATAGCTATCGCATCAATGAGGACCAAGGGGTCCATTCCTTTCGACCCGTTCTCTTCACTGTGAAACATGGCGGTGCTGGGCTGGCTGCCCACCTGGTAGCAGGGGAGCAAGAAGGGACCTGAAAGGAGAGGCAGAGGGCACGAGGGAAAGTCGGGTTTAGCTCCACAAACATTCTCGTCCCTCAAATTGCAAAACTACCTCGTGTTTTTCCTTGAGGTTAGGAATTTAATAAAAGTCCAACCTTGGTACTCCAGACCAACTGCTGGTAAACTGCAGTTGTTTATAAACTAAGTGATCTGACTTGCACTAAGGCTATTTTTCTGAACATTTTCCATTACACACTGATATTTTCACACTTTCTCAATCCCAATTCAAAGATGTATTAGTTTAAAATGAGAACCACAATCAGGTAACTTCTTTAAAAAAATCATTAGCGAGGCCAAGAGGTACAATATGGGAATGACCATGGGTTATGCTCTGGACACTCCTGACATACAAGTAACAGTAAAAAGCAACAACATCCACCTACAAAACCTAACCCACACAGAGAACAGTCTGTCAGCAACTATTCATTTATACCTGGCAGGCACCCAGCATGTGGCAAGATGGGAGTTACTGAGAAGTGTACAGGTCTGCTGGAAACACTGAGAAACAACCTAAGTGTTAAACTGTACAGCACTGACTGTCCAGGCAGGAAGAGTTAAAAAAAAAAAAAAGGAGGGGAAGTTCTGTGCTCTGCAGTGTCTGGAGAAAACTACTTGTCGATGGAGCGTGAGGGGCTCCGAGGACCCGAAGCGTTACTCAAGTGTGCGTGCCCACTGACCAGCACTGAGATTAAGGTGAGACTAAGTGTTCAGAAACTTAGCAATTGGCGGTGTGGTGACATTTTTACTGTCTTTTCCAAAATCACCAGTCTGCAGTGGCTTAGAAACACAGAGACAAACAAAATGGGTCCTTCACCACCCAGAGCCTGAGAACCCGGAGCAGAGGTGAGGAGTACCCAGGCAGGACGACACCAGAAGCCCCAGGAGCAGAGCCTGGAGGCCGAGGAGCGGCCAGCGGATGACGCGGCAGAGCGGAGGCAGAACCTTGGAAACACGGCCAAGGAGAGGGGACCAGCAAGGGGTGTGGCCACGAACTGTCCCTGTTCTACACACAGAGGGTCCAAAAGTACTCAGTCCCCAAGATGAAAAACAAAGGGCCAAAATGTTGAACTCGGTGTATTTTATAGGTAAAACTTGGTGACAAATTTCAAGTGAATACAGTACCCACCACTGACATACCAACTATCTCTGTCAATAGAATGAGTGGAAAACTATGAAACAAAAGCCAAAAACCAACCAGCCAAACTCAGCTTCTCTGAAACACAGCGTCTGACCGAGTTTTTAAAGCTCCCCGAAGGCCTCAACCCACCACTTCTCTGTCCCACTCACCGCACTGCTGGGCAACTGCCACCATCGTGTAGTGGCGAATCAAGCTGGCTACAAAGGGCAGGGCACTGGGCCGGAGGTCTTTAATGACAGCGGACATGAACGCCCCGGTCAGAGCCTGCTCAAACGTCTTCCGAGCTGGAGTGTCTTGAGCTTTGTAGCGATGTGATATGATGACATTGGGTATGGTCTTTTCTGTAAAGCTGCAAGAAAACAATTAAATCCATCATCACAACACTCAAGTCCTGAGCCAATGATTCCACTACAACTTATTTATCTTCAACCTGCCCACTTTCCTCTTGTGCAGATAGGCCTGAGTGAGTTAATTTCTCTGCTTTAATTTCAGCAACATTTTGGAATCAAACATGATGAATTTCGTGATGAATGTTTATAGCCAATGGTTCAAGAGACACCAAATATGTTCTACCTAATATGAGCACAGGTAATGAATACAGAGGTAAATTACAAAAGGACAGCACATTCAATATTTTTGTAATTATTTTCTATTTTAAGAAATTTGATGTTTGATGTTAGTCTTTTATAATTAAATAAGCCAAATTGTAAGAAGCATCAATGATCAAATAGAGATGAAAAAAGCTATTACTTAAAGGCAACTATATACCTTTTATATGTTGAAAAATCACACCACTAGGTACAGAATCAAATGGGGCTATGGGTCTAAATGGATAAAGGATTTACTGCCAATTATATGAGATTAACTAAAACCCAAGAAAGCAGAGTCAGGGAAGCACACATCAAACACAAGGATAAGAAATGGTCATCAATATTTTAAAAATTTTTAGTTTCTTCCAACCACGAACTGGTCCAAATAACAGAAATTTCTTTCTGTGACCAGAGTCTGCCTCTAATATTTGCCCACTCACTCTCCGGTTCTGCCCCCAAAACTAATAAAATACACAGGCCCTTCATTTCCATGTGCAGCATCTTCAAACAGAGGGAAGAGTGGTGGTCACACTCCCCACCCCACACCTGAACGTCTCCTCAGCTCTTTTCCAGATTGTAATCACGCTCTTTAAAAGGCCACTGTGTCCAACTAACCCAAACAGACATCTGAGTCCCACCATCCCCCCGGCCTGCTCTTCCACACTGTTCCTGACACCCCAGTACTTGCTCCTCTGGCTTAAGCCAAGAAAACCTGCGGTCAACCAGAGTAAGTCACAGCCTTTCATCCACTTCCTGTGAAACACAGGGCAAAATCTAAAGTCTTCTTGGTGTTCCCCTGAGGCCCTAACTCAGCCCCATCCCACCCCACTCTCCCTCTGGCCCAGAGCACTACTTAGCTTGTGATGCATAGTAGCACTTATCACTAGCTGAAATACTATGCATTTGTTTCTTTCTGCTGTTGTCCGTCTACCCCACTAGAATATAAATTCCTTGAAGGCAAGGATGCAGTCTTACACACAAACCTTGAACAGAGCCTGGTTCTAGAAGGTACTCAATCTATGAATGCAGAGATGGAGAACAAACAGTCTTTATAAATAAGTGGGTCCTGAATATCCAAAGGGCAAAAAATAAACATGGACCCCTACTCCACTCCATTCACAAAAGTTAATTCTAGAGGATAAAGATCAAAATGCAAAGGACAGAACTACAGAGCTTTTAGAAGATAATACAAGAGTATCTTCACGATGAGGATGCAGAAGATGATTTCTTACAAATAATATAATAAAAAGCATAAAACAAAAGGAAACATTTATCACCTTGACCACAGTAATATCATCAACTTCTGTCTACCAAAAAGTTCAGCTGAAAGGCTTAGAAACAATGAGCACACCTAGCAGAGAGACCTTGGTCTGTGTCCATTTCTTCAGGAGCCCTCATTCCTTTGAAAGGGAATGGTGACTCCAGGGCTGGGGGAGAGAGGGCACGAGGTGATCCAGAAACATACTGCTGAGCTACAAAAGGATGCTCAGAAACTGATGGGGACACGACACAGGAATACAGGAGCCAGCCAGGAGGGGCTCTCAGTGACTAGACAATCTGGTCACCAAATTAATGGACTACCACCCCTTAAATAAATTAAGAATTAATTAAGAATCCATGAGTCCGTACTACTCTAAACAAATATGAAAGGAGACAGAAAAAGCTCTTCCTTTGTAAAAAAAAAAAAAAAGAGCACATGGAGGTAGAAAATCACCATTTTATATCCATACAAGAGAATATGATTCGGCAATGAAAAGGAGCAAACTACAGACAAATTTTGCATCATGGATGAGTTTCAAAAGCATTATGCTGGGACTTCCCTGGTGGCGCAGTGGTTAAGAATCCACCTGCCAATGCAGGGGACACAGGTTCAATCCCTGGGCCGGGAATATCCCACATGCCGCAGAGAAACTAAGCCCATGAGCCACAACTACTGAAGCCTGTGCGCCTAGAGCCCATGCTCTGCAACAAGAGAAGCCACTTCAATGAGAAGCCCGCACACCGCAATGAAGAGTAGCCCCAGCTCACCGCAACTAGAGAGAAAAGCCCGCGCGCAGCAATGAAGACCCAACACAGCCAAAAAATAAAAAAAAAAATTTTCAAAATTACGTAAAAAAAAAAGGAACCATACAATATGCAGCCCTGGGTTTGGCTTCTTTCCCTTAGCCTGGTGTTGGAAATGATCTGTTCATCTTGGAACGAGTCAGTAGTTAATTCCTTGTTACTGCTGAGATTTTGTTGTATCCACGCACCACAGATGACAGACATCTGGACTGTTTCCAGTCTATTATGATTCTTAAGGCTAAAAGTTTCCCTCAAAATATAGCCTTAGCTGTACCCCAATTACATCTGACCACATGTTGCCCTTTTCTTTGCTCTTCATTCCTGTGGGACTTCAAGCAACTATGCCACTTCACACTATTCTACATGTCTCTTAATTCTTTTTTAATTTTAAATTTTTCATCTTTCTCTCTCTCTCTGCACACATTCTGGATAATTTCTTTTGACTTATCTCTTATCTAAAGATTCTATTTCTGCTTTTTTTTCTTTAATCTGCTTGGTCAATTTTCATAAGGTTTGTAATTTCTTGGAATGTTTTCAAGTTTGTCTTTCATTTATTTTAAACACAGCAGAAGCATAGTTATAACCTAGCTGTGGAGATCCTCATATCCGCAGTCTGAGCAGATCTCTTTCTGCTGATTCTGTGGGCTCTTATTCATGCTGCCTTATTTCCTTGTGCACTTGGCTATTTCTCACTGCTGTCTCTCCAATGCTCTTTCAACAACTGAGCACCTACTACATATCTGGCATTATCTTTGACGCTGTGAAAAACGTAAAAATACAAAAGGAAAAACCTCTTCCTTGAAACCTATAACACAGAAAGATGACAAACATACATTACCACAAAAGATCATTATACAAAGGTCACAGCCTTAAGTGATATGAGCGAAATAAAAATGTCACACAAAAGGATCACTCTGGATTGGAAAAGCAAAAGATCCCCTGAACACCTATCATGTGCAGGTGCTGCAAATGTAACGGTGAGCCGAAGGGAGAGAGGACTGACCCTTGATTCCTGAAGCTTGTGCCCTAGTGGAGGAGGCAATACTAAAGGAGGATTACGACTGAGAGAAACTCTAACTCGCAAGCGCCCAAGCTTCTTCCCATTTTCTCTAAAAGGCAAGAGAAGCATTGCTGAGCAAACAACATGTCATTTTCCTGAACTGAAGGAACATACTTAAAACACTAGGAGATCTGGGAGGTCCTCACCATCCCTAATTTTCTGAAACAAGTTATGTCCCAGCACAGAGAATTAAATCATCAGCATACTTAGGGTGTGCCAGGAGCTGGTAGAGTGCGTGTTTATTGTCCTCCAGACTCATCATTGCCACCAGGAAGCACCTGATCACTTCCCACGCCTGCCTCCGGTAGTAGGGCTCCGTGTTGGCGCTCTTCAGGCAGTCCAGAGCCGTTTCAATGGCCTACAGCAAAGAAACGCAAAAACTGTAGTCTGTGCTGAAATGACATGACTCTGAAAAGCTTGCACGGAAAGCACGTACACCACCCAGAAGAACCTGAATGCATGCTTGCTCCTGAAGAGAGCACAGGGGGCCTGCAGACAGGCTAGCAGGTATTCTCCAAATGAAACCTCCAGAGAAGGTGACAGAAGTATTATGACATAAAGAGCTGCCATGGTTCAAACTGAAATGGGACGTGGAGTTCACTAATTTCATGCTTAAGTAGCCAATGGGAGATTCCAGAAATTAAGTGAGCTCAGAAGGCCTCTTGTGGTAGATTTGCAGGATTAAACTACCATCTGAGTCGTCTCAGTTCAAAACTAAAAGATGACTTTCCTAAGCTTTTACTAAATTCTCTCTTTAAAAGAGGGTTTACTTCATTTTTTCAGAAAACCTACATAGCTACATACACATTTTAGCCTTTTCATTAGGTTAACCAGGAAGGCAGGGAAGGAACAATCACACATGAAAAAACACTTGGAGTCTTTAACAGCTAAGATATTAATGTTAAAGTTACTTATATACCCAGAAATCAAAGCCCTAATCTGTGCTGAAGATTAAAGATTTATCCCGGCCCCGTGTGAGGAACCAGAGCTGACAGGGGCCCCACCCTCCAGACGCAGCCAGGCGACACAGCACAGAGGGTGACAAGGGCCCCTCACTGCATCACCCCCAGCTTGCGTGTCCGAGCTCTTCTGGGGCATCACAGAAGTGCCCTTTCTCCTGCTGCCTCTGACCTGCTCAGGGTTATGTAATAAATCATGCAAGGACAGTCTGGGAAGTGTTATTTTTAAGAATCAACATAACTTACGAGCCAATTACCTGTCCCTTCCCTGTCAAAAAAGGGATTGTAAAGTATGCCAAAAGCAGAACTGTCATGTAAATACACTGACACTCGCCCTGCTGGTCATCCCCTTCCCTGCTGGTTCCTTCAGCCCTGCAGGGTGTGCCACAGCCCTCAGGATGCTACCTGCTGGGAGAAGGGCTCCAAGAGCACCACGGAGTCCCTGGGAGGGTCCAGGAGGACCGTGGAAGCTTGTCTTCAAAACCTGGTTTCTTCCATGCTTTAGATGCTTTGGGGAAGAACTACTTCTACAGGGATTTTCTTGCTCTGCTTAATCTATGCAGAGGTCAAATAAAAGTCAGATGTCTTAGTTTTCATTCTAATACCAACCCTGCCACTGATGGGGCTAAAGCAAATAGAATCCTAACTTAAGGAAATGACCTAAAAGGTGGCAATGGGCTAGATTCACAGTATGTTCACTGTGGTAATTTTCAAGGTAAAGACAGAATTTTAGTTGTATTTTCTTACAGGGAAACTAGTGTTTATATGGCAAGTATTTAGATAAAGGTTTTGATGAGAAGCTTAAGACTGGAAAGGGCAACACCGTTCTATGGGGTGGGGCTGGGAGAGGGGTGGACAATTTGTGTGCTTGAGAAACTTGGGGGGAAAGGTGTGTGTGTTTAGGGGGGACAGGTGGACTGAGAGACGACAACAGGAAACGACTCCAGACTGACATTACCCGTGATGGGTACCCTTCCTCACAAATGTTCGGTAAAGTCTGGCTTAAAAAAAAATTGCAGAAATCACTACTGTGTGTAAACTCCTTATACAGAAAGGTAAACAAGCTGAGTTCTACAATACAATGCATCAGGACAGAACAGAATGAGCCTGAGCAAAAGGAGGGCTTTGAATGGTTCCAGGCCACAGGACGCTGTTAAGACAGGCTGTTAAGGCCTGCAAGTAGTTCAAGAATCCCAGCCAGCGTCTGGCTCACTGAAATGGCTCAGTCACTCAGATACACGTGAAAGGCTTCTATAAAACCCTTTCCAAAAATGCACATTATATTAATGGCTAGATAAGTGTTCTGAAAAGACATGGTAACAATAGCTGTAACGCAGGCGGGAAGGCTGGTCATATAATAAAAAGGAGACAACACAACGTAGATTGTAATAAATACAACCTTAGCTGTGTGACACAGGACCAGGAGGGGTCAGTAAGGTGAAGGGGCGGTGCTCAGTAAGGATCAAGCAGAAGCAGCTGCGTGCTCTACAACACCTGGGGAAAGTCTGCTGATTTTTATACAAGGGCAGAGGCGTTCTAAAGGGCACACAGAGAGAAACCAAAGAGCTGTCCGCCGTGGGCTAAGGAGCCACGTCTGGATAGAGACTGGGAGAGAAGCAGGTACTCAGGAGTGACGGGAATGAGACAGGAACGGGACTAACCTGGGTTCTAAATGACACAACGTAAAACCTATTGGACATAAAAACAGACCAAGTGCAAGGGTGGGATGGGCTGGGTGACACCTCCTGGACCATCAGGAAGGACGGCCCTGCCCAAGGGTCCAACGTCCTCAGGGGCAACACCACCCACTGGCCTCCTGGAATGATGGAAGCTCCAACCGACCAAGCTGGGCCCCAGTAAATCTTCATCTTCTTTGAGTTAGAAATTCCCACCCCAAAAGTATATGTTCTATTTCCATGTTTTCAAATAGAAATTAAATGTCTTAAAATGAAACTTACAGTATCTTTAAGAAACTCCCAGAGACTCCAAAATTTACCTTCTCCATCGGGAGCTGAAGAGATGCTTTACAGTCAGAAAACTCCACTGTGATACTGGGGCCTTGAACTTCAGTCACGACGTAGTGCAGCTTCTGGGACTCCTTCAACATCTTCCTGTTACTGCCACCAAATTTACCAAGGACACGATAGGCCACGTGCGAAATGCTATCTGCAGGGTTGCGTAAAGTGCGCCACAAAGCCTGAAAGTCATGCGCTTTCATTAACCCTCTGAGGCGATGCTGTCCCACGGTCCCCCAATCCCAACTCAAAAGTTACGAAAGACTTTTCGGCAAAAACTCCTCCTCCCACCTCCATCCCCCAAACACACAGTTCCCTTCTGGAAACCAACGATGTTAGTCAGTTGTGTCCTTCCAGAGAAATCGTATGACTTTACAGAAAATGCACATATAAATATAAATGTTCTTCCACGCTTCTGCAGTACAAATGGTAGCATGTCATAAACAGAGCTCAAAGGCAAGAAAACTGAACCACACATTGTTTGGGCAGATATACAAAATGGGATGGGGGAGCAGAGAGGAAAACACAATTTGCTGGCACAGTTCTTGACCTTGGGTTAGATGGTGCCTTCTCAGGTTTTTACTTCTATTATTAGGCTTTATAACTTACAAACATGACACATAAACTACCTTTTACATTTCAAATCTGATATTACAAAGGAGAGTGAAGAGGGAAAACAGTGATCATAAAGGGACCTGCATTACGGGAAAAATGAGTTACTGTGTACCTTGTACTCACAATTAGTATAAGGAACAGAGACATACTCAATTGTTCCACAACACTCTCAGTTTTCCCACACCTTTTCACCTAAATTATCATAAGCCCTGATAATCACCATAGCTCACTATTTAAACCTATTTTCTTAGACCACCTTCTGTAACAATGCCAGGTATTAGTGTCCAATGACAGTCAACATAAAATCTTAGAACTCTTCTTAAGAGCAAAATTCCAATTTCTCTTACATTCCTGGAGGTCCAAAGAGGCTTCCCTTCATGACTGTCGAGAGGTGTAGTCTAAGACTCCTTACCCTCCACCTGGCCCACCCAAAGCTCAGGTATCCTCAGGAGAGGGGTCTTCTGCTCACCTCACCAGGAGCGGGCGGCACTGGGAACGGGAGGGTCCAATCTCCCAGCACTCACACAGGTTCGGAGCAGGTTGACGGTACTCTGCCAGTTGTCCAGCAGGTAGGGTAACTGTGCCTCCAAAAGCAAGAAGCAGCCCTGACCCAGTTCTCCCTGGGGCTGTCTGCCCCATAGAAGGGCAAGAGGCCCACGAACCCATCCTTGCCTCCTCTTCCCACAGGGAGCTCACCCAGGCTTGGGTTGGGCCCACGGTCTGCCTTCCAGAACCAACGGTCCTGTTCTCCGCTCAGGCTCGAGAGTCAAGCCTCCAAATGACTGGACTTGGACTTGGAGGCTCCAACCCAACCTCTAGGCCATGCTCTCCTGCCTGATGGAGCCCGAGATGTAAATTTCAGGACTGGCTGGCGAGCCCTGGTTGCACCCTCCAACCTACTGTCCAGAGACTCCTGTACTTGAGTTACTGCCCGTCACAGAAAGCTGGCATTCGGACTACCTACTTGGGGCCAAATACTCTACAGCAAAGGGACAGGTGAGTGAGCAACAGGCAGCCTGAATCTTGAACAATTACCAACCACGTTACAAATCATTACCATCAGCAAAACATGAAGGAATAACCTGATATTTGACACTGAGCTCTAATGACCACAAAACATAAAATGGTTTCAAAACCACCTCCTTCCTTATCTGCTCTGTTTCCTTTGGGGGTGGCCAGACAGCTCCACTTCCTTTACAAGCTTGCATCTCTACTGTGTAACTTGACATCTCTCCTGGATAAAGAGAGGATCTCCCTGGAAGAAACAGCAGCCATTTAACACCTGCCTTCCCAAGTCATCAACTTCACGAGAACGTGACACTGTGAAAGCCCTCTGAAAGGGGAGCAATACTGCAAAACAAATATTCACTCGATACCTTCAATATTTCTTTACATCGTTTCATAAGCCAGAAGACTCACACAGCAAGTTGGAGGCTACACCAGTAGCAAACCAGAGAGCAGGGAGCCCACCACTCCGCACAGCGAGCTCAACAGTGGCCAGTCACTTCTGAAACTGACAGCCTAAAATCCTCAGTGAGAACTAGATACGTAAGTCCTGGCGCCCTCTGCTGGCGGCACGGAAACGCAGACTTACCTGCATGAGCTCTGCGCGCACCGGCTGGATGTGGTCATAGAGGAAGTCGGGCTGCAGGTTGTCCACACACAACTCCAGAGTCCTCAGGCCTTGGCTGACCAATGTCTGCGACCCGTTGAGAGCCGACACCAAGGGGTCCATCAACATGGGCAGATAGGGCAGGAGCGAGCTCAGCCGCACGGGCACCGTGAGACACAGCTCCACGAAGAGGTCTTTCATGTGCTGCTTGTGCAGGCCACTCTGCAGCATGTTCAGCCCTAGATACAGGGTGTGAGGCCGTCAGGGGGAAGTGACTTCCCAGACACGTGCCCAAGTTAACTGTACAGAATAAGTGACCCGCCTTTTCACATAAACATCAACCTGATAATAGGAAGGCTTTTTAAGCCTTATAATTTCTGTATTAACTAAATCTATTCTGTAACTGTACCCTGTGACCTCTTCCGTCTACCTTATTCATGGTGACAACAGCAGGCTGCATAGTTTCAGTTACAATTAATATTATTTAATGTTGTTAAATTAATTTAATATTAAGGACTAATAAATATTATACATCAAACTTTTAAAAATCACGTCATGCTATGAATAAGTCCAATCTAAGGAAACAGACTCCAATATGACGTGTCCATATCAAGCTTGATGTTTATAACCTTACGTGTTTTTTCAGATTTCCAGTAAACCAGTGATGTCTATGCTCTAAAATAAACATTTAAAAAAAAACCACTTTCGGTTTTTATAAATGGGAGGAGCTTCCTGCTCATAAACACAACCCCCCAACTTTTCACGAGGGTAACCAAGTATTTACTGAGCCCCCTCCTAAGACATGTCAGATCAGGACCTGCCCACAGAACCTTTGAGACAAGTGGAAAGAGAAAAGCAAGTAACAGTGGCCGCAAACAAGGCACGTCCCAGGCAGCTGAGGCTGAAGAAAGAGGAGCTATCAGGGAAGGCCAAGGCATCACACAGCAGCCACATCAGATTCAGAATCCAAAGGAGAAGGTGGATGAGGAGAGGGCACGGCTAAGTTCCCAAGGAGGGGATGCACTTGAACAAAACCAGGTGGGGAGAAGTAAGGCTGGGAAGAGCGCAGGAGAGAAAATCAGACTGATCAGAGCCGAGGGCGCAGGCTGGGGAAGACTGGGGACGGGGTCAAACACGGACGACAGAGCCTGACTATGGGCCTCCTTAAGCACCTAGCCTGGGGGACGTAGGGCCATGTTACATTCATCATTTTCAAGGATTTCCCAGTTGCGAAGATTCAATCCCTTGCAAAGCGCTCACCCTTACAAAAAAAAAAAAAAAAAACCTAGGATAGTGTTTCTAGTCAGTTCATACCTGTAAACATTCACTGGACCCAATATCCCTTTTAGTTATATATACCTTGAAAGCATTCCTAACACACTGGAATAAAAGAATTCTGTCTATGCAAGTTAGCAACTAGATAAAAATATAAACATATTTTTACGTATTTTATATAAAGCTTATATCAGCTTTGTAACTTGTTTTTTTCCCTTCTTGTTCTGATTCTCTTTCAATCTAGGGATCCCTGATCTTACTAAACCATTTTCTAGAACTGCTTACCAAACGCTACAAAAATGTAACAAAGTCCTAACCGGGGTAACTAAGACCTTGCAACTCCCATTCAACTCTGAGCAGGGAGAAGAACCCATCCCTTTAAAGATCCACTGCCTTTAAAGAGAGCAGGGCACAGGGATGGACACACACATACACACACTGCAGGGGACATGTACATACATCCCCTCACCATGACCTTCGCCAGGTGCAGAGCAGGAACCCCAGCAACCAAGGGAAGCAAACCCATGCACGCGCACAAGACTAAAAGGCAACCAACATCACTGCGCTGACCTTGCAGTAGGTTTGGAAGGAGAGGCAAAAATTCCTGATACAGGAGATCATGGCTACCTCCCCCGATGGAGCGGAACAAGGCTCTAAGCAGCAGGAAATAGTTATAGGGTTCTTTGGCAGTCTGGGCGAGCTCCATTGAGCTGTTCACAATCTTGTGCAGGTGAGGCTGCAGGATGGAGAAAAGGCAGGTTAACAAGCTCTAAATGAGGAGGGTTCACTGCAAAAATATAGGAATGGAAGTTAATTTTGATGAATTTATTCCAAAAGGAAAAACAAAACAAAAATTTTCCAACTTTTATTTGACTCAAATTAATTTCTCTTAAAACATATGTACGCTTCCACCAGTTTGGCTGTGAAAGGAGCATTTACTAGGTTCCTATCTTACTGTGTAGGTACATGATGCTGAGCAGACACTTTGCAACAGGAACTGGAGGGCCTGTGAGCTCTACTGTTCTTGTGAACAGTCCTTCATGAGACCAAATAATCAAACAAGATGAGGGACCTCCCTGGTGGCACAGTGGTTAAGAATCCGCCTACCAATGCAGGGGACACGGGTTCAATCCCTGGTCCAGGAAGATCCCACATGTTACAGAGCAACTAAGCCCGTGAGCCACAACTACTGAGCCTGAGCTCTAGAGCCCACGAGCCACAACTACTCAGCCCGTGTGCCACAACTGCTGAAGCCCGTGTACCACAACAAGAGAAGCCACCACAATGAGAAGCCCGCGCTCCACAACGAAGACGAGCCCCCACTCGCCGCAACTAGAGTAAGCCCGCACGTGGCAATGAAGACCCAATGCAGGGGGCTTCCCTGGTGGTGCAGTGGTTGAGAGTCCGCCTGCAGATGCAGGGGACACGGGTTCGTGCCCCGGTCCGGGAGGATCCCACATGCTGCGGAGCGGCTGGGCCTATGAGCCATGGCCGCTGGGCCTGCACGTCCGGAGCCTGTGCTCTGCAACGGGAGAGGCCAGAGCAGAGAGGCCCGCGTACCGGAAAAAAAAAAAAAAAAAAAAGACCCAATGCAGCCAAAAAGAAATAAATAAATACATTTATAAAATAAAATAAACTTAAGAAAATCAAACAAAATGAAAGAAGCCTGTTCCTTAACTACCAGAATGCAAAATGCAACCTAAAGGAACTGAAACTTCACTACCAAATACCATACATGCAAAGTTTGGAAGAACCTCAAAAGACATTTGAGATGGTAACGTTTTAGAAGACTTAATTGAAAAATGTGTTCATGAGCATTTTATTAGCTTATAGCAAGTTTAATCAACATTTTAAGACAGATTAGTTTTTTATCTTGTACTTCAAATCCTAGTTTTGACATGTGACAGGTTAAGTTTGATGTGAATTTTTTTGCAGGTGTATTTAAAGTGAACTGTGAACTATAAACTACCTGTATAGTCAGTGATACTGTATATGGCAAGATATATTTCTTTTATGGATAAATCATATATATTAGTCTCATGACAAAACGTTCTATGAAATTATTCTTTGAACATCTTTCTTGAACAACATTCCAAAACCCCATCATTAGACTTGTCTAATCTATTAGGTTTTATTCTCTTTTTTGTTGGTTGTTGTTCTACATAGTTGTCCCAGATATCGGCAAAAATGGAATTATTTGAAGATACCAAATTATGTGGACAAAGACTATTAAATATTTTATATCTTTCTAAAAATTTGAATATTTTCTTTTTATACTAACACAAAAGTAATGTCAAGGTTGTTGACAGCTGATTACTATATAACTGAAAAAATGGAGGAAACTGTCACATAAAAGCACAAATTACTGGTGCTTTATATCACCACCTATATATTTACTTCAGAAAAAAATGGATCTTTTCCCCTATGGGAAAACATCTCTCTTCAGACAGAACTGATGATAATATTCAACCTTCTACAGAAATTAAGTGGAAGAGAATTTTGATAAGGTTTTTGTTCCATCTGCTGCCTTTAGTGGATGATGTAACCATGCATTGGTTTCTGCCATTTGCTAGAATCAAATAATTGATGAGATAAAATTATACGTATAGGATTAGTCATCTATAAAAATGTGTTATGAGACACATCCCTCCCAGATGGTCTTAATAAAGGACACAAATTGGCTAGAGCTCTTGATTCAGAGGGGAAAAATGAACAAATAGTCCTGAAATGGGATGTTTATGTGCTGCCACAGAAAATATGAACACAGAGGAGATGTGCTGTGGAAGATGGGTATGTGATGAGAACTGTTACACAGCCAACCATTTCCCATTGGATCTGAGAGGTAAGATGTTTTTTCCTCCTATATTCTTTTGCGTCACTCAATTAAAAAAAAAAAAAAAAAAGCACAGTGTGTTCCTACACTACTTGTGTGGTCCACACAAGAAATGAATTTAAAAAAGAAAATCAGGGTGCCAAGACTAATGACAACCCCTGCCTACCACGAGAGCTCTGAAGTGTTCATTTTGGATTAGGAGACAAATAGATTAAGCTCTGCTTTAGAAACACATGAAATGTTTTCTACACTTGGCCCTGATTTGTTATAAACATTTATTAATTCAATATTACAATATTTATAAATATAAAGAACAACTCCAGTTTCTGTTCAAAATGAAGAAAATTAAAAAGCAAGAACAAAAAAACCCAAACACAATGCACAGCTTGGATCTGAGTTTACCTTCAGCATTTGTTCATTTTCAGCTGCGAAGAGGGAGACGGAGCCAAAGACCAACTTGAACAGCTTGAGGTACAGGTTGGAGAGCTCCACATTGGAGCCCATTTCTGGCAGGCGGTCCAGGAGATATTCCACCAGAATTGTAGCAAACAGAGCAGAGGTAGTAGGATTTGCCAAGAAGGAATTGGCAACAATCTGTCAAAACAAGAAACACATGTGACAAAAATCATTACTTCCAAAAAAAAATCCCACAACGACTCAGAGGCAAAAAATATACAAATCAATTTTCACTGCAAAGTAAAGGAGCTGTTACAGTGGAGGATTACTGGACTGAATGTCAATATTATGACATAGTATGAGTGTGTTTCATGTTTGGTAATTGCAATCACTGTTGCCTTTGTTGTGGTCATCCATTTACAATGCTTGGTGTCAGTTTATTCATCCCCTGTAAAAATAAAATACAGTGTGTGTGTGTGAGTTGTGAAAAAAAAAAGAAAAGAAAACTACCGTATGGCAATTGTATCAGTTACCTATTACTTTGTAACAAATTACCCCAAAGTGCAATGGCTTAAAACAACACACATTATTCCACAGTTTAAAAAAAAAAAAAAAATCATTACCTCCCCAAAGCAGATTCAAGAAAAAATAATGAACTTTCCAAAATTACAAAATCAAATCTGTATCAGACACTTCAAGAAATGAATTATCCACCAAAAGAAAAAAGCAAAACCGATTTGAGCACTGAGTGGAGTTCACTTAAGTACTTAATCCGTCATTTTATCATCACCATCTAGGACCAAGAGCCTATATCTAACACGTATTTAATTTCTACTATGAAAGGAAGTGGTCCAAAGCATCTTAAACTTTTGAAAATTTTTTTTTTACTACAGCCTAACAGTTCTCTAAATTTTGCTCTACGGCACTATCCTTGGGCACATCACTTAGAAAATAAAAGGAATACCAAGTATTTGACACATGTTGAAAGAACATAAGAAAAGAGTGTCATACCTGAAGAGCGTAATTTTTTGAGATTCTTTCCACCATATAAGGGACTGTAGTCTGAAAGATTTCTTTAAACGTTAATGGGTTCATCATCGTGAAGACGCCGGCAAAGTGCTCCAATACCTCCTTCTCTTCCTTCATTCTAACAGTTTGGCAGTTTGCTACTCGAATGTATGTCTGTCCATTTCCTGCTATCTGGACCTAGCACAGGAAAAAAAAACACACGGGAATTAAAACTGAATCTCTCTGAATATATTCCAATACACAATCAGATCAACTGCATACTTAAAACAGAGTATTTGAATTAGATAACAAATCTCCGCCACCTCCCCCCTCCCAAATCTTTTAAAAATTCTCTATTCTCACCCTAAATTTGCAAAAAAAAAAAAAAAAAAAAAGACCTCAAAAAACAAAAACCTTCGTTAGGTGTTTAAAACAGTAAGAAATTTAGTAAAATTAAATATCGTTTCTATTGCATTCCCTTTACACCATCTGCCCCTCAAAATACACTGACACTTACAGGAATTCTCACCATAAATGCAACCCTATGCTACAGAACAAAAGCAAACCTCAGTATATGAATACTCTAGACCATCCAAATAGTAATATATTTCTGAGACCCCTTCCATCACTAGCACCTCTAATTCTAAGAGGTATTTTCCACACTCAGGAGCCTGGTTTGAGGGCACTCACTGCCTTACCTGATAAATATCTAAAGCCTGCATTGCATATTTCACAAGTTTTATGTAAATCTGAGTCTCTTTGGGCTGCAACTGCTTGTTGGGAATGAACTGAGCTTCTGGAAAAGAGATAGCACAATAAGTTAATGTGAATAAAACCCACTCTATGAAAAACATCATTTGTCAAAATGATTCAAGAGCACAATTACCACCAGGCGCTTTGCATGACGTTATGCCCCACGTGATTGTCTTGACACCACAGACCAAGGTTTTTACCAAACTCCGGCAATCCGTGACTTGGAACGTCTGCTTGTCTTCCTTGTCCTTTTCTCCTTGCTTCTCAAAGGGAGGCACGGGGGCTGGAGTCACAGGGGTGGCAGGGGTGGGGGGCGCGGGTGGGGCTGGGGCGGGAACTGGGGCTGGGGAAGGGGCAGGGCCGGGAGCTGCGGGGGCCGCGGGCACCCCCGGCAGAGCTGCTTCCACGGCTCCGAGTTCCGACTGAGGCTTGCACTTCTTAAAAATGGCAGAGAGCTGGTACCTCGCAATGGTGTGGAATTTGAGAACAAAAACCTGTCAGGAAGAGAAAGTGGAGGGGAGACAAAAATCATTCCTCTTCAATAGGCCAACAACCCTTCCAGAAGACAGAAAAAAACTCTCTCTGAAACCACCTACTGAAGTTGGTGCTTTTCCCCCACAGGTACTACAGCAAGTGTCACCATCTCCACTTCACCCATGGAGAAGCAGCTCAGGAGAGCTGGGTGACTGGCCTGATGAGCAGGGCCTGGATGCAACCGGCGACTGCTCCGGGATCCACACTATCTACCCCTGACCCAGGCACCCTGGGTATCTCTCCAGAGAAGTTCACAGATAACGTAGCACTTGGCTAGGCGGTGTCCCAGAAAACACCTCTCCCGATTGCTCGCCAGGAACTATGCTAAGAGCTCACGCGCTGCCTTACTCATGTCAAACAACCCTAGGAAGCAGACACTGTGACTGTCCCTGGTTAGAAGACACGGAGACCAGCAGAGGGTCAAGCATCTCGCCCAAGGATCCTTGGCTAGTTGATGGGGTAGTGGGGATTTGAACCCAGGTGGTCTAAACACCCAGGACCAAGCCGGCAACTGGGTGGCCCGTGAACTGCCAGCAAAGCGCTCGTGCGAGCGGAGCGCCACGCGGTGAAGACGCGGAGGGAGCCGGCACCTCCAGCATCCGCATCAGCACGTCCCGCCCGTTGCCGCTCTCCTGCTCGCTCTTGGCACGGATGCAGTCCACCAGGTTGAGCAGCAGCTTGCAGGACATGGTCTGGATGCTGCTGGGCAGGGACTCATCATCTATGTTCTTGGCGAAGAGCTGGACGGCGAGGGACAGGTCACTGAGGGGCAGGTGCTGACGGACGTGGTGCACCAGGTCGGCCAGCGTGCTGTAGGCGAGGGGCCTGCGGGCAGAGACCTCCGCTAGTTCGCATCTCAGCGGCCCCACCCGCCTCGGCTGTGGGCCGCCACCTCCACCACTACCTGCGCCCCAGGAACACCCCCAGTGGGACGGCTCGTCTGGGGCACGCTTTATAGGGTCCCAGTTTCCCCCTTGTTACTTCCTCCCAGCTATGTGATTAGAAGGCTCAAGCCTTGTCTTTTTGCTTAAATCTTTACTTTCTAAATTAAAAAGGTTAACTTTGTGCGCATCGTGTTTATACCAGCACGTCTAGTTAACCTGAGCAGAAGTAACTACCAGCTTGATCACGCACTGAACGGGTTCTGCTGCTCAAAGCTGAATAGCCTCTGTCAAATAACACCTTATATACCATATAGTTTATCGAGCCGCAACAGTAGTGTTCAGGCCACCCAGCACTTTCACTCACTGAACGTCTGGACACCTGCCATGTGCCAGACACTGGGCCCAGCACCAGGGATGCCAGTGACCCCAGCAAATAGAGCTCCTGTCCTCAGGAAGCTTATTTCCAGGGCGGAGGGGAACACACGAGTAAAGAAATCAACTGTGAAAGTTGCTAAGTGCTGCAGGAGATGTGAAAAGGCACCAGGAGAAAAACTGGTGGGGGCCAGAGAAAGCCCCTCCGAGGTGACATCGGCTCTGTGACCTCAGCCAGGGACACTTCCATCTGGAGGAAACAGGCAGGTCAAGGCCCTGAGTGGGAGCTGCCTGGGGGAGCCGAGGGGCTGCAGAGGCCCGCGTGGCTGCAGCAGGTCAAGCAGAGAGAGCAGAGTCAAACCCCGTGGGGGCCGCATGCCATGGTCAAGAGTCTGGGTTTTGTCTAAGGGCGACCGACAGAAAACACTGGAGGGTTTCAATCTAACATCCATTCAGGCGGGTTCAACCCCAAGTTATAAAGAATGTCTTACTCGATATTTTACAACAGTGTTTTATATAGAAAACACAGTGAACAGTCTACACCATATTCAGAATATTCTGCGTATTTTTCATATGATCAATCACACCTCCCTTGTTAGAACCAAAAAATGACTAATGTTGATCCATTTTGCATTGTGAAAGATGATTAAATGTTAATTCTCCCCTTTAGAAATAATAAGCATGATCACAACTATATTTATTTTATAAAATGCATAAGAAATAAAGACTAGGAGGAAACAGTTCAAAATATTAGCCACGTTAGTTGATCTCCCTATGGAGAACCAAAAAGTTTTCTCTCCTTTCTTCTTAGTAGGTTATCAAATACTCTTTTTTTAATAAAAAGGTGCATTTACTACTTAGAAAGCAAAACAACTAACACTAGTCAGATAGTTCTACCTACAATTTAAATCAAGACAACTACTCTGATTAAGCCAAGGCACAAGAAGCAACCTAAGGTGTTTCCGAAACTTTCCGCAATTCTAAATCCAATGGGAGAGGAAAGGCCCAACAGTCCACGCTCATTGAAATGCTAACGACGTGTCAGGATCCACGGTCCCTGGCACTGAATAGACCAGATATCACGGGTTCAACATCATACCTGAGAGTCTCTCGAGCAGTATATCCTGAGCCAATTAGTATAGATTCATCAAACAGCTTGTCCATGCAAGGAATGAACTCTGGAACACAAACATCCATTGCATACATCACCAACCAAACCAGGTGTGCGTAAGTCACTTAACAGTACTTTCACAGGAGCCAGCCTATACCAACGAGCAATCCACGTGTCGGGCAGTGTGGGGAGCAGGAAGGCAGCACATGAGCTACTTTAGTCTAAGACGCTGGCTGTACTGGGGCACACCAGCCACATGTCACAGAGACGCGGTCGGAATCACATTCAGTGTCAGAGAATAAACTAAGAAACCGTAGGCCTCGTATCCTTGGAGGGGAACTCGCTCCCAATGCTTCCCGGGTGGTGCTGTCCATTGTCCTTAAAAGCTGGCATGATCCACCCAAGGGGACAGTATTCCCTAAAGGCCCCTTTATCCACTGCCCTGAAGTCGCCCTTCTTCGAGACTGTAAGGTTAGTCATTATGGAGAAATAAGGATACTTCTCTATAGGAATTATAAAGGCCTAGGACATCCTAGTGTTCTCACAGGCATGGTTCCCAAGTTAGGGGTCCTGACTCTTGGGATGAGACTGACTAGAGACTCTGTCCCTCTAATCCCCCAGGCAGAGCCACCACCAAACCTCCGCCCACTCCTCTGCAGGCTGAGGCCCTCACGGGGTGGAACAGCTGGTCCCCACTCAGGGACAACCGGCGTTTCTGAGGATGCGCACACAGGGTGGCAAACGGTAGAGCAAATAGTACATTCTTTGCCAGCAAATAGCTTCTGAGGATCAAAGATAAAAAAGACACATGCACACTGGAGAGATGCCTCCTACAGCCAGGCAGCACAGGAAGAAATACGAGAGAAGCCACAAGTAGTCCCTGAGGTCGGAGGAGGGACGTTCCCTGCTGCCCACGGCGAGGTGGCCAGGAGGAAGGAGGCACAGAGGAAAGATGCAGAGGGCTGAGACCCCACATGCCGGAGGGCCGGCTGCGGGGATGAGTGATGCGTGCAGAGAAGAAATTAAGTTGCATGGCACTGGCTTCCAGATCACCTTCAAGACCCAGAATCAAAGTTTCTAGGGAAACAGGTAAATCTGTTGAACAGTCAGGTTTTTCCAAACTACTGCTCCTCAGGATTAGCACAAATGGGTGACCGTCTGATATCATTTTGGATGCCAACAAAGGAATGTTTTCACCAACATTTGGTAGTGGATGTGTAAATTTTAAATATATGCATACATGTTTTGTATTTATAATATGGCTAACATTTAACATGATTCTTTATAGGTTTCTTTCAATGAAAACTTCTTGAGATGTCATGATGTTACCTGTTTAAGTCTGGGAACCACTATGGGCTTCAAAATAAAGTATCTTGTTTAAAAAAAAAAAAAAAAGCAACAGCAGTCTTTAAAAGCTGAATTCAACCAGCCTAACATGATCTAACCTTGGAGAGTAGCATCTTGGATATCTGTCAATCTTTGTAGCGTTAACAAGACTGAAACCAACCTTGATGGCCTCAAAAGAGGGCCTGGTCATGTGTGACGGATCAGAGGTTATCTGATAACCATGAGAAGGGTTTTAAATCTGTCAGCACTGCAGCAAGGAGAAACCTCCTGCTCCAAGGCTCCCCAATGCACCTCCAAAGTCCTTATTATTCCAGTGGCAGGAATACCGAAAGTTAGTCTGACAGTGGTGCTCCAGACACAACTCAGTCACTTCAGTAAACAGATTTTAAAACATCCCATTTAAAACTCTTTCATCATTTTCACAACACAGAGAAAGAAAACACTGTTTTCTTCTCACCTTTTAAAGATTGTTTCTTCTCACCTTTTAAAGATTGCTGGCTGTGAGTCAGAAAGCAAATGGCTATTTGCAATGTCAAAAGACAGGCAGTCAGAAGGGAGAGAAGTACTAAGAGATACCCAGACCGTAAACTGTGCTAAGGAAATTATCACATTAATTATGAAATTGTTGAGAAGACAAAGGGAGAACCCTGGTGGCAGGCAAAAAAGATGGGCAGACAGAGAGAGAGAGAGAGAGGGAGGGAGGGAGAGAAGGAAGGAGGGATGGGCAGGCAGAGAGGGGGAGATAGAGAGGCAGATAAAGGAGAAAAAATACACCCAAAATAGCAATAAAGAAAGGACACAAAGAGCCAAAAATACTGAGTGAGCTGCAGGCTCAGCACACAATGGACCGCCAGCAGCAGGCCCACATTCACAGACAGGCGAGTGGCCAGAGGCAAGACAGACGTACGGTTTCGCAGCTCGGTAGTGAGGATGTGCTTCGCGGCGATCAGAAGCTCCTTTCTGAGGTGCGCAGTTTCTGCTGGACAATTTGAAAGTAGCTGTAACATTCCTTTTACCATTTGCTGAGAGTACTTAGTCACCAACTCCTGTAAAAGAAAAAGGAAAACAACACAGTTATACTGATAGGCGGTTGCTAAGAAAAACCCAAGTTTTATAAACTTTTAAAAAATTCAGTAAGAGTAAGCTTGGCACAAAGGACCCTCAGAAAGTAACAGGCCTAACACACAAGTACTATCCAAAAAGTCTTAGCAGTTTGTGTGCACAATGCCACCCTGGAAGGAGGGGCAGCCACATGGAGCAGTTTCTTTTACATCATGGGATCATGGAGGCCTTCTTGTATTTTCTGTATTTTCCCAACTTTCAACAGTGAATATGTATTGCTTCCCTGTCAGAGGGAAGGAGGAAGAAATAAATATTGAAGTTAAAAAACAAAACTATTTACTGAGTCGTCCCCTTGATGTAAGTTGTGAATGACACCAAAGACACCTTTAATCAGCTCAGAATGAGCTCCAGTCACAACTGCCTTTTGAGGTGTTTCAGGAAGTTATTCACAATAACTCAAGCTGACTAAAATATCAAGGGGTATCTAATTCAGATTTTTTTTTTTACAAATGTTCCATTTTCTTAGTGTAAGTTATCATTATCGAGATAAACACATTAAAAAGAGAGGGGCGAGAAGGCTACAAATGTTCTCAAAGGTGGTTTAGAATAAAAACAATCTGACATCCACATTTTCATTTTTACTTTCCTGAAATAAAATCTTTTTAAAAAATGATCAATTATAATACAATTCCATTGCTCTAGAATAGATCAGGACTAAATTTATTCCATGCTTTAGAATAACCACCTCTATACAAGAGTTTTATTCAAAAAGACTGTAAGACTAATGAGAGATAAGGTATCAATTTTTTCCTTCAAGTTCTTATGATTTAAGTAAGAAGAGACCACAGCTCCAAGTGGCAAAAACAAAAATAAAACTACTCTACAGGTTTCTCAAAAAAGCCTCCAAAACCTCTGTATCAGTTTTACTTGATAATGCCATTTTTTGAAGTTCCAATCTCTCCCACATAATTTGCTATAACACACAACTTCCAATAACAGCAAAAGTCAATAAACCTCATACATCCGCACAAAAATCTGTGTGCAAATATTTATATGGCTTTATTAAGCCAAAAATGAAACAGGCAAGTCTATAAAGACAGGAAATACTTTAGTGGTTGCCAGGGGCTGGTGGGTCAGAGAAGAATGGAAGTCACTGCTCATTGGTACGGTTTTCTTTTTCGGGTGAAAAAGTTGTTCTAAAATTGAATAGTGATTATGGTTGTACAAATCTGTGAATAAACTAAAAACCACCGAACTGTACACTTTAAAAGAGTGAATTTTATGGTATATGAATTATATCTTGATAAAATGCTTTAAAAAAATTGGAAATGATCCAAATGTTCCATCAGCTGATGAATGGATAAACACCGTGATTACACCCATACAACAGAATACACCACTATGGCCTGAACTGTGTACCCCCCCAAATTTCATATGTTGAAGCCCTAACCCCCACTGTGACTGTATCTGGAGATAAGAGTCTTTAGGAGGTAATTCAGGTTGAATGAGATCATACAGGTGGAGCCCTCATCCAGTAGGACTGTGGCCTTATAAAAGAAGAGAAGGAGATCTCTCTGTCCCCCTCACCACCATGGGAGGACACAGCAAGAAGGTGGCCACCTTCAACCCAGGAAGAAAGGCCTCCCCAGAAACCAAACCCTGCTGGAACCTTGATCTTGAATTTTCCAGGCTCCAGAACTGTGAGAAAATAAATTTTGGCTGTTTACACCTAGTCTATGGTATTTTGTTATGGCAGCCTGAGCAGACTAAGACAACTAACCACAAATAAAAAGTAACAAGTCACCAATAAAATAACAAGGATGAATCTCAGCATTACTGCTAAGTGAAAGAAGCCAGACTCAAAAGGTTACAAATACTGTCCACCAAGTGATTAATCTCTATGCCATTCTGGAAAAGGCAAAACTATGGAGACAGAAAACAAACCAGTGCTTGCCAGGGACTGGAGGTGGGAGGAGGAAATTGACTACAAACGTATAAAAGGAATTTTTTGGATGATGGAAATGTTCTGTATTTTGACGTACTGGTGGTTAGGTATGCATTTGTACTGTACACATTTGTCAATCAGCGAACTGTACACCTACAAAAGGTGAATTTTATTGCATGTAAATTATATCTCAGTAAACCTGACTTAAAACAAAAGTCAATGAACTTACCTGGTAAATTCTGATGATATAAGCTAAAAATGACAATGTTTTGATCTGAGCAGCAATGAAATCAGCATACAACTCCTTGTTGTAAAGCTTATGTTGCCTAATGAGATGTGAACAAAATTAACAATATTAGCTCTCAACTCTTTCGGTGATGTTACTATTAATTAAAAGCCTATAGTAATTACTAAGCCCAAAAGGTTGATTTCTACACAGCAGCAACAGTAAACACGCCTACACTTTTATGCAGTTCCGACTAACTTAAAGGCCTTAAAGGCATAAAGCAGGCAGATCTCCAGGCCGTTGGGCAGCAGCCACAATCTGAATCCCCACAGCCAAGGCGAGAATGACCTGCTGTCCCAGAAGACAGCATGAGGGCACCTATTTGACCAGTGGAAGACCCCTGCTGTGGCCACAGAGGCTGTTAGGGCTGATTCACCCTCAGCTCTTGCTCTCAAGTGACTTAGAGCCAGATAGGCCGCAAGTCAAGAGAGCAAGTGACAAAGATCTTAGGAGGAATGCTGTGAGGCTGGAGAAAAAGCTTCACTGAGAGGCTTTGAGGATGAGTGAGTCGGTGATTAAGGGTGATGGGTGAGGAAGAACGAAGAGGGTAAAGAACTTTCTAGCCCTCGTGCTGAGAGGAACAGCAAGAACAAAGGCTTGAAGGAAGGTGAGAGAGCCTGGAATATCCCAAAGCTGTAATTGAGGACAGTAATGCCTAATGATAGTTCTAAATTTACAAGACACCAAAGACTGAGACATGTCACCCATCATCGAAATACAACTTCAGAAAGCCAAAAATACATATAAGTTTAACCAAAATTTTATCACTCCAAATTTTCTTGCCTTACAAATGACGACAGCAAGTACATTTTTACTTGGATTAAAGAACTATGGTAGTCAGCTACATCACTGACCAAAGAAATCTCACCTGGCTTGTGCAGATACCTGAATTGCAATGGTATTCATGATCAAGGGCACAAATTCAGCAACAACACTGTGGATATTCAGTTTGTAGAGCTAAAAGCAAACATCAGATTGTCATGCTTTTACACTCTGCTTATAGCAAAATAATTTGGCATACCAAAGAAACTGTGATGAGATTCATTAGTTAGCACATGTGTATCATACACATCTATTTGCCACAGAAAATTAGGTGTAAACTTTGTTGTAAAATAGGAAGCCCAAAACCCAAGAAGCTACTAAGCAATATGCATACCTGATACATTAAAACAACAATAATGGGCAATTCTGCCAACACTTTCAAAGAAAGAGATCCTCTTGGAATGATGGAATGCTGCAAGAGAGGAAAAGGAGGACTGAGGTTATCACCGTGGCACTTAAAATAGCCCTAATCAGTGTGTCACTATTGCACATCACCCCACTGAAATAAAGGGAAGGGAAAATACTGACACATCTTCATAATTATCTGTGGTGAAATAAACAAACTATTTTGAAAACAAAGTACACAGAACTGTTATTTAATATAAAGGTTTTCATATTTTACAATGTCATACCTGTAGTAAAAACCTCAGGAAAATTTGTCAAAACTTAAGAGATTCAAATCACTGGAGAAATTTAAAAAAAATTTTTAATCTATTATCTTGCTTACTTGCAAGAACAACAGCAAGAAGTACAAGTTTACCTAGTTTTATTCATAGGTATTTATAAACAGGAAAAATGCTTACAATAAATGTAAGAAAAAAGTCTTAATATATAAAAACTCAAACAGGTAAGGAAAATGTCAGACTCAAAATACAAATGGGTGATAAATGGATAGGAACAGACAAGCAAAAAAAGAAACCCAAAGACTGATAAACAGAAAACAAGTTTCTAATTCAGGAAGAACAAAGGAATGAAAGCTTCATTCAAAATGTAATTTCCTGTTTATCCTAGCTCAAAGTGAAACATTCTGCAAAACCATTTCAGTAAAACAAATACAGATGATAGTCTTGATTCAATCATAAAAATACAGTCATAGTAAATGCTCAATACATGTTCCCTACGTGGCAAATACTACAAATCTAACACATTAGCTGCAGACAGTACCAGCGTTACCTTCACAAAACTCCACGAGACTGATTTTTCAGATGAGAGGGAAAAATAAGGTCAGAAAAACGGTTCATGAACTTTCCTACAGTCAAAAAATGCAAGTGGTAGAGCTGTAACATCATCCCAAAACTTCTGTCCCCAGAGCCCACATCGTCAGGCACTGAACTACAAATGTATATGTAGTTTAAAGGGACTTCACTAATGTTGAAGCTAAGGAGAGAACGGAGGCCCCCTTGCCGGGTCAGCTGCTCTTTCTGGTTCTGGATTCCACCACGATGTTATCTTTGTATATTTGGTGAGCAACAGCTCACATGCATACCTGCAGAGCACAATCAGCGACACTCTCTCGCACGCGCACACACGTTTGTTTGCTTATTCTAAATCCCTCCATGTGTTTAAGAAAAAAACAAAAAACTTAAGTGGTCTAAAAAGTCAATACCTCATTTTTCCTCTACCAAGGGCAGGAGACGTGGATAAAAGCAAAGCAAAAAGCAAAACAACTGAAACGCTTACTGTTCTCGTCTCACTGTCCTCACGCTCAGGATTGACTTTCACAGCAATCGTTGTGATCATTCCAACCATTTCTGGGGGAGGGACTGTGTTCTCGGGGATCACCTGAGGGTTCTCAAAGTAGCGGTTCTACAGAAAACAAAACAGAAGTCATTTACACCTGACGTGTGGTGAGGAAATCGAATGTCCTACCCTTTTATACTGCACCAACCCCACAGTACTTGGTGTTCTCTTTTTCCAGGACTATGAAGATAACATGACAGACACACCCGCCACCTCCAACAACAGAAAACAAACTTGCCTGCCGTATTTTGTACTATTTTTTCCTGGCGGATAAAAGATGAAATGTATGTCATGTTATATTACCACCTCAGTGAGGTGGGGAGGATGTAACCCATCTCTCCAGTGATAAGAAACTAGGAGCTGATCCCTACTGAATTAACTTTCCACATAGTCTCCTAAATAGAGGTCAAGTATGGAACAGAAACAAAGTACAGAAAACATTTTAAAAGGCCAGGACCTCACTGGCATCCTTAGTTCTCAATGAAATTTGGGCTTCATGTTAAAAGAGACAGCTTCGTATGAAAAGCAGCTCTTCTTTGATCAAAATGGTAGTTGACACAATGATAACTTGATAACTCAGAATGCAACTTAAGTTTTATACACTATTAGCAGATTAAATTCCTTAAAAAGCCAAAAAGTCAATTTTACCATGTGTTAATTTTAAAAAAAAATTTAAGCTTAAAAAAATTTGAAAATAGAAACTCTGAAACATAAACACATTTATGCACAATGACTTTTACCAAAGCATTATCTGTGACAGTAATGAATTGAAAATGGGGGAAACCAGCAATAGGGAGATGGTCAAGGTACATGCATATGACAGAAAATTATCAGTCGCTAAAAATTATGACTGCCACAGAAGGGTCTTGAAGGACGTTCCCTTCTGTAACAGTGATTCCTTCCAGTAAATGAGAGCACGGTAGGGAGGAGCCTTTCCTCCTCCACTCCACACACTTTTATATAGGTGGCACTGCTTGGAAACATTTTTTTCAATACAGGAAAAAATTTTTAAGATACAGAAAAATGCTGAAAGTATACACCACTCCCCCAAAAAGCTTCAAGAATGTGAGGGCAACCATCTCTACAAAGCACAAAGTTAAACTCAAAACAAAACATCAATGTCAATGGTTGCTTATAAGTGAAAGAATAATTATGATTTTCCTTTTTTGCAAAATTTCTACAATAAGAATCTATTGCTTTTACGTCAAAAATACAGTATTTAATCTAAACAATGAAAACAAAAGAACTCTTTTTTTCTAAGGGCTAATTTATCAACCTAGATTTTAACCATCACTAAATATTCCCCAATGTAAAATTAGCATCCCTCCAATTATTCCTTCAACCCTTTGGAATAAGGAAGTAATAAATAAATATAAACAGTAAATTCAATAATATTAAAAACAGCATACCACTACTTTTGGAAGCTCCTTGTAAATCTGTTTCACAAAATCCAAAAAATGATGAATCTAAAAAAAAAAGACAGTATTAGGAAGATATTTATAAACAGAAAATGCTTACAATAAATATGAAAAACATCAATAGTTTCCCTATGTAAGATTTCACAAAACAGGCAAGAAAAATGTCAGACTCAAGATACAAATAGGCAATGAATGTGAACACACACACACACAAAAAGACTGATAAACAGAAAACAAGCTTTCTAATTCAGGAACAGCAACGGAATGAAAATGACAATAAATGCCACTTTTTGCCTTTCAAAAAGTAATAGCACACCATGCTGGAGGGAGTGCAAGTAAGGAGACACCCCCCCGCCCCATACTATACTATACTACTAAGGGAAGCTTAAACTGCTGAAGCCTTTCTGGAAACCAATGTAACAATATGTATCAGAAGCATAAAACATTAACACCTTTGATCTGGTAATTCCACTTCTATAAACCCAGTCTACAAAATAATTTGAATTGTAAACAGATATTCAGTTTTAGTCATAAAATAAAAATTTTGAAATACCCTAAATATCCAAGAATATGAAAGAAGATTATATATCCATTAAAAATTAACTTTACAAAACATTTTTTATCATTGGGAAAACGCTTACATATAATGTGAAGGGGAACAATCAGGATATGAAATGTCATCCACAGTAGTATTGTGATTACGTAAACATACAAATACATAAGGTGGGAAAACGGAAAAGAAATCACCAAGACATTAAATATTGTTTTCAAGATGGAAGGAATTCTATTTTGTCTTTCAATTTCCAAATAATCTACAACAGGCATTTACCAAGGTTATCATCAGAAAAGACAGTATCTTAATTATGGCTAACAGACTGTTTAATGCTGACTCTGCAGATGCCAATCACTGTGCTAAGAACTTTAACTTTTTTTTTTTTTTTTGCGGTACGCGGGCCTCTCACTGTTGTGGCCTCTACCACCGCGGAGCACAGGCTCCGGACGTGCAGGCTCAGCGGCCATGGTTCACAGGCCCAGCCGCTCCGCGGCATGTGGGATCTTCCCAGACCGGGGCACAAACCCGAGTCCCCTGCGTCGGCAGGCAGACTCTCAACCACTGAGCCACCAGGGAAGCCCAAGAACTTTAACTTTTATATTTAATTCTCTAAGCAATCTTTGAGGATATACTGTGATTGTCCCCATTTTACAGAAGAGGCTCCAAAAGGCTCAGAGCTTACCCACTGTCACACAGCTACTGAACTGCACACTGAGATTCAAACCCAGCTCTGACTTCAGAACCCACCTCTGAACCCTTGTATAAAAGTCACTGGAGCCCTGGGGCATCTCAGTCCTGTAAGTACCAGAACCACCCAGAGAGCCCTGCCAGTTTGGTTGGTTAACACATTTCAAATACTGAACAAATTCAGCAAAATATTCATGTACACATTCAGGAAAAAGTCACTGTTTAAACCACAAAGAATTTCCCCCAACTTAGGCGATATTTTCTATGACTGAAAGCAGCATATGTTCTGCCAACTCTAAAAGGGGGTAAAAAATTCACACAGAAGCAATGTGTCAGCACAGTTTATAAATGCTATCAAGATAAACACTTACTTCTTGGGTGATGGGTGGCCTGAACTGTTTGTGTAGTTCAATGATTATTCTTAGACAAATAAGAACATTCTCTTCATTTTCCGTCTTAAAAAAAAAGCATTTAAAAAATTATACTTTTGAAAACTCATTTTAATCTAAAGACTATTTTCTAAGCATTTTCTGCATATACACCCTCCATCAACCAACTTAGATTTGGTTTGTAGAAAATTCATAAACCCACAGAACACAGCTGTCCCAGAGAGGAAGCTTTCGCAGTCTTTGGTGGACTGTCTGAAGTACAGCCCTCCAGTAGGTCCTGTGAGAGTAACACTCAGACAAATGAGTAACTGGCAAATAAGGCAAGTCACACTACGAAGCAAGGTCTTAACGGCCCAGCAGACACGTTTCATTGTTTGAAAATATTGCCAAAAGAGCAATGAGTGAGCAGCCACCATGCACTGAGCCCTGTGCTAACACTTTACACTGTCTGCATGGGGGTGCCTTCCACATCTTACTAGGAGGAAGCGAAGGCTCGGGGCAGGAAGGAATGGGGCTGACATGACAGAGCTAATACATGGCAGAGCCAGGATCTGAACTCAACTCAGTCCCCCTACAGAGCTCATCTTTCCAAGGGGCCCAGAAACATGACAGAATTCTAAACACACCAAGACTAAGGACAACAAGGAAACAATTTCAGAGGTTAGCTTAACAGGTACCAAATGGATTAACCCCAAGAATTTGAGCAACTCTTTGACTACTATGCATCTACTGTGCCTGACACACAAACAGAGGCACAAAGCCAATGACCCCTGTACTCGGAGTCTGTTGACCACCACCCACTTTCAGATTCCCACTATGTCTAGTCAATCCCTCAGTGACTCAAAAAAAAAAAAGATTTTCATTTAATAATCTTTCTTAGTAATCTGGTTGGCAAAGTAGGAGGAAATGGACATTAAAAAAATTTCTACTCATGTGAATCAGAACTTTAGTGAAAAAGTTGTATAATACAGGATTTTACAGTAAGAAAATCATTAAAAGTTTTGAATGTGGCTAAATAATAAAAATTCTCAAAAGTTACCTCCAGAAAGCGAAACATAACAGACAAAACATTTTTTGTATGAGGACGAAGATGTTCATTGGTTGGTATTCTATGAATTATTTCAAGAACGAGCTTCCGCAGTTGCTGTTGAAGAGAAACAGAAATGTAAATATGAAATCCTTCCAAAAGTTCCAAGGTAATTCTTTGGCATCCTACAAGTGTCACACAGCTGTACTCAGCACTGGTAACCACCATACAATAAGATGGAGCCCATTTTAGAAATGGTTCTGTAAATTATTTAAATGTAATCCAAAGCATGTACTGCAAACCAGTATTTTCAGTATTTCTACAATTGTGTACCAAATCAAGTAAGCCAAAATTTGCTTTTACACCTTATCAGTATTGCCAGGTGGAGGACACTAATGTGTGCACGTGGGGTGAATTTAAGATGAAAAGAGCAAAACACCAAGTGAACTTCATTTGCAGTCTCCCTTCATAAGCTCTGTTTAGCTCTTCTGACGTGCTCTCCAATTACCTTGGGCCTAAGGGCTAATTACATCATAAGCTGTACTAAGCTTTCATGATTTTGTCTATAGAACTGACAACTAAAAAAGTACGTCAAATAGGTAGATCTTGAACTGGTACCACATAAAAGTGCTTTGTTTAGCAATTAACTTTCACTAGTACTATGGTAATTTTTAAAGTTATTTTTAAGGGATACATGCTGAAATATTTATGGAAAAAAAGTTATGACGGGACTGTTTTAAAATAATCAAGGCGAAGAGGGGGGAGGCAAAGAGTGGGTGGGGGTATAGATAAAACAAAATTGGCCAGAGTTACAAGAACTGAAAATAGTAAGATCAGAGCTGGGCAACAGGTATGGGAAGGGTCATGAAACTGTTGCTCCCTCCTATATATACACATGAATTTGGCTATAATACATAGCATATGCACACGTCGCTGGTCAGCAAATGTGAAGAATTTAAATTGTGAAAGAGATGGCTATGAGGAAATAAAACCAAGATACTTAGCTGAGGAGGCAATGGCCTTGGACAAAGTTATCCTTATATGACAAAATTTCTTTTGTTTTTAAGGGGAACCATAAGTTTTTTGAGTTGTTTTCATTCTTAAGTGCTTGCACTCCTACAGCAGGACATTTTTTTCTCATTATATTTTTGAACAGGTTACCTGGGCTGGTTTCTCCTGAAGGAACTGAACTTCTCCATCTTGAAGAAATGTAAGAAATCGAGGGATGATGTGCTCCAGGAACGTAGAATATTGAGGAGACGAAGTGACATTCTAATTATGCAAAAATAAAAGAAAACCCCATAAAGGTTTGTGTACATATTCAAATTCACATATTATAATAACCTCAAAAGGAAAAAATGGTAGCAGAGCTGATAGTAATTTTTAATACTTTCAGATGCTTTAGTGATAACATAGTTTTAAAGAAGTTAAGATGATTGCTGCTTCTGATATCCAATTAGAGAGAACTAAACGCTAAATTTACTGGTAAACCTAGAAATACTTGCACTGTGGAGAATGTTCACCTAACTAAGGGAACCGAACAATGGGGCATGACTGACTGGATGGAACCAACGGCAGAGACCACCTTCCCGAAGAAGTGATGCTGATACTAAAACCTAAAAGGCCAGCAGGAGTTAACCACGGGAGAAAGTGGGAAAGGTTCTAAGGAAAGCACATGCAAAGGCACAAAATGGCGAGAAAGGCTGAGTGTAAAAGGTACATATTGAAATTTTTTTAGTTCAATATGGCAGGGATAGGAGTATAAGAGGAAGGAATTTAAACTTTTATTATCATGAGTCTGAGAAGCTGGTGAGTCAAGGCATCTGGGCAGCTAATTGTGTCTGGAGCTCCAGACACTGATCTGGGAGGAAGATAAAGACACGGGGTTGTCTATTACCTGAGGAGTCTATAAAGAAGGAAATACAGGCAAAACCCAGAAAAGAGTGTGCTGCCACAGGAGCAAAGAAAGAACCGCCATTCTTGGGATGCACACCTGAGCACTGGTCTCCCACAGCCAACCTGGAGCTCAATTCCAGGGGCCCCGTGCCCACAGCACGCTGTGTGTGAAGAGGCACCCCTAGGAGCCAGGCAGCACCTCACCAGCCCCTCCCCAAGCAGACTGTGAATCCACTGGGGACAAGAACTGTATTTGTCACCTCTCAACCCCAAAGTGTAAGACTTTTTACGAAACACCCACATTCAAGGATTGAAGGAAAAGAGGGGTAAGAGTCATGATGGAACATTATCAAGGTTATCAAGAAATCAAGCTCATCTGCACGTCAGCCCATACCATCCAGATTCCACAGCCTTCAAAACATCTAAGTTTCAAATTTCTCCCATAGGAAAGATTCAACAAGTTGCCCAGTTATTCTGCCAGTATTTCAACTTAGCCCCTGGCTTTTTGATTCATACGAATGCTTCCTGTGATTTCTAACTTCAACATTTCTTTATTTTCTGTCCTGGGAAATGGCCCAGGTGATATTTACTTAGCCTGGAATCTTATCCCTAAGTGGTTAATGAAATGAATTTCTAAGATTCCTTAAACCACTGGGAATTCTTAATTTCACTTCAATATTTTGTTCTGGGATAACAGTGGTGGTAATTTAGAATTACCTACCAGTGGTCATTCTAGTATTTCATTCTTCTAAGGACTCAGTCATCTGAATTTCATTTAAGGTAAATGCCTATCAGATTTCAAAAGGCACTATTTGGAAAAGCCCCAAGTGTACTACTTTGCTAACTTTTAATTCTGTTAATTTAATCAATGCATCTGAGACCAAAGCCAGGAACTAACTTGCTAACTGCCAGACCCTAAACAGGAGAGTAAGGGTTGAGACACTTAAATGAAAGAGCCCCACGCCCACACTCGAGGATCACAGGCAGCTCCTCGGTTTCAGCCTCTCAAATAAACTTTAAGGGCTGTGGCTCTCTCCTAGCAGTTCTTCCAATAAAATGCAGAATGCAGGCCTTTCCTGTTCTACCGCCCACCTCTTTTTTTTAGCTTTATTTATTTATTTTTTTAACAGTTTGCACTAACAGCTTGGGTGGAAGAGAAAGCTCTTTAGCTCAATCTCTAAATATCTCAGGATTTTTTTCCACCTCAGTTCAAGGCAACAAATCCTGGAAAACATCTATTTAAAACAAAACAAAAAAACCAAAAAATTCCCTCAGCAAACAAAAATACCATCCATTACTATGGAGAGTAGGGTATCTAATTCGATCCCACGAACAGAGTTTTAATTTAATTATTTAATGTTTAGTGATTCAAATGACCATGACAGAGGCTAGGAAACATTTTATCTATTGTTCTTAATCATATTAACTCTGAGAAAGGTTTTATCATAGCCACATTAAAAGAAAAGTGAGTTTCTCTTTGGCCTATGCGACTAACTGGCACCAGACTAACCATAAAGTAGGACAAAATATGAGCGAACAGTTTCAGGTGCTGGACCAGAGGCAGTGCAAGACCACGATCTCCAGAAGAAGGGGAACTCACCAACTGCGCCCCACCTCGGCTCTCTGCCTGGGTACGGTTTCCCAACCGGGGTCAGCAGGCTTGGAGCCCAAGGAAAGCATGATGGTCCTGCTGAGCTGAGGCGCAAACACCAGAGTTTGCAACAGCTGAAGTGGCCGGAATCTGCAGGGCAAAGCCCCAGAGAAAAAGGAACTACAGAAGGGGGTGTGGGTGGTCTCCTGTGAGTCCTTGACTGAGGACTGGGCCGTACTTATAGGTAAGGGAAGGTAAGACCACCTGAGGCTTACCAGGGAGTGGGCACTTGAGGACTGAGAAATGAAGAAAGACATCAGAGGTTTAGCAATGTCAGAGCATGTTGGGGGTCCAGCCTCGACACAGTGCAAAGACCTTAACACCTTGATAACACCTCATACATTCAGCTGAGGAAGGACCATGCCCGAGTAAGGCCTAGTTTAGCCCCATCCCAACAAAATCTAAAATCAACCTCTTATGAGACCCACAGAAAGATGGGGTTTGGAGGTTGAATCCTACAAAGTCAGAGGGACTTGGGAAACCCCTTGGGATTCCCAGAGATCCTCTCTACCATGGCATAAAGCCAAGCCTACACAAGTTCAGTGAGATCAGCCAGCACCTGAACTGCTGACTATAGTGAAAATATCAACACTCTTCCAAGGGAGATAACAGAATCTAGGGTCCCTACATTTCACACACAATGTCTGGTATACAATCAAGAACTACCAGACATGCAAGATAACAAGCCAGATAACATGACCTGTAGTCAATAAAAATCAACCTTTATAGAGGATTGTATTTAGCAAAGACTTCAAAGCAGTTATTATAAATACATTCAAAGAGTAAAAGGAAAACATGGTCTCAATAAATGAAAATGGGGAATCTCTACAGAGAAGTTACATCTAAAGAAGAACCAAATGGAAATTCTAGAACTGAAAGTACAATAACCAGAATTTTAAAACAAAAATACAAATAAACTGAAATTTAAAAATAACATCCCAGCAGACGGAGATGACAGAAAAATAGTGAATCTGAAGGCAGATCAGAGAACAAAGAGAAAAAAGACTGAAGAAAAATGAACAGAATCTGAGGGACTTATGGGTCAATATAAAATTGTAGAATGTAAAAGCCAGAAGAGAGAAACTGTTTGATCAAAGTTGCAGAAGTTGTAACCAGGAGAGCCAAAACTGCCAGCCAGCTCTCATTCCCATACCATCCATTACCTAACATAACAAATCCACAACAAAAGTTTGAGTGTATCCTGAAAGCATATGTCTAAAAGGGCTACCATAGTTGAAAATGAAAAAAAGGTCAAGGGGATTCCCTGGTGGCGCAGTGGTTAAGGATCCACCTGCCAATGCAGGGGACATGGGTTCGAGCCCTGGTCCGGGAAGATCCCACATGTTGCAGAGCAGCTAAGCCCACGCGTCACAACTACTGAGCCTGCGCTCTAGAGGCCACGAGCCACAACTACTGAAGCCCGTGCACCTAGAGCCCGTGCTCCGCAACAAGAAGCCTGCACACCACAATAAACAGTAGCCCCTGCTCGCCACAACTAGAGAAAGCCCGCATGCAGCAATGAAGACCCAACGCAGCCACAAATAAATAAATTAAAATAAATTAATTTAAAAAGAAAAGAAAAGAAAAAAAGGTCAAATAACCAAAACAAAAGCAATATTCCTCAACACTGTTCGGGAGTCACTATCACTAGTGTGAAGAAGCTGGACAACACTACAAATTTCTATTTTGAAATACAACAAATTACATTAACAAAGATAATTTTTAAGTTACTAGTAAAAAGACTGACAGGGACGCTGTAGGAGAGCACATGTGAATACTTATCTCAAAATGAAAAGCTCATACCTCAAAATTTAAAGCTTTATAAAATATAATATAAAATATAAAGCTCATACCTCAAAATTTTCACTAACTTCTTGCATCATTTTTAACTTTGTTTCATCAGCTGTAAATGGCAAAACAAACCATCAGATTACTTGAAATTATGTTAAGGATGTTCCTAAAATTACTGGATTTAATAATTTAAGAGAAGCAATCAGATCTTATCAGTTTGACTGTCATGGTCTAAAAGCAGGCACATAACTAGTTCCCTACAACCAGTCACACTCACTCGTACTCCCAAACATACATGTGCACGCACAGACAAGGACACAGATACACACATACGCGCACCCACACGCGTGCCTCTTTGGGGCTCCAGCCAGAAATGCTCATCACTTTGCTTCTCCACGAGGTAGAGAAAGGGGAAATTAAGATAAAAGTTAATGTTACTACTTATCTCAGTGTGCACATCATTTGAACTGAGATGGAGTCACATCGACACATTTCTTAATGACGAAAAGCATCAACTCACGTGTATTTACATCCGTGAGAGCTGCCACAAACTGAAGGTATTTTTTCATCAGAGTGGTTTGGTCAACCACCGTGGCCCCTTGTGTTGCAACAAACGCCATTTTTCTTTTGGGCTAGTTTGTTTCTCAAGAGAAAAGTATTATAACCATGAGTTTGCCCAGCCTACAAAAAGAAGCATGTGATTAGCCAACTTACTGAGGGCACAGGCTCATGATCGCTAGGAAAATCTTACCTAAATGCCTGTGTTAATCTAAACAGTCTTCCATTAATTCAGAAAACAACACTACTCCCTCTGCTTTTTTGAAAATAAAAGTTACTTAAGTCCATACTGTCTATTAATTTCTAAACATGATTTTTATACACAGATGCTTTTCTTTCCTATGGTATGTCCATCTTTTCCTAGGCTAGGGCCAGCAAACTCTGTAAAGAGCCAGAGAGTAAATATTTCAGCCTCTGTGGTCTGTCCCAACTCCTGAGCTCTGCTGGAGGCACAAAATAGCCACAGACAACTTGTAAGAGAACGACCATGGCTGTAATCCATAAATCTTTATTTACAGACACTGAAATTTGAATTTCACTTGAGTTGTATCATGAAACATTATTCCTCTTTTGATTTTTTTCCCCCAACCGTTAAAAAAATGTAAAAACCATTCTTAGTTTTCGTGCTGTATAAAAACAGCCACCAGGCTGGATTTGGTCTGCTGACTGTAGTTGGACCACCTGTGCATTAGGTGATGGGTTCTCAAACTTCACTGTGCACTAAAATCATCAGGTGCCAAAGGTGGACTCCCAAGCACCACCCAGAGACCTCGGTTCAGGGAGGCGTCCAGGAAGCTGTAAATTTTGCTTGCATCTGACATACAAGAGCTAAATGCTTCAAAAAGCACCTTAGTGAGTTGGAAACAGGTGTGGATGATCATCACACTTCGAGAACTGCAGCTCCAGGCTGAAAAACAGGAGACTTGGTCTCTATTTTAAGAGCCCTCTTAAGAGAACCTAGTGAAATTGCTCTTACCCATCCTCCCCGCGAATGTAAGTCACATTTCACTCTACATTAAGGAGCAGTTTCATGACTTGATTTTCTTCTCTCAACAAACACACCATTAACTCTTCTGCAGGCCTTTCAACGGCCCTGCCTACCAGATACGCTCCCTTGCAGCTCACACTCCTGCCCCAAGCGATGGGGACACCCTGACGCCACAGATCCTCTTCCGCCCGCCCTCTCGAGACACCAAAAGCAGAGAGGGTGCCTGCCGCTGTTCCCGCGCAGCCCGCCGGCTCCGGGGGCAGGAAAAGTCACTAACGAAACCAACCGAAGGGATTCTGTCAGCCCCGCTGGATGACCCGACTTCTGCTTCCTCTTCACCTCCCATCCCCGAGACCCAAGACTCAGGGTCACGGCCACTCCCTACTTAAGAAACTTCGGGTGGGTCGTGCCCAAACTTTTTAAAGGCTTGGATCCACTTCTTCACCGAAGGCGTCAACCCCCCATTTTCCGAGACCCCGAGAGGCCAGGCTCCGCTCTCCGCTGGGCCGGGGGGGCTGGGGGCCCCGAGGGAAGACGTCCCATCCCGCCTCCAAGCTGGAGAGCAGCTCCAAGACCCCAGAGGCCAAGGGCCCGGGCCTGGCTTCGGTCCCGCCCCCGCGTCCCGGCCCAGGTTGTGGAGGCCGGAGCCGGTGCCCCGCCCGCTCCCGGCAAACGGCGCCGCCGCGCCGCCCCGCCGCGCCGCCGCGCCAGGCCTGAGGCGGCGCCGCCGGGCCAAAGGGGGCGCTGTCGACGCCGCTACCTTCGCTCTGCGCGCCGGGCCAGGCGAGCCAGGTGCCTGCGTGGAGGCCGAGAGGGGCCCGGGCAACAGGAGGAGCCTCCGCGGGGACGGGGCCCCAACCCCACTCTCTACCTCCCCGGTCTCAAACAGCCCTCGGCTTCCCTTCTTTTGTCACCCTCTCCGGACACCCAGCGCCCGCCTCCTGGGCCGGGCTACGGCGGGCGCCGAGGGCCAATTCCCGAGCCACTAGCCTTCCGCCTCCCGGAGCTCCCCGGCCAGCCCAGGCAGCATCGGCGGCGGTTTGAGGGCCGCCGCCGGCCCCCGCCACCCGGACTGGGCCCCAATGGAGGGGCGGAGGGACCCCGGATTGCTCGGATCCTCTCTCCATCGCTATGCGCCTCCCTCCATCGCTCCGCGGACCGCGGCGCCGCAGAGGCCTCCCCACGCCCGGGCCCCGCTGCACCAGTTGGGGCCGCCGCGCGCGCCTCCCGGGGCCGTCCCGCCGCCGTCCCGCCGCCGTCCCGCGCCTGCCCACACTTACACCGACATCGGCGGCCGGCTTCCTGCAGCCCCGGCCCGCGACCCCACCTAAGCCCTCTCAGCCGCCGCCGCTGTCGCGCCGCAGCACGCAGTCCCGCCCCCGCTTAAAGCGGCCGCGCCCGCCGCCGGAGGAATAGGCCCCGGCGCACCGCCTCCAAGTGGGTGCGGCCTGGGCGGGCGGCGGGAGCGGAGAGAGGCGTCACGCCCGGGTGCGCCTGCCCGGCCCTTTAAACCTCTGTCTGCGTGGGCGGGGCCGCAGGCCGGGAGGGAGGGGCAGGCAGTGACAAGCGTCTTTGGTTCGGCTCTTTCTGCCCTAAGTATCCTCGCAGAAGCCAGGAGGCTGGGGAGGGACGCTTGGGGGCTGCTGAGGGGCGGTGGGCACCCGCGGGGCTTCCTTAGCAGACGGCGGACGGGCCCGGGAAGAGGCCACCCCTAAACTGAACGTGGCATGCTGGGCGGGGTTTTCTCCTCAGCTTGAGCCCTGGGGTCCTTCTTAGCCCGGGGAGGGGGAGGAGGTAAGGGAGGGTCTTTGGGAAGGCGAAGGCTGCAGACAGACAGAGACCCTGTAAGCAAAGGAGAGCCCAGGCGTTCTGCCTGGAAGAGGCCGGCCAGTCATTTGTTGCAGCTGCATCACTCCGAGGCTAGACCGCAGTGGACCGCTTTTCAGCTGCTACGCGACGGGGCAGATGCCTTGGGTCGGAGCAATGATGAGAGGGAGGGGAAGGTGGGGCCCGGATGCCCAAATGAGGTGATGGCTGGACCAGGAGGCCCTGGAAGAGAAAAGTACTGTCAGGCCTCACCTGCAGACTCCATCTATGAGACTGGTTGAATGATGAGCTGTTCCTGGAAACACGTGGTGATCATGGTAAATGGACAGAGCATGAAAGTGATAACCTGACCTACCTCCAGCCCCTCCAGGACTGGCTCCACCTCCTGCCTCTTCCTGACAGTACTTCCCCCCTGCTCGCCCCGCACCGCCCCACGCCACCCCATCATCACTAACTCACCAGAATCTTTGTTTTCCCTTCTCAGACAGATATATTTCACACCTGGTAATAAATAGAGCTTGCAATTCCTACAAGGTACGTTCAGAGACATGCTCCTTGCTTTTGTTTAATGTTGCCACTCAAGAACAAGCCTCAGCTGAAGCGCTGAGATTGTAAGTGGATATATATATAGTGCCAGTTATTTCTGCCGCAGGAGAAATATAGTGGGTCAGAACACTCCTTCCCCCATGGAAGAAGCTGCCCACCTGCAAGCAAAATCCTCTTCACTCCTACCACCGCCAACCCCAAAATTTAGGAAGTCCAAAATTGTGTAAAGTTGAAAAATCTAAGGGCTGGAACCAATGTGCCATCCGAGGTTATTTAATATTGTTGGGCGGGGGGGTCGAGAAAAAAAGCAGGAGTACACAAATCCTTTGATAAGTTTCCGTTTAATTGCATGTGATAAAGACCTACAGTTGGGGGCGGGGCGGGGAGGTTAACATTGGTGAAATTCATATGCTTTCCCATGGCCTTAGCTTCTACGAAAGTACCCATCACGCTGCTATGATTTTTGCCTGTTTTCTTGTCTATCTCCTGAATTAGATGTTGGGGACAATGTCAACTTCATCTCTATCAGATAAATGAGATCATGCACCTCCTCTGCTTAAAACCCTCCAAAGACTTTTCAGCTTATCCTCAATCCCTGGGCCTGTGCACCTCCCAACCTCATTTTTCATGTTCCAGCCACAATGGCCTTGCTGTGCCTTTTGCCCACCTAGGACCTTTGTAGCTAATTCTCCTGTCTGGAATGTTCTTCCCTGAGAGGCACAAAGCTGGCTCCTTGTCATCCTTGATGAGCTCAAATGTCACCTCCTCAGAGAGGCCTTTTTAAGGCCCAATATAAGAAAAACGTTGCCTGCTGCTGAACCCCCCACTAGCTCTCATAATACTGGAATTTTCCTTAGAATCTGAAATTATATTTACCCATTCATCATCTTTTTCCCTCCTAGACAGAAAGCTCCTTTTCTTTTCTTTTTTTTTTTATATTTATTTATTTGGCTGTGCCGGGTCTTAGTTGCAGCACGTTGTATCTTCGTTGCTGCGTGCGGGATCTTTAGTTGCAGCATGCAGGATCTAGTTCCCCGACCAGGGATTGAACCCGGGCCCCCTGCATTGGGAATGCAGAGTCTTAACCACTGGACCACCAGGGCAGTCCCTCTGTCTTTCTTTACCAATGTATTCCTTTTGCCCATTGGGTGTTTTCTTAGTCTGCTCAAGCTGCCATTATAAAGTACCACAGCCTGGGTGGCTTACCCAGCAGAAATTTATTTCTCATAGTTCTGGAGACTGGGAAGTTCAAGATCAAGGTGCCACCAAGGTAGGTTTCATTCTGAGGCCTCTTCTCTTGGCTTATAGGTGGCATCATGTCACTATGTGCTCACATGACCTCCCTGTGCTCTCTCAAGAGAGATCTCTGGTGTCTGTTCCTCTTCTTATAAAGACATAAGTCCTATTGGATTTGGGCCCCACCCTTATGACCTCATTTGGCCTTAATTACGCCTTTAGAGGTGCTGTCTCCAAATACAGTCACTTTGGGGATTATGCCTTAACATATGGATTTCTCAAGGGGCACAATTTGGCCCATAAACAAATGTATAAATTTGTACCCTGTTTGGAAGAATACTGTATGAACCCATAGGATAGAAACAGCTGGAACACTAAAAAGAATACAGGGAGCCTCAAAATATTCACTCTGGTGGGCACGAGCAGTCTGCACAAGTGGTCTCTGCATGGAGTGGTTCAGGGCACGAGGCTTCAGTCTGACCTTCTGAGAGCCACCAAGAGGCCATCCTCCCTCCCCTGTCCCCTGGTGGGCTGGAGTCCCTGCTTACCTTTGCCTCACCTGTTGGGCTTCTTGGAGGCTGGCCCTAAGGGCTCCACCCCTATGAAGAACCTTTCCCCCGTGATGAATTAACAAATCCTCCCTAGGTCTCTTGTGGGTTTCAACAGGGTGACTGGGTGTCCTGTGGTCGAAAAATTCCAGCAGAAAATCTGGTAAAGCTGAGATCTAGGCCTGGAGCCATGGTAAATTCAACAAAGAGATCACCCTGAACTCCCTTTTGCCTACTTCAAGCTACCATAGAATTTAACCCCCAAAGCCTCTCCAGAGCTGATCGGGGGTGATTGTTATCAGCTCAGTGGCTCCCACTTCCCACAGTTACCTTTCCAATGCAAGATAATGAGGATTTGTGGTAGGAATATTAACACTAGGGCTGCTGCCCTTCTGTTACCAAAGGGAAATCAACTATACCATTTTGCTAGGGCCAATAGACCAACTAACCTGCTTTAGAAAGATTTTCAATGACAAGAATTTACATCAAGACAGGTGCTGTGAGAGCCCAGAAGAAGAAAGGTTTCTGGGGGAGGTGATACCTGTGGGGAATTAGACAAAGAAGGGTCACATCAACATCAGCTTCAGGGTGGCCTTGCAGGTGGCTTCTGTGACATAGATGTGACCATCTATGGCTATGGTATAGTTATTCAATGTAATAATGTTACACATGAAAAAAACGTAATAAATGTTATTATTCTATTTATGCATTTAGTACATTACAAAAACCACTAACAACCAGACCTTTGAATAATGTGAAATAGTCAAATATTTGAAACTCAATTTATAATCTTAATATACTATTTTCTTCTCAAGCACAATTTTCTTCTCAATTCCTGATGGACAAGTGAAACTCTCCCAAGTCCTTAAGCAATTCTAACGATGACAGCCAACACTGATTGAGTACTTACTATGTCCAAGCACTGTTCTATGTGTCAAGTCATTTTATCCTTACCACAGTTTCATGGGGCATTATTATTATTTTAAAGAAAAGTGAACTGAGGCATCAGGAGAGTTATGTGACTTTCTCAAGGTCACATAACTCTCAGAATCCAAAGTCTCCTGGTTCCTAGGCCTGGTATTTGTCCCCACAATGGTGACTGATGCCACCAGGGAGTGGCTAGCACTTTTAACTTTCCTAAGGGGACTCACTCAAATCTGTTCCCCCCTCCATCACAGTGAGATGGCAATGGGGCCAGTGGGGCCCGTTCTCAGGGGACCCCACAGCTATCCCAGAAGTTCCTTCACTCCCATGCAGCCCGTCCTGCAATTGGGTCCCATCAGTGCCGGCCAGGTGAGACGAGCCATTCAACACCCCCTCTGGGTGGGCTCCCTTGCCAAGGATAAAGTAGAGGCAGAGCTGGGACCAGGATCCAGGCTGCCGGTGTCCAGTCTTTAAGGTCAGCCAGGCTGGCCACCTTCTAGGAGAAAAGACATGCTCTGTTCCGTTATGGCAGATGGAAGTGCCTGCTTAGGCCAGGGAGTGTCCAAGGAGCAGCCTGGTCACTCCTTATCTTGGTTGTCTGAGTGTCCCAAGGCCCTCAGTGACAGCGTTGTCGGTGTGGGCCCAGGTATGAGCACAAGCCCCATTTTACAGCAGGTGCAGAGAGGGTAAACTGAGGAATGGCATCAGTCCCAGCGCCTGCACCTGGGCACCTGCACCCAAGCCCTTCTCTCTGGAGGGACACAAGACTTTCCTAGGCCCACTGCCCAGCGCCTTGCACACAGTAGGTGCTACACTTTTCTTGAATGAAGAGACGCATCTCCAAGCCGTGCGCGTCATGAGGGGAGAAGCCACCTGGAGAAAGAGCCCAAAGGGGCCTGCTCTGGGCTTCACAGCGGCGCGCGCTCCTCTAGGGACGCTGAATCAGAGCCGGCGGACGCGGGCACAGACGCAGGGCGGGGAGGGGGCTCAGACTGGACGAACCGGGACCGGGGAGGGGAGGGGAAGGGAGGGGTCGAGGGGAGAGGAGGGGCGCGGCGAGGGGAGGGAGGGAGGGGGAGCAGATTGGAGAAGCGGAGACCGGGGAGGAGAGGGGAGGATCGTGGGGAGAGTGGAGGATCGTGGGGAGAGGCGGCGTGCGGCGGAGTGAGGGAGGGTGCGGGGAGGGGGCGCGGCGCGGCTGACGTGGGTCGGGGTCGGCGCGACGGGCTGTGGCCGGCGGCGGCGCGCAGAGACACAGCGATCCGAGGCGAGGACGAGCCGGCGCCGCGCCCGCACCTCCCCGCACAGCCCGTGCCGCGCGACCTACGAACTGCAGCCGCCGCAGCTGAATCGAGCCGCGTGCCCTCCACGCTCCAGCCGCTCCCAGCGCCACCATGGCCCCGGCCCTCTGGCCGCACCTCGGCCGCATCCTCTGGCTGGCCTGCCTCCTACCCTTGGCCCCGGCTAGGGTGGCTGCAGGTAAGGCGCTGTGCGAGCCGGCCGCTCGCCCTCCCCGAGCCGCAGCTCGCCTGGGGCCTCGGGGCGGTCCCGGGCGGGCGGCCTCGCCGGGAGCCGGGGCTGCGGAGGTGGCGCCGTGCGCCCTGCGCGCACCTCCCTCCTCCCCGGAGGCCGCCAGCTGCGGAGGGGAGCACGGCCTGCCGGGCGCCGCGCAGCCCTCTCCTCTGTCCCTTCTCCCCTCTCCCCTGAAGTCACCGGTACTTGAGGGGGCTCCCCGAGCCCTCGTTTCTGCTGCCACCTCCAGATCGGCCTTGCCCTAGGGACCGCGCGGTGGCTGGCGCATCCATCCCGATGTTTGGAAACCTCGCAGCCGCCAGAGGTGGGGGAGGACGCTGAGGGGAGCCTGGGAATGCTCGGGGTCGTCGTCTCGCTACAGCCCCCAGGGAGCGCGGCCAGGTTGCCCGCGGAGCAGCGTTTTTGCCTTAAAATGTGGCCTTATCCAGAGAGGCTTTCTACCCTGCTTGTGTTGACTTCGGGGAGTATGCGATTTTAGCGCCCAGGAGGCCGGTCTGCCATTTCCTCTCTGGGAATGATTTCCAAAATGGACCCGGAGCTGGTTCCGCTGGGTCCTACCCGGTGTCTCCCGGGTCGTGCTTCTAACATCCCCACCTCCTCACCGCCCGAAGGCCAACACCCACTTTTCTGCCCCATTTTGGCGACAAAAAAGGACCCAGGGTGGAGAGTTTTAAGGGGACAGTTGGGACGTGGGCAGCTATTGGGTGGGTGTTAAATATTATCCAATATTTTCATTACCCCCCCCACCTTAAAAGAATGGTAGACAGAAGAAGAGATCTAACGCAAACTTGTGAAATAAAAGCCACAAGGTAAAATAAAAAACCTGCATCTTAAGGATGCATTAAGGGAATTTTGTGGGAATTGGCTTGGTCAGGAGCACCTGCTTGCCCCTGGAAATGGGGTCTCTTGTCCATTAGGTTTACATGTGTCCAGAAATTATCAACGTGGCCTAAATTGCCAAAAAAAAAAAAAAGGTGGGGAGGGTTAGTTCTTTGGAAGTCATGTGTGGTTCCCAGCCTGGCCTATTGCACCCATGATACAGTCCAAATAGCTGGGAATGGGGTTGGGGAAAACTCAGAGGAGAAAAAGATTCAGAAGCCCTTTCCACCCTTCCTGGGTCTGGGTCAGCCTGCACGACATGCTTCCTACACCAGGGGTTGAAGTCAGAAGTCCGTGTCCTGGACCGTTCATTCATTCCAGGTTGCGTTGTCCAGACTTCAGAGGTACCTTGGGAAGTGTTTTTGTCTGTGTACATGTGCAGTGAGAAAAGGCTGATGTAGCCCTTTTCTAGACTGTTCTGGGGCCCTACAGGCTGTGTGGTCATGGAGAATGTGCATGCTCCAGGTGGAAGCCCAGGGAGCCTGCTGGTGGGCGTTCTTCCACGGGTCAAACTCTGTGGCTGCTGTCACTTCACTTTTTGCTTTGGCCCTTTCAGCTCTGGGTCACTGGGGCACCTGTGTGGTCACTGGGGCACCTGTGACGCCCCTAAGCCCCTGACTGGGCTGCTCTGTACTCCAAGGCCATGTCATCTGGGCTCCCAAACTTGGAAAGGTGGATTTGCATGGGTAGGTAACCAAACCTGGGCTTGGTTCCTTCAGCCACAGGTGGCAAATCCTTCCCGGTCCATTTCAGCCTGGATGTTCTGGACGCTTTCTAGGCCCTGAGGACGAGGGGCAGCATCACCCGGGGGCTGTGAAATACCTGCTTTTTAAAAACAAGCCTGAGAAAAGTGCCCTTGGAGCCTCTGGCGCGTGGACAGGTCGGGAATGGGGGGCGCTCCCAGGAGCTGGGCCAGTGTCTGCTGCAACGTTGGCTGTAGCCACAGCCCCTCCCCACCCCCACCCCATCCCGCCTCCTGGCTGAGCTGGCTGCCCTCCTGATTCTGTTCCCCTGGCAACGGATCTGCGTCGTGCTGACATGCGCCTGTCTTGCTGCAGACGCTGGATGGCCATTAGCATGCAGCTGAATGTCCCTGCCACCTGCCAGCCTCACTGTGGCCCACGCTCCTCTCCTGGGGGGTGTGGGCAGGAGCAAGAGAGGGAAGGGAGGAGATGGCCTCTCCTCTAAGCACCTCTTTCTGCAGCAGCCCAGCCAAAGGCTGCCTCCCAGCCAGAGGGACTCAGCCTAGGGCAATGCAGATTGCTGTGTGGTCCCCGGCAGTAGCATTAGTCCCTGGGGACCTCTGGGGACTTGGGTCCTTCAGTGTAAAATACACACTGTGTTTTCTTGGAGAAACTTCTGTGTCTGGAATTCTCTCTTTGGGATTAAGGTGCCGCAGGTCCCTTTTGCAATGCTAGCCCAAATGACTTTATAATCCAAAATATAGCCCCAAGGAAAGGGCTTCAGAACAAGGAACGTGTAACGTGGGTGAGCGGAAAGGCTGGAGCCAGAGTCCCCAGTGGGGGCGGGCAACATCGCCGTAAGGCAAATGGGGTACAGTTGACGACACACTCGCTCACCTCCCAGTTTTGCTGAGTCCAGCAGGTCTCTCATGAGCCCCCTAAGAGCAGGGAACACATCCTGTACTTCTGGGTCCCCCCAGCAGCTGTGGGTTGGGACTCAGTCCATAGCACTTGGGTGAAGAGTTTCCTGGGGCAGTGCCATGTGGCCTGGTCCCTCTGCCACACCCTTCTCTCCAGGTGCCTCTCCACAGCACAGTGTTGAACCCCTACTATGTGCCAAGCACCTGGCTAGGCTTGGGGGAGATGGGGATGACCCCTGCCCTGCCCTCAAGGAGCTTGCAGTGCAGTGGGGGAGATGAGGAAACCTTTATCCCAACCCAGGGTTGTGACAACTGTGTGCTCAGGCTGTTGGGAGAGTGCCGAGGAGGCGGGGTGGGGTGTGTGTGTCAGGGAGGGCTTCCTGGAAGAGGTTATATCCACAGACAGATAGGTGAAGAAGAGCAGTGAGGACAGTGTGTGCAAAGGCCCTGAGGCTAGGAAGGACAGAGCATGGGGTGGGGGGAACTGCAGGTGTTAAAGGGTTAAAGCTACAGCATGGATGTGCTAAGATGTGAATGTGGTCTCCCTCCACCCCGAGGCTGGCCCATGATCAGACTAACTGTGCAGGAAGCTGCTTGTCGGGGTGGCTGAAAGTAAGGCAGGACTGGAGGCCAAGAGTCACGTTCAGGATGTATCGGTAATCCATCCGGATGGGACTGAATGCTACCTTAAGCAATGCTGGTAGTAATGGAGAGGGAGAATTAGAGTGGCAGAGGCCTGGGGATTGATTCTTGGGACAGCTGGTCCTCTGACCCGACAGAGAATGATAGGTGAAGAGAATGGTAGGTTTGGGAGGGGCGAAATCCAGGGGGTCTAGAGCACCACTGGCCAACAGAATTTTAGATGATGAAGGAAATGATCTATATCTGTGCTATCCGGGAGATAGCTATCCGGGAGATAGCACTTGAAATGTGGCTCAGTGCAATGGAGGGGCTGGAATTTTAGTATTATACATTGAAATGACTAACTTCGATTAATTTAAATTTAATTGCATGTGGTTAGTAGCCATTGTATTATTGCTCATTAGAAATGAAGTCTGTGTTACTGGGTTCCATCAGCATTTAGGAGGTACTGGAAGCCAAGGGAGGGGGTGTATGTTGCCGGGAAGTGGGGGTGGGAGGGAGTAAAATGAGCAGAGGGGGGCTTGTGGGCCCTTCTCCCTTCCTTCTGCATCACCTCTTCTGCCCAGGTGTGCACTGTTAGACATTCTCTAACCTCAGGCCCTCCAGAAGTCTCACCTGAAAAAGAAAATTACAAATCACAGGAAAATAGTTACTAAGACATGCAGTAGTGCTATTGACAAGAGTGAAGGGTTCTGGGAATTAAGATATACCTGCTTGGGCTTCCCTGGTGGTGCAGTGGTTGAGAGTCTGCCTGCCGATGCAGGGGACACGGGTTCGTGCCCCGGTCTGGGAAGATCCCACATGCCACGGAGCGGCTGGGTCCGTGAGCCATGGCCACTGAGCCTGCGCGTCTGGAGCCTGTGCTCTGCAACAGGAGAGGCCACAACAGTGAGAGGCCCACGTACCACAAAAAAAAAAAAAAAAAAAGAATCTGCCTGCCAATGCAGGGGACACGGGTTCGTTCCCCGGTCCGGGAAGATCCCACATGCCGCGGAGCGGCTGGGCCCGTGAGCCATGGCTGCTGAGCCTGCGCGTCCGGAGCCTGTGCTCTGGAACGGGAGAGGCCACAACAGTGAGAGGCCCGAGTACCGCAAAAAAAAAAAAAAAAAAAAAAGATATACCTGCTTGAGGGATTATCATGCAAATACTGAAGTTCACATTAGTGCCACTGCAGACATCCTTTTGATGTGTTGTCAGGTAGAAATAAAGTAATTCAAAATTGTGCGCAGAGGCTGATTCTGACTAAATTTAAAACTTCCGTGCATGAAAAAGAGCTGGAGGACAGCAATATGATAGCAGCTGTTGTCTTTGGGGGGTAGGGTAATAGGACACTTCTAATATTCTTTATGCATATGTATTACTTTTACGATGGAAACAAATCTGATTTTTCAAATCTTACCTTGTGAGTATGATAAAATCTGCAGCTATCTAAAGCAGGTGAAGAATAATGACTTAGGAAAATGCCTATGATACAGAATTGAAAAAACAGCAACAGCAATGGAATATATAATCTCAGAGTAAGCATCATTTAAAAGAATAGTAGGAAATGACCCAATATAGTAAGTGGTTGTTACTAATTATTAAAAAAATTTTTTTTAATTTTATAGCTTTCTCTATTTTCAGATTACGATTAGTCTTATCTTCAATGTGTTGGTCAGATGGGGAGTGTTATTTAAAAGGCCTCTTACTTGGTCTCCATTCCATGTGCTCCAGGCCCTATTCTCCGCTTTGCAACCTAGAAAACTAATTCCTGGGTTCCCTGTAAGAGCTGCATCCCCAGTATTTCAGTTCAGGTTCCCCAAGGAGTTGACCCAGCTGGAATCACAAAGCTCCAGCGTTGGCCCCCGCAGGAATCCTGGAGGTTCCCTAGAGCAGTGTAGTCCAGTGGAACTTTCTGTGATAATCAAGATCTGCATCCACAGTGTCCACTATGGTGACCCTTGGCTACACGTGGCTGGCCCTAGAAATGCGCCAGTGCAACCAAGAAAGTGGGTTTTAAGTTTGTTTCACTTTAATTGACGCTTAAGGAGCCACACGTGGCTAGTGGCTACCATATTGGACAGCTCAGATCTAGAAGCTCTCACTTTACAGATTTACAAACTGAGACCAAAGAGAAGGGAGCTTGGCTTGGATCACAGTGGCCCTTCCTCCCAAGGCTGGCCTACCACCATCAAGGTATTAGGCCTTAATAGGGTCTAGACTCAGCTTTGTGTTTCCAGCTGGAATTTTGTTTCACATGTAAAGATTAGTCCAAAAGAGTGGGCGATGGGGGGCATTTCTTGGCATCAGCTGCGGTGGCTCCTCCTGTGACGTGCACTGGCCGTCATTTTCACAGCTAAGAAGCCGGGCCAGGTCAGCATACACGTGCTCTGTAAGGCCCTGCTTGGCTGGCATGAAAAAATAAAACAAACTGGAGACACGGGAAAGGACGTGGGATTTGGAGTCAGTTGGGCCTGGGTTTGAATCCCAGCTGGGCAATGAACTAATCGTATGAGCCTTGGGCGGGTCACTTGACCTGCCTGGGCCCCAATTTCTCCACCAGTAAAAGAGACTCACAGAAGCCGGCCCAGAGGGTGGCGGTGGGTTTCCTGGCCACGCCCCTTCGTGAAACGTGGCCTTTGTTTCTGGGTTCCTAGGCGTGTATGAACTTCACCTCACCTCCGATGGCCCTGCCACCACGGGGGCAGAGGTGACCATCACGGCCAGCCTGGTGGCCGATGACAATGGCAGCCTGGTCCTGCCCGCCAGCACCCGCCTTTACCGCTTCCGCTGGATTCACACCCCATTGCTGCTCACGGGGAAGACAGATGAGGCTTTCAGCTCCACCATCCGCATCGTGGGGAACGTGCCCGGGGACTTCCCGGTCTCCGTCTGGGTCACCGCCGCTGACTGCGGAATGTGCCAGCCTGTGGCCAGGAGCCTCCTCGTCCTCCCCATTACAGGTGAGGACCTTTCCTACTTGATTTGTCTTCAGACTCTTGGTGCAGAGAAAACATCCAGCCTGGCTGGTAGCCACATAAATGCAGATTAGACCCGTGGTTCCTTCGCTGCTGTCAGTTAACAAAGGATCAGAAAATGGTAATATGCACTGCTGGCAGGGTTGTGCTGAAATGGACACTTAAAGTACATATTGCTACTCGGGTGTAAATTAATACAACCCTTTGGAGAGCAGCTAATACATATGTATCAATGGTTAAAAATTATTTTAGTCTTTGGCCTCTTCTTTCTCATTCTCTCTCCCTCTCTCTCCCTCTCTCCTTCTTTCTTTCTCTCTTTCTCTCTCTCCCCCTCCTCCTCCCTTCCTTCCTCCCTCCCTCCCTCCCCTCCCTTCTCTTTCTTTCCAAGAAATCCCTGCTTTCTTGGAGTTTACAGTCTATTAAAGAACTTATCTTCAGGAAATAAACCTCCATTTGGGTAATGGTTTATGCACGAAGATGTTCATCACAGTTTTTATAATAACAGAAGAAAATAGAAACGAGCTAAGTATGCAACCATAAGGGGACTGGTTAAGTATACTGATATAATTTGTATAATGAATAATAATGACCTCTACAAAGAGTTTGTTGTAGCCTGGGGGAGTACTCATGGTTGTAAAATTTAAAAAATCAAAACAAAATTCTATAACCAATTTGATCAACTGTGTTTAATATGTGTATACCTTAAATATGTACACACGTATACTTTGCAATTCTTCAAAACATCAACAATGCTTGTGTTTGCGTGATAGGCAGTTTCTTTTCTTTTCATTCCACTTTTCAGCAAATTCCAAATGAGCTTTATTGAGCACACCTCACTTTCTGCTTAAAAAATCAGCTTTTAATTTTTTTTTTTTTAGAGGAGGCAGCACGGAATGGTGTTCCTCACCCAGCCCAGCACATGGGGTGTGGACCTGCGGTCAGTAGAACTGCTCATTTTTTCTAGGCTCATCTAATACTTTGAAATATTTCCCAAGAGTTGCTTTCAAAGCCTGTGCGTTTCCTTCTGGTCCTGGGCATCTTTTGTGCCAGAAAGTTCAGGGTCCTGGTGAAAGGGGTGCAGGAGCAGAGCTATGCTTGTAACACGTGAAGTGAGTCTTCACCGGTGTCCACGGAGGGGGCATATGCCTCTGTGTTCGGTGACCTGCAGGGTCCCCTCTTGCCACCACCTGGCTGTGACAGCCAGGAGGTCGGGTGGGGGAGAGGCTGCCCTGCCAACTGGCACGTGGCTCTGCCCTCCTCCACTTCAGTGGACTCACCCTCCCGTGGTCTCTGTCCCAGAGTTCCTCGTGGGGAACCTCGTTGTCACCCAGAACACCTCCCTGCCCTGGCCCAGCTCCTACCTCACCAAGACAGTCCTTAAAGTTTCCTTCCTCCTCCACGACCCCAGCAACTTCTTCAAGATCGCCTCGTTTCTCTACAGCTGGGACTTCGGAGACGGGTATGTCCTTACCCCCCTTGATGCCCCAAAGTCTTGGCTCATGGCTGGTGGCCCTGCCGTCCCAGGCGGAGTGCTCTGTACTCTCCCGTCTTCACCTGCTCACTCTCTCTCACCCCAAACATGCCTTGTACACCTGCTCTGTGCCCAGCTCGGGGTCCACGGGGACCAGTGTGAGCCAGTCATGGGACCTGCCTTCAAGGTGCCTGCAACCTAGTGGAGGGGTCATTGGTGCCCAAAACAGCCCTTTAAGGCTGGTCAACGTAGGTAGGATTTTTCTCTGTTTGACTCTGGAGGGACCTGGCCAGCCAATGACATACGCTGTTATACTCACATGGTAGAACTCAGGTGTTCCAGCTTCATTCTCCTTACACCTTCCTCTCCAGACAAGCCAATTGCGGGAGGCAGGTCGGGAAGTGGGGGCCAGTCAGGCATATCTGGAAATGGGCAAGATCCTGCATGAAGAAAGCTACAGAGCTACTGAGAAGTCGCAAAGATTTTTTTTTTAAATTTGTTTCATTGAAGTATAGTTAATTTACAATGTTGTGTTAATTTCTGCTGTACAGCAAAGTGATTCAGCTATGTACATATATACATATATATATTCTTTTTCATATTCTTTTCCATTATGGTTTATCACAGGATATTGAATATAGTTCCCTGTGCTATATAGTAGGACCTTGTTGTTTATCCATTCTATATATAATAGTTTCCATCTGCTCATCCCAAACTCCCAATCCATCCCTCTCCCACCCGCAGAAGTAGAAAAGATTTGAGTAAATGGGTATGTACACCAAATCCGGGATGGTGAGTCTTAATATCGTAAAGATGTCCGTTTCCCCCCAGTTATTCTTTAAGTTTAACACAAACCCAATAAAAATCCCAATAAGAATAATTTTTGGAACATTACAAAGATTTTACAGTTCATCTAAATTTTGTGTATAAATACACAGTTTTACACATATGTGCACATACATATATACATATACGTCACATATACACATAATGTATATACATATATACATACACGTATACAAATACACATATACGTTTATATATATATGTATATATGTGGTTTTATAACATAAAGAATATTTGTCTCAAACCAGGGCACAGCCTCCATATTTATTAGGGGCATTTATTTTCACATTAAAGAAAGTTATATTCACTATTTCTTTCTCTTTTTTTCTTTCTTTGGCTGTGCTGCAGCCTGCAGGATCTTAGTTCCCCGATCAGGGGTTGAACCTGGGCCCTTGGCAGTGAAAGCACAGAGTCCTAACCACTGGACCACCAGGGAATTCCCTATTCACTATTTCTATTGCAATTGAATATTTTTGACTAGGCAATGAAATAAAATAAGATAAAGAAATGAAATATAAATGTAAAGGAGGAGACAAAAGTCATTGTACACAGATGACAGTACTGTTTACCTGAAAAACACAAAAGACTCAACTGAAAAATCTTAGAACTAAAAAGATTTTAATAATGTGGCTGGTTACAAAACAAAGATTCTTAGCTTCTCCATATAATGGCAGTCGAAAAAATCTTTCATAGTATTTATAAAAACGGAGAGAATAAACTTAGCCTAAAATTGTAGGATTTATGTGAATAAAATCACAGATTGTACTGAGAACCTTAAAAAGACTTGAAACATGATGAGAGAATTTCTCAATATTGTAAGAAGAAAGAGAAATGATCAGAAAAGCAGAATGATGATGAATGGTGATGGGGAAAGGGGCTAGAAATACATACATAAACATATTTAGAAAGCTACAAATAATTTTCAGCAAGAAAAGGCAGCTCAATGGAACAGAATAGAAAAAAGCAGGAAAAAAACCCTAAGTTTATATACACATGTAGTGTATGATAACAATGTTATTTCCAGCCAGTGCATAAGGATAGATAGTTTGATAAATGATATAGGGTAGCTGGTTAACTGTTTGGGAGAAAAATAATCTAATCCCTAACAAAAGCTATTCCAGATAGATTTAAAATAGTAAACATAATGAACCAGGACTAGATTGGAATGTAGATGATCCCCTGAGATTGGATAGTTGGGCAGTGGGGAAGGCATTTCTGGAAATAAAAGGCAGAAACTAGAATGGAAAAAATGCTAAATTTGGCATCATCAGATTTAAAATTTGAAATGAAAGACGTAAATCAAACCAAAGGATAAAGGTTAAACTGGGAGAAAATATTTGGAAGATATGTAATAGGTAAAGGTTTGATAAACTTCAAATATAAAGAGCATCAACAAATCAACAAAAATATTTTATTGTTACTAGAATTCCTTTTGAAGTGATTCAGGTAATTGTAGGGAAAAAGCATGATGTTACACACTTAATATGTTATAACGTAACCTGGTGGAGGTATGACTCTTCCTGTTTTTCAGATGAGAAAAGTAAGGCTTAGAGTTACGTAGATAGGAAATCTCGAGCTGATATTTAAAGCCAGGTGTGTCTTAACTCCAAAGTTCATACTTCTCCCCTCCCCAGATTGTCCTTGTCTAACACACAGCCTTTCCCAGTTTCCTGGCTCGGGGTGCAGAGCACTTCCTGGCAGGTGACAGGCACCTGTTGCCAGGAGTTCTCCTACCTGTAACTTACAAATACAAAGACAACCAGCAGCCACTCTACCAGGTACAGCTGACCTCATGCCCTGGCTGGCTCTGGGGACTGATGCTGGGATGACGTTTTTGCTTGCAAGGTGTTGGTCTGAATGTGTCACTGTACAACCACTCTAAGAGGGCACGTGAGTCACTTCTGTCATCTCCTCCCTGTCACCTTATAGCACCCAGATGGTGACCAAAGACGCTACGGTCTATTATAACTATTCCATCGTTGGATCCTTCACTGTGAAGGTCAAGGTCGTGGCGGAGTGGGAGCAGGTAACACCGGACGTCGGGAAGGGCGTTCTGCAGAAGACGGGCGACTTCTCCGCCTCGCTGAAGCTGCAGGGTGAGTCTCTGGGGGTTGGTGTGGGTTGAGCATTTGGCCCATCAGGGAGCCCTGGGTACCACTCCTTCCAGGGCTGGGTCACTTGCAGATCAGAGTGGCCCCAACTGGGCACTGGGCTGAGCTTGGATGCAAAGCCTCTCTTCTGTTCCCCTGGCAGCCCTCTGAGCGGGTCTGTCATTCCCCGCTTCCAAGAGGGCACTGCAGGCCATGGAGGAGGCCAGGTGGCCACCAGGTGGCAGAGCCCAGACACTGCTGTGATTTGGTGCATCCCCATCACTCCTCGTTCCCGGCTACATCTGCCTCCCATCAAGGACCGTCCTGTCGGGGCTGGGACAGCCTCAGTCGGCTGCCCAGGGAGGGAACAGCCAGAGCTGGCTTTGGCAAGAGGGGGTGCTTGGGGCAGCTGCAGCAGATTTCTTGGTCGTGCTAATGGGGTGCTGCTTCCCCCACCCCGCACACGGCACAGATGATGCAGGGAGGCGGTGGTACCCTAAGTCAGCCCCAGGTCCTGCTCACTAGGGCCCTGCTTGCTTCCTCCGGCTCCCTCACTCTAAGCTGGCTCCAGCACCCGCTGCTGACAGGGAGGCGGGACCCGGGTATGCCCTGGATGTGACCTGTGACCTGCCCTTGGGGAGGGCCAAGAGGAGGACAGGGTGGTGGTCACACAGCCTCGGGACTCCACGAGCCCTGATACAGCTGTCGTCAGCCACCAGATATAATGAGGTCTTCTCTGCCTTTCAGAAACCCTTCGAGGCATCCAGGTCTTGGGGCCTACCCTAATTCAGACCTTCCAAAAGATGATAGTGACCTTGAACTTCCTGGGGAGGTGAGTGAAGCCCAGAGCACACTGCGCATGACCTGTGGTCCTGCCCGCACTTCCCCTCAGAGGCTCCTGATCTTGCTCCATCGCCGAGGGGCCCCAAGTTAAGGAGCTCACGGAGGGATGATGCCACCCTTGACTGTGCCATGGGAGAGTCACGGGCATGGCTCCATTCTCAGGGTCCAGGGGAGGGAGCACTGGCCTTTTGGGGCTATCTGCAACATGGGCATCAAGGCAAAGGCAGGTGAGGGACCACTCCTGTGAAAAGACTTCCGTATGTGACTTGGGCCTGCTTTCCAGCCCCCTGGAAAGCAGGCCATCTTGGGTAGGACCTGGCTCAGCTCCTGCCAAGAACACCATCAGGCTGAGATTGTAGTAAGTGATGAGATGAGGAGATGCTGGGTGTGTTCTCCCCACAAGGGAGCCCCTCTCTGGGGCCACTGGGATGGACGGGGCTGCAGAAAAATAGTGGCCAGGGCCCAGCCCTCCAATGACTCTAGTGGGGAAGACCAACCTCACCCAATCACCCAAGGGGACACGTCAGGGGGAAATAAGGCTAGACCGGGAGGGGGCAAATTAGCCAAGGAAGGAGGAAGACAAGCCAAGGGGCTGGAGGTGGCTCCTGAAGCTTTCAGCGGGTTTTGGAGATAAGAGCTCAGTACTTAGAGAGCAGAGGGGGAAACTACTTGTGCTTGTTTATTCTGGTCTAGGTCATGTGAGATAGGAATGCTCACTTGGAATTCTTTATATGGACCTGCATTTTCTAGATTCTGAGCCTGTGCTGTGGCAGGTGGATAGTTTGGAATGCCCTCACCCCTTCAAACCTGTCAAAAGCTGACTTATCCTTGTAGGGCCTACTCAAATGCCACCTCCTCCAGGAAGCCTTCCCTGACTTCCTCATTAAGAACACGCTCCTCCGTCCCCTGTGCTTCCACAGCGCGCCAAGTGCGTCACTGGGGCACTCATTCTGCCTCCTTCAGCAGTCTGTGCACGTCCCTGTTTGCCTCACTGACCCCCTCAGAGTCCCGAGCCATCTCTTATGTACCGTTGTGTTCCCTGGAGGCCAGGGAAGCTGGGTGTTCTGTCCTGGAAAGGACACTGAAGTTCATGACTGCCTGGGCTTTCTTGGACTTAGTCTATGCTCACACTCCTTGCTGAGCCATTGCTAAAAAAATGCCCCCATTTCCCTGCAGCCCTCCTCTGAATGTGTGCTGGCGTCTTAAGCCCGAGTGCCTCCCGCTGGGGGAAGGGGAATGCCACCCTGTGTCAGTGGGCAGCACGGCTTACAACCTGACCCACATCTTCAGGGATCCTGGGGACTACTGCTTCAGCATCCAGGCCGAGAACATTATCAGCAAGACGCATCAGTACCACAAGATCCAGGTGTGGCCATCTAGTAAGTGACGCTTCGCCTCTGCTCCTACAAAGGCAGCAAAAACCAGTCAACCCTGCCACCACCGCCAGTGTGCTGCCACCAGCCGGCTCCACCGACAGCCATCAACAACCAGTCCCAACAACACTAGCATCATCAATAACCCTACGGTCCCCAACCAACACCACCGACTGACCACCCACAGCACTAGAAACAACTGCTCTAGCCCCCACTACCAGAACCCCTCAGTGCCACCACCACCCTCCACACCAGCACCACTAGCAGCAACGACAGAGCTCAGCTACTGCCAGCTCACTTGCCCAGCACCACTGCCACCCTCACCACATGCTACAGACAGTTCTTCTAGCATCTCCAATAGCCAGAGACGGCGCTGCCACTGCAACCACCCTTACCACCATCAGCACTGCTGTTAACACCCCTGCCACCAGCCCCCGCACCAACCATTTGGACCAACACCATCCATACCGTGCTACCCCAGCATCATCCCAACTTCAGCTCTCTTGTTGCCACCACCACTGACAGGGGTCAGTGTCCCTCCATACGTTAACCACTGCCCCACTTGTCCCCAACACGAACCCTCCCTCCTTCACTGCTATCACCGCCACCCCATCACCTCTGTCTCGGCGCTGTTGCTGCCACTAAAACAAGCATCTCCGACGGTGACTGTGCTGGACTCACAGGGCTGTTGTGAGTCTCCCAGGGAGGGTGAGCAGCTCAGAAAGTGTGCAGTACAGTCTCTCTCATTCATAAGCGTGCCCAACCATCGCCCCTGGAATACCCTTTCCCAAACACATCATGAGGTCCTGCCACCAGCTTACAGCCATAGGATTGGCTGATGACAGCATCAGGTCCTACCCTTCATTTCCGGGGGCAGGGGGTGCCTCTTCTGTGACCCCAGAAAAGAACTTTCTTATGTAGAGGAGAAAGTAGGATCCCAGAACCCTAGGGATGGTCTTTCAGATGCCCAGCCAGGTTCCATGCCATACAGAACAAAAGGGGACACGCTGCCAGCTGCACTCATCCCCAAGTTTGGCCCTGTAAGAGCACCAGATGCTGTCACTGCCCCCTCCAGTCTTTCCAGTCCCTCTGAGACCCTGAGCAGACGCCACTCTCCGCTCCTGGCCCCGGCTGATGATGTGGGCCAGGCAGACTCTGTGACCTGTTGGCATCATTGGCGGCCTTGGGCCCCACCTCCCCCAACATCTCCTGGTCACTGAGTGTCTGGGATCCCTCTGAATTCTGCAGAGAAAGGCAGCACTACAGGTAATCAGTGCCGCCTTTTCTTGGGAGACAGGTCCTCATGGCGTATGGTGGTGGCTCTACCAGGAGGAGGGTGGGGGAGGAGTGAGAAGGAACCCACACTTGCTGATCGCCTGCCTTGCACCTGCCTCACCTGGTTGCATTCCCGTGGCAGCCTTGTGGGTCAGTGTTGCCATCAGGTCACTGGTCAGAATCAGGATTCGAACCCAAGACCCCCTGGGCTCTTCCTGCTCTGCCATGCTGCTTCTTGGTAACAGGATAAGGGAGTGAGCCCAGAGCTGCCAGAGGTCTCAGGGCTGTTTGGGTGTCCTCACAACTTGGCTTCCCTTCCCCAGTGCAAATCACCCAAGAGAGACCAAGGAGGAAACTGCTAGGTCTTTCATGGCATAGGCTCAGAAGTTGTACATCATCACTCTGTCTTATGCTGCTCCTTGGGAGCAGGTCACTATAAGTCCAGCCCACACTCTGGTGGGAAATTTAGTTGCACCCCTTGAAAGTCACTATCAAGTAAAACTTTAAAACCCTCACATACCCCAGCTTGGTTTTTGTGAAATCCTGGATTTGCCTATTGGGGTTGCCTAGTTGGGATGCATGAACACAAGGAGGAAAAAAGCTCTGGTGGGCTTTGTTCTCTCCCCTGTGTCATCTCCTCCTGAAGGCTAGTATTCAGCACCAACTACCCAGGCTCGTGACTTTACCCTGTCTCACTCCCAGGCATCCAGCCTGCTGTCTTTGCTTTCCCGTGTGCCACACTTATCACCATGATGCTGGCTTTCATCATGTACATGACCCTGCGGAATGCCGCTCATCAGAAGGACATGGTGGAGGTGGGTGCTTGGTGGGGTGGGGGCTGGACTCCTGGGCCCTGACAGGAGAGGATATGTGGAGAGGGCAGGGGGGCTAGACCAAGGAGCCTGGAGGTGGTCTGGATGTCAGAGCAAGGCCCTGAGGCTGGGGGTAATGTGCCCAAGAGGCATCCATAGATGGGGCCCGATTGTTGATTTAGCTGCTTGCCAATGTGACTTACCTCCTTCTATGCTCGCCCTTTGCTTGGCGGCCGTGCCCATGAGCTGGTAAGGGAGAGGGCAACCGAAAGCAGGAAAGACCCAGAGAGCAGAAAAGCCAAAGGCACAGGGAAGCGCTGCGTGGCTCCAGAAAGGTGTTTCTGTGCACGCTGCCAGCAGGCAGCTGAGCTCATAAGGCCACCTAATGGGACTCCCAGTGGGTGGGCGGGTGATTGACCAGTGGGGTTTTGTTCACCATAGGTGGCTGATTTTGACTTTTCCCCCATGTCTGACAAGAACCCGGAGCCGCCCACTGGGGTCAGGTGCTGCTGCCAGATGTGCTGTGGGCCCTTCTTGCTGGAGACGCCATCCGAGTACCTGGAAGTTGTCCGCGAGAACCACGGGCTGCTGCCGCCCCTCTACAAGTCTGTCAAAACTTACACAGTGTGAGCGCCGCCCCCGCCCCGACCCAGTTTCAGCGTTAACTGACTGCTGACTGGGAGTTTTGGGCAGGGCGGGGCAGGGTGGTGCACGCTGCCCAGCAGGAGGGGTTCATGTGTGCAGGGCTGTCCACCCTGGACGGCCATCCATTTTTACAGTCCAGCTGCCTCCACAAGCCCCCTCCATCACACCCCCTAGCCATCCATCCATCCACCTGTACAGTTGTAAGCCCCTCTCAGTCAGTCCCACTCCTTGGCTTTGAAGAGGCCCCAAGTGGGACTGCAACACCAGACGTGGTCCTTGTTCTCTCCTAAGTGTGCCTGGCTACTCCTCGTCCATTCCTCCCCTATTGGCACATTTGCTGTCTATCTTGGGTTCACAGTTCCCTCCCCCAGGCAGCCCTGCCCAGGTCAGAGAGCTGGAAGGAAGGTCACAAATGGATAATTTAAGGCTGCATCACAAAAGGTCATACATACAGAGACAAGCGTGCACACACGTCACACAGACATTTCAGATGATTTCCTCTGTATCAATTAGGTGGTTGCTGGGATATACCCTGAATCAGCACTCAAATGAAATCTGACCTTTCCCACATGGCCCTGACAGCTCCTGGGCCTGGCTCCTCCCTTTGAGTGCTGTCCCTGTGGCTACTGGGTCCCTTTCTAAGGACACCCTGTTCCCTCCCTGCTTGCTGGGGGTTGGGTGGGGGCAGGGCTAATGCTTTGTGAGTGCAAAGTGCTTTATAAATAGCACCTTCTTTTATTGAGTCCATGTTAAACTTTCATTGAGGAAAAGGCTTTGCAGCAAAAAGAGTCAAGCCACGGGGACTTGGGTACCGGAGGGGGAGGGGACAGTGCTCTTGCCCCCCCGAGCTGCTCCCAGGGTGGCTTTGAGAAGGAAAAGGCAGGACTGGATGGAACCCGGGGTAGGGGACCAGCCCACTCCTCTTTCTTTGTTGGCCCAGCAGCCTGGGGGAGGCAGAGGATGTGCAGAGAGTGTGTTATGGGTGCAGAGGGAGACCACGATTAGGCCCCCATTGAAACTGTGCAGGATGAGGGAGCAGCCTGGGCCTGCCTGGGGAGGGGAGGCGGGGCCATGGGGGCAGAGTTTCGTGGCTGTAATCGTTTGCTCTCAGACTTTGTGCTGAAAACAGCATTCCCACTGTCGTGCAGCTCATACTCATGAAATACTGCCATTGTTGCCGAATAAAGCTTGTGTGCTCTGAGTATAGCCCAGCATATGCCAGGTGGCCCGAGTCTCTTTCTTTTCCGTGCGTGGATGTTTGGGCCTTGCAAGCAGCAAGAGCATTTCTTAGATGCAGCAGGACGTCCCCGTCGTGTCCTCTGGCAAGTGCACTGGATGGAGCCGCTGGCTACGACCTCAGGTCTGGGTCAGTGGTTTGGACCAGTGAGTCTCAAACTGCCGCTTAGGCTGCATCACAGACAATCTGGCTCCTGAGGGCCTCCCGGAAGTGGGTCCAGGCGCCCCAGGTGACCCCAATGCGCAGCCAAGTCTGAGACTCTGGGGTGGACTCTTGATCAGAGGGGGATGTAGGGCACACCTGGGAACTTGGAAATGCAGATCCCTGGGCCCCACGCCACACGTGAATCAGCTCCCGGGGAGGGGGCAGCCCTGGTGCCTGAAGTGTGAGAACCTCCCATCTCCAGCAGGGCTTCTTGAACTTGGATGTGGTGAGGATCACTGGAGGTCTTGTTAAATGACATATTTTCATGCAGGGTGTCTGGAATGGGCCCTGGGATTCTGCATTTCTAACAAGATTCCAGATGCTGCTGGTTCCAGGACCTCACTTCGAGTTGCAAAGCTCTGAGTCTACACCCTTCCTGAGCTCTTTTTCTTCTATAAGAGGTTCAGGATTTTTTCTTAATTGCCTCTGCTCTCCTGTCGCCCCCACCACCCAGCACCCAGCGGGTGTGCCCCAAGATCTGAGGAGCTGGACATAGGTGTGAATAGACCCTGACCCCACCCCTGCTGTGCCACCCTGGAGGCCCCACTTTCAATGAGCAAAGTCATTTAGGGAACTTTCTTGGACTTCAGCATCGCCGGCACGTGGGGTGGATACTGCCACACACACCTTTCCTCTGGTCTCCCACCCAGGGGTCAGCTATGTCATGGTTCAGGGCGGGAAGGAACCTGGGTGTAGCAGGGCACCCTCATGCCCTGGATAACTGGTTAGAGAATCAAATGAAACCTTGAGTTACTTTAAAGTATTCTTCATAGACAAGGACAGAAATCGTTTTAGAACCACTTCCTGCTGGCAGAATACACAGCTCCCCATCTCCGCATGCCTTCAAGAGAACCAGGATAAAAAAATCTCAACTCACCCAGAAGAATTTAAAAGTGGTGTTTCATGCTGTAAAGGGAGCTACATCTCTGCAAAAATGGGGGTAATCAGGTGTTTGTTTCACAGAAGTTAAAAAAAAAAATTTTTTTTAAGTAAACAACTTGTCAGCCACATTTAAGAGGTTGGGTAGAAAGAACCCTTAGGATAAAAAAACCCCCAAAAACCTGAGAGCTGGAGAGGGAAGCTCACTTTGCCAAGCACAGATGCACCAGCTGCAATACAATTCAGCAGAATATTTGACTTGCAAAATTTGGGAGCGCACAGGCTGTTGGGCAGGCGGCTGGGTCGGGCAGCAGAGTCAGGCACTTCCAGGCTCCCTCCTAACCCCAGGCAAGGACACCTTCCAGGGCAGCCCTCACTGATTTGCTAGGCTGTCTGGAACGTTCCTCTGGAGGACTGCAGGAGGTTTCCAGAGCTGTAGCCCAGGTGAGGAACCTGTGGGGAATTCACTGTATTTCCTTACCAGCCCCTGGTCACTGGCCCATTCCAGGCCTGTAGCAGTGAGTGTCCAGCTCTGTCCAGCACAGCTACATCTCGCCTGAGCATTCTTATGAGCACTGTCATGATTCTCTATTAGCCTGCCCCACACCCACACCCCAGGTCCAGATGGCAGGAGGGCTGGGCAGCTATTCCCACCAGCCTACAGTTCCAGGAGGGACCAGAATGTTGCTGATGAGAGGCTGTGGGTTCCCATGACCACAGGGTGTCAGGAGCAGAATCAATTGAATGTATTTTTGCCGGCACCTGATCAGAGCCATGTTTTCCTTTAAGAAGCCCATCACCCTGGACATACTCCGGTGTTTTGGAAGGGTTCTGAGGGTTTAAGCCTGATAGGATTAAAGTGGGTGTCCAAGGAAATGTACATGAACTCACCTATACAGGGTTGAATAGTGACTCCCCCTAAATTCATGTCCACCCAGAACATGTGAATGGGAACTTATGTGGAAATAGAGTCTTTACAGATGTGATCAAATTAAGATGAGGTCATATTGGAATAGGGTGGGCCCTAAATTTGATGATTGGTGTCCTTATAAACAGAGAAGAGACACAGATAGGCCGTGTGATGGACCCAGAGGTTAGAGAGATGCATCTACAAACTAAGGAATGCCAAGGATTGCTGGCCACCCCAGAAGCTGGAAGAGGCTCAGAGCAGATTGCTGTGTATAAGTATGCTGCTGCCATCACAAAGTATCACAGTCTGCGTGGATTAAACGACAGAAATAAATTTCCTCACAGTTCCAGAGGCTGGAAGTCACAGATCAAGGTGTTGGCAGGGTTGGTTTGGTTCCTTCTGAGGCCTCCCTCCTTGGTGTGTAGACAGCCATCTTCTCCCTGTGTCCTCACCTGGTCACCCCTCTGTGTGTGTCTGTGTCCTAATTTCTTCTTCCTATAAGGACACCAGTCAGATTGGAGTAGGCCCACGCTAATGACCTCGTCTTAACTTAATTACCTCTTAAAAGGTCTTATCGCCAAATTCAGCCACATTCCGAAGTGCTGGGGGTTAGGACTTCAACTGATGAATTCTGGAAGGACACAATTCAACCCATAACACCTTGATTTCAGACTTCTGGCCTCCAGAGCTGGGAGGGAAGAAATTTCTGTTGTTTTAAGCCACCCAGTTTGTGGCATTTATTTCCGCCGCCCCAGGAAACGAATACACTTTGCTATGTCTATTCTGGCAGCTCTCTCAGACTCTGCATCCATCCAACAGGAAGTCCTTCAAAACAGATCCAGAATCCAACCACCTCTCCCTGCTTCTGCTGCCCCCCCGCCCCCCTCCCTGGAGGGGCCATCCCCATCCTGTTGGCTTCCACTGCCCCTCATCTCATCCCAGGTGTGTTCTCAGACCCACACGAAGTCCATGTCCTCCTCTACCCAAACCCTTCAATGTCTCCCAGCTCAGGGGCCTTCCAGGGGCCTTCAAGGCCCGCACGACCTGGCCCTCTGACCTCACTTGCCTCATCCCCTGCTGCTCACTCCTCCGGCTTTGTCCTCCTCAGGGCTTCCCTAGGGCTGTTCCCCCTGCCGGGAGCTTTTCCCTACACGTGCCTGGGGCTCCCTCCTTGCCTCCTTCACATCTGCTCCAAGGTCACCTGCTCCGTGAGACCGACCCTGACACCCCCCACCTCCCGTACCCTACGTCCCTCACCCCCAAGAGCACTGATCATTTGCTAACATACTATTAATTTTACTAATTTATTTATTTACTCTGCCTCCCTCCATAAAATAATAACTCCAGGAATGAAGGGACTTTGCCAACTCTGTCCAACATTTCTATTTCCAGCACCTAGCATAATGCCTGGCACATAGTAGGTGCTCATTAAATATTACCGAGGAAAGGAGGAAGGGAGGAGAAATGCCACCTCCCCATTCAAATGTATGGCCTGGCAATGTCTAGGATTTGGGAGAGGAAAGAGAAAATGCTGAGGAAAGGACTCAGTGTCTCCCCAGATTGTCCAGAAGGACAAATGGCCTGGAAGCCCTGGTTTGGGCCGTGTGGTGATGTCCAGGTGACAGGATGCTGAGGCCTCTGCACCTGTAACCTGGAGAGAAGGACCACTGTCTGGGGGTGTCCTTTCTTGCCCGGAGGACCTGAAGCTGCCCCAAAGTGTGATGGCATTTCAGAAACCAGCTCTGGTGCTTGTTCATCAACAGAGTGGGAAGCCTCTGGCCGTCTTCTGAGGATGATGCCTCATTCTGTGTTGGGGACGGGGGGTGTCAGAGGGTAGGGGGGAGCCAGGCTGTGGAGGGTACAGCAGGGGCCGAAGGAGCAAGCTGGGTTGGAACCTGGCTAAGGGGCTGAGGAGGAACTGGGGCCACCAGGCAGGATCCGGGCCAGGGGCTCTTAACCTGGGGTGCCTGACCCCCAAGGGATCCATGGAGAGAATTCATGAACTTGGATGGGAGAAATGACATCTCCATTGTTACAAACCTTTAATCCAATCGAGGCATTTCCTTCCACCATAGTGGCCCCAAATGGCAGCGTTGTCAGCAGTTCCTGTGACTTTGCCATCAGTAACAATCAAAAATATGTTCACCTCACACTCCAGTTGTGAATCTCTCAAAATGTCATTTGTGCTGATCATGTCTTCAAAATTACCGTTGCTATTAGACTTGCTTTTGGATCTTATTGCACTAAGCACATATATTACAATTGCTATTTTGATAACTGGTTTCCTTTGAAATCCTATTATTTAATATTATGCTTTCAAAACCATTATTCTGATGGCTTGATCTGACTGGAGGGGGGCTCATGGTACCAAGAAGGCTATCAGGTCCCTGTAGCTGTTCTCTGGGGAGGTCCTCAGGGGCACAGGGGTGACAGGGGACTTTGTTTTCTTCAGGCCAGGGGGAAGGATCCTTCCCTGGGTATCTGACCCAGGAGACCAGGTGCCAGGTCCCCACAGGCCCGCAGTGCTCAGTGCAACCAGCAGGTGGCAGCCTCGCTCAGCCATGCTTCTGCGGTTTCCTTCTAGCGCAAGCTGCGGGCACCACAAGAATACAGGGGACACGGATAGCGTGCGTGGGTCCTGGCAGCTGTGGCACCCACAGACGCACACACCTGTGCACACGCCACATGCATATGCACGCTCACACTGACAGCTGGAGGAGCCTACCTGGGAATCAGCTTCCAGAACATGCTGGCCCTTCCAGGACAGAAGGCATTCCCAGGATTCTTGCCTTGGGAAGTCCTTTCAGAAGAGGGGACCCGCTTTATTCTTCCTCATCTTTTCCTTCCCTAATATCTTTTCTGAGGCGTCCACAGGTCAGCACAAGCCAATAAGTCCAGCCACAAAAATAATGTAGTTGCAGCCAAGGTAGGGAGTGTGTGGAAGAAGTGGAGATCTGAGTTCTGGCCTCGCTCCCAGACCCTGGGAAGGTGACTTAATCTGTCCAAGCTCTAGTTTCTTTGTGTTGCACAATTTGTATAAAGAGTGAACTCTTACAACTCAACAACTATATGACAAACCACCTAATGAGGGCTTCCCTTGTGGCGCAGTGGTTGAGAGTCTGCCTGCCGATTCAGGGGACACGGGTTCATGCCCCGGTCTGGGAAGATCCCACGTGCTGCAGAGCGGCTGGGCCCGTGAGCCATGGCCGCTGAGCCTGCGTGTCCGGAGCCTGTGCTCCGCAAGTGGGGAGGCCACAACAGTGAGAGGCCCGCATACTGCAAAAAAAAAAAAAAAACAACCCAAAACAAAAAACACCTAATGAAAAATGAGCAAAGGACTTGAATAGACATTTCTCCAAAGAAGACATACAAATGGCCAATAAACACATGAAAAGATGCTCAATATCATTAGTCATCAGAGAAATGCAAATCAAAACCACTATGAGATGCCACTTCACACCCACTAGGATGGCTATAACAGACAACACAAAACACAATCAAAGCGAAACAGAAAATAGTAAGTATTGGCAAGGATGTGGAGACATAGGAACGCTCGTACACTGCTGGTGAGAATGTAAAATGGAAGACAATTTGGTGGTTCCTCAAAAAGTTAAACACAGAATTATGATATGACCCAGCAATTCCACTCCTAGGTATACACCTAAAAGAACTGAACACAGATACTCGGGTACTTGTTCACGAATGTTCATAGCAGCACTATTCACAAGAGCCAAAAGATGGAAAGAGCCAACATATACATCAACAGAAGCATGAATGAACAAATTGTGGTAATACACACAATGGAATATTATTCAGCCTTAACAAGGAGTGAAGTACTAACCCTGCTACAACAGGGATGGACCTCGAAAGTATTATGCTCAGTGAAAGAAGCCAGCCACAAAAGGCTACACACGTATTATGATTCCATTTATATTAAGTGTCCAGAATAGGCAAATTCATAGAGACAGAAAGCAGATCGGCGGCTGCCAGGGGGTTGGGTGGGGGAGGGAGTAAGGGGAAGGGATTGTTTAAAGGGTAGTGGGTGTTCTTGGGTGAAAAAAGTTTTGCAACTACTGAGAGGTGGTTGCACAACATTCTGAATGCACTGGATGCTACTGAATTGCTCACTTTAAAATGATCAATTGAATGTTATGTGAATTTCATCTATTATTTTTCAACATATATATTTTTTTCAACAGAATAAAAAGAACGAATGGGTGCATTTTCCAGGCAATCATTGAGAGAACGTTCAGGCAGCATCGACAAGCCCTGCACAGGGGCCCAGCCGACCCCGGACACACGCCCTTCTTTCCCAGCACGCTGGGCACATTTCAAAGCCTGAGTCAGCGGTGAGCTAGGATTGTAGGGGCCGTGGCAGCAAGCGGTCCCCGCGCACCTCGCAGGGGGATGCAGCCATTGCTCTCTTTTCATTTTCTTCCCCAAAGCCCCGGTGTGCTTTCAGGAACGGGCAGCAGGGGGTGCTAGAAGCCAGCTGCAGAGCAGGGAATGGACGTCCTGACCACCCCTCTAGACTCAGCTGCTCCAGCTCAGGCTGTAGTTTCTGGCTGGTCACCACACCCCCAGACTCGCAACGAGTCTCGACCGGCGCCGGGCCACTCCTAGCCCGGGTGTGGCAGGTGCTGAGGTGCTGCGTCTTCTCTCAAACAGAAACCGCAGCCTTCTGGCCCCAAACAGGTGGGATCAGCTCAAAAAGCTCAAGGGCTTCCTACAACCTTTAACAAATCCGAACTCTCCGCCCTCAAGCTGCTCCCACTTCTCTCTCCAGCCTTATTCCCTATAGTATGGATTCACCCTTTCCCCACGATGCATGTGGTCTAAGCACGCCCCGCCGCCCCCCCTCCACTGCTGTCAGGGCTCACCTGCATCCATTTGGCACGTGTGCACGGTGACCGATGATGGGATGCAGCTGCCAACCAAGCGAACCCGGCCTCTTGGGGCCTCCTGTCCTGTAGATGACCAGCATCCGGCCATAAACCACAGAAAGAGCCACCAGCTGTCAGGGGCTGGCGCCTCTTCTTCATGTCCTGCCTGGGGAACACGCCTGAAACCTGCCCAGTGCCCAGCATGAGGCCAAGTTTCCTGACTCCGGCCCAGACCAAAACCATGAGAGTTCTGGCGACCACATGTGGCTCCTCTGGCAGAAAATCGCGAGGCTTCCCCGGGAGATGCTCTAGGATTCTGAGCTCGAGGGGGTGAAGCAGCAAATAGCCCAGCAGTGCCTCATTAGAAGCATCAACATAAGCTCTACCCAGGATGACTGACACGCTTCTGCCTGGTTTTAACAGTTATTAGGAAAAAGGTTATTGCCTGTGATCTATTTATTCTTCTGTTTCACCTTGGACACAATTAACATTCTTGCTACCTTCAGCTTCAACCCACAAATGACAGTAGTGACCTCACTCTTGACAATGTTGGATTTTACAGGAGACTTGAGCTCCTGGGAAACAGCAGAGGTTAAAGGGACCCCACCCCTGCCCCACACTTTGCGTTGGGGAAAATGGCTTATTGCAAAGACCCACCCTTCTCCGCCCTCCCCCTGTTTGCCTATGACAACACAAGACCAGATGCAGATGCTCAAAATCCCTTTTCTTTGCCTCATAATGATTACCTGAATTGCTTGTCTCCGCTGGCTGATCCTTTTGAATAGAATCTCTCTTCCTGTCTCCGGATTTTTTTTTATTTGACGTGCTTGGGAGACAGCTGCTGATAACTCAATGTAAGTTTCAGGAGGTCTGAGCAGGTGATATCAGAACCCTGCCCACCCATCTTAGGTTCAAAACAGGAGCTTACGTTGTTGGGGAGAAGTGTTTTTGTGTCCAGACAGGCAACATTGCTTGATTCCTGGGAACACAGCACAGCTGAGCTGCATCCACCCTCTCCCACCCCCATCTGCCCCAGTGGCCTGGCCCAGAGCAATCCCCTCCCATTCAGCATTTGCCATAAAGCCAGGAAGCAGGGATTGTCTCATACAAAGACCTGGAGGCAGAGGAACGCAGACGCCTGCTCTTTTCTGGGAACCCAGAAGAGAGAAATGTAACAAACAGAAAACATAAATTAATCACTCAGTGATTTCTCCTGCGTAAGTAGTTTGCCCAAGTTTGCAGAGCCTGGCTGAGGCAGCGGGGCTGGGATTTGACTTCCTAGTTTGCTGGCTTCCACCCACCCTGGTGGGCTCCCCAGCTGCTGGTCCTCAGGTTTTCAGAGGGGCCCACCTGTCCCAGGTGTGGCCAGGACGGAGGTGGAGCTGCAGAGGCTGACCACCAGGGGACACCAGAGCTCCAAGGAGGGGGAGAGGAAGGCCCCTGCTGCTGGGTGGAGAGCAGAAGTGGAGGGTTCAAGGCCCCTCTCCCACATTCTCGCATCCTCCCAACAGCCCTGCAAGATAACCCAGGTGGGGCTGCCTGGCTTCAAATCCTTGAAAGTATGTGACCTTGGACAAGTCATTTTGCTCTTCTGAATCTTGATTTCCTTGTCTCCTTTGGGGGAAACAAGGGTGCCCACCTAGAGGACTCTGCCACGTGCCCCCTGGTTAGGACCCAGTAAATAGTAACTGCTATATGTATAACTGGATCACTTTGCTGTACCCTTGAAACCAGCACAACATTGTAAATCAACTAGACTCCAATATAAAATAAAAATTAAAAATATATATAATAACTGCTACTACTACTACTACTGTTACCAACCCACTCTACAGCCAAGGAAACTGAGGCCCAGAGAGTCAGGGTTACAGACACACAAAAGCTGGAATTAACCTTCCCCACCTGGATATGGCTTAATATCCCATTGGCAGCACCTCCCAGGCACGACCTCACATGAAGTTCCAGAACCTTCCAAGTTCCCTGAACCAGAGATCTATGGAGGGTGAGGGAACTCCCTGCATTGTGTAAGGAAGGCTGGAACCACAGAGACAGAAGGAGCTCTGGGTTCTCCCCCCACTAGGGCACGTGCAGCCACTGACATCTCTGAGCCTCAGTTTTCCCGGAGATCATGCCTGGGAAGTGGCTGGGAATTAGGTGCAGGGATGTGTATGAAATCCCTTTGTTCCCAGGAACGTTGACCCCACCTTGGAGCTCCAGGAGGGCAAGGACCAGGTCAGAGGTCTGGACAGGGCATCTGATGTGTGTGTGGTGACCAGGTACCAGTATGTGCAGCCACGTCCAGATGGGGCAGAGATGGAGGGTGGATTGATAAAGAGTCATCTGTGTGGCCAGAGGTGGGAACCTGGAGGAGAAAGGAATATGTGGAGGCAGTGGAGGGTGTAGGGCAGTTACAGCATCTCCTCTTGGAGAGCGCGCAGCCAGGTGTGCTGCCGAGGTCAGCAATGTCTCGGGTCACAAAGTACCTCGGCCAAAGGGACAGGGCTGGGGACACTGCAGAGAACAGAGGGCCATGGCGGGATGGAGCTGTGTTCTAGGAGCTGCACCCAGGTCCTCTGGCTTCTGATGGGTCCCAGCCTGTGGGGTCCAGGAGGTGCCCCACCAGCTCCGGCTTTTCCCCTAAGTACTGGGTGACTTTCAGAAGACTGCTCTCTGTGATTTTCCTCACAGCCTTGCCTGCAGCTCCATCTTTAAAAATAGTTGCAGAAAAGCCCATTGCTTATTCAATGAGTTCTTTTGTTAAGAAACAAAACAAAGCTCTGCATCTTTGGTTTCTTTAGCTCGTAAAAGGCCCGAGTATCAAAGTGCCTGCTCATTAAAGAAAAATAGGATGGGGGGAAGGAGTGGGAGAGGGCGAGGGTCGGGGAGACGGGCTGGGCTGTGGCCACTCAGGCTCAAACCTCGGTCCTCTCTGGAAACCTGGGGCAAACATCCCACCTCTTGGAGGCTTAGTCTTCTCACGCGTATGTTGGGATGATGATAATAATGCCAAGTCCTGGGATTCAGAGCCGAAGAGGACACGATCCTTCCATCCACCATCCTCTCTCCGGCTCTGCCCCCGCCCCCTCCCACCCCCAGCCAAACTTCTGGCAAGAATTCCTTCCCCCATCCCCTCTGAAACTGCTCTTCCCAAGGTTATCAGTAATGTTCACATGGCTAAACCCATGTTATTTGACAAACACTTGTAGAGCATCCCTGAGAGTCAGGCTCTGTGCCTGCAGCTTTCCCCCCTCATCCCGCCTGGCGCTCAGCAACATTGGGTTCTCCTGGGCAGCAGCCGGTCCTCCCTGAAACCTGCAGACCCTACGCTCTCCTTGGTTCCCTCCCACCCGGTTGGCAGTGCCTCCTTTCCCCCCTTCCTTGACTTTCTTTTTTTTTTTTTTTACGCGGGCCTCTCACTGTTGTGGCCTCTCCCGTTGCAGAGCACAGGCTCTGGACGTGCAGGCTCAGTGGCCATGGCTCACAGGCCCAGCCGCTCTGCGGCATGTGGGATCTTCCCGGACTGGGGTACGAACCCGCGTCCCCTGCATCGGCAAGCGGACTCTCAACCACTGCGCCACCAGGGAAGCCCCCTTGACTTTCCTAATGGAGGTGGCCGGCTGTCCATCCAGCCTCCGTTCTTTCCATTTTCCTTAGGGCGAGGGTCCCAGTTTGTTTGGAACAGCCTTGAACCCAACTAAGCGACTTTTCCAGTCCCCCGTACATTCTGGGGGTGACTGATGAGATAAAAGCAGAAGTTTTGGCAAAAAGGAAACAGAGACTAAAGGGAAATAGTAAGATGGAATTTGCAGGTCAGCCTGGGAATTGGCAGAGGAAACTGGAGTCTGAATGAGTTTACCCCTTGCAAAGACCGAGTCTTCAGAGGATTCCATGAAAGATGGGTTCCCTGGGAGACCTTGAAAATGTGAATCCCAGAGAAATTGGGAATCATGCCTTTCCCTGTTGAAAATACGTCTGGATGGTAATAAATATCTTCAGGAAACATGAAAAAAAAAAAAGCAGAAGTTTGGGGTGAAATGTCTGCAGAACCCCCTTAAATGGGAGACAAGCAGTTTTTCTCCATCCCTGCAGCCACCATCCTAATCCAAGCTACGGTCATGTCTGATGAGCCTGATGACAATGGCTTCCAATGGGTGTCCTGCTCCCCCCATTCCCCCCAAATCGACGGTCAGAGGGATCCTTGTGAGGCAACCATGTCTCATTGTGTCATTATTCTGCTCAAACACGTGCTGTGACTCCCCATTACCCAGGACGATGTTCAAACTCTGTGTTGTTAACGAAAAATTAATCAATAGTCAACCCAAGAGAGAAATGGAAATTTTTATTCCAGCCAACTGGAGGATTATAACCCGGGAGACAGTCTTTCAGAAAGCTCCAAGGACTGTTAGAGATCAAGGCACAGTTATCTAAGTTTTTGGCACTTCTTGGGCCAGGGTTGCTTTGTTTCAATTTAAAGATGTCGGAAGCTGAGATGGAGGCTGGAAAAAGCCCCTCACAGTAGTGACTCCCTGAAACTGTGTGAATGTGACACCTGGAGGAGAAGGGACGGCTGGCACAGGGCAGGTGGAGGATTCAGAGGAAGCCGGAACTCAGTGCCAGGTGGGACTGGAGCCATGTCAACCTGCAGAGGATCCCCAGGGAGCGGCCGGAGGCTGGCATCTCTCCCAGACCCTGGACAGGGGCCAAGGCCAGTTTTGTGGAGATGTAATAGGACAAGGTGACCCCAGCTGGTCAGTGGGCTTGGGGGTGATGGGAGAGGATGGCAGATGGGCAAACAGCGGAAAAAGCCTATGCTGTGCTTTCAGCTGGGCTCCCCACACTCACCCACACGCTTACACCTGTGCAGGTGTGCATACGGCGGGCACATCTCCAGACACGTGCAGACAGGCTCGGCGGCAGGCTCACCCCCCACACCAGCTTTACTACTGACATCTCTGTTCCTAGAGGTGTGTTGTCCTAGAAATCCCTTTCCATTCGAGGATTTCTTGGATGCTGCAGCCAATTTTCATTCCTGCCGTGGAGTTCCTCCGCAGACCCTGCCAGGAATGTCTCTTTTTCATTTATTTTGGGTGCCGGAGAGTCAGAGAAAGGAAGAGCCTCCCTGGTATTTTCATGCACACGACAGCCTCCCAAGCACGTACACCGTGGAAGCCAAGGCTGCTGCAGAACTGGGTCTTTCTCCCTCTGGACCAGAGCGTCTACCTGGGAGGCAGGGAAGCAGGGTGGAGGTGGCCAATACACCTCCATTCCCAACTTGATCCTCCCCACCTGCCCCATTCCCAAATCTTCTGTCCTGTAAGGCCAGGGGCCACATCTGCATGGTCCACCTTTGTAGTTCCAGCACCTAGCACAGTGTCCAGCCCACAGAGGGTGTGTAAGTGCAGGTCCACTGGCAACCAGATGCCAAGATCGGGTTTTATTAGGAAATGTCTGGGTAGTGGGTTGAATAATGTCCCCTACCCCTAAAAAGTTCATGTCCACCCAGACCTCAGAATGTGACATTTGGAAGTAGGGTCTGTGCAGACATAATTAGTTAAGGTCCTAAAGGTGAAATCATCCCAAATCCAATGGCTGGTGTCCTTAGAAGAAAAGGTGATACAGAGAAACACAGGGGAGAAGGTCATGTGACAGTGGAGGAGGGATTGGAGTGACCTGTCTACAAGCCAAGGAGCACCAGGGATGGCCGGCAGTCACCAGAAGTGAGGAGTGAGGAATGGGATAGCTTCCCCCTCAGAGCCTCCAGAAGGAACCAACCCCATAGACACCCTGACCTTGGACTCTGGTCTCGTGGTCTGTGAAATAATACGTTCCTATAGGGACTCTCCTGGTGGTCCACTGGCTAAGACTCTGTGCTTCCAAAGCAGGGGGTCCCGGGTTCAATCACTGATCTAGTCAGGGAACTAGACCCCACATGCTGCAACTAAGAGTTCGCGTGCCACAACTAAAGATCCAGCATGCTGCAACTAAGACCTGGCACAGCCAAAAAAAAAAAAAAAAAAAAAAAAATCCTGTAGTTTTAAGCCATACAGTTTGTAATGATTCATTATGGCAGCCCCAGGAGACTAATGCAGCTCAGATGAGAGGAACTGGGGACGGAGCTGGAAAGGCTGGGATCTGTGCAATCTGACCCCAAGGGAAGGGAAGAGGGAGGGAGGTTTGCAGGGAACTGTGCTCAACTGGTGTGCAGCCTCAGGAAGTTTCATTGAGGGTCTTAAGGAATCCTTGAGCCAAAGTTGGCTGTCGGCTTCAGGGTTGCCCCAGGAATGGGTCTGCTGCAGACAGTGGTGGCTGGGAGCCGTCTGTGGGAAGGGAGGCCTGGGCAAATGCAGCTGTGGGGTTCAGAGCATTGCAGCTGTTGGGGGCTTCCAGGCACGTTCTCATGGCCACCACGGTCATTGATCAAGTGAAGGGGAGTTGCTGTTGGCCTGAGAAGGACAGAACCCTTTGGGGGCAGGGAGAGCAGCTATAGCAGAATCCACTAGAAGGGAGAGGGCTTGTATTTGTTTCCTAGGGTGGCCATAAAATTACCACAAACTCACAGCTGGTGAGCTGCAGAGCTGCTGGGGTCCTAGCCCTGAGATTCTGTTGGCTTAAAACAACAGACATGTATTCTCTTCCAGTCCAGGAGACACATTAGGGACCAGGTCACAAGTCCTCAACTCTGACCCCATGGCAGAGTCCAGGGGTCTCCAAGACCACTCTCATTTCTGACAACATTTGCAGATTTGGGGACCCCCAAGGCCACTCTCAGGTTTGATAATTTGCCAGAAGGACTCACAGAACTCGCTGAGAGCTGTCGTGCTCACAGTTATGGTTTACTACAGCAAAGGGTATAGCCAAGGGCAGAGATGTTCGGGGCTGAGTCCAGGAGGATGTGTGGATGTCCCATTCCAGTAGAGTCGTAGACAGTGTGACATCTCCCAGCAGTGACAAGTGACCACACACATGGACACATCCCACCAGGGACACTCACCTGAGCTTGGTGTCCAGAGTCTTTACTGGTGCTCCATCACATAGCCACATGTGGTTGACCTCTTATGCAGCTGACCTTGTTTGCCAGCCCTTCTGGAAATCAAGCTGATATTGCATGCCTCAAAGCCCCCACCCTAAATCATGTTAGACTTTCTGACATGGCCCAAGGCCCCCAGGTAAACAAAGACACCCTTATTGGGCAGGACATTCTGAGGGTTTAGAGATCTGGGGGCTGAGGGCAAAGGCCAGACGTCTCTTTGGATGAGGTTGATTCTTTACTAGACACCTGCCCAGGACCTCGGATGAGATACTAAACTTCATGGTACCTCAGTTTTCACATCTGCGGAATGGGCAGGCAGGCATCTTCCTTCCAGCATTGTCAAGAGATGGCATCTATGAAAGCCCCCAGCCCAACCCCCTTGCACCCGATTGGTCCCCAAGAAGGGGAGGGCGGACTGGCTGAGTCCCATGTCTGACTCACAGGTGATTCATCCCCAGCCTCAGGATGACGAGATCTAAGGGTCCTCGGCCAGGGTGCAGCATTCTTCAAAAGTGAGCTGACTGCCCTGGCTACAGAGTAAGAGCTGAGCTCATTATGTTTGGCCCTTTTGATAAATTATAAAGAGCCTGAGCCTCAGGCTGAGAAAGGAGAGGGAGAGATGTGAGGCCACCGGCAGACGTATACATTTACTTCTGAAGTGAGAGGAATGCTGATTCTCTACCAGGAGAGCTGCACCTTCATGCAGAATGACCAAGCAGGCTCAGGGCTGAGAGGGGCTGAGTCAGGAGAGAGGGAGCCCCATCGAGGGGAAGGCGGGAGGCAGGACCAGGTGTCAACTGTTCCTTTTAGGGGACTCTTGCTGTGTCAGAAGTTCGGGCTGTGGTATCTGCTGGCAGTGAGAAGGAGTCACAGCGATCGCCTCCCTGAAGGTGTTTTTTTCTCTCTCCCTTGAGAAATGTGCTGACAGGCATGGGCCTTTGCAGGAGTGGGTGGCCTTGGCCTTCTGGTGGGGGCTCTGCTGGGCAGTCCTTCCTGAAGACAAGTGCTTGGAAGACAGATGGGTGGTGGGCAATAGGCATTGGGGTGGTCCTTGGAACTCCCACTTCCCTGCCCTCCACCCTTCTTCCTGTCCTGAAATGGGCTTTCAACAGGATCAGGGTGAACCCCTGGCCACCTTTCAGCTTTGGTCCCCTGCGACCCGCTCCTCCCTGCCTTCCCATCTCAGTTGGTGGCAAGTCCATCTCTCCTGTGTCTCAAGCCAAACCTTCAGGTCACCCTGGACCAATCTCTCTTTTGTCAAACACCACATGCATTTGTCAACAAATCCCAGTTGAGCATGGGGCTGGCTGCGTGCCAGCCCCGTCGCTAAATTTTTTTTTTTAATAAATTTTATTTATTTATTTATTTATTTTTGGCTGTGTTGGGTCTTCGTTGCTGTGCACAGGCTTTCTCTAGTTGCGGCGAGCGGGGGCCACTCTTCATCACGGTGCGCGGGCCTCTCACTATCGCGGCCTCTCTTGTTGCAGAGCACAGGATCCAGACGCACAGGCTCAGTAGTTGTGGCTCACGGGCCTAGTTGCTCCGCGGCATGTGGGATCTTCCCAGACCAGGGCTCGAACCCGTGTCCCCTGCATTGGCAGGCAGTTTCTCAACCACTGCGCCACCAGGGAAGCCCGGGGGCTACTCTTTGTTGTGGTGCGTGGGCTTCTCATTGCAGTGGCTTCTCTTGTTGCAGAGCACGGGCTCTAGGCACGTGGGCTTCAGTAGTTGTGGTGCATGGGCTCGGTAGTTGTGGCGCACGGGCTTAGTTGCCCCACAGCATGCGGGATCTTCCCGGACAAGGGCTCGAACCCGTGTCCCCTGCATTGGCAGGCGGATTCTTAACCACTGTGCCACCAGGGAAGTCCCTACATGCTTTCTGAGATCTGTCTGCTTTAATCCTGCCAACGACCCAGCAGCATGGGGGCATGAGCCCCATTTTACAGGTGAGGTGACTGAGGCTTGGAGAGGCTGAGTAATTTGCTCCATCATCACTCGGTGGCAAAGCTGCAGAGCTGGCCCTGATTTCCACCTGCTCCCATTGGTCCTCACGGGCCTTTTTTTCAGAGGCAGCGACCTGCAAACTCACGTGTGTGCCAGGGATACCCCTCCCTTCTCTGCTGCGGGGTGCTGGACGCACCAGTGTCTGGTGGCCTCTCAATCCGTCTAGTCCCTTCCCTTCCACATTTTTCACAACCTGCCAAGCCCTGTGCTCCCAGGACTGCCCGTCACAGTCTTTTAGTGGCCTGGCCACGCCTTATCCAGACTCTCCAGGCTCTACCCAGGGACCAGTTTCCAAGAATCACATTGGCTCCAGGGTGTGACTGAAGGGCAGGGCAGCTGGGAGTGGGGGGCGGGGTGGGTGTGGCACTGTATGAGAGTCAGCTGGCAGCTCTGGGATGGGAAATTTTACCCAAACTCCCAGAGACACGGCAAGGACCTGCTCCAGGCACTGAGGCCCATGTACGGGGATGGGTGGCTTGGACATCTGGTCTCCCAGGGTCTCGCCCGTAATCTCTGTGGGTCCCAGCAACAGTGAGAGGGCTCTTGCCCATTGTAAAGGTGGATCTGTGTGCGGCGCCATAAAATCTAATGCATGAGCCATGGAGAAGACATTTTAATAAAAGCTACTACACACCCTTTTCAAGACAGGTTAGTCTGATGAATAGTTCGAAGTAGCCTAATAAAGTTGTAGGTGAATGGAAATTAGGCTTTTAATGGGTCCAGTAGCAGCTGAGGATGGTTCGCACTGCCTTTGTATGAGACTGGGATAGAACGCCCCTCCTTTATTTCTTCAGTTCCAGCCTGTTGCAAATGTTCAAACAGACCTAGAATGTTCCGTTAACCCTTCCCAATCCTCCGAGCTTCCATCTCCCTTTAGACCCAGTGGGCCGAGGGGACGCTGTTTGTCCCAGTCTGCCTCTGACCTGCCCGTCCCGGCTTGAACAGCAACCGGGCTCAGCGCTCACAGCATCCTTTGCTGATGACCTGGCAAGAAGGGAGAGGGGTGTGGGCTGCCGGGTGTAAAGCAGGAGCCGGTCTGCATCCACAAGAACTGATTCTGTTTGACCAACTCGCCCTGAGTCTCCACCACGTCCCGGGCTGGGCCACACGCTCCTTGGCAGGCACCTGGAGAAAACTGTCCTAGAGAGGAATGTGAGGGCCTGATGGACACAGGAAGGCTGGAGGGTGAGGGTGTGGCTGGACTTCAGAGGCACGCAGTCAGCTCGGAGCCCTGTGGGAGGAGAAGCCTTCACCCCCTTACTCCATGCATGAATATGGAGGATGCTGTCCATCTTCAAACCACTTTCAGGTGCGACCTGGATCCCTGCTGGGCTTTCCATATACAAACCAGGCCCCCGAGGCCTCCTCTTCCTTCTCCACTTCTCCTTCTTCAGCAGAAAGCAGGTGTTTGCAAACGTTCTGGCCAGTGGAGCCTCATGCACCATCATAGAGCCGCCTATAGCCCGCGGAGTCACTGCACATGGGGACAATCGCGCCCCTCCCCCCAAGCACCCCAGGCAGCCCCTGGAGGACAGTGGGCGTCTGTCTGCTGAGGCAGAGCCCAGGGCCATAGAGGCAGGAAGTTGCACAACCAGAATCAAGACCTCGACCTTTCAGCTCTCCCTGCCCCACCGCACCGTTGCCTTCCTGGCAGCGAGTTTCCTTTGATCGTCTGAAGCCTCTGCTATTTTATATTTCCATTGAGTACTTGACACAGAACCTGTGGTTTTGGGGGGGGCATTGTGGTTGCTTGCTGTCTTTTGTAGACCCATCATCTTGGCCCACTTGGGCTGCTGTAACAAACTACCAGAGACTGGGTGGCTTATAAACAGCAGAAGTTTATTTCTCATAGCTCCAAGGCTGGGAAGTCTAAGATCACGCAGGTTCAGCATCTGGTGAGGACCTGCTTCCTGGGTCACAGATGGCTGTCTTCTCGCTGTGGCCTCACGTGGCTGAGGGGGTGAGGGAGCTCCCTGAGGTCTCTTTTATGGGGGCGCAAATTCACTTGTGAGGGCTCCATCTGTATGACCTAATCACCTCCCAAAGGTCTCACTTTCAAATACCATCGCGTTGGGGGGTTAGGATTTCAACATCTGAATTTGGGGTGGGGACACAAACACTCAGTCTACAGCACCGCTAAAGCACTTTGTGTAAATTAGGATGAAGGAAAGTGGAGACTTTTTTTTTGCGGTACGCGGGCCTCTCACTGCTGTGGCCTCTCCCGTTGCGGAGCACAGGCTCCGGACGCGCAGGCTCAGCGGCCATGGCTCACGGGCCCAGCCGCTCCGCGGCATGTGGGATCCTCCGGTACCTGGGCACGAACCCATGTCCCCTGCATCGGCAGGCGGACTCTCAACCACTGCGCCACCAGGGAAGCCCGAGACTCTTCTTAAAATGACCAAAAGTAGCTACACACAACTTTTCAGAGCACAGACGTTCATAGGGCTTCAGTTCCCCAAAGGATCAGAGGGTTTCAAAGCTCCTTCTTTTATGTGTGGGTAACTCAGCGAAGGTTGCCCAGAAAAAGGGAAGTTGAATGTTCTCCACTAGTTGAGAACTTCTGATCACTTAGATTTGACTCTGGAACTATCTATGAAGAGGCAGTCTGTCACGAGAGCGAATGGTGTAGACAAAATTGCAGGGAGAAGGTTCATAAGTTACTTTTTATTTTTTCTTGTTTTTGTCTTGGCCGCGCAGCGTGGCACGTGTGATCTTAGATCCTGACCAAGGATTGAAACTGCGCCCCCTGAATTGGAAGCGCGGAGCCTTAATCTGGACCGCCAGGGGAGTCCCGGGTTGCTTCTCCTAAGGCAGTGTTTTCAAGCACCGTCGAGAACTTTGCAGTCAACGGATAAGGCCAGTCGGGGAGCAGGCTGGAGGCCGGCCAGCAGGGCGACAATGACCGCCCAGTGATACGACCTGATGGTTGACAAAATCCCAGTGCTGCTGCCCCTAAGAGACTCTGATTTCATTGGCCTGGGGAAGGGCCTGGGTGTTGGGAGTTTTGAAATCTCCCTAGATGATTTCACTGGCAAAGTAGAACAAGGCTGGTCTGGAAATCAGGACAGCTGTGTTCTTCCCCCTCTACTCCTGCCTCGCTGGGTGACGCTGGGGACAGCTGGTGTCCTTTCTGAGGCCCAGTTTCCCTAATTTTCCCTACATGGAGGCAGAACGACATACACTGTGATCAGTTCTACATCACTGGAGACACTGATGGTCAGTCCCCCCCGGCTACCAGAGATGGGCATTGGAAACCTCCCAGAGTGAAAAGCGCCAGGAGGCAAGGGTTTCTTTCCTCTTTCCTCCACCTGGAGATGCTCCCCGCTCAACAGCTCTGTGGGATCCCTTGCCTGCGCCCTGCTGCCATAGCCTGAGACTAGCATCCCTGCCACGTCATAGCTCACAGCTGTCTGGACACAGGGCCTGAGACCTCCTCAGGGCTCTGGGCTCTAAGAGCCTTCCCAGTGCCTGAGGAAGGGGGAGATGTGCTTTGGCCTACTTTCCACGGCTGCCCTGGGGCCGAGGGAGCTTGGGATCCAGTGCAGTGAGCCTTTGGTCTGCACCCTAGTTTCTCCAGCTTATGGGTTCCAGCTGCCCTCCCAGGGCCTGGAAAACCAAAGCCAGTGACCCCCTCTGAAGGGGTGGGTTTGGTTGCCACGGAGACGTTTTACCGCTCAGCCAGCTGATTCCTGAGTTCTGCCCCTTGCATCTTCCCAGGACACGGCTGGCCCTGCTGGGCAGAATTCCACACTCAGATGTGGTCCCTGCCAGGGACACAGAGAGAAACATAGGACAGTAGGGAGTCCAGCTTTGCACCAACGGCAACAGTCACGGTAACTCAGATGGGCTGAGTGCTTAGCCCAGGCCTGGCTCTCTGTGAACTACCCAGCGTGCTCCCCCTACCATCCTGGGAGGTGGGTGCCATCAGAGGACAAGGCTGCAGCCACAGACCCTGGCCAGTCTCTGCTATGGACACCTGGGGGACACTGCCCCGAGCATATTCAATGACCTAGTAGCAATGCCCCGCCAGTGATTCCCCAGGTGAGACATGGTCCTGGCAATTGTTAGAATGGCTGTGTGGGTCAGTGGTGGCTGGGTTGTGCCTGCTCTGGGCCCTTGGCATATGTTCCCGTCCCTCTGGCCAGTGGGCAGGCGACCACATCTCATTCACAGTTCTTGTATCCTTGGCATGGGTAAGGGATGCAGGCTGGAACTGAGTTACAATCTTCCCACAACATTGCCGCCACCTCCAGGGGAAGTCCCAGGCCCTCGGCAGCCTCGTCAGAGTGCCCAGAAAACCTCAGCTTCATGACCCTTGTGGCCACCAGGCAACCAGCACCCATGCCCCACGGGCCTCAGTCTTTTGGAAAACTAGAAGTCGGATTTTTCTTTTTAAACTTCTGTTGACAGCCCGAGAATCCTGTGATTTATACGATTAATATGAGAAGCAACATCATTATTCTGTTAATATATTATTCATTTCACTAGTGATCTATTCTCTCCATACCCAGCTCTGAGAGTCAATTTTCCCTCCCTGCTATTTTAATAAGCCCACATTTTAAATGGCGAGAAGAGTACATTAAACATGTAAAAGATGTAATCTCATTTGGGATGCGCTCTTCCAGCAGATCTGCCTCAGGTGCATACAGACAACAGTGCTGCCTGGTCTTGCTGGGGCCCGCACGGATGGCCAGCTGAGAACAAAGTAGGGTTCTAATTAAGGAATATGTTAAAACTGCTGATTTGGGCTTTAAGCTCATTGGCGGGGGCATCACCTCTATCCCCAGCTGCTGCGATTGCAGAGGTCCTGCTCGCTCTCGATGTGCCCCCCACTCCTTGCCATCCGTGCCTCTGATGATGCGACGTTTTGGGGAAGAGGGAAGGAGGGGCTCCTCTTTGAGGGAGTTGGACCCTTATCTTTCGCTTAATTAAAAAGCAGTCGGGATGACTGCGGCCTTCCTGATGAGCTCTGTTCCCTCCTTTGTAAAGCATAAATCAAATCATAAATCCAGCCCTGGGGCTGCCTGGGAGCCCCGTTCATGCCCATCCAAACCAGCCTGTGTTGGTGGAGATGTGTTCTCCATGCAAGGTCAAAGGGGAGATGTATGGGAGCTTTGTAATGTTCCAGAAGGGCTGTTACATTGTTACTGCTGTGATGGGGGGATATGAAGAGCCCAGGTAATGGGTCTTGACCTCAAGGAGCTTCTGGTCTGATCCAGATTGGTGACTCACCCCAGTTTGGAGCTGGGCGGTGCCCTAGAGTCTGGCAATGGTGCTCTAGTGGCACAAAGATGAGAGCTGTGATTTTGAGGCCATCACTGAAGGCTTCCTGGAGGAGGGGGTGTTTTGATGGCACAGAATAGGACAGACAGAATTTTACCAGCTTGGGTTCACTGGGGAGGTCAGTAAGACAGCTGCAATGACATAAGTAACAGCATAGAAGTGGGGTGGAGCCAGTTTACAAAGAGCCTCTCTCCATAAGCCAAAGAGCTTGGACCTGGTGCAGGCAATGGGGAGATGCTGCAGGTTGCAGAGCTAAGGAGTGACCAGTCAGAGCTGTACAGGTTCACATTTCAGAATCCCACAGCTGAGTGACGGGTGCTGGTGCCCAGGTACATTCTGCAAATAGTTCAGGGCTAAGATGGGGGGAGGTGGTGCTGTTGCTGGGCTTCTCTCTCCACAGACAATTTATCCTTCAAGACCTTGCTCAAGTGGTCCTCTGCTAAGCCTCCCCTAACTCCATTCCCTGTTGCCTGTCTGCAGATAGTGGCCAAAAATCAACCCTGGCTCTCAGAGTGTGATCCACAGAGCAACAGGTAACCACTGAGATCAACTGAGTCTCAGAATGAGGCAGGATGGGAGCCTGAGTTTGAGTCCCCCTAGAAGCAGACCTTGAGACAAGGAGTCGAATGCAAATGGTTTACTTGGGAGGTGTCCCAAGAAACGCCAGGAGAGGTGTTTGTGAGGCAGGGTTTGGAAGGCTTCAATAAAAGGTGAAGTACCCAGTAAATGACCACTGCGGCCATCTGAAGCTCAAAGCTGCTGGGAAGTCGTGGCAGATAGCATGGAGCATGCACGTTCCCCCCCACTGCAGGGCAGGAGAGCTGGGGTATTGATGCACCAACACTCTCAGGGCTCAATGGTGGACAACTGCCCCTGGGGACTTCTGGCCACTTGGGTGTCCAAGAGAAAGCCCTCTGGCCACAAGACGCGGAGGCTGGCAGTTGGAAGCCTGCTGGCCTGCATCGCAGTGGTAAGACGTGAGGGGATACAGGTGTGGTGCTGGCAGCATCTGCCATGGAACCTCGCCCGACAGCAGAAGGTACAAGTGTGCAGCCACAAAGCTGGGACTGCAGAGAGACACGAGCTGGGGGCACATGTCTAGCTCTGTCCTGCCCTGTCTGTGGCTTGGTCACCACACCACTGTCCTCTGCTGGGAAACTGGCCCAGCATGCCGGCCAGGACAACTCACCTCTCCCCTTCCAATGCCAGGTCCCACGGCCTCCTGCCCGGAGCCTGCCCCAGAAGTGCTCACAGTGGCAGCCGGACAGTAGCCAGAAGCCTCCCAACATCAGACGTGAGAGGGCTGAGCTGACGTCATGCTTCCCATGGGTGGCTCAGCCGCCGGGCCTGTGCTCAGTGGCACGGCGCTAACCACTGTGTAACTCCGTCATCACCAAGCCCTCGGTTCAAAGCGCGGTTCTCCCTTTGGCAAGCTCTGTGGCCTTTGGCAAATGGCCTCATTGGCCGTTATCAGTAAAGACGTGAGCGAATGGCTGCCCAGGGTGAGCAGAGACCCACTGTCCTCACCTGCAGTTCACCGGTAGTCTCCCTCCCTAGGGTGGGGTCTGCCCTCTTTTCAGGAAGTGTGAGGCTCTGGACCAGGGGGCAGGAGGGAATACCACAGGGCGTGGTAGTGAGGTTTACGTGGGCTAAACTGGGACCCTGGCTGTCCATGTGCCATGATGCTGCCAGCTGACTTACCAACGCAGTGTGTGTGCCCCAGGCAGATCTGGGGGAGGGGTTTTTTCTCTGCTGGGCCCAGGCCGAGGGGGGGCCCCAGTGTGGATCTGGCCTCCTCTGAGGCCGGCAGGCCTGCCCACTGGACAGTGGTGAGCTGGAAGAGGCTTCGGTGGGTGAGAAGGGCCCTCTTCCTCTTGCCTTCCTGGCGCCACGTGGACCCACCGCATGACCCTGGGACCCAAACTTCCCTGCTCCCCTGGGGAATGAGCTGTTGTACTGAGTGCCCTCTCAGGTGGAACCCCACGATCCAGAGGCCCCCCAGTTCCCCATCACTGCTAAAAGGCTGCATCTATGGGTGCAGCCCTGGGCTCTGGAAGTTTGGCCTCCTGGGTTCAGTAAGTGGCAGATTTGGTTGCTTGGCAGGAGAGACCCTTCCACCCTGTGGTCTGGGTTTGGAAGCCCCCGAGCCGGTCCCAGGGCTGCGCTGTCCCTCTAACTTCCTCCTCTCTCCTCCTCTCCTTTCCTCCCCACCCCTGCTCCCTCCCCATAACCCCCACTCCACCCTGTTAACGAGAGTCTAAGGAGATGCCAGGGCTCGCCTTTCCCACTGGCAGAGAGAGGCCCTGAGAGCCAACACCCCCCCTCCTCCCCCCGCCCCGTGTGTTCGGCTCTGCTAAAGTGCGGCCTTGACTCATGGTTTCTATGGCAATGGCACTCACAGAACAGCGTTGGCTTGTTGCCGTGGCAGATGACAACCATCACAGCAAGTCAGACCTCGTCCAGCTGCGCTCACAGCCAGAGGGGACAGGATGCCGACCGGGGGCGGCTCTCCTGCCCCCGTCTCTGCCCAGCTAGGGTCCTGCCTGGAGGACCGTGCCCCAGGCGGCCACTCCTCTTGCCTGGACAACCTCAGCAGGGAAGTGAGGGTGCAAGAGGAGCCCTGGATGGGGACCAGGGCCTAGGAGCGGGCCAGTCCGTGCCGCTGCCTTACTGTGCAAGCTTGGGCAGGACGGTGTCCTCTCTGGGCCCCACTTATGCTACAAAGCTGGGCTGGGCCACCCTCAGGCTCCTGGGAGGGACCACCTCCCCTCAGTGCAGATGTGAGCACTGTCCCTGCCTGCAGCCCTTTCTCCTCCACCCGGCTCCAGGCTGGCTGTGGGCTGTGGCCCCTCCCTGTGGCCCCGGGAGGGCCTGGACCCGGGTCATTGGGCTGAGGGGCCTCTCTGTGACACTGCTGGCTCCAGTGGGGGAGCTACACCTCTTGATTCTTCTGACACAGCCCAGTGTCCCTGCAGACCCTCATCAGAAGGGCCACCTATGAGGTCACGCCAGAGCCCCCAGGCTTGCAATCTCTTTGGGTCCTGCTGCTGACGACAAGTCCACAGTTCTTAGTTTCGAATATGAGAAGGGAGAGCAGAGCGAAAGTGGTTGGGAATGGGAGTCTCCTGCACCCGTGCCTTGCTCCGGACCCTCACATGCTGCTTTTTTTTTTTTTTTTTTTTTTTTTTGCTGTATGCGGGCCTCTCACTGTTGTGGCCTCTCCCGTTCCAGAGCACAGGCTCCAGACGCGCAGGCTCAGCGGCCATGGCTCACGGGCCCAGCCGCTCCGCGGCATGTGGGATCTTCCCGGACTGGGGCACGAACGCGTGTCCCCTGCATCGGCAGGCGGACTCTCAACCACTGCGCCTCGAGGGAAGCCCCTCACATGCTTCTTGAACTCATCTCCCATTGACACTTCACAGGTGTTTTGGCAGAATTCAGCCCTGTGGGAGGGAGAGCATAAATCACTGCTGTTTCACTTAACTGTGGCCACATAATGGACCCCCCCAAGCCGCCGTCCTTTTATCTCTCATGGTGCCGTGGGCTGGCCGGGCTCAGCATGGCAGTTCTTCCTCTGATCCCACTTCAAGCCTCTCGTGTTGTTGTCAGACAGTGGCTGGGCTGGTGTCATCTGTAGGCTCGACTGGGCCCGGGCACGGCTGGGCTTCTCTCTGCTCCATGTAGTACAAGAGCCTTGCCTCTCCATGCTGTCTTCCTGGAGGGGGCCTGGACTTTTAGGTGGTGGTCCTGAGCACCCCAAAGTGCAGGACCCAAGAGGGAGGAAGCTGAAGCTGGCAGGCCAGACCTGGAATTGGCATACTTCTGCTGGTGTAGCGTGGGAAGGACCCGCACGAGGGGGTGAACAGTAGGAGGCCATGGCTCACCCAGGCCACCTTAGGAGACCGTCCACCTCCCCAGCCCATGGGTGAGAGAACTGGGTATAGATGGGTTACGTGATTTCACTCCTGACTCAGTGACTGGTGTCCCTGTGGGAGGGGAAGAGACCCAGATGCACGTGGGTGTGCATGCGTTTGCGCACATGCGCACAGACGCGCACGCAGACACACACACACACACACAGTAAAGCCATGTGAAGGCAGAAGTCAAAGGTTAGGTGTCCAAAGTGAGTTGTTTGTGGAGTGTGGATTCCTATCCAGATTGCTCAGGCTCCCAACCCAAGGCTCTGCCGCGTCTTCATGGAGAATTTCAGGGGACCCTGTGGCAGCTGTTCTCTGCAGCATTTTGAAGAAAGAAAGGGCAAAGTTGGGGGTGACAGAGGAAAAGGGACTGGGAAGGACACTGGAGGTGCTGCCTTGGGTCCCTGCTGCTTCCTGGTCTCCTGGGACTGCGCTGTTTGCTTACAGAGAGCCCAGGCTGCTGCCGCTGCTGCCCTTGTAACCTCTTCCATCAGTACCGCGGGCTGTCCTGACCGCCCCCCGCCGTGGGTGAATGCATGGCTTGGGCTCCCCCCAACGGTCACCTAAAGGTAGCAGGTGATACACATGGCAGCTGGGGCGGTTAAGTCCCATGCGGCCAACTTTGGCTAAAGGAGATGGGAGATGGGATGAAGCTGGCAGATAAATTCTTCTCTTTTCCTCCTTTGGAAATGTCGTTCTGAGGCTTGGCTGTCTTTCTGCAAGCCTGGCGGGAAACATCCCTGGGGCACCCTTTGCAGCGGGTGAAGCAGCGGCTGGCCTAGGAGCGTATCATTTTATGTCTCCACTATCCTCTGTTGTCTCACTCTCACCGCCCTGGGACTGCACCTTCCAGTAACCCCTTAGCACTCAAGTCTTGCCTCAGGTTCTATTTTCTAGAAAACCTGGGCTAGGACAGCCCCGGTGCACTGCTTACACCATCCTCCGTGTCCCAGAGAGAATGGATATTTCTCCTGAGGCGTGATTGCAGAGAACCGCCCAAGCTTCGACGTTGAAGAGCCATCAAATCCTGACTCTTCGTTTAGTGACATGGGACCCGGACCACGTCTCTGAGCTTCAGTTTCCTCATCTGTAAAATGGGGATGTACGTATTCATTTGCTGGGGCTGCTGTAACAAATTGCCACAACATTGAGGGCTTAAACAATAGAAATGGATCCTCTCACAGTTCTGGAGGCCAGAAGTCCGAAATCAAGGTGTCGGCAGAGCCATACTCACTCTCGAGGCTCTGGGGGGGCATCCTTCTCCCCCTCTTCTGCCTTCTGGTGGCTCCCGGTGACGTGCTGTTCCTTGGCTTGGAGCTGCATCACTCCAATGTCTGCCTCTGTCTTCACGTGTGTGTGTGTGTGTGTGTGTGCACGTGTGAGTGTATCCTCCCTCTTTTTTAAAAATAAATTTATGTATGTATGTATTTATTTATTTATGACTACGTTGGGTCTTTGTTGCTGCGCACAGGCTTTCTCTCAAGTTGTGGCGAGTGGGGGCTACTCTTCGTTGCGGTGCATGGCCTTCTCATTGTCGTGGCTTCTTATTGTTGTGGCTTCTCTTGTTGCACAGCAGGGGCTCTAGGCATGCAGGCTTCAGTAGCTGTGGCTCGAAGGCTCAGTAGTTGTAGTGCACGGGCTTAGTTGCTCCACGGCACGTGGGATCCTCCCGGACCAGGGCTCGAACCCATGTCCCCTGCATTGGCAGGCGGATTCTTAAGCACTGCACCACCAGGGAAGCCCCTACTCTTCTTATAAAGACACCAGTCAATGGACTTAGGAGCCTCCTTACTCCAGTAAGGCCTCATCTTAACTAATTACATGTGCAACAACCCTATTGTCAAATAAGGTCACGTTCTGAGGTCCTGGGTGGACATGAATTTGGCGGGGGAGACACTATTCAACCCACTGCAGGTGTTAATGAGCCCAGCCTCACAGAGTCCGTGGAGGATGGAATATGATCGTGAACACATGTGCTGAGCACGGGGCCTGCAGGAGATGGACGCTTAGTAATAGTCGCTGTTGTTACTCAAAATAGAGACATGAAAAGCTTTTCCCCTCACCTTCCCAGGGAACTCATGTTTGTAGAATCCACAGGCCAAGCTCTAATTTGATTCAGAGCCCTACTTTCAGGCTTAAAGAATTTATATTTCATAGAGTTGGGTAATAATCCCTAACATTTATCAAGCACGTGTCACATGGCAGAAACTGTGCCACATAACTTAGATGGGTTATTTCATTTTATCCTCACAATAGCCTCGTGAGGAAGGTACAATTATTACACCCGTTTAAAAAATGATGATGACAAAACAGGCCCAGAGACATTGAGTGCTTGTCCAGTAACACACAGCCAGTGAGAAGTGGAGCTGGGACTTGCCCAGTCTGAGTCCAGAGCCCTTGTCCTTCACCAAAACCAGGAGAGACTCCCCCTGCTCTGCCTGGCAAGAAGCATTTGTCTTCAGAAAGGATAAACACTTGGTCTTGGCTCTTTGACAACTAAAATGTCTTCCTTTTGAGGTAGTGAGTTCCCCATCACTAGGGGTGTGTAAGCAGTATCAGGGGCTGAGTTGCCCAGAGCAGGGACAGATGTTTGGCTTACAGATCTAGGCAAGATCTAGGGTTACAGATCTAGGCCTTTTAAACTTTAAACATCTCTTTCCATGATGTGCTGTCTTGGTGTATCCATGGCTCTCCCAGGAACACACGTTATTTTGTGGCACCCAGTTTATCTGGGAGGGTTCTCTGTTCCTCCAACCTGGGCACGATCCCCCACTCTGCACCCCACCCCCCAACGCACCCCCTTTCTCCAGGCTCGGTCAGGGCTGAGCATAGCAATCAAGGCCGATGCTGGGTGAGGGAGGGGCTCTGGGCATGGAGGAGGTAAGAAGCTCGGTTCCCTGGCAGTGTCGGAAGACCCTCCCTTCCGACCCAAGGTGGGTCAGCGACACTGAGGGTGAAGATGGAGACCGGGGGTGCTGGCCCACACGTGCTCTTGAAGACAAGAGCGTTTCTGAACCAGCTGTAGTTTGGTCCTCCTGCCTCTAGCTGGCAGGACCCCTCCTCTGCCCTCGGCCCACCTGCTTACCTGTTTGGAGCAGTGGGGACCGAGGGCGGGTGTTCCAGCCTGCTTGCCACATGTAGGGAAGGCTCTGGACCCACAATCCTTTGCAGGTCACAGGGGTGCTGCCATGGGTCCCTGCTAGTCTTGTTTCCACAAGACGCCACCTCCTGAACTGCTCTGCTGGACGCTGAAGTGTCCCAGTCCCACCTCTCTCTCAGCAGTGGCCTCCTCTGTGCAGGCCCCTGCCTCACTTGTCCTGTGGGACCCCACCACTGCTAAGGCCTCCAGCAGGTCTGGGGTCCTCAGGTGCCCCCACAAGGAAGCACCTGCCTTTTCCTGCCTCTCCTTTGGCTGGAGCCATGCTGCTTATGGAGCCATGGGAAGCCCTCAGTTCAGCTGCCTTCTCCAGGCCCCCCAAGAGGTACCATGAAGCTAACAAACCAGTCTGCAGCTCACGGCCTCCCCACAAGAAAGGCTACTTCTCACTCATGTCTCAGCTGGAAGTGGGCTTTGTGGATGCTCTCCTCCACGTGGGTATGCAGGGACCCAGGCTCCTTCCATCAGATGACCTGTTTTCCCCTAGAGCCCTGGAATCCAAGGAAGGAGGGTGTGATGGGCCAGGCCTGCGAGGGGTACGTACTTCACTTCCCCACCATGAACCTGTCTGCAAGGGGGGCTGGGAAGCGCCATCTAGCTGTGTGTCCAGGCGGCATACACTAGGCAGTGTCTACTCCAGGCACCGCTGATGTGTGGGGATTCCTGCATCCAGAGCACAGACCTGGACAGACCTGGAGGGGAGAGCTGGGGGAAGGGCCCCAGGGAGGGCTGGAGGGGAGAAGCCATCCCTGAAGGAGCAGCATGAAGACCTTGCCTGCTTTCTCACCCTGGGTCGTTGGCCCCATAGCCTGGGCCTCGTGCTTGGGGCAAGTCGACTTTCCATGCCCATCGTCTGTTCAGGGGCTGGGACTCCGACACTGGACCTGGGGCTGGGGGGAGGCAAAACTGAGCCATGGCCCCCAGACTCCCTGCTGTAGTTTCCAAATCTTGGCCCTGGGCAAGCTCGCCTGTCTGCTCCCCTCTGAGCCCCCCGACACACTCCCAGCAGCCCACCCTACATGCCAGAGCCCCCAGAGTCCCCCAGCCAGGCCGGAGCATGACCCCTCTGCCCTCGCACAGGAATCAAATCAAATTCCCGCCCCCCTCCCCTTGGAATCAGTTGGCATCTGGCTCAGGACAGGAGCCCCAGTCTGTGCGCACAGTGTAGGGGCTGGAAATGAACATTTCTCCCCAAAACAATACGATCAACAGCAACCTAATTCAGACCGAGCCTGGGCCCGCTGAGAGCCTTCTGAGCCTCCCTGAGATGTCGGGAAACTGGGCCAAGACCTGTGGGCAGAACCGAGCAGCTCCGGGGAGGACGGACCCCAGCCTAGGGAAACAGGGAGAGGGGATGGACGGGGCCGCTGAGGGGAGGCACACACTGCGCAGGCCCTGGGTTTCGCTCCCCGCAGCTCACCGTGAAAGGATGTGCCCAGCCTGGGAGAGCTGGCGCCCTTGCTGGCTGCTGGCCTGCTGGCCGGTTGGCTGGACGGCGCAGATCTGGATCCAAATGCTGGTGGGTGTGTTCCACTGTGTGTTCCCTGCTTCTGGGGCAGGGGCAGCTCCTGGGCTTTCCAACCAGCAGCGTTTGCTGAGCCTGGTGGCTGAGAAGCTGCCCACGGGGACCCTGCCGCCATGATCGGGGGCTCCCCGGCTCCTGTCATCCGTCCGCCATGCTCAGGGCGCCACTTCAGTTCCGGACCTCGGGGCTGCGTGATGTGGGAGGTTAACACAGGCTCAGATCCTGGCCCCGCCTCCTCCCTGCTGTGTAACCCTGAGCCAGTCTCTCAGCTGCTCTGAGCCTCGATGTTCTCATCCATAAAGTGGGGACAGTAGCAAGTATCTTGAAAGGCTGTCTTAAGGGATTAGAAATCACATGTAAAGCATTGGTGCCTGGAACACCTCCAGAGCTGGTGGTTAGTGCTGTCGTGGCAAAGAAGATGCTACAGAGGACAGCGATGGCTCCCAGACCGGGTCCCTGCTGTGCTCCCCTCCCCCACCTCCCGCCTGGCCCTGCCCAGTTGGATTCTCAAGAAATGAAAGGAACAGGACCTGCCTCCCCCAGATTATTCATTTTCAGAAAACCTCTCCTGGCGCCCAGCTTATCCTTCCTGGGCCTCGTCTGGGAAGTGAGTGGAGGTGGCGACCCCGGGCACAGCAGCACCGGGAGGTAGGTGTCCCAACTGCCAAAGGGCCTTTGAGCAAAGCCAGGAGCAGGACCCCCGCACAAAGCCCCTAGAGCCGACTTGGTGGTGCGTGGGAGGGCGGCAGCGGGCACTTCCCATGCGCCAAGCTCTAGCGCTAGCCATGTGACCACCCAGGTGTCTCCCACATTCCTAGAGCTCTGACGTTCCACACCTCAGGACATGCTCATTTTTCACACAGAACCATAAACGTCCGCTGTCCTGGGAGAGCCCTTAGCGACCATCCACCCTCATGTGACAGAGGAGGAAACTGACACCCGGGGACTGGGAGGGACAGGCCTGAGGTCACGCTGAGCCACAGCCCATGGCCTTAAAAAGGCCCCATGGACGCAGAGCTGCTCTGTAGCCCTCCTCACGGCCACATCTGGTCCTCAGAGCCCTCCGCCCAGACCCAGTGTCCCCGCCCTGCCCACCTCTGTCCCCACATGCAGTGACTGGCCTGTACCACTCACACCCTCCCCTGGCTTCTGTCACAGCTGGACACAAAGAACGGACACAGCAACTGGGCCTCCTTGTGTGACATCGGTCTCGATGCCTCCCTGGGGCCTTGATCTCTGAATTTAATCTCACATGACAGGGACCCAGAGCTCTCTCTGCCTGGGGGTTTATTGAGACAGAGTGGGGCTTCTTCCAGACCCCGGGTAGGTGGCCACAGCACCAGGACTCCTGGGCCAGCCCACTCCGGGTTTGCCCAGGCACAGAGAGGGTGCCCACCGGGCCATCCTGCCCATCCCAGGGAGAGCAAAACCCCTTAACCAATTCTGAGCTGCTGCATTTTTACTGTTAGTAAAATACACATAACATAAAATGCACTGTTTTAACCATTCTTAGGTAAACAGTTCAGTTTAAGGCATTTAGAACGCTGACATTGCTGTGCAGCCACCTACCCCATCCATCTCCAGAACTTTCTCATCTTGTAAACTGACACTCTGTCCCCATTACACGCTAACCCCCCAACTCCCCCTAGCCCAGTCCCTGGCACCCACCCTTCTACTTCCTGTCTCTATGAATCTGGCTCCTCCAGAGACCTCGTAGAAGTGGAATCCTACAGTATCTGCCTTTCTGTGCCTGGCTTATTTCACTCAGCATCATGTCCTCAAGGTTCGTCCATACTGTGGCATGTGATATGCGACTTCCTTCCTTTTTAACAGCGAATAATACTCGCTTGTGTGGACAGACCACACTTTATCCATCTGCTGATGGACATGTGAGCTGCTTCCATCTTTTGGCTGCTGTGACTAATGCTGCTATGAACGTGTGTGTACAAATAACTGTTCAAGCCTCTACTTTCGATTCTACTTTCGATTATTCGGGGTATGATCCAGAAGAGGAATTCTATTTTTCACTTTTGAGGCACTCATCCACCTCTTACCTGCACTGCCACTTACGAACCTGCAGGGAAGCGGGTACCAAGCAGGAAAGGTCCAGCGTTTCCTCCCACACGGGGGCGTGGAGGGGGGTTGGGCCTTTCCACCTTCTCACTTTCTTCAGGCGTTGCTGGCAAAAGCTGACACTCTGATTTCCAAGGGAAAGAAGAAAGGAGCGTTAATGGGTAGCAACATGACACCGAGGCTCCTCTGGAGAAATCTCATGACTGGAGAGGGAGAGAGTTGGAGGGGGAGCTCCTGCTCCATTCTGCACAGTTCAGGTCCTGAAACTTCCCCCCCAGTGCGGGTCCTGCAGCTACTGAGATCCAGCAGGCAGGACGGGAAAAGAATAATTCCGTTATTCAACAGTATGGCTTAGTCGGGGCAAGAGCCCCGTCTGTGCACAGTGAACAAACGCGGGTGATGACACCACTACGTCAGGACACATGGGCAGCAGCCGGTAAAATGCATCAAACTGTCTCGACTCAAAACGCCTGCTCTCATTCACCCAGACTCCGGGGGGCCGTGTCTACTGCAGTCCAACTTTGAAATGTTACCAGAAAAGCCTTGGTGGTGTTTTTGCTGCAGAAAATTATCACCAACTTGCGGATGGTTTTGGAGAAAATCTTCCGCTTGGTACAACATGTCAAAGTTCTAGGGAAGACAAGGGCAGAAGTATGTGGTGGGAAGAGGGGCCAGCAGATGCCAGGAAGCCCCCGCCTTTGGCACAACCATCATCAAAGGCCTGTCTTGGGTTCAGGCAGATTTTTAAACCCTGTGGGGAGAATAGGACATGACCAGAAAAACAGTCAAGGAGGTGCTTTTAAGCCGCTTCTTGCCTTTCAATGAAACCAGTTCACCAGAAAGCCAGCCCTTCTCTCTTCTGATCCCTCTTGGGCTGCGGGGAGCCCCTTTCCTGGGTCTGAATGGCATCCAGAGAGCCTACTTCTGGCCTTTGGGAAGGTGCCCCTTCCTGAGCAGACGGTCCTGAGTGCCTGTGCGGTGTCCAGATCGGAGAAAAATCTCCCAATAGCTTCAGGTCAGAAAAAAGAAAAAAGTCAGAGGGGCAGAAATCCCTGTCTCATGACCCAATGGAATCAAACATGGGAAGGAGGTGTAATGCATCTCCTGCTCAGCATCATCCCTCCCCGTTTGATGATGTCAGCGGGGGGCAGCCCAGAAGGAAGGCAGTGACACCGGGACCCCTGACATGGGCTACAGGGCCCACTGACACTGCTTGACTGGCACCAGCTGTTGGCTGGAGGGGGGGAGGGGGGGAGTGGGCCTGGGATTCCTGTCTCAAGGCATGGTGAGCCCACCGTTGGAAGCTCTCAAGGGACCGTAAGCTAGCTCAGCTGAGCCACGCCAGAAATGTAGGGTCGCACAAGGCTGTGAAGTGAATTCCTTCCTCCCTGGAAGGATCAACAGCGGAAGCCCAGGGTGGCTTCCCGGTGGAGAGAAAGGCTAAGATGCCGGAACTCGGCAGAGTTTTCAACACTCTGTCTCTGCTTGTCTTCTCAGGCCCCCTGAATCACACTCGCCTCTGTTTATTAACCACCTTCACCGTGTCTGGTGTCTCTGTGCAGCACCTGATTTGTTATGGGCTGAATTATGCCCTCTTAAAATTTGCACATCCAAGTCCTAAGCCCCAGTACCTCAGAACGTGACTGTATTTGGAGATGGGGGGAGATTAAGTTAAAAGGAGGTCCCTGGGGTGGGCTCTGATCCAGTACGACTGGTGTCCTTATGAGAAGAGGAGACTAGGACACAGACACACAGAGGGAGGGACATGTGAGGACACAGGGAGAAGATGGCCATCTACAAGCCAAGGAGAGAGGCCTCAGGGGAGACCAACCTTGCTGACACCTTGATCTCAGACTTCCAGCCTGTGTGAAAATAAATTTCTGTTGTGTAAGCCACTCAGTCTGAGTTAGTGTGTTATGGCAGCCCTGGCAAAAGAATCCATCATTTAGTCCCCTAACAGCCCAGGGAGGTGGGTGACGTGGAGAATGGGGAGGACGAGCCTTGGTGAGCTCAGACCCTTGCCCGAGATGGCCTGGCAGCGCCAGCGGGAGCCAGTGGCTGCTGCCTTCTCCCTGTAGCCTCCAGCAGGGTGAGTTCCTTTCTTGGGATTATTCCAGGCTGGCAAGGCTGCAGCTGGGTCAGCTGGGGTCTCCCTCCGCGTTGACCTGTGGCTGAAGTTCGATTTCTCCTCCAGCTATGCCCGAAAGCACTGCCTGTGTCCTCGGTTACCATTTGGGCTGGATCAATGTCTCTGCCTCCCAGTTCATCCATTGCAGGCAGTGAGAATGACGGCCGGGCAGCTGGGCCAGTGTCCGAGGCAACAGCACTGCTCAGGGCAGGGAAGCACCAGCCAGAGGGTCCCTGAAGAGTCCAGGACACAGGATGGCAGCCAGTGGCTTGGCTCGAGGGCTAGGGGCCAGCGCCAGACCTGTTATGTTTCATCCCAGCGTGTGGGTTTGCATCGCGGGCAGTGACACTATTTTGGCACAGAGAGGGCCCCTCTGCTGTCCAGGCCAAGCCCCTGCTGATGAATGCCAGACCTCTGGCTGCTGGCTGTAAAAACACGGGGTGCTTTTAAAGCCCTAGCTTAGGAGTTTTCTGTTCGTGTAAGTTACAGTCCGCATCAGTCTTAGGACCCCCAGAAATCACCCCTGACCAGCGTCCAGCATCTCCAGGCTGCATCAGCATCTCTGTGACATCCACCTCCCCAGGAGTCCCAAACATTTGTGTCTCCTTTCCAGAGACCTTAAAACCCTCCCAATAATCAACACCCCACACACTGACGGGAAAGCAGGGAAGTCCCCTCCCTTCCTGGGTCATGTTATTTACCGTGTGTTTTCTTTTTTTTTTTTTTTTTTTTTTCCTTTTTGCGTTATGTGGGCCTCTCACTGTTGTGGCCTCTCCCGTTGCGGAGCACAGGCTCCGGATGCGCAGGCCCAGCGGCCATGGCTCACGGGCCCAGCCGCTCCGCGGCATATGGGATCCTCCCAGACCGGGGCACGAACCCGTATCCCCTGCATCGGCAGGCGGACTCTCAACCACTGCGCCACCAGGGAGGCCCTACCGTGTGTTTTCCTAGTTGTTCCCTGTCTGCTTTCTGGGGACAGTGTCATGATGGACACTTTCAATATGCGATTTCTTTCCTGGGCTGTGGATGCTGGTGGTAAAGTCAGAGACTGGTGACCTCCCCTTAGAGAAGGGAAAGCACATCTGTCCAGCTGCCCCGAGAATCCATCATAGCACATCACATCAGGGACTATTTCCTCGGTGGAGCTTCTGGAATGGAACAAAATTGCTTACACGTTTGTATTTCAGTCAAGTGCAGGCTGCTCCTTCATCTGTAATATTATCTTCAGATACAAAGGGGAGTGTCAAACATCTCTCTCTCTCTCTCTCATTCTCTCTCACACACACACGCACACACACACACCCCGCAGGCATCGAGACAGGAGAAAATGCAATGTGTTGGGCATCAAATCTACCCATGTTTGAACCCTGGGTCACTACCGACTTGCTGTAGGTATAAACTGACTTGAACAAAGCTGACCTGAGCACAGAGAGGGTTACTGGAGACACGGATGACCAGAGGGGCCGGGCTGGAGATGGGCAGGAGGTGAGGAATGGCTGGATCTCAGGGGTCTGCAAAAGCCCTGAAACTGCCTGCAACAGCGTCTGTGTGCCTGAGAAAAGCGATGCGTGCGGGCAGCCGTGTGCATCTGTTGGAGGAGGGTGTCCATGGCGCTCATCAGCGTCTCCGAGCACGTCTGTCGCCACCCCCTCCTCCAAGAAAGGCTCAGAATCACTGCTTGAATCAAGGTCCCTGGCCGCTCGAAGCCTAACCTGTCAGAGCCTCCCCAGCTTCGTCCCCATGTGGAGGCGTCTCCCCGCCCCTCCTGCCCTGTGCGCTCCACCCTCCCCAGCAGGCAGAGGCGTCCTCGGAAAAGTTACAGCTCCTGTCACATCACGCTCCTGCAGGAGACTCTCCAAAGCTTTTCCTGTCTCTTAGCTCTAAGATCTGCACCTTGTTCCGTGGGCTGCAAGGCCCCTGGCGATGCTGCCCCTTCTCAACTTCTCTACCCCCTTTGCCCTACTCTCCACTCCAGCCACAAACAATCCCCTGCGTGCCCTGTCCTGGGGGACCGACCCTCCAGGTTGCCTGGCACGATGAGCCTTCCCAGCACCCGGGGCTTTTAATGCTACAATCAGGACAGTCCCAGGCAAACGGGACAGCTGGTCACCCTAGCTCCATCCTCTCCTGCCTTTGGCAGCCCTGCTCTGTCCTCGTTTCTGACCACCCACCCCACCCACAAGGAGTTAGGTGCCCCTCATCTGAGCTCCCACAGGGCCCCCTCCTACCTGTCACAATGCCCACCCCACTGTACTGAAATTGCTTACTTGATCATCTCCCTTCCCGCTGCCTTATTCACTGCAGCATCCCCTGCACCAAACACATGATCTAGATGAGCTGAATAACGTGTGTGGTCGGGGCAGGAGGGAGCAGATGATTCCATGCTGAGCTTTCGCCCCCTCCCTGCCTGGAGACCTGCCTCACAAGGGGCAGCTCTTGGCTCTGGTGTCCATCAGGAACATTTGACTGACAACGAGACAAAAAAAACCCTTCTGAATTCAGTAAGCCCCCAGAAGTTCTCAGGAGGTTCTGGGGGTAGATCAGAGAGTTGAAGGGGGAGGCAGGAGAGAAGCTGCCCACAGGAGAATTACCCAGTCGGTGGAAAAGGGCAGGGCTCACTGACGGCCATGGGAGTCACGTTTCAGGGAGGGGGTACCTGAGCAGCATCCTGGCGGGAGCAGGTGAGGGCGTCGGGATTGACACTCTCACTGTAGGAGTTTGCTAGGACTGCCATTAAAAATACTGCAAACGGGGCTTCCCTGGTGGCGCAGTGGTTGAGAGTCCGCCTGCCGATGCAGGGGACACGGGTTCGTGCCCCGGTCCGGGAAGATCCCACATGCCGCAGAGCGGCTGGGCCCATGAACCATGGCCACTGAGCCTGCGCGTCCGGAGCCTGTGCTCCGCAACGGGAGAGACCACAACAGTGAGAGGCCCGTGTACCACAAAAAAAAAAAAAAAAAAAAATACTGCAAACGGAGAGGCTTAAACACCAAAAATGTACTGTCTCTCAGCTCTGGAGGTCAGACGTCCAAGAGCAAGGTGTCGGCAGGGCTGTTCTCCCTCCCTAGGGAAGGACCCGTTCCAGGCTTCTCGCCGAGCTTCTGATAGTTTCTTGGCTTCTGGCAGCATCATTCCAATCTTCGCATGGCATCCTCTCTGTGTATGTGTGTCTGTGTCCAAATTTCCCCTTTTTATAGGGACACCAGTCATATTGGATTGGGGCCCACCCTCCTCCAATATGACCTCATCTTAACTAATGATATCTGCCATGACCCTATTTCCCAGTAAGGTCACACACTGAAGAAGTAGGGGGTCAGAACTTCAACACATGACTGTGGGAAGGGGAGACACGATTCAACTCATGACATCCACTGGGACAGAGTTCAGGGGGCAAGGTGGCCCCTCAACACAGAACAAGGGTGCCATCCCTAGAAAAGGGGGGAATGGATGCTGGGCTGTTCGACCACAGTTGCCCTGGTGTAAAAGACTCACTAGGGATCAGCTGTCCGAGGGCCAGCTTGCTTTCTCCCAGCAACACCCTCGCTCAGGCTGTAAGAACCCAGATTCCCATCAAGTCTACCCAATGCACCTGCTAAACAGGTGTTCGTTGAGCACATACTGGCGGCCGAGTTCTGCTCAATGCACATGGACTACAGCAGTAAAGAGATAAAAATCCCTGCCCTCCTGGGGCTTCCCTTCTAGTGACAATGCCCCCTCCCCAAACATCTGTTGATTCCCACCTCATCTTTCCCACCGTGGTCCTTCCTGCTGTGGTTGCAGCCACATGATCCCTCAAACACTTCTTCTGGTGGGGACAGCCACCTCCCTAGGTGTCAGTCAGTCCCCATCCCTAACCCCATCCATCTGCCTTCCCCCTCCCCTTGTGTCTTTCTTTGTCTCGGGAACTAAAACAGGAAGTGAGTTTATCAGACTCAAATTGCTCAAGGACCTCATTCATTTTGTGCAGTAATTAAATAGAAGCTGTTTGGAAATATAATTATAGATTGGCCCATCAAAGCAAATTAAATCTTTGAAGAGTAATGGCCTAATTAGCTTCTAGAGGCTGCCATTGAAAAAAATCCAAATGCCCTGTTGTCCCAAACCAGGAAGTATCAGGGTCCAGCTGTGAAAGGCATCAAAGGGACATTAATATCAGGTGGCTGTGAATTCTGAGAGGATGAGGGGCCTCAGGTGTAGACCCAGTTATTAAGATTAAGCTGGCTGGCTAGACTTGGGTTTCTTACTTACTTATTTGCTTCACAGAGTCTTAACATTTATGTATACACTATCCACTCCGGGGCTTCTTGGCACAAGATCCTGGCCAGGGCCCATCCCACCCCTTTCTCTCCCAGGCCCCAGGACTCAGCCTCTTTCTCTTTCTTCTTAATGCTGACCCTGCACACCTGTCCTGTTTCCTCAAGACCAAGACCGTCTCTGCCACAGTCTCCCCCACCTGGACGCTCTTCACAGTCACAGTTTTCCAATCACTTGGAAGGTGCATGAGGCTCTGGAAAGTTCTAGAACGTACGGGGAGGTCTCAGGTCCTTGTCTCTGAGCCCTGACTCTGTGTAATGGATGCCAGTGGGCGTTGAGTTACCCCCTGCTCGGCTTCCAGAGAGTGGGGCTCCCCCAGCAGGGCTGACAGAGCTGCCACCCTTCAGGTTCCCTTGTGCAGCACCAGCACCCAGACTTACCCTTGTGGAACCGCCCTCCTCTCTTGGTCCACGTGGACTGTGTGGATAAACCCCACCCCATGAGCCCAAGGATGGACACGTGATCCAGGCCTGGCCAATCAGAACACATCATTTCCCCTGCCTCAGTGATTGGTCAGGGATGGGCATGTGCGCCAAGCCAGGCCAATCAGAAACATAGCAGCCCCACGCGGGCTTTCCCATGGAGTGGCTGAGCCAGCAGACGCAATCTTGCTGCTGGAGGGGCGCCAAGTCCCTGTGCAGGCTCAAGCTTGGACACACCTGCGCCGGGTGTGAGACCTCACTGGAGTTTCCAGTTCCTACATGAGCCTTTCGTTTTTTACTTCGGCCCGTTTGAGTTGGAATGCTGGCAGTTGCAATTGAAAATCCTCTAATTCCGCAAGCTTCTCCCTTCTCAGCACCCCCAACCCAGGAGGCCCAGTTTCCAGCACATTGCCAGCTTCGCTGGGCTCCAGCCAGTACCTCTGTCTCCAGCCCTGACTCCTCCAGAGAATGACAGTTGGGGCCTCATCCCTACAGGTCGCCTCAGAAGCAGATAGGAACCCCCTGCGCCCCTTGAGAAGTGGATGCTAACACTGTGTTAGAATTTATTGGATAAAAGCCCGTGGGGAAAAATGAGGAGGGCGTCAGGAAAGACTGGGGGGCAGTAAGCCCACAGTGCAAGGTGGCTGCCGAGGGAAGGTGAGAGGGCGGGAGAGGAGGTTGGCCGGAGCATCCTAGACGGCGTGCGGTTTAAGGGAGGCTCGCAAAGTTGTTGGGAAGGCCTGGAGCCCCCATCTCCCACCCTGCCACCCTCAGTCACCAGCTGGGAGCGGGGGCTACCAGAGCACGGTGTGGGGATGCTGGGTCAGTCCTGCTTCGTGTGGGGTCTGCAAGGAGACTCTCATATTGGGGTCTCACCCCTCCTGCCCAGGATCCCCAGGCTGGACCCTGAGGAGCGGGGCTGAGTGTCACCGCACTGAGCCTGCGCTGCTCCTGATGGGGACCCTCTGACAACATGGCAAACTGTGTCTAATGACGCGTGTTTGCTTGTTGCTACAAAAGGACTTTGGAGTCCCACTTACAACCTGCATGATCTCCGCATCTGATATGACTTCCTGAGCTCCGTGTCCTTGGCTGTAAAATCTCTCCTGGGGGTGTTTTGTGGATTGAAGTCACTCACTCATTCATTTGCTCACTCTTCATTCAGTTGTTCATTCATTCACTCATTTTCTGGGTGCTTTCTAGAGCCAAGGCTTGTGCCAGAAACTGGGGTGAATGAGCGGGTTGGGGGCACTGCCATTGTGGAGCTAGAACCTGATGGGGAAGAAAGACAAGAATAAAGCAAAATATTTAACAAAATGGTTTCAGCTGTCATATGTGGAGGCTTTCGCTGTGTGTGTGTGGGGTGGGACGAGAGGAGAGGGACACCGCTTGGAACAGTGTGGGCCTCTCTGAGGATGTGACATTGATAACTGCTGGGGTTCAAAGGATCAGCAGTGAGGTGGGGTGGGAAGGTTGATGCGAACAAATGAGAGAATTAATGGAAAGTACTTGCTGCGGGGTTTGCTGCAGGGCCTTCCCCCCACCTCCCTGGGCCTGGAGAGCCGTAGGGTGTGGGGTGCTGGCAGCAGAACCAACAGCCATCAGGAGTAGTGAGAAAGCAAAGCTGGCCCCCGCTGGAGAGGAGATCTGGTCCAGAGCCCTTGGAGGCTCAATCTGAGGTGCCCCACCTTGGCTGGCAAGTGGCCTTGCTGAGGCAGAGGAAGAGAGACTGGGCTGGCCTCGGGCCTTCCCATCTCCAGCCTCCAGCAAGAAGAGGCCCCAACCCAGAGGCCCTGAGACCTTCCTTTGACCGGAGCCTGGAACTATGTCAATTCACAATAGATGAGAAACACAACTACCATGGATTTCATAATAGCTTGTGGGGAGGCAGAAGGACTGCCCTGGAGTTGATCACTGGTTTTAAGATACATGTGGAGTTAAACATTAAAATGTGGGAGGAAAGAGAATCTTAGAATCAAGGAAATACAGGAATTGAAACCCCTCTGCAGTGGGTTGAATTGTGGCCCCCAAAGATATATTCAGTCCTAACCTCCAGTACTTGTGAATGTGACCTTGTTTGGAAAATGGGTCTTTGCAGATGTAATTTTTTTTTTTTTTTTTTTTTTTTTTTTGGCGGTACGCGGGCCTATCACTGTTGTGGCCTCTCCCGTTGCGGAGCACAGGCTCTGGACGCGCAGGCTCAACGGCCATGGCTCACGGGCCCAGCTGCTATGCGGCATGTGGGATCTTCCTGGACCAGGGCATGAACCCGCATCCCCTGCATCGGCAGGCGGACTCTCAACCACTGCGCCACCAGGGAATCCCTGCAGATGTAATTAAATGATCTCAAGATGAGATCATCCCGGGTTCATTGAGTGGGCCCTAAATCCAGTGGCAAGTGTCCGTATAAGAGACAAAAGAGAAGACACAGACTCATGGGGGAAGAAGGCCATGTGATGACAGAGGCAGAGATTGGGGTGATGCTTCTGCAAGACAGGGAATGCCAAGCATTGCCGGCAGCCACCGGAAGAGAAGGGAGGCATGGAATGGATTCTCCCTCAGAGCCTCCAGAAAGAACCAACCCTGCTGACACCTTGTCTTTGGACTTCTGGCCTCCAGAACTGTGAGAAGATGAATTTGTCTTAAGCCACCCAGTTTGTGGCCATTTGTCATGGTGGCCTAGGAAACACAGCCTTCAGGATGGGGAACTCTTTTCCAGAAAAGCACTCATGGGGTTTTCAGAGCCTTTGACAGAGGGGTTGTGTGTGCAAAGATGACACCCCAAGCAGCCAATGAGGGGAAACCTCGTGCCTATCTCCAGGCCCAGAAACTATCAAGCAGGGTGGCCTGGCAGCCAGGGCCCTCTGGGCATCCCGCCTGGCTCATTGTTCCCTGGAGGGCAGACAGGGCCAGGATGGTGTCAGGAAATAGCCATCCCTGGAAACGTCTAGAGTGGCCAGCTAAGTCAGAAGCCCTGGGGACTGCGGGAGCAGCACCTCCAAAGCCCCACTTCATTATGGTGCAGGACCAACAAAGACACGTGCTGGACATAATTATGCTGGACGTTGGTGGGGGGGGTCCCACTACACACTGGTGTAATCTCCTGTAAGCCTCACCCCAGCCCAGCAAAAGGACGGGCTGTACTGTCCCCATATTTCAGCTAGGGAAGTTGACCACAGAGACATCGAGTAACTTGCCCAAGGTCACACAGCTGGCAAGAGGCAGAGCCAGGGACGACACCTCTCTCCCATTTCCCCTGCACTGTCAGGGTTGTTAGGCCAGGGGCTGCTGCTAATGACCATCTGCTCCTGGCCACTTCCCCCACCCCTCCCCAGCCCCACAGGGCCTCCATTGCCTCACTTGAAGTAGGGGTGCTGGACTTGTTTCTTAAGCAAGATGTGCCCCAGAACCATCCGGGGAACTTCCACAAAACCTGCCTGGACCTCACCCGGGGAGTGGGAACCAGGAGTGTGCATTTTGTAAAAGTCCTTTGGGAAACACTCCCAGGGTAAGTCTTGAGAACCCCCAAACCAGGAGAATCCTCTGATCCTCCTAACACCCCAAATTCCTCCCTGTGAGGCAGCTGGAGCTGAGAAAGTTTGATTTATTCACGTTACGGACGAGTTCACAGAGCTTTGGGGAGGATGGCTGGCAGGCCAGTTGCAAATGAAAACCAAACGTATTCTAAATTATGAAAAGCACAAAAACCCCCAGAAACCAGGCTCTTTCATTCAGATCCCAAGGACTGGATGCTGTATCCTTGGTAACACAGTTTAAGGAAAACAAGTCTTTCTCCCGCCAGCCAGCCTTGCATTGAGTTGACGGGGCTTCCGTCCTCCCGTCCTCAGGATCAACCTTATTCATGAGGATTGATCTGGGGAGCTGGGAGGGAGGGAGGAAAACTGCAGAATTCGAGAAACTTGCTGGACACAGGGTGAAAAATGCAGACCCAAAGGGTCACGTTGATATAATTTCCAGAACTGTTGCAAACCAATTCCCATTCCCTGATTTCCTTAATCTTTTTGATAAATGGGCCCTATAATTACATCTCCTTTCTAGATGTCCAGCAACAAAAACTCCAAGCCTGGGAGATCACATAGTTTTTTTGTCATCGTATTATTCAAAGGCAACGAGGAAGACGTTCAGGTTCAATTTCGCTTTTCATTTTATTTACTTCATCTTGATTTCCATCAACGTGATGAAAGCAATTACCTCCGAGCTAATTCTTAGTTAAAAAGAAATTAAAAGTGACTTGGCGTAGACATTGAGATCTCGGAGCTTTTTGACGGGAAGAGCCGTAGAGATTGGGCACCTAGCTGCCGTTTATCTTCATGTTTACAAGTGGAATCCAATAAAATGGTGCAAGCTTTGTGGGGGCCAACCCACGTGTGAGGGGTAACTCCCATCCCACAGCCACGGTGCAGGGCTGAGATGGTGATGTGAGGACCCCTATTACAGGTGGATACCCTGAAAGACTGGAAGGTTAAGTGTCCCAAGATGGGTGGGAGCTGGGGTTCTGTTTCCCCCCGGGAGAGGTCACACGTTACCAGCAATGGCTCCAAGTCAGCAATGAAGAGAGCAAACTGGCCCCCTTGGTGGGTGTAGCTTGGGCCTCCTCCTGGCTCGGGGGAATCCACCTCATTCATTCCCTCTGAGGGTATCATGAGCACTGGCCCAGTCCTGCCACATGCCAGGCACTTGCTCGGTGGCAGGCAGACAGGTGACTCTTAGCAGATGGGTTGGGGGTGGCTGGGAAGTTTCCAGGGTCCACAGAGGAGGCAGATGTGATGCCCAAGGAAGGATGGAGGATGAAGGGATGTGAAAGCTGAGCAGGACGCAAGGACGAGAAGAGCAGGTGGAACTGGCCAGGCAGACCCAGCTGGCCCGCCCTCAACCCGCAGCTTCCGCTTTACTGCCTGGGTGCGCGAGCATGCCCAGGATACACAGCCTGTGAGATAATGGTTAGGAGAGTTATGGCCACAGGAGGCGGCGAGAAAGCATGGGAGACAAATAATGGTCACTCCGGGTGCTATTTGATCCCTGCTCAGCCACCTGAGACCCAGCACCGGCCGGAACACTTCTTTATTAAGAGACAGGGAGCCCTCGCAGCCCGCGCCGGGCTCATCACCTTGCGCGGCCGTAGCTTTCCCTGATTCAGACCCAAGGTGTGCACCTTTGTTCTGCTTGGGCAGGTGTGTCCACGGCCCCCAGGTGCCCTCCCAGCTTTCTGTAGTTCTCACCCCCCAGGGGAAGGGTTGGGGCCCTCCCACTGCCGCATCCTTGTGGAGTGGGATCCGGGCCTGTGGGCGGATGAACCTCAAGGGGCTGGAGAGTGCACTCCCACTCTCCTCTCCTCTGCTGCCGTAAGAAAACGCAGCATCACTTGAGCCTGCTCCGGAGGGACATGGCTGGAGGTTCCAGGAGGATCTCGTGAACATAGTCAGTGTTGAGTGGAGTGAAAGGCAGGAGGGGCCCTCCAGGTGGTGGACAGGCAGAAGCTCAGGGGCACAGGAGAGCTGCAAAGAGGGGGCTGCTGAAGCAAAGGGTTGGGGAGGGGAATCAACAAAGGGAAGGCAGGGCAGGCTGGGGGCCTGCCCCCAAGGTCAGGCATTGACCTTTGTTCTCCCAATGTCTCCATCCCTACCATACTCCAGAGCCTTGGAAGAGGCCGATGGTGCTAGAAAGGGTCTTTGCTGACCTGCAGCCCATGCCCCTCGGCCGGACTTCTACGGGGCTCTGCAGGGCTCTGTTGGCCAGGGCCGGGTCACCTGACTGTTGTCCTCAGGGCACCTGCAGTAGCGGAGGTGGTCAGGTGGGTGGATGTTCCATCTACCAGGCCTCATAGGTATGGGGCCCTTGGGCTGTAGGATTTTCAAAGGCCGAAGAAACATTTGAAACCGGGGGAAAGCAATCATTGGCTACGAAATATGGAAAAGAAATTGCAAAATCATAATCAATAGAAGTTTAATGAAACATCTACAAAATGTCACATAAGGCTGCTAGTCGGCCGGGACGTGGTTTGACTCCTATGTTGTTGGTTGTTAATGGTATTTAATGAGGGACAAAGTTGCTCACAAGGTGGAATGGCCTTGTCTTAGTTTCCTGGGGCTGCTGTTAGAAATGACCACAAACCGGTGGCTTCAAATAACAGACATTCATTCTCGTACAGTCTGGAGGCCAGGAGTCCAAAGCCAAGGTGTGGGCAGGGCCACGCTCCCTCCAAAGGCTCTAGGGGAGGAGACTTCCTTGCCTCTTCTGGCTTCTAGTGTCCACATCACTCCAATCTTTGTCTGTGTCCGTGCATGGCCACCTTCTCTGAGTGTCTCTTTTTGTGTTGTCTCCTCATCTTAGTATAAGGATACCTGTCCTTGGATTTAGGGCCCACCCTAATCTAGTGTGAGCTGAATTTAACTTGATGACATCTGGAAAAACCCTATTTCCAGGTAAGGTCACAGTCTGAGGTTTGGGGTGAACATGAATTTTGGGGTGACACTTATTCAATAAACTACATCCTCCAAGGTGAGAGTATGTGGGGGGCAGGAAGGGCTGGAAGGGTCTTAAGGGGAGAGCAGGGGCTGTTCCTCAGACCTCTGAGATGGGGAGTAGGTATGGCCCTGGCCAGGAGTGGACCCCACCTGCCGGCTCCTTCCCTGGCTTCCAGGAGGGGAAGGGAAGGATGAATGAATGACTGGAGGTGGTCTGAGCAGTTCTGCAGGAAGGGACAGTGGGGACAGAGAAACAGGGCATACTGAGATCGATGAGATACTAATACTAACAACAATAATGATAGTCAACTGTTTTTGAGTAGTTCACCTGGACCAGGCACAGCTCTATGCTGTGACAAATTTTAAGTCACAGGAAGCAGGTGCTGCTGTTACTCCCATTTTACAGAAGGGGACACTGAGGCTCAGAGAAATGAACTTGCTCAAGGACACATGACTATTAAGTGGCAGAGTCAGGATTTGAACCCAGACCCCTGGCAGCGTGTCTTCCAAGCCTGTACCCATCCTAGTGGCCCAAGGCTGCCTCTACATGACAGGTAAGGAGATGGCAGGTTGGATGGGGGTGTGGAGAGGGGAAGATGGGGCATGGTGGGAGGAGTCACTTTTGGGTATGCTGCGGGGGCAGGGAGAGAAGAAGTCCATTCTGGGCAGCTTGAGTGGGTGGGACCTGTGGGTTGGGCCGTGGGACACGGTGGCCACGGCTTGGCCAGCGGCCAGGCCTTGGGGGGACCGGAAGTTTGATGTGGACAGTTTGCTGGGCGTTCGCAGATGGTGACTGAATTCATCGGAACAACTCCTCTTCTCCGCCGCCGCCCACGCACGCACTCGCGTCTCTCAATAGCCCGCCCTAGCTCCAGCCTGGGTCTCCGCTTTAATGAAGCTCCCTTGACGACTTGCCTCCCTCCGCTCCGTGCACGCACGCAGCAGCCATCGGGGACTATTTTTGGACGCGCTGCCTCTTCACGTTATTTCTGCTCCCACCGGTTCTATTCGCAGCGGTTGTTTGGCACAAGGTTTTGAATTGTTGGTTTTTGCACTAAATTCATTTCCCAGAAATGTCAAGCATCACCAAGGCCGAGAGTGGGACACGCACCGTTCTCTGTCTTTTGTTCTGAGGCTTCTCTTTTCATGCACAAATGCGTTATTTCATTTGGCGGCGGCGCAGGGAACCTCTGGACCTTGAACTGAGCCGAGAGCTGCGGCCCAGCCTACCACGCACTCAGGGCTGCCTCCTGCCTCGCCCAACCACTTTGAAATAATATTTGATGAGGGGGAAGTGGTGGGGGGGCAAGGTTCTCAAAGCCCGACTGAATCATGGGGTCAGGACACGTACCTGCTGGGTGGACCTGGATGGATACCCGCCCGGGGACCCTGCAAAAGTGGCCACGAGTCTGTGTGTTGCTTGCGCGAAGAGGGGACCGCTCCCTTCCCCCAGCCCTCCTCCTAAGCTGCCCCCACGGACTTCAGAGCAGCATGGATAGTGCCAGCCTCCTGCCCCAATCCCTTAAGACCCTGATATCTGCCGACTCAGCAAGGGCGCCTCCTCCTTGGGCGTTTCTCGATGTTAAATCCCATATACGGTTGTAAAGGTTACCAGGGGGCGGTGGAGCATTGTAACTTTTATGATCACGTCTACAGCACAAAGTGGTGGCTGCTGGCATTCTGAAAGGAGACTACCTTTGTCCTTCGATTGTTCCTAGGTGGTTTTTGCCTCTTCCAAGCTCAAAGACACAGAACTAGACCTTCACTTTGGGTCGTGGAACTGGTGAGCCTGGCAAGCAGCCGAGATTGAGGACGGGATGAAAAATGACTGGTAGGTGTCCCACTGGGACGGCACCAGCGCAGTGGCCAGCACTAGGGTATTCTGAGAGTAGAGACCATGCCTCGATACATAATAATAAATATAACAACCACGTACTTGCTTTTCCCCCAACACTGTTGTTAATGCTTGATGTGTATTGATAATTAATCCTCACAACAGTCCTGCTAGCAACCAGCCAATGCCCTTGTCTAAGGCAGGATCATATGCAAGTGTTAGGGGTTGAACTGTGTCCTCAGAAGATGCTGAGGTCCTAACCCCAATCCCTGTGAATGTGAATTTGGAAAGAGGGCTTTTGCAGATGATTCAGTTAAGATGAGGTCATTAGCATGGGCCCTCATCCAGTATGACTGGTGTCCTTCTAAAAAGGTGACATTTGGACACAGGGACACGCACAGAGGAAAGACCACGTGAGGATCCAGGGAGAAGACAGCTGTTGACAAACCAAGGAGAGAGGCTGCAGAAGGAACCGACCCTGCCAACACCTTGACCTCAGACTTCCAGCCTCCAGAAACAGGAGACAATACATTTCTGTTGCTTAAGCTGCCCAGTCTGTGGTACTTTGTGATGACAGCAAACAAACAAATAAAAACAGCAAACAAATAAAACAGCAAGTGTTTTATTAAGGGAAGTCTCCCATGGGAGGCTGGTAAGGTGGTGGGGGAAGCAGGACAGGGAAGGGGAAGAAGGCAGCAAGGGTGAGATTTTAAAATCTTGTTCAGGGGGCATAGGAGTGTGGGCCACAGACACCACCTGTGGCTCATTTTTGTGATATGAAACTGATCTTAACAGACCTTACATTATATAAATTGTGATCCAAGCAGAGACCCCTGGGAGGGGAAAGCAGGACTCTCAGCTTCCTGCCTTTGTCCTTGAGTCATTCATTCATTCATTCATTCATTTACTCCCAAAAGCATTTATTGGATGCCTGTTATGGACTAGGCTTGCCTAGTCCATTAAAGAAACTGGAGGGGAATTTTTTTAAACTTGGAGTAACTATTAACTATTTTTTAAAAAAATCTCTTCTGTATGGTTATGTTTTCAGTTTGATATACAGTGTGGTTCATTTATTTATGTTCCTAATTATTTTTAGGCATTTCCCCCAACCTTGTTAATTTTTGATACAAAAGTGAAAACTGTATTTAAAAGATGCAGTCAAGGGGCTTCCCTGGTGGCACAGTGGTTGAGAGTCCGCCTGCAGGGGACACGGGTTCGTGCCCCGGTCAGGGAAGATCCCACATGCTGCGGAGTGGCTGGGCCTGTGAGCCATGGCCGCTGAGCCTGCGCATTCGGAGCCTGTGCTCCACAACGGGAGAGGTCACAACAGTGAGAGGCCCGCGTACAGCAAAAAAAAAAAAAAAAAAAGGTGCAGTCAAAGAGGTTCCCCAACCAGCCCCAGCCCTGTGCGTAACCAATTTCATTAATTTTGAGATTATCCTCCAGTGTTTCTGTTTGTAAAAACTAGCAGATACATGTGTATATGTGTTTCTTTTCCTTTCTTTCTTACTTACACAAAAAATAAATCCACAGTAAATACTCTGTCTTACCTTGCTTTTTTTTTACTTCACAATACATTCTGGAAATTCCTCCACATCAGGACATAGAGATCTTCATTTTTTTTTTAAACAACTGCATAGCATCCATTATGTGAACAGACCGTAGGTTTCTTGACAGCTCTCTGTGGTATGAGTGTTTCTACAGATCATGCTACAATCACTTCCCAGAATTTCTGTGTAGTATTGTTGGATGTGTATCTTCAGGGTTGATTCCTGGAAGTGGGATGGCTGGGTTTGGGGAAAATGCCCGAAGTTCTGTTAGCTGTGATCAAAATTCCTTCCGTGGGAGGGTTGTACCACTATGTACTCCTGTCAGCAGTGTATGAAAGTGGCTGATTTGGGGGGATGGGGTGGCAGGTCAACACAGAGCCTCTTTCTGTGATGCCCTGATGGGCATCCCTCCATCAACAGGATGAGTGGGGCAGGGGGATGTCAAAATAGTTGTGCCACATGCCACTGCAGGGTCCAGGGTTCTGCAGGACCTCTGCCAGGCCAAGGAGGACCCCCTTATAACTGAAGGATCAAGAGAAGGTTTGGGATTTCCAGGGGTGTTTCTGGGATGGCCAGGACAGCTGGGTGGCCCTCAGAGAGCTTGGAGCAGAGGCCATTTACCATGTCATATTCCAGTGTGTAGACAACTTGTGAAGTGGTACCAGAGCACACTGGCTACTTTAGTCATCTCTTGCTGCGTGTATCAGTTATCTATTGCTGCATAACAAATTGCCCCAGAACTTACCAGCTCCAAATAATAAACATTTATTATCTCACACAGTTTCTTAGAGTCAGGAATCTAGGAGGGGCTTAGCTGGGTCGTTTGGGCTCAGTGTCTCTTGAGAGGTTGCAGTCAAGATGTTGGTGGGGTCTTTCATCTTCTGAAGGCTTGACAGGACTGGAGGATTGGCTTCCAAGATGGCTCACTCTCACAGCTGTTGGTGGGAGGCCTCAGTTCCTCACGTGTGGACCGCTCCATAGAGCTGCTTGAGTGTCCTCATAACGTGGCAGCTAACTTTCCCCAAAGTGAGCTATGAGAGACAGAGACAAGGAAGCTGCAATGCCTTTTATGACCTGGTCTCAGAAGTCTTACACAATTACTTCTACCTTGTGCTATTCATTAGAAGTGAGTCACTAAGTCTAGCCCACATACAAGTGGAGAAGAATTAGGCTTTGTTTTCTTTGGAGGGGAGTGTCAAAAAATTTACAGACATATTTCAATCCACCACATTGTGTGACACACCACCCCACAACCTGGTGGCTTAAAACAACCACCATTTATTTATTCTGTTATCTGGACAGGGCTCAGCAGCATGGTTCTTCTGCTGGTCTCATCTGGGATTCCTCATGCAGCTGCAGTCACCTGGAGGCTTGACTGGGGTTGAAAATTTCCAGATGGCTTCACTCACATGCCTGGCACTTCAGCTGGGATGGCTGGAATAGCTGGGGGTTGGCCAGGCAGATCTCTCTCCCCAGCAGGGTGGATTAGGGCTCCAAAAGGGAATCTTCCAAGAGCACAATCCCTAATCTGCATGGTCCTTTTCAAGACTCTGCTTGTGTCAAGCTTGCTAACATCCCATTTGACCAAAGCAGGTCACATGGCCAAGCCCAGAGTGTATGGGAGGTGACCACACAAAAGTGTGAATGCTGGGGGCGTGGGCCACTGGGAGCCCCCATGAAACAGTCCTCTCATTGGCCACATGCCAATCTAGAGCAGAGGGGAAGAGAGATAAGGAATGGCTTTTTGGCTAGACCTCCAATTCTGTCTCCTCTCCCCCTGCCCCACCTCCACAGGCCTCTGTGGGTCCTAATAACATTTCATAAGTAGGCCTGGGTCTGGGCTCCATGAGGAAACCTTGGTAGAGAAATTCTAGAGTTCTTTAAAAATACTATGACAAAGAGACTCCTTTGACAAAACTGACAGAAGCTCGAATTTGAGGGAACAGAAATATACTCAAAGTTACATCCTTAGGGGAAGCAGGTTTCCCATGAGTCTCTTGGGAGGACAAGGCCTAGGGGGTGGATTTGGAGGTGATTGGAGTTACCTTAAAATAGAAGGCAGAGTGGGGTGCTACCTACATGGCATGTATATGGCTGAGGCTGGGACTAAGGGGGTTGTCTTTTTCAGGCAGGGACATGTACCCCACCCACAGTGAGAAAGCTGCAAGTCACAGAGCAGAGGGCATGGATGTGTTGTCCATGTCCAGTTACAGGGAGGAAAGAACTGGGAACAAGAATCCAATCCACCCCAACATCTCTGGTGGAGACCGGGACCTGTGACCTCCCAATGCGAAGAGGAGCCAGCATGCCCTGGCTTCCAGCCACCTTTGCTCTCAGAGCCCTTTGAATGAGTGACCAGGAGAAATGTCAGACCCTCTGATCGATTGCTGGCTCTGCTATTGTTATTGATGTGCATGCTGGCATGGGTGGGCGTGGGGCTCTGCCACGCGGAAGATGTGGGTGCTACTTTTCCCTATCTTCCTGGGAGTGGTTGGGGATCTTCTGAGAACCTTTCCCACATTTTCTGCCTTTGGAATGTTTTCTAGATACGACAGGAAGAAACTTCCATTATGCAATGTTTTCTGACTTGACACAGTGGGTTGGAGTCGAGGTTTTAGCCTGTATCCTTAGCACAAGAAGCTTTCACTTAAAAGCTTTATTGAGCATTGTTGGGGTGTGTGTGTGTGTGTGTGTGTGTGTGTTTAAATAACGACCCATCACCAGTTCTGAACAAAGTATAATAAAAGTGACAAATATTGGTCCACTGTACACAGATTGTCACTTTGGATTTACTGCCCCCCAACTTTTTCTTTCAGCGAGTCACACTAAATTCACACTCTGGGCCTTAATCCATCAGTCTATCTTTTAATGCAACATCTAATCTCACCGTTTCTTTTCCTCCCTTAATATGACTTCTCTTGAGGTGCATTGGCAGGACTGATTTTTATCATTTGTTACATGTTTAAAACAACGCCTTGGATATAAATCAGAGCCTTTACTGGGATGCTCAAGAAGTCGCTTTAAACACAGTAAATTTAGTGCCTTTGACTCATCCTGGGATGTATTACGTAGGAAGAGTACCTGAAGCCCCTTTGAACTCCAGGGACGGGAGAATCATCCCTTCAAGATAAAAATCAAATGTTTTCTCTGACCTCAAAATTTCTATTTCTTGAAATCAGGATTCAGGAGCATATAGCCAACAGTGGGTTGGTAGAATCCACAAGGGACCAGAGAAATCTGTGTTTGAGCCCCAACTCAGTCACTCACATACTGTGTGACCTTTGGGTAGTCACACTACCTCCCTGAGCTTGTTTCCCACTTTTAAGATGGAGATAGACTGCTTACCTCAAGCTTGTGAGAATTAATGAAGAGGCCTGTGGAGGTGTGCCAGCACACAATAGGTGCTCATTACATGTTCCTTTACTCAGGAATCAAGGCCTCCCTCCCTGATTGGCCCCTGGGGCCCTGTTCCCTGGAGGGAATGAAGCAGCCCCGTATATCAGTTGGGTGGAAGTCTCAGGGTCCATCCCTGCAGCCCTTGCTCCTCCCACAGGATGGAGGAGGGTCTGCGTTCTGCTCCATGTCTGAACTCAGAGCCTGCTGCTGGGGATTGTGGGGCTCTCAGTCTCCTGTCTCTGCCTCTAGTGCCTTCCCTAGGGTGACCCCAGGATGTCCTGGGGCCTCCAGGGAGGTTCCTGCCACCCCCAGTCTTTTCTGGAAGGAAACATGCTCCAGCCCACAGGGCTGATTACAAGAGCCAGGTTCTCCGAGACCTTCGCCCCCACCGCAGTCTCCACTTTGGACATCCCCCCCCCAGACTCCCCATCTTACAGAGGAGGACACCGAGGCCCCGTGCTGGGTGGGAGGGGTGCCTGTGTGTCAGGCAGGCAGGAAGGTACAAACAGCCTCGGTTCATCACCAGGGTCCTGACACCCAGCTCCCAACAGCCCTGGAGGGGACTCAGGAAGACAAAGGCAGGACTCCATGGCCACCCCATGCTCACAGCACTGAAGCAGACACGTTTCAGGTCCAGAGCATAATACAACCACAGTGATGCCTGGACAGGGGCCGTCTACCCCACACATATATATCTATCTACCCCTTCCCGATTCATTCACCTGCCATCCTTAAGGCTCCTACTACATGCCAGGCATGTGCTGAACACGACATGGATCAGACCCAGGTCCTGCCACTCCTGCTGGTCACCTTGCTGTTTGAACACATGGAAGAATGTGGGAGCTCAGGGCCTTTGCACTGGCTGTTCCCTCTGCTGGATGCCTCTTCTCCCAGACTCCCACTTGGCAAGGAGTGTCCAGTCTAGAGGAAGGCCAAGCTGGACACAGATGCTCCCAGCCCAGTCGGGACAGGGCTGAGGTCAGGGAAGAGTGAGGGGCTGGGACCCCAGGGGTCTGAGGGCTCTGCCTGAGGAGCGGGGGCAGATTTGAGGGGGCAGAGATGGGGCCTGGGGGAGGAGAGTCCTTCCCTTCTCTCTCCTTCCACCTCCTCTCCCTGCCCCACTCATGTTCTTCCAGACCTCCACATGTTTGCTCACCGTAGGCCCCTGCAGCTTCTTGCTACCTTTCTGAAGCCCCTGGTCCTCGGGGACCTGTTCCTATCACACTGTCTCTGGTCCAGCTCAGCTCAGCACCCTCCCTCCATCCTTTCCAACTGTGAAGTCCTGTGATGGCCTTGTGAATGGCTATGTGCGTGTTGCCATCTCTTGAGAACCCACCCGTGTACGTTGCAGGTCTGGACGGCCCTCTAGCAGTTGTGTGGCCAACCTGCCCCTGGGCTGCATGAGACAAGGCTACCTCAGCTGGACAGCTCCTTCCAGTAGCAGCACAGCTGAAATTAAGGGGGATAAATGGCTCCCAGCATTGTTACCAGCAAGACGTCTGGGGGGACATAAATTTCACGAGGAATTAGTCACTCTCAATGGCTTTATTTGGTTTTAACTTAGAATAGCGCCTAAATTATTCAGCTGGGGGGCGGAGGAGGAGGCAGGCACGGGTTGCCACTCCTGCATCAGCGCCAAGGAGTCACGGGCGGGTGGGAAAGTGGCGACATCTGTCTGGGGGTGGCCGTTGGTGGAGCTTGTGGGCCGCCTGGATTCCTTCTGAATTTGGTAAAATCACGACTTTGCACTCCACAGTGTGGCTTCCAAGGGGAGGCGGGGGACGGGGTACTCCTGCCACGTGGAAACCCTCCCTCCCGACCCTACTTCCTGCTCTGCTTCGCAACAAGACTCCCCCAGGCTCCAACGCTCTCCCCGCCCCACCCCTCATCTCTTAAACGCCTTTCCAGGTAGGTTTTGCCCACAGATCCTCCGGAGCAGCTCCTGAAGCCCCACGACCTCCCCGCTGCTAAATCCGACAGTTCAGCCCCAGCCCCCGCCCCCCACGCTGCCCCTCCCCCTCCCCCCACCCCCTAACTGGGTCCCAGGGCTCGGACCTCGGGCCTCTTCGTCCGACTACACTCCCCCCACTCAGTGAGCCTCAAAGCCATCAGTTCATCAGTGACCACTCAGCGTATTCCTCTGGACCAGACCTCCCCTGAAACTGCAGGCTCACTGGTACAATTGCCTTTTGGACTCCTTCCCTTGGATGCCTCCTTAGACATCAGCCCGCAAACTGAATTCCCAATACCCCCTCCCCCACCCTAAGCCTTCCGCAAGGACCCTCCATCTAGTTCATAGTAACTCCGGTGTCCAGTTGCTCTCCCATATCCGTGGCAGCTGTCTTGATTTCCCTCCCCCCTTCACACGCCCTATGGAACCCATCCGCAAGTCTCACGGGCGCCACCTGCAGAGCGCATCCGGAATCCCACCTCCCCCGCTCCCACCCCCGCCCAAGCTGCCGTCCTCTGTACCGTAGACCTCTGCATTCATATTTCCTGTGTCCACTGCTGTCCCCACCATTGAATCTCAGCGGGGCAGCTGGAAGGAAAGCATGAGGTAGGTCGTGTCCCTCCTTCCTGCTTTTCTGTTCAAAACCCTTTGAAGGCTCATGTCACAGAGCAAAGTCCTTACAGGAGCTTTGGGTACCAGCAGGAACCCACCTCTGACTTCTCCTCTCTTTGCTCAAGCCATTTCTCCTGCTATGAACATCCCTGCCCAGACTAAGGCTCCTTCTGCCCACCAGCCTGTGGCCAGATTTCTCAGCCGGATGATGAATGTGGGATTCTGGGATGCTCAGAAAGCCCCAAGCTAGGTCCCACGTCTCAGTCAGGGACGCCCTGGGAATATAGGGATGAGAGCAGACCCGGAGGCATTCCCTGCAGAAGGCCTGACCAGGCTCTCAAGTTGGCAAGTAATTAACTTGCTTAATGAAGGCATGCATCCCTACCTGGGATGCTCTAGGGAGCTGAGTGACATCCACCGCAGATAGGGTCTCGTGCACTGTTGTTACAGCACATCAGGGTGTGGCGGGAGAAAACTAATTAGGAAGCGGGTTTCGGAAGCGCGGCCCTTTGAAGCAGAGGCCTGGGCGTGCTGCTGGCCTAGGCGTGCTGCTGGCCTGGGAGAAGGTCTGGGGCGCTGGGTGCTGGCGGGGTCTGGGGAGCTCCATCTCCCTCTGATGCCCTCCCCCCATGTGGCTTTGGTAATGGAGGGGAAAGAGCTGGCAGTGCCCACCCCCCCAGGCATTTCTCATCCACCCCATTACGTGCTGTTCCCAGAATCGTGGCGGCAGCCCCTGTTCCTCCTGAACTACAGGCATGAGGGGGAAAAGGCTCCCAAGCTTGCTGGTGCCCCTCCCTGGACCAGAAGGGTCTGGTCCCATTGTCTGTGTAAGGCAGAGCCAGCCCCCAAGACTTGGGGCCTTTGTCCCCACTCGTCCCTTGGGACAGGGCTCTCTCTGCTCTGTCCCACTCCTTACCCCTCTGCAGAAGCCCTGACCACTGCCTTACTCTGTCGACGTCACCTCCTGCTGCCCCTCCCTTGGTGCTGTATACTGTGGGGCTGTCTCTTCTGCCTGCCTGCCTCAAGGCACTAACAGTTATTCAGCAAACACTGAGTGCCTACTGTGTATGTGGCGGCTGCAGATGGCAAAGAGAAAGACAGTCCGTGCTCCTGGGAAGCCTCCATCCCTGTGGTCCTGGATGCTGCAACAGCATCGTTATCAGCTGGGCAAAGCAGGGCATTGGAGGAGGAGGAGATGAGAAGAGTTGTTAGGACATGGAGTTACATAGTGAGAGCTGGGGGGAAGCCCAGAATCACTTACTCTGAAAGGAAGGGTGTAGCTGGAGCCTGCTGCACTGAGGCAAGACATTTGCTGCTGGTAGATGATGCAGCCATGCTTTGAGTCCATTCTGGAGGGGACTGGGAGGTCTTCGGAGCCTGGATCCCTGGGCTGTACCATCTGGAGCTGTGAAAAGGGAGGCCTCAGAGAAATTCCATGTACAACATCTCATTCTCCCTCCATCAGAAAGCAGGTGAATGTTCACTTAAGTTGGGGGCTCCTACACAGTGTGGGACTCTGGGCTAAGACTGGGAAGGTAAGGGGGCCAGATTTTGATTGGGGATGCACCGAATCTGTGGATCAACTTGGAAGCAATTGACATCTTTACAATATTGATTCTTCCCATCTGAACATAATGTATCTCTCCACTTATTTGATCTGCCATTTCTCAATAATATTTTATAGTTTTCTGAGCAGTCTTAATCCCTCTACTTTTGAAAAAAATAATTGAGAACATATTTTACACACCAAAAAATGTACTATTTTAAAGTGTAAAATTCAGAGTTTTTTAAGTATATTCACAAGCTCGTGCAACCATCACAACTATCTAAGTCTAGAACATTTTCATCACCCCAAAAAGAAACCCATCCCCATTAGCTGTCCCTCCCCATTCTCCCCTCTCCCCAGCCCCGAAACCACTCATCTACTTTATGTCTCTGTGCATTTGCCTATTCTGGACATTTCATGTAAAAGAAATCATACAACATGGGACCTATTTATGTCTGGCTTCTTTCACTTGGTGCAGTGTTTTTTTGAGTTCATCCACATCGTGGCATGTGCCAGTAGTCTGTTCCTTTTTATTATCAAATACTATTCCATTGTATGGATGGACCACAATTTGTTTATCTGTTCATCCACTGAAAGACACAAAACTTGTTTTTATTTTTTGGCTATTATGAATAGTGCTGCTGTAAACATTTGTGTACAGGTTTTTTTTTTTTTTTTTGCGGTATGCGGGCCTCTCACTGCTGCGGCCCCTCCCGTTGCGGAGCACAGGCTCCGGACACGCAGGCCCAGCGGCCATGGCTCACGGGCCCAGCCGCTCCGCGGCATATGGGATCCTCCCAGACCGGGCCACGAACCCGTATCCCCTGCATCGGCAGGCGGACTCTCAACCACTGCGCCACCAGGGAGGCCCTGTGTACAGGTTTTTATGTGGACATATGTTTTCATTTGTTTTGGAGTGGAATTGATGCGTCACATGTAACTCTATATTTAACGTTCTGAGGAACTGTCACTTTTCCAAAGTGGCCACACCACTGTATATTCCCACCAGCAGTGTATGAGGATTCCAAATGCTCCATGTCCTTGCCAACACTTGTTTGTTGTTATCTGCTGTCTGTCTTGTCCTCTAAAGTAGTTGAATGGATAAATGATGATCCCTTTGAAAGCGAGTTCCTTTAAAACCGAGTTCTTCTACTGAGTTTATGATTACACTCTCTATCAACACTTTATTACCTTTCTTGTCCCAAAATTCTTGCCCTCAAGATTGAGGAGTATCAAAGAAAAGGGGGGATTGAAACCATATACAAGCCCCTGTGTCCCTGTCCTTTGAAGTAAAAGATGTAGAAACAAAGAATATAGTAGCTGTTGGGCTGGGAAACTGGTAACAATTTAGACTATAAATCAGCCACATAGCAGAGTCACAGAACTCCCAGTTCCCTGAAAGATATAGGTAAAGGTCTGACACACATTCCTAAGTTGTTTTTATAGGAAGCAGATCCTGCACTGGATGAAAACTACTGACTGCAAGCATGTAGACCCCAAATGGGTTGAAACCAGAAGATTGGTGATGCTTGAAACTTCACCTGGATCTAGCCAATCTGAGAATTTAGCACAAGCTGATCACATACCCTGCAGCTCCCTCTGTCATACTGCCTTTAAAACCCCTTCTCTGAAAGGCTTTGGGGAGTTCAGGTCTTTTGAGCCTGAGCTGCCCGTTCTCCTTGCTTGGCACCTGCAATAAACGCTGTACTTTCCTTTACCATCACCCAGTGTCAGTAGATGGACCTTGTTGCATGTCAGGCGAGCAGACCCAAATCAGGTTCAGTAACAATTTCACAGATGAGGAGACTGAGGTCAGAGAGGAGAGGTAACTCACCCACAGATGCACAGTGAGTGATGGCAGAGCTGGGATCAGATCCCAGGTCCATCTAATTCAAATACCATGCTCTGCCCTCACAAAAAACATTCCAATAACCAGGGTCAGCGGTGTGGATCCTGCTCAGCATTATGAGACTTTGAGTCTCCCCATGGGAGTCAAGGGTCCTGGAGGAGGAAGGAGGTGGAGAAATCAAAGGGTCTCCCTGCTGAGCCTAGTTCAGGGCCCCAGGCTCAGCTCTTCCTGGACTCCAGGTGGGAGGCCATGAGCACAATGGTGGATGGAGCACAGACTGGGAGTCGGGCAGGACTGAGTGTGAATTGCAGCATTGACCTTGACCTTAGGCAAGTTACTTAACTTGTCCCAGCCAGTTTCCTCATCTATAAGGTGGTAGTAATAATACAGACCTTATAGGGATTTTGTACAAAGTGAAAGAGATGGTGGACATGGAGGGCTCAGGCTGGTGTAAACCCTCATTAAGGGACAGCTGTGATGATTATTACAGTCACTGAAGGGTCCCCACATGCCATTGTACTTGCATTGTCTGTCCTCCACCCACCCCAACCCAAATGCAGGACAGTTCCTGGGCTGGGGTGCCTCGGGCCCAAAGCTGCCCTTGACCCAGCACCAGCAGTAGCCAGTATTGTTTTCTCTGACTGACAGACTGTTTTTCAGCTTGATCCTCATACCTTGGGGGAGCTTCATCCCAGCCAGATGTGGGGACATGCTATCTGACTTGCTCCCATGTCCCAGCAAGTCCTCAGGGCCCATGGCCTTCAGGGCCCTTCAGAGGCACCTAGAAGCCTGACTCAAAGGCACAAGGTGCTTGCATTTGCCTTTGCTGGGAAATATAAGTCATCTAGTTTACCTTCACTTAATTGAGCTATGAGCCCACAATCTGTCAAGAGAGAAATAAACACGGGGCATCAAAGGAACACAGTTAAATGCTCTTCAGGTCGGTACTGGGAACAGATGTGCAATTCCTGGCTGTTCCAAGCTGTCATCCGCAGAAGTGAGGGTCAGCTGCAGGTGTGTTTTGCATATTGAGAAGGAATAAGGGTGGGACACACCCATGGGATGTGCCCATGAGATACACCCACGGGAACCTTTTAAATGGCTTGGGGAAAAGGCCAGGAAAGAGAATAACCCTATTGCCAAGAGCAAGGACCTGATTTCTGGTTAAATCATGACTCCTTGCTGCTGTGTCTGCAGGCATTGTCTGAGGCTAGACACAGGCTGGCCACCTGGTGCCTCCCCCCTGCTCTGTCAGGGAGCCCCCCAAATAAATGCCCCCCCAATCCCCAGCAGATGACTGCAGACACCCACCTTCCCTCCTAGCCAGCAGCTGGTGGGACCCCTGATCACATGAGGCTTCTGGCCGGAGAGAGGTGGGGAGCGCAGGGGGGACACTGCTGAGAAGGTATTAAAACTTCAGCTTTCAGAGGCACCATCTGTAACAACGGCCTGGATAAAAGCCCTGGTCCTGGCGTCGTCTGATGCTAGCCTGCCTCTCCAGGGGGCAGGTTGGAACTGTTTAAAGGCGCATAGGAGCCTTGTAGGAGTGGCAATTCTGCGGTACAAGGGCTCTGGCCACCACCAGGGGAAGCTGTGATGCAGGTTGGGTGCTACTGTGTTATGGGTTCAATTGTGTCTCCCCCTCCCCCATTCATATGTTGAAGTCCTAAAGCCCCCTACCTCGGAATGTGACCTTACTTAGAGATAGGGTCTTTACAGAGTTAAAGTAAGGTAGGCTCTAATCCAATATGATTGGTGTCCCCATAAAAAGGGGAAAATATGGATACACACACACACACACAGAGAGAATAGCATGTGAAAATTAGAGTTAGTCACCATAAGCCGGAACTTCCAGAAGCTAAGAGAAACGCCTGGAACAGATCCTTCCCTCACAGCCCTAAGAAACCAACCTTGCCGACACCTTGAATTTGGACTTTTGGCCTCCAGGACTGTGAGACAATAAATTTCTGTTGTTTAAGCCCCCAGTCTATGGTATGGCAATATACTCGGGGTATTGTCACACATCACGGCTGGGAGGGTTCACGGCGTCAGGACTCCTTGGGGAGAGGATGGCGGAAGCGTCACATCTGGACACCTCCCAGACTTGGCAAAAGCCAAAGCCTTCCTTTGGCTGGTTCTGATGTGTACCCTTCTGCTCTAATAAAACTGTAATTGCAAGCACAGTGCTTTCCTGAGTCCTGAGAGGTGTTCTAGTGAATTATTGATCCTGAGAGAGATTGGGGGAATCCTCTGAACTTGAAGTTGGGGATCTCACCCTTGAGTTCGGCTAACTCCAGCTACAGCCCAACACCACCAGGGGGCAGTGGGGAGAGGCGGGGGTGGGCAGGCTGGGGCGGAAGAGCCCCCTTCCACAACAGATCAGTGTTCACGCCCCAAATAAAGGGAGCACCCGACAAATCTCATGACTAGTTTATCCAGTTGAAGAAAGCTCTATTCTACCACAGCAGAAGACAAACAAGAGCCCCATGGTGAGAATGTTTTCCCCATCACCAGCACCGTTCCCTGTACCTCTTTTTTTTTTTAAATTAATTTATTTATTTTTGGCTGTGTTGGGTCTTCGTTGCTGCATGCGGGCTTTCTCTAGTTGCAGCGCACGGAGGCTACTCTTCGTTGCGGTGCACGGGCTTCTCATTGCAGTGGCTTCACTTGCTGCAGAGCACAGGCTCTAGGCACACGGGCTTCAGTAGTTGTGGCACTAGGGCTCAGTAGTTGTGGCTCGCGGGCTCTAGAGTGCAGACTCAGTAGTTGTGGCGAACGGGCTTAGTTGCTCCGCGGCATGTGGAATCTTCCCGGACCAGGGCTCGAACCCATGTCCCCTGCATCAACAGGTGGATTCTTAACCACTGTGCCACCAGGGAAGTCCCTCCCTGTACCTCTTTAATTATTCTTTAACAATATTTATGGAAGGAGTTGTTTCTAGGCTCAAAATGTAATTTTAACCCTGAAGATGCCCTAATGATAGATTAAGTCACCACATAGCAAAGACCAGTTGGAATGAATGATGATCTATGCCTGCAGGTCATCGTTAAGGAATTGGTTTTCTTTGGCGGTGGGCAGGGAGTGGGGAATGTCCCCTTTTCTCTTTCCTGCCTGGCCTGGACTCCAGACAGAGAAACATGGACAATTCCTTTTTAATGCATCCAAGCCCCCTTCAGCTCCTGTGGTCATAATTCTGTGGTCATTCAAATAGCATAGAACACTAATCACACCCCAAAATCTCCACCTTGGAAAATTAATTTCTCTCATTGTTTGAAAATTTTTTCTGAGTGTTTCCTGGTCAATTTAGAGCCAGCTCAAGTCCTTGGTTGGTTTCCTTTCATGTCCATTCATCTAATGGATTCTTCTGAGAATTCCACTTTGAAAATGTAATTGACCATACACAAAACAAAGGCTGCTGACGGCCTCGTGGGAGAGTGTGTATACACAATATCTGATGAGCTAATTTTTTTAATAGTTTTTTTAACATCTTTATTGGAGTATAATTGCTTTACAATGGTGTATTAATTTGTGCTTTATAACAAAGTGAATCAGCTATACATATACATATATCCCCATATCTCCTCCCTCTTGTGTCTCCCTTCCACCCTCCCTCTTGTGTCTCCCTCCCACCCTCCCTATCCCACCCCTCTAGGTGGTCACAAAGCCCCGAGCTGATCTCCCTGTGCTATGCGGCTGCTTCCCACCAGCTATCTGTTTTACATTTGGTAGTGTATATATGTGATGAGCTAATTTTACCACGTTTTAATTACAACACTGGATGGCATTGTAAATTTATGTTCAATTAAGCTCAAGCCATCAACTGCTGAATACATTATAAATTTTGTTAAATCAGCTCAACTGATGGTATAAGCAACAGTGTCATATCAAGCAAAGATACTGACTGTCATCAGGTTAACTTACCCCCCCATCCCCATTCAAACTTGTAGGCGTAGCCGTAAAATTGGTTAAATAAAGAAATAACAACCTTATAATGAACATGAGTGTGGACATAAAATCAAAGCATAAAGAGTATAGCAAAATTCACAGAAGATCTGTAATGCTTGCAGCCAGCAATGCTATAAGCTATAGGAATAGAGAGTTCATTCAGGCAAAAATCAGTCCCCCTGGAAGAAAAGAGGAGGAACAGAAAGGTTCAAATTGGATCTCTGCCAATCGGACCCACCTGGCTGCAGCAGATACTTTGAGTGAGGTGCCCCAGTTGGTTCAGTATTCTAGCTAGAATGGAAAAGGGGATGAAGAAGTGGGGTGGACAGCGTGAGAGTTCACCAATCTCCTGCTCTCCTCTCCTTCAGAGGCTGAACCTAGGCTAGCTGTGTGATCAGATCTGGCCAGTGATATAAAGGAAGTGGTGTGTATCCCTTCCAAGTTGAGGCACTGAGAAGATGGCCAGTCTGTGTTCTTTCCTGTCTCAGTGACTGACAAGCCTCCATCAGCCTGGATCCCTGAGTGACTGTGTGGAGGCCAGCCCCTCCCCTGGCCCTGCCTACCTGGACCTACACCGTGAGCAGGTAGGAAATCTGCACGGAGTCACGGAGATGTTCAGGTTATTTTGTTAATGCGCAAAGCCTTTCCTATCCTGACAAATGCAAGAATTTTAAAGTAATGGAAATATGGTAAAACTCAGGACACGGATTTGGACCATCAGTGCGGTGTGTCTCTGCTGAGAGAGTTTTAAGGAAGGCACTGCAGTCTCTTGGGGGGCTTGGGGTTATTATTTTGACCCTTCATGGTTAATGTACACATCTGTGTCTCAAATCTGTCCCTTGACACCTGTGCTGCCCTGGGCTGTAGTTTTGACCTGAACTTCTTACGTCCTGTGTTTGTAAAATGAGCCTAAATTTCATTCATACATTCATTCATTCATTCACTCATTCATCCATTCCTATATTCTGAACCGCAGGACGTGTTAGGGACTGTGCCAGGAGCCGAAGTGGGAATAATAATAATGATGGTAAGAACAAGAGTTCACAGTTATTGAGAGCTCGCCGTGGGGTGAATAATGTGCCAAATGTTTCACATGCGTTGTGAGCTTTAATTCTCACCCCACGGCACGTGGCAGGTTCCAGCCTCACCCCCATTTTACAACAGAAGGAACTGGAGCCTAAAGGCGAAAGAAGGTGCCACCCCAGAAAGTGACAGCTGGGACTTGAGCTGGTCCAGGTCCCTCCCACCAGCCCCTCTCCTGAAATGCTCTCTGTTCTTTTCGCTCCTCCGCTGAAGCCCTTCAAAGTCTCTCTGCTGCTCTTAGGATAGTGACCTTCACCATTGCCTGGCTGCAGGGTCCCCTGCTTCTGCCATCCCCTCCATCCCTCTGTCCCATCTGTGTGACACTTGTGTCCACCTGAGGAGTCTTCCCCCCGTCTGGATCCAACTCCAAGGCTGCATCTTCTGTGAAGCCCCTGAGCCTCTACTGCCTGACCCCCATTCTCTCTTCCCGACCACATAGGTGCCTGGTCCTACCCGCTCGATGTCCGTCTGTCCTTCAAGCATCATCATCATGATTTACTCCTGGTCTGTCACCCCACGGGACCAGGGTCCCTCATCCTTGTCTCTCTGGCCCAGCGTGGCACACAGTGGGGTTCAATGCCTGTTCGGTTATATCCAAACCCACCTATGGGAGGCAGGAAATCCTGGCAGAACTGGGATGGCAGTCAGCTCCCCATGGGGCAGCCACAACCTTGGCGATGACAGCCCCTGTACGTCCCTAATCACAGGTCCGGCAGCCCCCTGGAGGCCTTTCCCCCATTAACAGAGCGCAATGGCCCCTACAGCCGATTAGGTGCCATTTAATACTAAAAACCAGCCGTTAGCACTCATGGTCCTTAGTGGTTAAAGAGGACACAGCTGAGGGAAGAGTCGAAAGGCCACTTCTTTCTATCTGAACTCAGCCGGGTTCTGGATCCCCACAGCCCTGTTTGTCTAAACAGGCCCACCCAGGCTCCTGGATCAGAACCTGGAGATGACGCCTGTCATTCAAATGGTTCCCCAGGGGCTGAGGGGAGGCCCAGATTCCAGAACTGGAGACCAAGCAGGTGCACCCTCTGCCATCTTCCCTCCTTCCATCTCCACCACCTCCACCACCAAGACGGTGGGGAATTCCCAGGGGTCACGAAGCTGGAACGTTCTTCCCAGAGGTGACCATCTCTCCCTGGGGGAGCTGTTCTCCATCCTGCTGTGCATTTGAATCCTAGACTCTCTTGGGCAGGGCCTGGGCATCAGTATTATTTTAAAGCTCTCAGGTAAGTGCAGCATGCAGCCAGGTGGGGAGCAACTCTGCTAGGGATGCTGGGGGGAAGACTTCCAGGCAGGAAGCAGAGGGAGGCTGGGCTGACCCTTTGGAAGAGGGTCCTGCTGCCTTCTCCCTGCCTCCCCAGCATCCGCCATCAATGATGCTGCTGTCAGAGGAAGCCAACAGTGCACCCCGACGTGACAGCAGGTGTCAGAAGATGCACTGTGCTGCTGAGGAGGCATCTCTGTGGGATGCCTGTTGATCCCAGGGTGTATCAGCCAGTCGCAGGTTGACTGAGCCTGCTTCTCTTCCTTGTCGTGACTTCCTGAATGTCAACCCCGCCGCATTCTCAACTCCATCCTCCCTCTTCCGGCCTCGCTGTGACGTAGAGGAACGGGTCTGGGCTTGGAGTAAGAACACCTGGCTTTTGATCCTTAACGACCAGCCCTGTGATCCTGGGAAATGTAAGGAACCTCAATAACCTCATCTGTAAAATGGGCGTAAGATCTCCCTTGCCAGGCTCAGGCAGGACTTCAATGTGGTTGTGCTGGTGACATGCTGATAAACTGCATAGAACACATCTGTCACTTTCCTGTTCACTTGGCAAACATTTGCATAGCAACTACTGGGGACCAGGCAGGGAGCTGGCTGCTGGGTGTTGAGAATCACCAGCAATTGTCAGAGAATCAGTCCATTGATTGGACACACTGAGGTCACAGGGTCCTCCCTCTCCAAGTAAAATGATCTTGGGTCAGTTAGGGAAGACATTCCAAAAACAGACCAGAAAGGTGGGAATTAAACCTCATGGACAACTTAAAAAGGGGCTGAGCGGAGGGGGTTCTCTAGATTTTAAAATTAAATGGATCTGGCTTTTAGCTATGACCACTTCCTCCTCCCCCCCTTCTCCTCCTTTTTCAGCCTCTTTCTTCTTCTTTTTTCAGTACTGAGACCATTTTAATGTTATCAGCTTTATTTCTTATTCACCATTTTCCTCTCAACAATAAAACCCTCCTTGGTGTCTCCATTTACAAGGATATCTGGAGTTATTTGCATTCTGACAGCTGAAATCAAATATTTTAAGACCGGTCATGAGGAAAGCAGTAAATCTATGACTGGGCTGCAGCCCAAACAAATTATAAAAAGGATCTCCCATCAAAGTAATAAACAATGGTAATACCAGCAGCTCATTAGAGTTCAAGATTCACAATCGTGATGGACAAGTATTTTAATAAAAAGGGAAAGGGTAATGAGAAACCAAAATGCTTGTTTTTCTTCCTTTTATTCAGTCTCTTCTCTTTTTTGGAGGGGGGAGGGCTCATCATTGTGATTTTAGATGATTAGTTCTTGGGGTGGGAGAGCTCTGAGGACTTCTGGTTTTGATTAATAAATACAGTCAGAGGTACAAGGAAAAGAAACGCCATAGTGAGGAATCACTGGGTGAGTTGGACTTGTGTCGAAAGACTCCTTCTGTTTCCTTACTAACATCCCACCTTGTTTTGGGGCAAATTATCCTCTGATAGTCTATGATTAGGCAGGGTGTCACCCTGGTGACTCTCTTTGTGCTGGGGTCTCCTGAGCAGGTATGGATTCAGGTAATGTATTAATTACCCATGGCTGCATAACAAATTATCTCCACATTTAGCAGCTGAAAAAAGAAATATTTATCATCTCACACAATTTCTGTGGGTCAGGAATTGGAGCTCAGCTTAGCCGGGTGAGTCTGGTTCTGGGGTCTCTTGTGAGGTTCAGGTAAGATGTCTTCAAGTCTGAAGGCTTGACTGGAGCTGGAGAATCTGCTCTCCAGGGGAATCACTCATGTGGCGGGTAAATGAAGTGTTGGCTGTGGGTGGAGGCTTCAGTTCCTCACCATGTGGACTTCCCCACAGGGCAGCTTGAGTGTCCTCACAACATGGTGGCTGGTTTCCCCCAGAGTGAGTGATTTAAGAGAGAACACGGTGGAAGCCATGACACCTTTTATGATCTAGTGTCTGAAGTCACTGTGTCATTTCCACAATGTCCTATTGGCTGCACAGTTCAGCTCTATTCAGTATTTGAGGGGACCACACCAGGATGTGAATACAGGAGGTGAGGACTGTTAGGGCCATCTTGGACACTGGCCACCACAGACACATCTTCCCCAAGCTACCTCTGAACAAGAAAGGAAATGCTTTGGAGAGCATCATGTCAAGCCACAGAAAGGCCAGTTCCTAAACTTTCAGGGAGTTTTTTTGTTTGTTTGTTTGTTTGTTTTTACCAAGAAGGAAAGGAGAAAGGCACGGGCAAATAGGCTGTATCTTGCCTGCTTTTGCATGTCCATTGGCAGTGGCTGTCTGGAGCAATGGGACGAGAAGAACACTGAGCCCCAATCTGGGCTCAACAGCAGAGCATGGCAATTGATTGGTGATGTCTGCCTCGGGCACAGGACTGGGGACTGGTAACACAGAGGTGCCTTCATTACTCTGACTTACCAAGGCCAGACTCTGCAGGGAACACAGGAGCAGTCAGACATGGTAACAAGCCACAAGCACTGGGTTGATCACGATGCAAGACAGAGTCACAAGACCTTTCCACCACACAGGTGTGGAGGTGACCCTCCCCTGATATTCTGGCCCCTGAAGGTCCCAGATTCACAATCTCATGGAGTATAGAACCAGAAACGTCCTCAGAAGCCATAAAGTCAAGTGTATTTCAAACAGCTTTTGGTTTAGATTCCCTTTTTCTCTCCCTCCCTCCCTCCCCCACTGAGGCCCATGACCACAACATACAAAACAGGTAAAAGTGGGATTGTTTGGGTGGAAGTGAAGGTGGGCAGTTTGGAGCCCCCTGGATCACCACGGGGGCCTCTGAGGTGCCTCTGCTAGAGTTCCATGGGGCACAGTTTGAAAACCACTGATTTTCCCCACTTCCCCCATTTTACAGCTGAATAAACTGAGTCCAAGAGCGAGAAAGGGATTCTCAAGAACACCCTGGGTAGGGGGCTACCGCCTTGGTTTGCCGCGTTGGGTCTCCAGATGGTCGTTGCTCAGATGCAGGTGTTCCTGAGGTGCGGAGGAGATTTGGGCATCCGGGTGTGGTCAGTCCTGTGACTGGCTGACTCTCGTCTGCAGCAGTGGGACCTGAGGACAGGGGGGCTGTCACGAGGACTGGCGCCTCTCAGGCCGGGAGCAAAGGCGCCTCTCCTTTCCCGCCTCCACTCTCAACGTCCTCTGTGCATGCGTGTGCACACGTGCACGTATGTCAATTACACCAAACTGGTAGAACAGACGGCCTCCAGGATTCTTAAAGCCTGATGAGACAGTGTTCAAAGTGTGTCGTTACCTTTTGCTTCATCGCCGAGTTAAAGTAGCGGGGGTGGGGGGTGGTGTTGGTTCTACACAGCTTCCGCCGAGGGCTAATGTACTTGTGATTGGTGGTGAACATTTATGGTTTAATAAAGTGACTTTCCAGTGGCCGTGTGGATCACAACTCAAGTGAAGAGTCTCACTGGGGAAGCGTCTGGTGGCAACGATTGTTAAAATAAAACACGTCGATGAGCCGTCTTGTCAGGCTCCTTCAGTGTGACTCAACCTCCCCCAGCCGGAAGGTAAGAAAAGAGTGAGAAGAAAAATCAGGGATGGGGAGGCAGATGCCCGGAGAGGGGCTCCTGTCCGGGAGGGTCTCAGTGGGGCGCACGGGGCCCTCCCCGTGACTCAGGGAACCACGTGGCGCCTCCTTAGACCACAGAAGCGATACACTGTCATGACCACACTATTTGCAGAGCATGTGGAAATGACTTTGTTGCACTTTCTTGTGGGTTCCAGGAGTCCACAGGAGCCCCAAATGCTGTAGCATTCAGGCTATAGGCTCAATTTCAACGAATGGGGACCCACAACTCTTTGGAAATAAGAAATTTCTGGTTGCACATTGTTATGGACTGAACTGTCCCTCTCTCCAATTCATATGTTGAAGTTCTAGCCCTTAGGACCTCAGAATATGACTGTATTTGGAAATAGGTCCTTTAAAGAGGTAATTAAGTTAGAATGAGGTCATTAGGGTGGGCCCTGATCCAATAGGACTGGGGTCCTTATAAGAAGAGAAGATTAGGACACAGACACACACAGAGGGACAATGACATGAAGACACAGGGAGAAGATGGCCATCGACAAGCCAAGGAGAGAGGCCTCAGATGGAACCAACCCTGCAGACACCTTGATCTCAGACTTCCAGCCTCCAGAACTGGGAGAAAATCAAATTCTGTTGTTTAAGCCACGTGGTGTTCTGTTATGACAGCTGGAGCTGAGTGAAACGCCAATGACCAATGGAGATATTTAAAGCAGCCTGTTTGTTCTTAAGGATTAACGCAGTAACTCAGACCCCATGCTTATGAGAGGATGCCGAGGATGATCAGGACAGAATTCTCTCCCGAGGTTAGCGTTAGCAAGGACTTTTAAAGTAAGTTTTCCAGGCCCTTGGGGACCCCTAAGGATTTTTGCTGAGAAAAGGCTCCTTGCTGAGAACTGCTGTCTTCCTCACTCAGGACAGGGGGCTGGAGCAGTGTTAATATGTCTTCAAATTCATTCATTCATTTCTTCATTTCTTCACTCAGCAATCACTAACTTAGCACCTAGTGCTATAGCCTTCTAGAGTTGACTCTGGCCAGCAGAGGGGTCCCTTTTTTTTCAAAGTGTGACCTTTTTTTTTTTTTTCTTTTCATTTTTAGGTCACATTATTTTATTTAGGTCCCTGGATAATCCATCTTTTTTTTTTTGGCCGCACTGGGTGGCTTGCAGGATCTTAGTTCCCCGACCAGGGATTGAACCCTGACCCCCACAGTGAAAGCACTGAGTCCTAACCACTGACCACCAGGGAATTCCCGTGGATGATCCAGAATAGTCTGTATGGTACATCTGCACGTTGTGTATGCACATGAAAGGGAAATGAGGAATTTAAACAATTGGCAGATTTTTTAAATTTTAGTTGATTTACAATGTCGTGTTAATGACTGCTGTACAGCAAAGTGATTCGGCTATACATATATATACATTTTTAAAAATATTCTTATCCATTACGGTTTATCATAGGGTATTGGATATAATTCTCTGTGCCATACGGTAGGACCTTGTCGTTTATCCATTCTATAAATAAAAGCTTACATCTGCTCACCCCGACCTCCTGCTCCATCCATCCCCCAAGCCCCTCAAAATGTGGCCTTAAAATCTCCTGTTAAAAATTCAGACTGTGACCTACTAGAGAATGGACTTGAGGATATGGGGAGGGGGAAGGGTAAGCTGTGACAAAGCGAGAGAGTGGCATGGACGTATATACACTACCAAACGTAAGGTAGATAGCTAGCGGGAAGCAGCCACATAGCACAGGGAGATCAGCTCGGTGCATTGTGACCACCTAGAGGGGTGGGATAGGGAGGGTGGGAGGGAGACACAAGAGGGAGGGGATATGGGAACATATGTATATGTATAACTGATTCACTTTGTTATAAAGCAGAAACTAACACACCATTGTTAAGCAATTATACTCCAATAAAGATGTAAAAAAAAAAAAATGCGGACTGTGGGGCACACCCAGCCCTGCCGAGTCAGAACCTCTGGGGGCGAGGCCTGGGAATCTGCCTTTTGAACACATTTTCTGTGGATTCTGGTGCAGATGAACGTTTGAGAGCTTGTGTCGTGTGGTATCCCTCAGGCTGGCCTTTTTGGCCTCTGCTCGGACACGGCCAGTGAAGGGCTTGCCACCTCCCGAGGGTCCTGTCTCATACGTGTTCTCCATCTTGGAGGTGAAACCTGCATTCTGCAGCTTCTACCCTGGGGTCCGGCTGCGCCTTCCAGGCCCCCTTCTTCCCTATACCCTCCCGGTATTTGAGGGCACACGTGCGAGCAGCAGAGGTGGGACGAGAAGGGAAGAGCAGGGCAAGAGGAGGGAGAAGGTTCTAAACAGAAATGCCAGAGGACAGCTGATGTTTCCATTCCCAGAGAAGGGAGTGATGGGGAACCAGCAAGATGTGAGATGATGTTTTGAAACCTTCACCTTTGTGCTTTTCCTTTCTGGAAGCTGGGAGCATTCATACAGCCTGAGGAGAATTTGAATTGTTGAGGCTGGATTTCCAAGAGAAGTTTGGCTTCAGCTTCCTGAACAGGCTTGTGAAGGGTACAGAGGAAACAATCCCAGTGAGAGCCGTAGATTCATGAGAGCCAGGTCTGGTGGGCCAGAGAAGGCTCTAGAAGAGTGCTGTCCAATAGAAATAGAATATGGGCCACATTAAAGAAAAATATATATCTAAAGTATAGGATACATATAAGATAGATCTAAAGGAGATCATCTCACTATGCAATCAGTATAAAAAATCATGATGGAGATGTTTATTTTTCTTGTAAGTCTTTGGAATTGGGTGTGTATTTTACACTTACAGCACATCTCAGTTTGGATGGGCCACTTTTCAAGTGTTCAGTGGACACACGTAGCTGATTGCTGCCATGTTTGATGGCAGAAGCCATCAGGGCATGGAGTATCAGCCATGATGTGTGAACAGAGTGAGCTGAGAGGGTAACTTACCACCCTCCCCAGCCCCACGCACAAGGAAGGCCTGTGGGGGGGGGCGGTGAGGGTCTGACCACAGAGGAGGGCCAGGACTAGGGTCGGGTGAGTGAGGCACTCACCTCACATGCCCAGTTTAAGGGGTGCCTCAAACTCAGCAATCAAGACAAATAATATGTTAATGCAATAATTTTTAAAAATTAAAAGTGATGAAAAATATTCACAATGAACAAGACAGCAAAATTGTAAAGACAGGATCAGACCCTGCCTGTGCATTCATTGCCCTCACTCACCCACCCCTTAATCCCAGCCCCATAAGATCCATGGCATCCATGTCTCATTCCTTCCTTCCCTTTCAGGCCTGTGGTTTGGGTAAGATGGCCCACAAGCCTGGCTCTGGGGTTAAGCTTGTGACTGGGCCTTTCCAGTTAGAGGCATCATTTGTCTTAATTACCTATTGCTGCATAAAAAGTTACATCAAACTTAGTGTCTTAAAAGAACAAAGAAACACCCATTATGTCATGGTTTCTGTGGGTCAGGAACTCGGGAGCAGCTTAGCTGGGTGGTTCTTGCTCCAAATCTCTTGTGAGCTTGCAGTCAGGGCGTCGGCCAGCCTGCTGTCACCTGAAGGCTTGACTGGGCTGGGAGAGCCACCTCCAAGAGGGTCCACGCATGTGGCTGGCACCTTGGTGTTGGCTGTTGGTGGGAGGCCTCAGTCCTTCTCAGCAACGGCCTCTCCACAGGGCTGCTTGAGTGTCCTTATGACATGGCAGCTGGCTTTGCCCAGAGTTGGTGATCTAAGATGAACAAGGCAGAGCTACAACGTTCTTTGTAACCTAGCCTCAGAAGTCACGTTCCATCATTTCCACAAAGCCTCTTGTTTACACAGATCAGCCCTATTCGTTGAGAGATGGGCTGACGTGGTAGGAACACCAAGAGGGAACAGAGTTTGGGCACCATCTTGGAGTCTGGCTACCACCCCATCTCAGTTTCAGGAGCATGTCTGTGGCCCATGGTAGATCCAGAACTTTCTCTGAAATCCCTGGGAAGCAGGTGGTCTTCTTCACTGCAAGGCTGGTAACTAGATAGAAGGCCTGCACAAAATTGACCCTAGAGGGCTTCCTCAGGCCTTCTCATGCCTTATGTCTTTACCTAACATATTTTTTTGCTGATCATAAAAAATAATACATATTCTTTATAAAGATATTTTAAGATTATTCCCAATCTTGACACTTAGAGGAAATCTTTGCTAACATCTTGACAAATTTCTTCTTTTCTTTCTCCTGGTCTCTGTCTGTCCATGTCTGTCTGACTTTTTCTCACTTCCCATCCACCCTCCCTCACGCCCATCATCCTTTTTATAGCAAGACATTTAAGCTGATCTCGTTACTGCACATCTTCTGTGGCATAAAACTAAAAATAAAAGCTAATGAGTCATGGTATCTCCAGGCCCTGGTTCCCCAGGAACCTGGATGATGGGGGACTTGGAGCAACCTCAGTGACGGCTCCTAAATAGTCATCTGGGCCCTGGTCTACCTGCTTCCCCTGGGGTCTTTAGCCTCTGTTGGGGTCAGTGTTACAGCCCAGAGGCCCCACCCATTATTATGCCTTTGGACAGCTTCGTGTGGGGAAGGGGCAACTGTGAACACTGTGAGTCCCAGGGCCTGGGGGAGGCCGGTCTCTTAGGGGGTGGGGCTCATGTTCACACTTCTGCACTGGCTTCTAAGGCTTGGTCTCTTCCCTGGGGTCAGCTACAATGGGGGCACTCGTGGACCAAACTCCCATTGCCTCTGGTGGCAGCTGGATTGACCGACTCTTCTGACCCTGCACCTAGCCACCCTTGTGACTCTGCTCTCTGGGTTCCAGCCTCTGGTAGCCACATGGCCTGGTGGCCCTCCACCCTCTGCAGCAAAGCTGGGGGCCCACCGCTCTGCCAACAACCTTCTCGCCCTGCTGGAGCAGGGACAAGCAAACAGAGGGGCCTGTCTGGCCGACCTGGGGCTCCTGGTCTGGCCGGCTGCCCCCTGATGTCAGCCTCAGCCCAGCCTCCCTCTCCCTCCTCCATCTTTGGTGCCCAGGCCCACTCCCCTTCAGGCCCCACCAGCTCGTGTCCATTTCCCCATCATGGCCTCCCCCTCCCCCATCACTCCTGTCCCTCCTGCCCTCTTCCAGAAGCCCTGGTCACTACCTGCTATGGTCATTTCTCCACCACACCAGAATTTACACTAATGAGGTGACCCAGGTGGGGCCCTAGGTAACTACAGGATGGGGCTGGTTACCAGAAAGAACAAACATTGGGTCAGAGGGTGGGAATTTTCAGCCTCACCACCAGCCCCAATCTCTGGGAGAGGAAGGGGGCTGAAGATTGAGTTATAAACATGCAAACAAGATTTTGTGAGTTTCCGGTTTGGTGAATACGTTGACTTCCTGGGAGGTTGGTGCACTAGAGTACATGGATGCTCCGTGCCCCTCCCCCATGCCTGGCCCCATGCATCTCTTCCACTGGCAGTTCCTGAGTTGTATCTTTTATAATAAACCAGTAAACATAGGGACTTCCCTGGTGGTCCAGCCATTAAAGCTCCACAATCTCAATGCAGGGGGCCCGGGTTCGATCCCTGGTCAGGGAAATAGACCCCGCATGCCACAACTGAAGGTCGCGCATGCTGCAACTAAACATCCTGTGTACCGCAACTAAGACATGGTGCAGCCAAATAAATAAATAAATACATATATAAATATAAAATAAATAAATAAACCAGTAAGCATAAATAAAGTATTCTCCTGAGTTCTGTGAGTTGTTCTAGTGAATTATCGAACCCGAGGAGGAGGTGTGGAAACTTCTGGACTTATAACTGGTTAGCCAAAAGTATAGGTGGTTCCTGGACCTTGCCAGGGGCTATCTTGTGGAGCTGAGCCCTTAACCTGCTGGGACAACCAGTTCGTGGGTGGAGAGCTGGAGAATTTGTTGGTGCTGGAGAAGACATCATATTTTTGGTGTCAGGAAGAAAAAAGGCATTAGAAAGCCCTAGCAAACAAACACATTTGGGAATGGATTGGAGGGAGATTAAGGGGCTTCTGATGTGCAGTGATGGGCCCCACTCCCAGCCTCTGCACATTTGCACCCTCCTGGTTCTTCCTAGAAGGGGTCAGGGCCATTGGCGCTGACAAAGGTGCCATCATAGTGTATGAGCAACGGAGCTGGAGACCCTGATGCTTCGCTTGGGAAATTTATTGAATCAATTGATCCAGCAGCCCCACCATGCAGGAACCCAAGTGCTACCCTCTTTCTTTTGTTGTTGAGATTCTGACACTAACTCTGCTAAATGTGTCTCATGCTGCACATATTTGGAAACTAACTTTTTATGTTGCTCATTTAGAGAAGAACAAAGGCTTCCTTAGAACAGAGGTTGTAATTATTAAGTCACAGCCAGGGAAACACAGTCAATATCTCAAATTTTCAAGAAAGAAGCTGAGCTATTAATTTGGATCTAGTCTAGCTGAACCCTTGGTAACCTCGCCCTTCCGTTCCTGCCATGAGATTGTGCTCCTGCTCAAATGGGGGTCCATTTTTCATCCAAGTAACTCTTGGCTCTGTCAAAATAATAATATAACCCCCTCCCCCCAACATCTCAGCATGAGTTCTGGCCAAGAAAAGCAAAGAAATTTCTGCTCTCAAATTCTTCCCCTGAGCTAAGTAGGCCAGCATTCATCAAAAAGTACACAGAATTCATTTCCTTAAAAAAAAATTGGTTTGCCTTCCTTCTTGTTCATTCAAAGAAAGAGCTTGTTTACCAAAGGAGAAAGAAAAGGAGAGAATGAGGGATAAATGAGGAGAAAGGAAGGAAAGAGAAGGAAGGAGAGAGGGGGAGGAGGTAAGTGGTTGGATACTGATTAAGGCTCAGAGTGAGCTCAGACAGCAAACAGGTCTGGATGGGGGGTAGGGGTGGGGGTCAGGGAGAAAGGAGCCAGAGACCCCTGGGACCAGCCACATGACCTATGACATCACAGAGTCTCATTTCCTCATGTATAAAATATGAGTTATCAAATCTACCTCAAAGGTACAGGGCTTAAATAGGAAAGAAATAAGAAATGTATATATAGTAAGGATTCTCATACTAAGTGAAGTAAATCAGACAGAGAAGGACAAATATATGATATAGTTTATATGTGGCATCTAAAAAATGATACAAATGAACTTATTTACAAAACAGAAATAGACTCACAGATATAGAAAACAAACCTATGGTTACCAAAGGGGAAAGGGGGGGAGGGATGAATTAGGAGTTTGGGATTAAAATATACACACTATTACATATAAAATAGATAACCAACAAGGTCCCACTGTATAGTACAAGGAACTATATTCAATATCTTGTAATAACCTATAATGGAAAAGAATCTTAAAAAGAATACATATGTGAATATATGTATACATAAAACTGAATCACTTTACTGTACACTTGAAACTAATACAACATTGCAAATCAACAATACTTAAATTAAAATTAAAAAAAAATGTCTGTAGTAAGAAAACAAAAAATTCAGTTAAAAATGGGCAAAAGGGGGCTTCCCTGGTGGTGCAGTGGTTGAGAGTCCGCCTGCCGATGCAGGAGACACGGGTTCGTGCCCCGGTCCGGGAGGATCCCACATGCCGCGGAGCAGCTAGGCCCGTGAGCCATGGCCGCTGAGCCTGTGCGTCCGGAGCCTGTGCTCCGCAACGGGAGAGGCCACAACAGTGAGAGGCCCGCGTACTGCAAAAAAAAAAAAAAAAAAAAAAAAAAAAAGGGCAAAAGATTTGAACAGACACTTCACCAAAGTAAGTACACAGATGGCCAATAAACACATGCATAGATGCTCAACATCATCTGTCACCAGGGAAATGCAAATTAAACCACGTGGAGTTACTATTCCACACCTCTTAGCATGGCTACAATTTTAAAAAGAGAGAGAGACACACAGAGAGAGAGAGAAACAGAGACAGACAGAGACAAAGAGAGACAGAAGCAACCAAATGCTGATGAAGATGTGGAGCAACTGGAACACTCATTCATTACTGGTGCAAAATGGTATTGCCACTTTGGAAGACATTTGTGGAGGTCTCTTTTTTTTTTTTTTTTTTTTTTTTTTTTGCGATATGCAGGCCTCTCACTGCCGTGGCCTCTCCCGTTGCGGAGCACAGGCTCTGGATGCGCAGGCTCAGCGGCCATGGCCCACGGGCCCAGCTGCTCTGCGGTATGTGGGATCCTCCCAGACTGGGGCACGAACCCATGTCCCCTGCATCGGCAGGCGGACTCTCAACCACTCCGCCACCAGGGAAGCCCTGTGGAGGTTTCTTCAAGAGTTAAAGCTGGGCTTTCTTACCCTCAGCTCTGTTGACATTTGGGCCTGATGGTTCTCTATTTGGGGCCTGTAGTGTATACTGTACGATGTTTAGCATCACTCCCCTCCCGTTCCCCATGTATGACAACCAAAGATGACCCGAGCATCCCTGAATGTCCCCTGAGAGTCAAGTCACCCACAGTTGAGAACCACTAAGTTTAATGTACTTAGCATCTCACCCAGCCATCCCATCCTGGACATTTATCCAAGAGAAATGAAGACTCAGTCCTCCGATCTCCATAGCGGCCCTAGTCATCACTGCAAAAACTGGAAACAACCCCAAGGTCCCTCAGCTGAGGAACAGATAAACAATCTGTGGGACACACATAAAATCACATATGTATTCTGCTGAGTGAAAGAAGCCAGACCCAAAAGGCAACATATTGTACGATTCCATTTATGTGACAATCTGGAAAAGGAAAAACTCTAGGGATGGAGAACACATCCATGGTTGACAGGATGGGGAAGGCAGAGGGGTCAATTCCGAAGGGATGAGAGGGAAGTTTTTAGTACGATGGAAATATAATAAATCTTGGTGGTAGCAGTTACACACTGTAGGTGTTTGTCAAAACTCACAGAAATAAGCAAGATAGGAATGTACAAGAAGAAAAGTGAGTTTTCTTGTATGTAAATTATGCCTCATTAAATCAGGTCTCAAAAAAAAGAAAAAGAGAGAGTGAAATAAAGGAGAGAAGGAAGAAAGGGGGATGGGGAGGGAGAGAGACAGAGATTGAAAATCATATTACCCTGGGCCCAGGTGGCAAACACGTAACTAATTGAAGCTTTTAAAATCATCACTTTTAAAAACAGACAGCCAAGAAGACAGGGACAGTTGGGTAAACCTAGTGACCTGACAAAGCCAGCATTAGACTCTGGTTTAGGGTGGACAGCTGGGAGGCACCCACCTGGGGGAGGTCCAAGAGTCAGGAACACTGGGGGATGAACCCCCCTACAACCCAAAAGTGTCCTGACATCATGCATCAAGGAGGCACAGCTCTAGAAGGTGAGTGTCAGAGTCTGGGGAACCCTTGGAGGTCTGAATCTCCCAATCCCCACATATTCAGGTGGGAAAATATGGGGATCCTTGTCCAGAAAAAATAGTATGAAGGGCCACAGCCAAAAGACCCACCAGATCCTGAATCTCCTTTCCTCCTGCCACATCTAGGGCTTGGATTTCCTTTCCAGAGGGAAGGGTGGGGCTCATTTATCTTCATGCATCCCCTTCCCCATGGTGAGGCCCCTGAGGACAGGAGACCCATGGTCCTCACCCCTGTGTCGCCTGGTGCTTGGTACAAGGTGGGGGTCACAGAGGAGATGGAAACCCAATGAGTGCTCCATTTTCCACCGACCTGATGAATAAAGAAATGAACACATGAATAAGTTAGTCGATACATGAAATGGGTTTCAGCTCTACTGATGACAATCGCCAAGTAGCTCTCTTAGAAACATCTCGAAAACTCAGGCCAGCTGGTGGTTGGCACCACAGAGGCAAAGCCTGCCTGGCCTCCCACCTTCAGTCATTAGCTTGGGCATCACATAGTTACAGCCATCGTGGGCTTCCCGGCTCAGCCATCTGCCACCATTCAGCATCACAGTGTTCCCTTCCAAAATCCGAGGATGTGCACTGGGCAGGCCCTGGCGACAGAGCAGAGAGGGGTCCAGACGAGGCAGCCCTTCTTCTATCCAAGTGCTCAGCTGGTTGGTGTTTGAAGGCAAAATTCAGGGAGCCCCTGCACACTTGTCTTAACTGGGGCACACGGGGGCTTTAAGGGAATCAATTTCCCAGACTGTTTTCAGCATAGGAAAGCAGCTGCAATCAAGATTTCCCTTATCAGCCATGCCTTCCAAAGACTCCTTTTCTCCATTTCATAGGATAAAGAAAAGTCTCTCTGCCTCTACTTGGAAACCTACTCAGTACAGAGGGAAAACAGGTGCAAATCAGGGTGTTTCCAATACTGAGCTTTCAGTCCAATTTTAAAAAGGCCAATTGAAGTTGTAGGCTGATGGAAGTGTTTTTGATGATGGATCATTATGTTCATTTCGGCACATGACTCTGAAGGAGTTCAAATCATTGAACAAAACCCCTTCCATTCCCATCCTCTTATTTTATGGACCAGTATATTTTTTAAAGCTTACATTAAAAAAATAGGAAAATTGATTCTGAATTCTGGCTCATCATAGCAAGAGAAATCCCTGGATTCATGAATTAACTGCAGGGGGAAGAAAAAGACAGCCCCATCTATCTCATTAAGAGATGCAATTCTAACAAAATTTTATTTTTATGCTTAATAATTATTTATAAAAATGTGTAGTGAATTGGTTTTGATAGATTGGCTACTCATAACTGCACTGTTAGCTCAAACTAGAAATCAAAACTTTTTTTAACTCCAGAGCTTTATGGTCACAGGTAATTTTAAAAATGTAATTTTAACTTCTAGGGTTCTGTAGAGAGAATTATAATAGGGTGATTAATAAAATACTTTCAAGCATTAAAATATATTACATTAGAATACAATGCCAGTGGGGGAAATGGAGTGGAAGTGAATTCAAGGAGAGACATGAAAGTTACAAAATTTTTGTTAGAATAGAGTTTGTCCGTGTACCTTCTAAATGAATGATAGGCGTCAAATTACCATGGCCTTTAGACTTCATTGGATACATTTAAAAGAGTGATACAAGTTTTCTTTTTAAAATGTCAATATTTACAATGCATAAGAAATGCAACCATTTGCATTTATGAAATATTTTAGATGTCAATTACACATATGTGAAAGTATACAAAATGTTTCAAATTCTGTGCGTTGGTGGAGGATGGTACATAAACAAACAATAATAATAACAATAGTCCTGGAGAATGGTTCAGACTCTTACATCCACACTATTAACTCTTTTTTTTGTTTTTGCAAAAAGTGCTAACAAGCTTCAGTTATCTTGCTTCCCAGCCCACAGCTACTAGAAGCAGCAAAATAAAATGGGGGGTGGGGAGCAAGGGAGATGGAATGTCTGCCTGCAGGAGGGATACCTACAGATGAAAACAATAGCTACCCTGGAGCAGGAGGGAGGAGACAGGGAAATTCAAAATCAGAACCCAGTGTCACATGCACCTGGCGCTTTCAGCTTAGAGCAGACATTCACCACCTCTCCCTCTCATAGGCTGGTCCAGTGACAGGTGTGCACAGCAAGAATCATGTGACGAGAATCACTGTGTCAGCTACAAAAGACTGAGCTACAGTCCCGAAACTATTGGGGAATACGTAACACATTCCAGAAACATTTCCATGGAAGGTCTAAACACATAGGCGTTTCAAAGGGCAAGCTTCATTGCTTCAGAAGATGTTTATTCCAACAAAATCTGGTTGACGTTTTTGCTTTATCACAGGTAGGAACGGGTGTCTGTATATGAGATGGCCCTTCATCTCCTGGGGGCTGCATGAAGCAGGCTCCAGTAGACAATGGTGAGGCTCCCAGCCCCAAGGACAGGGGGCTCATGAGCCAAGCATGGGGAAGAGGGAGCTGGGGGAAATTCAGAGCATGGCTTCCGGGGCCAGGCTAAGGTATCAGATTCCAATTCCCTGGGCTGCCTGGAACAATGGGAACGATAGATGGAGATTTCAAAGTGCTGGGAGCAGTTTCTAAGCATTTCACATGTGCTAACTCAAAGAATCCTCACTCCTAGTTTATGAGGTTAATGGCCACCCAAAGATATCAGGTCCTAATCCCTGGAAGCTGTAACTGTGACCTTACAAGGAAAAGGATCTTAGTAAATGTGATTTCGTCAAGGATATTGGGACGGGGGGATTATCCTGAATTATCCAGTGGGCCCTAAATACAATCACATGTGTCCTTATAGGTGGGAGGCAGATGGAGATCTGAGGCAGGCAGGAGAGAAGGGGACACGAAGTCAGAGGCAGAGATCAGCAGAGGAATACCAGCCCCTGGAAGCTGGAAGGGGCAAGGAAGAGATGCTCCCCTAGAGCCTTCAGGGGGAATGCAGCTCTGCCCAATGAAACCATGATTTCAGCCCAGTGATACTGATCCCTGGCCTCCAGAACTGTGAGAGAATAATTTTCGGGTGTTCTAAGGCATCAAGCTTGTGGTCATTTGTTACAGCAGACACAGGCAACTAATAGACCAGCTGCACTGCACCTTTGACTCAGGCTCTGCTGCTGGGAAAACCCGGCCTCTGACAGCAGGCGTGGGTCCCAGACACATGGATCTTGATGGATGTGTTCTGGGAGGCCGAGGGTCCACAGTCTGACCCCAAGGCTGTGGGACCCAGCTGTACAGCAGGTGCAGAAGCTACACTCCTTGCTGAACAGAAAGAAGTCTGGACACAGGCTTCTGGATATCCTCTAGCAGCATCTCCCAGTTCAGTCTGAGCTGCTTTAAAAATGCAGATTCCTACTCCTGCACCATGCCCTCCCCCTGCCCCAAACTAAGGAATCAGAATCTCTGGAAGTAAGCGTAAGGAGTCTGCATTCCTATCATGCTCCCCAAAGTGTCCCCATAAAAGGGATTCAGAAGAAAATTTTACTCAGAAGAGGAGGAGGCCATGGGACCACAGAGGCAGACCTTGGAGGGATGCTGCCACAAGCCAAGGAATGCAGGAGCCATCAGAAGCTGGAAGAGGCAAGGAACAGATTCTCCCCTAGAGCCTCCAGAGGGAGCATGGTCGTGCTGTCACTTTGATTTTAGGCCAGTGAAACTGATGTTGAACTTCTGGCCTCCAGAACCATGAGAGAATAAATTTCTGTTATGTTAAACCACCCCAGGATTAAGTTTGTGGTAATTTGTTATGGCAGCCCCTAATATATCAGTAGGTAGGTACCCTTATTATCCCCATTCTACAGACAAGAAAACTGAGGCTCAGAAAGGCTCTGTGTCAGGGCTGACTCCCCTCTGTTCCCCAGCAGGGTGCTTCTGGGTCCAGGTTCCTCCTGCAGCAGCTGCCACAGACAGAGGGCCAGGCTGGCAGTGGAGGACCCTTCAAATCCCAGGAGGTGCTTGTGACCTCAGTCCTCCTTATGAAGGCAGAGTCAGTGGGTGTCAACGAGGAGCAGGGCTCTCAGCCCCACTGTGCGCCAGGTCCCCAGACACTTCCCAGGCTGCTGGTGCCACTGGACCTCAACTTCAGGGCATGTCTTTGAACAGAAAGCCCTTTCAACACACGCAGTGCAAAAATCGCAACTCCTGGGCACCCAAGTCAGGTTGGTTTGATGAATTGGACAGATGCCCAGGTCCCATGGGAACACTGGCCCCTCAACTCAAAGGGACGTGCTTTTTAGTACAAAGCTCAGCCTTTCTGCAGCGGAGCCTGCAGAGGCAACAATGCATCTTGACCCACTAGCAGCTCTTTTATAGCCACGGCTTCAGTTAATGCAAGAATCAGTTATAAACCGCACCTTCAAGAACCAGGATGCACAACTGTAATTAATAAAGCCTTAGTGGCCAGGGATGGAGTTGGCCTCAGTGACACATGAAGGGGCTGAAGGGAAGCCCAGAACAGTCAAATACTAATTGAGAAGCAGCTGAGAGGGTTTGGAAAGGGCAGTACCTAAAAGGGGGCTGAGGCATCATGGGAAACAGCACAGGGATCCCAGTGAAGGGAGTAGAAGCATTCCAGTAAAATTATTGCAAAGGGGGGTGTAAACATTAGGACTAAGGTCCTCATATATATATATGTTATTTAATAAACATAAAATATTAAACATATATTTTTTCCCTGGGGAGAAAAAATCAAATTTTTTCCCAGAAGAAAGTCCTTTGTTGTTGATCAGATATTTCTAGCAAGCCAATTAAAAAATTTACTTCTGAGCTTGGTGAAAAAGTCATTACTGGTCTGTGAACTTCTTACAAGAAAACTTTTATTATGGAAATTTTCAAATATAAATAAGAAGAGAGAAAGTAAACCCTCATGTCCCCACCTCTTAGCTTCAATAAGTAACCAACTCATGGCCACTTCTGTTTCAACTCTGCCCACATACCACACCCACCCTTCCCCCACTGGGCTGTTTGGAAATAGACTCCAGGCATCACCTTTCATCTGTAACTATTTCAGTGTGTGTCTCTAAAAGATAAGGACTTGCTTTTAAAAAACATAGTCCCATTATCATAATCACACTTAAAAATTAACTATAAGTCCGTAATATCATCAGATATCTTTTTTTTTTTTTTTTTTTTTTTTTTTTTTTTTTGCGGTACGCGGGCCTCTCACTGTCGTGGCCTCTCCCGCTGCGGAGCACAGGCTCCGGACGCGCAGGCTCAGCGGCCATGGCTCATGGGCCCACCCGCTCCGCGGCATGTGGGATCTTCCCAGACTGGGGCATGAACCCGTGTCCCCTGCATCGGCAGGCGGACTCTCAACCACTGCGCCACCAGGGAAGCCCACATCAGATATCTTGAGTGTTCAAATTTCTCATTTCCCCAATTGTCTTATAAATGTGTATATATATATATACACATTTATATATATTTTAGATATAAATATATATTTACATTTGTTTATATAAATATATATTTATATTTGTTTATATAAATATGTATTTATATTTATATATTTTACAGTCTGCATCAGAATCCATGTCAAGTCCACACAACTGGATCATACCTAAGTCTCTGATTCTAGAAGATTTCCCCTCCTTCGAGCTCTCTTCTTATCTTCCCCCCCACCCCCTGCTTTGGGATTTATTCATCAAAGAAACCAAGTCGCTGGTTGTCCTGGGTTCCCCTGGGTTCCCCCTAGTCTGGATTTTGCCGACTGCAGCCCTGTGGTGTCCTGTAACCTGTTCCTCTGTCCCCTGTATTTAATCTAATCAGGTAAATCCAAAGACCTGCCAGAATCAGGCTGTTTTGGGCAAGACCACTTCATGGGGGACAGTGTGTCCTCCCATCAGGGACATGCTTTATGTTTGATGGCCTCTTTTTTAGATCACATAATGATATGACCTAAAAAAGATCATATCATACTGCTTAGCTTGCAGTATAGTGATACTATAAATTTGTGCTTTCTTCTGCATTTATTAGCTGGAAGATTTCTACAAAGAGAAAATGCCTCTAACTATTTGGCTAGTCTGAGAAAGCATTTATTCAGAAAAGGCAAGATGAATGCTTGATTTTTCCTCCTGTTTATTTACCAACTTTCAAAATCATTAGTTATTTCTATCTTTACAATTATTTTTCTTACTCATGCTCAAATTGCCCTCTCTGAAGAAAGCAGCTATCGAATGAGGATCTTGGAAGAAAGCAAAAAACAGATATCAGCTGGGATGAGTTTTGTGGAAAGGATTTCCATTCTTCACATGAAGACAATATTTAAAAATGAGCCTGATCTAACTTGTTATTGGTGTGATAAACAGCCTCAAGGGAGAATTCTCAAAGATTGTTTTGCCTCAAATGCTTGATCCTAGTTTTGGACCAACCTCAGAATAAGACAATTCACCTTTCATAGTATAATTATCCTGTTGTGTTAAATTCAGTAATTTCTGACTTTTCTTTCAACTGCCACACGAAACTATGTGCTTGGATTTGATATGTAAATGATATGATATAATGAAAATGATCAGTAACATAATATGTAACTCTAACAAGAAACCTGCTTTTGTTGCATTACAGAGAAGTGGATCATTTTGCCAAAATGTTATGCTTTGGTGAAAGTGAACAAACATCTTTACCTGTATTGTGGGTTGGTTCTGCTAATTTTGAAATTGAAATCTCAGCAGAACACAAAAGTCATTTCCTGAATTTTGAAACACTATACGCTTAAACTGAGAAACAGCTCTTTGTATCTTTAATGCATTCTCTTTGCTGTATGACAGAATCATTCCTTAGTAAGTGCTGTAACGTCAATCCATTTATTTAATTTAAATGCTTAACTACATTTTCCTTTTTGAAATAAATGGGGACCACATGAAGTAGTTCTTTACATGAAGTCCTGTACATGATGTGATTAATTTCCTGCCTTGAGATGAAACACAAACCCCAGCTATTAATAATCCAATGGCATGGGAAAGAAATCACTCATCACTAAGTGAAATTGACCTGCAGGTTTTATTTATGGAAAATCCTTCTTTCTGGTGTCAAAGGGTCGGCTAGATTCCCCAAAACACAATTCAGTAAAAGGATTTTGTTTCATGGCAGAACATCAGTAACCATTAAACAGTATTTCTCACACTCCCAATTATTTCTGTAATTTTGGTGTGGCATATGGAGTATTCTCTTAAAAGGAAATCAACTCTTTCCTTTAATTTGCATGTTTAATGTAAGCGATAAACTTTGACTCCAACTTATTATGGAACGGCTAATGAGCATTTGTCTGTGAGCCACAGAGATCGATGATCACCAAATTATGGGAAAATTAAACTTTTCCTACTTAAAATGTCATTTGGTTTGAGATTTTTAAAATACATTTGAGAAAGAAGCTCAAATCTTAAGGTTTATGGTTCTTTTTTGTAATTGTAATAACAATTCAGCTAAACGGAAGATTCATACTTGTTTATGTTTGAAATAGGTTGGCTTGTTGACTTCCAGTATGCTAAGCTTGTTCCAGAAAAGATGTGATGCTCTAAGGGCAGCAGATTTCTTTTCTTTTTTTTCTTTTTTTTTTTTTTTTGCCGCACCCCGCAGCTTACAGGATTTTAGTTCCTTGTCTAGGGATTGAACTGGGGGCCACGGCAGTGAAAGCACCAAGTCCTAACCACTGGACCACCAGGGAACTCCCAAAGGGCAGCAGATTTCTAAAAATTCCTGTATTTCATTCTCAAACATGTGATACATGGCAAATTACATGTACAGTTTTTATATCTAAACGCAGTCACCTTTGTTGATAAGTACCTATCTGACATGGCTTCTCCTATTAAGATGTAGCCAGCACCAGAAATGCTGTAAAGTTTCACTTATATGAAGTTGAAAACCAGGGAAGACAAATCTTAGGCAATAGAGGTCAAGATAGCAGTTACCTTTGGGGATGCTGACTGAGAAGGGACATAGGAGTCCCTCTGGGGTGACAAATGTTCTACATCTTAATCTGGTGGCAGTTACATGGGGCACACACATAAAAATTCATTGAGCTGTGCACTTAGGTCTGTCCACTTTATCAAAAGCTATATCTCCTTTAGAAAAAGTGGAAAGAAAGGAGAAAAAGAGAGGGGGAAGGGAGGGAGGAAGAAGAGTGTGCTGCCCTGAATCCACTTTACGTATTTCAACACCTAGCTTGGGCTTTGTGCAAACCAGAGCTCGGTATCACCCCTCTCCATGTCAGAGGGGTCAGCTTTCCTGACCTCACAGCGACAGTCAAATTCCCTCTTAGGATGTGCTGAGTCCCCACCTCCTGTGCCCAGCCTCCCAAGAGAGTACCTGATGATAGCACTTTGGGCTTGTAAAACTTGAAAGGCAATGAATTAAAATATCAAGGCAGTAGAAATGAGTATTTTAAACACGAAATGGACCCAAACATCAGCCTGAGTTTGGAAATCAAGTCTGACTTTCTCCAGCCTCAATGATAAGAGCCTGGGTAGCTGCCTTTCATGAAAGGGCTGTTGAAATATTGCATGCCAGCCCCCATCTCCTCGGGATTCGCAGTAGCCTGCGTTTCATCTTCTGCCTCCATCAAAGGCGGGATGGCTTCATCACAGATTCAGAGCTTGTGTGTTGTCCGTCCCCTGGAGGCCAGCCCACAGAATTAGCATTTTCTACATGCAGCTGATGAAATGTGGAATAAAATAAGGCAGCCATGATGAAGAGAGGAACAAGGGCTGCAGCCAACAAACGCTGTGGCTTTTAGGAGAGGGTGGTCCCTGTGGTGGATGCAGCCAGAGGAGGCTTCCTGGAGGAGGTGGAGATTGAGATGGGATCCTTTAATAATAATAATCATAAAGCACCAGGCTAGTGCTTTACCAGTAATTCCCATTTCCTCCTGGCAGCATCCCACATGAAGGCATTATATGAGGAAACCCAGCCCCAGAGATGGTGAGGGGCTGGCCCAGATTGGAACATGGGATTGACCCCCAGTCCATGTAAGTGACAGGGTCTAACCACCGGCCATGCTGAAAAGTGCGGGCCATCTTTCCTCCATCCTCCATCTCCATCCACAGCTGTTCTTCCTCATCCTACCCTCTACTCCAGACCTGGAATGTCCCCTGGACAGACTTTGAATCCTGATCAAGGAAAAGGTATTTTGTATCTGAAAAGAGAAACACACTCTTGGGAAAAAAAACAGTGACGTGAAAGGTGGAAACAACCCAAGTGGCCACCGATGGATGATGGATAAACTCAACGTGGTCCATCCATATAATGGAATGTTATTCAGCCCTAAATAGGAATGAAGTATTGACTCACACAACAACACGGATGATCCTTGAGGACATGATGCCAAGTGAGAGAAGCCAGACACAAAAGACCACATTCCCTACGATTCTACTTAGATGAAATATCTAGAATAGGCAAATTCATAGAGTCAGAGGGTAGATTTGAGGCCACCAAAGTCTGAGGAAGGAGGGAATGGGAACTTATTGGTTATATACAGAGTTTTCCGTTTGGGGTAATGAAAAAGTTTTGGAAATAGATAGTGGTGATAGTTACACAGCATTACGAATGTACTTAATGCCACTGAATTGTACACCTAAAAATGGCTAAAATGGTAAATTTTATGGTATATATATGTTATCACCATTTTTAAAATTTGAAAAGTGTAATATACCCCAAATCATCAATTGTATACTTCAAGTAGGTACATGGTAGGGTGTGTGAATTATATCTCAATAAATTTGTCGTTGTTGTTTTTTAAAGCCCCCGAATCAGGGGCAGGTGTTGACACAGGAGGCTGGCCTTCAACACCTGCCTACTCTGCCATCTTCCTACAATTCCTGGAAGGGGAAGCAGGTCCTTTTGAGGGTGAACATCCTGTTGGTGGTTGCCATGCCCAATATGACACTGGCCGGTCAGGCAAACTTTGGGATTACAGGGCATCCCCTGCAGGGCAGGGCTGTGGGTGGGGTGGAGACCACCACAGCGCCCAGAACACCATGCTGGGACCAGGAAAGGGTCAATAACTGAGAGGTCCCAGCTAGCCATGGGCTTTTAGAACCCCGGCCCTTGGCGGGGGAGTGGCAAAGTCACAATGCAGAAGAGCTCGTGGGACAGTGTTGCAGCTCTCTTTGGAACATACAGTCTGCCTCACTGTAACTGTATCTGAGGCTACACACAATCTCCAAATGCATCATCATGCTGTACACCCTCCTCTGCCTCCGTCTCTCTCCCCTGATGTTAAGTCATGGAACAAGTCTCGTGGTGAGGCTCCCTCCGCCTGCTTCTCCTGGTGGTGAGGAAGCCACACTAACTTTAGCTACTCTCCACGTCTGCAGTATCTGGCAGGGTCCTCACTGCCTCCTCACGTTGTACTGGCCAGGCCTGTGCTGCAGAATATAAGCAGAGTGGAGGGTGAGGTGTCATCTGAGGCTGTGAGACAGCTTCAGGGCCTCTTTCTGCACAAGCAAAACTTGTTCTGAAACAAAGAGCTGACAGCGTAGGAGCCTAAGAGAGGACCTGCCTGACCCCCATCCCGATAGATGGAGCGATTACTGGGGAGGGCAGGATGGAGGTGTCTGGGCTGAGAATGAGCTGGAGTGACCCCGTGGTGCCACTTGTACAAGTATGTAACTCGTCCTTGCTCTCGAAATCTGTGTTCCCTAGTAAACACTGTTGTTTGGGGATCAGGGCAAAGTGGAGGAAGCCCAGAGCCTCGGGGGCTGTTAGCCTAATGGTAGACCACCAACATAGGAAGCAAACAGACTCATTTGTCCCGGACATCAAAGTTATTAAGAGATGATTAAAAACACACAGCTGGTCAGAAGACATGGCCAGAGGTGTTGGATTTCCCCCATCCCACCTTGGAAGAAGCAAGGGACGGAAAGTTAAAACCTGGGCCTACTGAAAGGTGAACCTTGGCCCGTCATCAGAATCAAGAATTTGTTGCTGTTGTTTGAAGAATAGCTGTGGTAGCTAGAAACAGACATACTGAGAAGTTAATGAAATTCAGGCTTCAGCCCTCTCCTTTGCAAGGGACCATCCCAACACCTGTTCCTAATTATTCACGGTATTTTGTCTTCTCTTTTTAAAGAGAGACACCCCTCCCCCCCAAATCATATATGCTTCAGATCTGGCAAAACCTGAGCCCACCCCTGGGAAGTGCTCTCCCACAAGTCCTTAAGGACTGTGCCAAGTGCACTGTCTATAACTTTGAACCTTCCAGCAATTCCCAAAGGACAAATCCTGGACAAACCCACACAGCTGCATTTTCAGTTAGTGAGCCTTTGTTTGCTTGTTCTTATTTTGTCAGGAGCACAAAGGTTAGTGAAGGGAAAGAAGTTGGAAAATGGAAAATGTATTTGCATGCTATCAGATTATTAAAAATAAATACTTATGATGCTGTATTGATTTCCCAAATCCAAACACAAATGAGGGCAGAGATCCAGGCCTTGGAAGACAGCCCTCTTAAAAAAAAAGGCAATTATAAGATTTCATTTTCGACAGTGTCTTTTATTGTTGAGCCCTTTGGCAAAGAAGTTGAAAGCAAGCCAAGCCTGTAATGGCTGCAGTGACAGGCAGCGTGCTAATTCGGCGGTTCTCATTCTGACCAAGAAAGTCACAATCTTGGGCATTCCCACTACACCAGGAATTTGACAGATTCAGTTCTCCACTGGGACTCATTCACAACCCAACCTACCGTGTGTTCAATGCTGTGCCCTGATTGGGAGGATAGAAATGGACTTGGCGGATGTGGCTGATGAAAGAAGAAGAGGAGGTTGGGTGATTCCAGGATCATAGGCAGGACATGGGGAGGCTGGTTCAGAGTCAGCTACAGGCCTCGCTTAGTGAGGCCCCTGCTGCTGGACCCCCCAGAAATCTAGGAGGCTGGCCTTCACTTCCATGTTTGACACAGGTCACTGGCCTCCGGGTGTGTCCACTGGTACCATGGCAGTTACTGTTCCCACTGAAGCTAAAATGGGAACTGGTCTCACTTGTTCCAACCATCAGCTCCCAACGTACAGATTGGGCTGGGTGCATCTGATTGGTCAAGCCTAGATCACATGACTACAACTGAGTTGCAAGGGAAGCTGGGAAAGTGACATCAGGCTTTTTTGATTTACGTGGGAGGCAGGTTTCAAAAGCATTAGGAGTAGACAAAAGATTTGAACAGACCCTTTACAAAAGCAGATACATGAATGGCCAATAAGCACACGAAGAGATGGTGAACATCATTAGTCATCAGGGAATTGCAATGTAAAATCACAATGAGATGCTACTATATAGCTGCTGGAGTGGCTAAAATTTAAGACTGACAATGACAAATGTTAACAAGGAGCTAGAGCAACTAAGATTCTCATATGTTGTTGGTCAAGGTGTAAAATGGTACAACCACTTTGGAAAACAGTTTAGCAGTCTATCTTATAAAGTTAAACATACACTTACCACACAACTCAGTGATTTCACTCCCAGGTATTTACCTAAGAGAAATGAAAATATATGTCCATACAAAGACCTGTGTGTGAATGTTCATGAAAACTTTATTCATAATAGCCTAAATCAGAGACAGTTCAAATGTCCATCCACAAGTGAACAGATAGACTTACAAATTGTCATGCATCTGTGAAAATGGAATCTTATGCAGTCTTAAAAAGGAATGCAACCACATGGATGGATCTAAAAATACTGAGGTGAGTGAAAGAAACCAGTTCTGTAGGAGTACCTACAGGATGACTAGATTTTCATGAAACTCTAGGAAAGAGAAATCTACTGCATTTTGATAGAAAGCAGATCAATAGTTGGCTGCAACCTGGTGTTAGGAGTGTGTTTAGACTGGGAAGGAGCTCAGCAAGGGAACATTTTGTAGTGATGGAAATATTCTGTATCCTGATTAGGGTGGTAATTTTTTTTTTTTTTTTTGGCGGTACGTGGGCCTCTCACTGTTGTGGCCTCTCCCGTTGCGGAGCACAGGCTCCGGACGCGCAGGATCAGCGGCCACGGCTCACGGGCCTAGCTGCTCCGCGGCATGTGGGATCTTCCCGGACTGGGGCACGAACCCGTGTTCCCTGCATCAGCAGGCGGACTCTCAACCACTGCGCCACCAGGGAAGCCCTAGGGTGGTAATTATATGTGTATATACAGTCAAAACTCACTAAACAAAAATACATGCATTTTATTGGATATAAATTGCACCTCAATAAAACTGACTTTAAAGAAGCATTAGGAGAACACGGGGCCTGCTTTCACATAATTTACTTTTTTTTAGGGGAGTCAAGGGAAACACACATTATTGAGCCCCTGTGATGGGTCTTATGTATTACATGTGTGATCTCATATCATTTAATCCTTCATAATAACCCCTAAGAGATATTTTGTCCGTTTTACCAATGGGGAAATTGAGACTCTGGAAAAATTGTCATCTACAACTAATAAAAGATTAAATTATTAATTAATTTATTGATTTGCAAACCATGGTTTATTTGCTCAACCAACATTTATGGAGTGCCTACTGTGTACAAGGCTGTGTACCAGGGTTCTGAGTTCCCACCTCCAGGAAATCCTATGTAGAAGACAGCAGACAGCAGTAATCTGATGAGGGAGGGATGTGTGGATGTGGGAACAGGGCCGGACAGATCAGGAGAGGCTCCTGGAGTCTTGAAGAGTGAGCGGGAGGGATTTATTGATTTGAGAGAATGGCAATGTGAGGGGGTCCTTTCAACTGTCCAGAACTACCTGGATGGGTCTAAGCACAGCTTCCCCATGGATGGGGATAGTCTGGACAGATGGAGAACCTCAAGTTGCACAGTCTTAGAATTGTTCTGGCAGGACATAGAGAGTCATAGCAGGTGTTTGAGCAACATAGTGATGTCATCAAGGTGCAGATAAATATCTTCCTTATAATGGCGTTATAAGGGAAACTTATATGGGAAACTCCTTCTCATCCATCCTGGCCCAGCCTAGATGCCACCTCTTTGGAGAAACTGTCAAAAAATCACAGTGCAAGGGAGATCAGTTTGGTGCTTTGTGTCTACCTAGAGGAGTGGGAGGGAGACGTAAGAGGGAGGAGATATGGGGATATATGTGTATGTATAACTGATTCACTTTGTTATACAGCAGAAACTAACACACCATTGTAAAGCAATTATACTCCAATAAAGATGTTAAAAAAAAATCAGAGGGCAGGGCTGCATATCCTCAGTATCGTTAGGGTTTATGGGCTGCATATCCCATTGTATCACAATGTGAATGTATCACAAAGTATCACAATAGAAAGTAATAACATCATGTATTGAGCACTTACTACATGCCAGGCATTTTACATACATTATCCAACTTAATGCCCCTAACAATCCCATTGGTTGTATTATCCACCCTTCCTTATGAATGAAGAAGCAGGGTGTAAAGAGGTGAAGTTCTATTTCACAAAGCTGGTTAATGGCAGACCCACGATTTGAAAGCTGATCTGTCTTTATGTGTCACGGTGGCAACTTTTTGATTAGGAGAGCAAACTTCTATTGGTCCTAGAGCGTTCACCTATCAGGACCAACAGGCTTGCTGATCCCTTGTTGACAGTTTGTCTGGTCCTGTAGTTTCCAGGGGGATGCAGCCAGGAGCTGCGTTGCCACCCTGCGCCCAGGGCCACTCTGCTAGAGTGTGGGATTCCCTCTCCTGCCTCTGGACCCTCTTCTGTGTTCTTCCATGCTGCTCTCTGCCCAGGGCTGCCCTGTGTGGCCACACCTATTGTCTCCCTACCTTCTGGCTTCTCATTTGGTTCATGGATGGGGAGCCCAGCAGGTGATGGAGGGAGGGGAGGGGTATCTGTGCATGGAATCCTCTGCTCTCTTTCGGCAGAGTCAGCACAGGCTGGCTGCTGCCTTTGACCAGGGCCAGTGGCCCTCTCCCCTCAAGGTTCTATGGGGTCAATCTCAGTGACCATGGCTGTCCCCTGCACCCACAGGCCTCTGGGCAATCATGGGGCCCAGGGCACTGCCTCAGCCTCCTGGCTTTCCTAACCCCTGCTCACACCTTTGACAAGTCTCTGGTAAGCACTCCTCAGATTATCCTATCATTTTGTGTCCCTAAATGCTGTCGCTATCAGTACAGCCCTCCCTTCTAACCACACTCAGTGTTTGCTTCTCCTGGTGTAGTCTCTTGAGTTAGTACGGATCTGGGCCAGCCACCTATGCCAATCAGGTCCCAGCCAGGTTGGTCCAATCAGAGCAGAGCATGGAACACTTTGACTTGGGTTGTGGGAAGCTATTCTCTTGCTCACCCTCTGCATCCTCTCCCCCCGCCCCCGCCAGGAGAAGGATGACACCTGCAACTGCAAGTCTCATGGCAGCCATCTTGTGACCATGACGGACACCGGCATGAGGAATAAGCCAACAAGCAGAGGAGGGAAGATGAGAGAACAGCAGAGAAACTAGGTCAGAGCCTGCTCGGACAGCCTGCTGCAGAACTCTTCCGTTTCATAAGATAACAAATCTTCTTTAGCTCAAGCTAGTTTGTATTGGATTTTCCACCATCTGCAAAACATACCCTCAAGAGATTTACTAAGGACAGTCCCTAAACCCCTTTACCTTCCTCATCTTTGTCCTAATGGATTCTATTCCGCTTTTTACCCATTTGCATTTCTCTCTTAGATACACAACTGATTATTTCACTTCTAGAATGAAAACCAAGTGCTTATCTTGTGTAAGTAACCACTTTCATTTCAGACCTTTATTATCATGTTTATTCTTACCCCAGAGTCTGGCACCATCTTCCATTAACGTGTCAGCGTCCAGCTCCCTGAAATAAAGTACTGGAGCACAATTGAGTTGGGCTAATTAAAGATGTGTATCATGGGTGAAATTGTCTCTTTGGAACCAAGAAATTAATTATGCTTCTTTGGCCTGGTGACCAGATTTGGAAAACAAACCAAGAGATACACATAATCGTTTGCTATCTACAGTCCTCCCAATAAATTATCTCCAGTCCTCATTTGCTTTTCCAGATTCTGTGGGTACCTGAGGATGAATGTCTGATGGGATCTAAGGAGACTGACTTCAGATGGGAGATTCTCGGAAACGCTCTCTTTCCTCCCGGGACACGTGACTGGGGAGGAGAAGCAGGAAACTGGAACCAAAGGGTGAAGCTCAAAGGGCCATGTCCAAGGAGGGTCCGTCTCTCTGTGCAACAGAAATGGGTCTGTTTTTTGCCGAAATCAACACAGAGAAGTGAGAGTTTCTGTAATGGGATCCAGATGGCAGCGACCTGAGCTTCTGAAGAGGAGTAGTTGCTAGAAAGGGCCCCATGGCCCTCCTCCCCCATCTTCCCTGGAAAGGGCCCCATGGGACCCCTCTCTGATCCTCCCTGGAAAGGGCCCTGTGAGACTGTTCTCCAATCCTCCCCCATGTGCTCCATGGCCAGGTATTTGATGTGAGCCTTGGAGAGTCATTAGGAGTAACAGCCCATAAGACCACTCTCACTTCTGACACCAGTGGTCTCCAAGACCACCCTCTGGTTGGATAATTCATGAGAAGGATGCATGGAACACATTGAGAGCTGTTACATACATGGTCATGCTTTATTACAGCAAAGGACACAAATCAGTGAAAGGAAAAGCCTCATGGGCGGAGTCCTAGAAATTCCAAACATGGAGCTAGCTTCCAGTTGTCCCCATCCAGCAGAGGTAAGGACAGTGCTAGCATCTCCCAGTCACACCATGCAACAACATTTTGTATCCTGGTGGTATACTGCCCGCCAGGGAAGCTCCCTGAACCTTGGTGTCCAGAGTCTTTATTGGGCTCCATCACACGGACATGGTTGTCTCCCCACATGGCTGACCTCAGTCTCCAGTCCCTCTGGAGGTCAAGCTGACCACATGTGTCCCCAAGCCCCCACCTTAAATGACATTCTTAGACTGGCATGGCCCAAGGCCCCCAGGTAAATGAAGACACTCTTATCAGGCAGGACATTCCAAGGCTTAGAGATCACCTCCCAAGAGCCGAGGGCAAAGGCCAGACCTCTCTTTGAGCAAAGGTTAAAATCCCTCACTATACACCATTCTGTTGTGGTTTTTTCCCCCCGTTTTTATCAAGTTTTAACTTACCTACAGCAAAGTGCACACAGACCTTAAGAGAGCAGCTCAATGAATTTTCACACAAATACAATCAGGCAGCCACCACCCAGATGGAAACACAGAGTGTTTTCAGCCCTTAGAAGGCCCTACATGCCCCCCACCCAGTCAGCATCCCCCCACGCCCCACCCCACCAGAGCAACCACTACTCTGGCTTCCATCACCATGAAATAGCTTTACCTGTGGTTGAATTTCAAATAATCACCCTGCGGTTTGGATGCCTTGTGCTTGGCTTCTTCGGCTCAACCTCTAGCCTGTGAGATTCATCTGGGCTGTTGTGTCTATTAGTACTTTTTTTCCTTGTGATTGCTGAGTGGTTTTTCCAATCATGTGAATGTACCACCATATGTCATGCATTCTGCTGTTGATGGACATTTGACTTCATTCCAGTTTGGAGAAATTCATGCAAAAGCTGCTGTGAACACTGGTTCCCCAAGTCTCTGGTGGCACATGCAAACTCCGTCACGTTTGTGGAGTGGAATTGCTGGGCCACGGGGTGGGGTAGACTCTACTAGGTACTGACGGCTTTCTAAACTGGTTGTACCGATTTACTTATCAGATGCTACTTGGAGCCATATCCTGGGATGAGTAGGGGTAAAGGGACCTAAAGTCAGAAGTGGATTAATTTGCTGGTGCAGGTGGAGCCCCCCCTGCTGGAGGGGGGTGTAGGCCCCAGAAAACCAGGAGACCAGTTCCTCGTCAAACCCCACTTCTGCCATAGATTGGCCTCCTGGGGGAGGATGCCTGAAAACAGGTTCCTTCCAGGTTAACCAGGCCCAGCATCTTGAGTCGATCACTGGAGACTTTCCCCTTCTTCCTTCACTTGCCTTGAGGAAGGTCCTGGGCCTGAGGGGTGTCCCAGGAATGTCTGGCTGTGACTTGTTTCTTTAAGGGAACCCTCTGCTCTAAGTAGACACACTGGCCAAAATGTTCTTGGGCCTTTCCCACTTACAAGCCTTTGCTCACACTGCTTTCCTTCTCCAAAATTCCTTGTCTCTATCTATCCAACCAATCCATCCAGCTGGTGAGGTTACCCCAGCCTGCCTCCTCCTAGACGGCCTCAGAGACACTCCTCAGCCTGGCCCCCTCCCAACAGCTTCCCCAGAGGGCAGCTGACACAGGAGGATCTTGCTTCTGCAAAATCAGCTACAAAAGGCACTGGGAAATCTGCACAGAAGGCTGCCCCAAATGGTCCAGTTCATCCCCAAAACAGACTCTCCAGTGTTTCAGAGTCTACTCAAGTGCCAGGCTGAGTCAACCTGACTCAGAGCATTTCCCCCAGAGTCATTTGAGCACAGAGTGGCCAAAATGTTCTGGGAATCTGTTTCTCAGACTTTTCACCAAATTCCAGATCCGTTCATACAACGTGGGCCTAAGACAAGCTACAGATGTCATGTCCTAAAGAGTAAATCGGGGTTTTAGAATTTTAGGGCATCTTACAAAGAGAGAGCCTAGACTAAATCCCTCATTTACAGATGAAGAAACTGGGCTCAGATGAGGGAGCAGGCTTACTGCCAATTCCTCCCTGCCAGCTCTATATGTTTGTGGATAGAACCGGTAGTAAAAGGGTTTTACAATTAATGTAATAAATGTCATTCCGTGGGCCTTCTGCAAAATTGTCAGCTTAGAAAGGCTAAAGTGAGATCTTTTCTGATCACATTTTAAGCTCTGTGATTAACCAACAACATGGCTTGAAGCCACGAAAAGTACAAGAAATGCTCCTAGCCAGCATGGAGATTTCATGGACACTGGCAGTTGAGATGTGGAGAAACCCCCAAGATTCGGGCACTGCCTGACTTTAAGAAGGAAGGGTCAGATTGGGGAGTAACAAAAGAGACTCCAGGTCATGGAGTTCGTGGAAACAGACACCCCATCACAGCAGCTTTCACGCATGCGTGCTGGGCACCGAGCATCTTTTATGACTTTGTTGTTCTTTTGCATTTGCTACCAAAAGCATCCTTTTCAGCTTTAGGTCCAATTTAGGGATACACATGTATAATTACACTGGCATTATATGGCTGCACATAAAACCTGGTGACTGTGGAATCTCATTAGCTTTTTTTTTTTTTTTTGCAGTATGCGGACCTCTCACTGTTGTGGCCTCTCCTGTTGTGGAGCACAGGCTCCGGATGCGCAGGCCCAGCAGCCATGGCTCACGGGCCCAGCCACTCCGCGGCATGTGGGATCTTCCCGGACTGGGGCACGAACCCGTGTCTTCTACATCGGCAGGCGGACTCTCAACCACTGCGTCACTAGGGAAGCCCCTCTCATTAGTTTTTACTTTGGTAAATCACCATCCTTGGTCAACTCACCAAAGAAATGATGTGTTCTCTAAGTAGCCGTCAGCTGCAAGTCTGCCCACCGGAGCCTCCCAAATTATGAAGCACTCTCAAGAGCTCATTAGGAACTAAATTATATCCTAGTCACTGAGGAAGCCAACTTCTCATTTTGCAAGGAAGCACGCTGGTTGGATGAAGGAGCTTTGCTAGATCACTCATTCATTCATTCATTCATTTGCACAATATCAGATTGGAGATTTCTTCCTCTGCCTGGAATGTCCTTTCCTGGGAACAACTCATCTCTCCTGCTCCTTCCAGACTCAGCTCATGCCTTCCTGACAGAAAGAAGACCTCATTTTAAGGTGGCATTCAGGGATGAGAGACTGAAACACAAGCAACAGCGGCCAGACTATCTGTAAAAGCAGAACTCATGCAAACCACAATCTGCTTCAACCAGCCCCAAACAGCCAGGACTTTATCCCCTGACATCGTCCCTAATATTGTCCCTGCTTCCAATTTAGAGCCAACCAGAGAAAGCCAAATATGCTCCCCAAACAAATCACATAAGATACTCTCTTCCATGAGCCTCCCCCAGCTTCCCCAGGCCGACTGGGGCATGTCTGCACCTCCCCTTTGGTCCACTGTAAAGCTTCCCTACCTGCTTCTGAGTCTCTGCCAGAAACCAGTGACAGGGGCTGACTCGCTATAGGAGGCTCTGAATGCACAGCCTTTGCTTGATCTCATTCGTTTCCTTGCTGATCAGGGCCCCCACCACCCAGCAGCCTTCTCCCTAAGCCTGAGGTCTCACCCCCTCCCCAGCTCACCTCCATCATGGCTGTCTTCTTGGCAGGTTAGAGTCACCCATTACGTGTCTGTCTCCCCAGCACTCGGCACAGGGGCTGCCACGGCCAATACTCATCAAGCAATGGAATGAATGAAAGATGTGAGCACTTACACACTTGGTGTGGCAGTGACAGAATGCCAGAAGCCCAAAGTCCTTCTCGGCACCCACATAGGCGTTAGGCCAGTGAAGATCAAAACCTGTGCTTCCCTGGACTCTGAGATGTTTGTGTAACAGAGGAGAACTTGAGTGTTCTTCCGTAGCATGGAGCACAATTGTGAATTTACACGTCCACGTGGTTCGGGAGTGACTCACAGCCTCCTCCTCTAGGCTGTGAGCTTCAGAAGGGCAGGGATGTGGCTTTGTTCGTGTTATTTGGCATCTTTATTTGTACCTGGCATATAGTAGGTACCTATTAAATGTCAAAGGAAGGAAGGAAGGGAGGAAGAAGAGAGCGGAAGATGAGCCGCTAGAACCTTGGGTTGTCTAGGTACCCCTCCCCCCTTAACCTTTACCATCTTCACCCCTCCCCTCTTGTTTCTTCCGGCTTCTGCAGGCACATCATAAAGGTCAACCAATGGGACTTCCCTGGCGGTCCAGTGGTTAAGACTTCGCCTTCCAATGCAGGCAGGGGGTGCAGGTTCGATCACTGGTCAGGGAGCTAAGATCCCACATGCCTCGCGGCCAAAAAACCAGAACATGAAACAGAATCAATATTGTAACAAATTCAATAAAGACTTAACTAAATAAATAAATAACAATAAAGGTCAACCAACACAGGGCAGTTGTGAGGATTCTGAGTGAATGCATGGAGGACTAATGTGTTTCTGAGCATCTTTAAGTGGGGTTGTAATCCCATCGCTGGCCTGAACCCCCCAGGGGGGCACCAGTGAGACAGTCTCCCCCCCCACCCCCCGCACCGACCCCCGCCCACCCCATTCCTCCAAGGCTGGGCCTGACCCTCAGGCAGAGGCTAGGACGGGGCATTCATTCTGCCAAGGCTGGGAGCCTCTGTTGAAAACAACACCAAGTGCCAAGCACCACCAATTATTCTGTGAATTTTGCAGGAAACATAAATATTACATAGCGCATCGCTTCAGTTCTGCTAGCCCTGGAAGCAGGTGCTACACGCACTCCAACATGGTAATTACCAACATGGTAATTAGGCGGACCTCCAGACTGGTCATTAGGAAAGAACAGGGTGAGAAGGGTCCGGTGTCAGAGAACATCCAGAGTCGAGTTTTCCGTTGTCTCCTAAGAACTCCAAATTTTATTTTAATTCTGGTGCTGTCTGAGGCTGATAACAGCCTCACCAAATCCAAATTAAATACATATTTTAGGGATTTTAATCTAAGCCATACCAGCAAGTGTGCCACTTTGGGGATGAATTATTTATTTGTTTGGGGCTGAGGGGAGATTCGCACAAGCAGACCAAGGCCCTGGAATAGCGGCCGATAAATATAAAGGGCAGCCTGAGGCCAGCACAGAGTCCGGTCTGCCACCTGCTTGATGCCCTGACAGCCCACCTGGCTACACTCAGGTGTCACAGAAAGTGGACCAGGTGGCCCTGCCCAGGAAATGCTTAAAGATGTGCTTGTCTCAGACTTTGCTTTTCCACATATTCTTGGAAGCATGTCTCTGATAAGCTGACTGAAATTTTTAGGTTTTGAATCCCCACCTAGGAAACAAACTTCTAGAGGGAATATCGAATCAATCTGCTTTCTCATTCTGAGCTCGGAAGGGTCTGAGTGTTCTTGCCGACGCTATTTGCAGGATTTTGTTTGGGTTTTGTCAAAGCATTGCAAGTTTAGCTGGGGGCATTCTGGGGCCATGTGGAGTGTGTGCCCTGATCCCAAACCCCTAAGGGTCTGAATCAACATCCAGATGGGTCTTCATCGTTAATCAGTGCTCCAGCCCAAAGAACATGAAAGCCTGGATTTATTCTGTTCAACAAAACATCCTGCCCCAGTGGAATGTTCTCCATCTGCATCATCCAGTACAATGGCCACTGGCCACATGTGGCTACTTGAAATGTGGATAGTGTGACCAAGGAGTTGAACTTCTCATTTTAAATTTTCATTTGTTTTTAGTTCATTTTAATTTTAGAATAGATACTTGATATAGTTATTGGAAAAATCTTAATGCTTGGAACAACTTGGACATGTGGATCTGCTTTTTCAACTGCAAATTTTATGAAGTCTAAATACAGACCAAGAACTTCTGATGAAAATTTAGGTCTGAATTGAGACATGCAGTGAGTGTAAAATATTTCATTCATCATTCTTATATAGATTATATGTTGGGGTGATAAATGTTTTGGATAGATTGGGTTAAAGAAAATGTATTATTAAAATTCATCTATTTCATTTTGTTGTTTTCACGTGACTACTGGAGAATTCAGACCGCTCGTGTGGTTCATGCAGTGACTCTGGTGGCAGTGTTGATGGCCCAGCCTCAGCCAGGTGCTGGGCATGGAGGTGATGAAGTCTCAGCAATCATGGGGCTCAGGGCTGTTGGTGAGACAGACAATAAGTAAGTAAACAAACGTGAAAATAGCAGGAAGGCAAGAATGTTCTGAAGAAATCCTCCATGTGAATGGAACCCTCAATGACCATGTGTCTCCAACCTGAACAACTGTACATGGCGGACCTGCTGGGGGCCCTGGACACTGCTCCCTAAATCAAAAGCAGAAAAGTCAACACCCAAGGCCCAGGGGAAGTCCTGACGCCAAGGCCTCAGTGCCTTCATTTTCAGAACAAAAATCAGATCCCAAGTCCGACAGCAAGATCTCCATTTGTATAGTCTCAGCTCTTCTGGAAAACATGGACATCACATGTAAGATCACCTGGGTGGAGAATACCATCCCCCGCCTCCCAGTGCACCTCCTGACCTGGCCCTGTCCACGGTTGTCACCACAATTGCAGGTTAATGGCTTCTGTTGCAGCAGGGAGTCCCACTCTTTGTAATGGGAGAGCCCCTTGGTAAAGTCAGAAAAATCCACGTGGCCAAGGATGGCGGCTGTGCTCTGAGCATCTGTGGACTGAGACACCAGTAGAGAACAAAGAATGAATGTGAATTAATTCAGGCACATTTAAAAAATAATTTGAAAGTTATTTATCGCAGCATCTACATACATTTGAAAATTAATACCTGGTGGGGAGACTTTGTGCCATCTGCAGAGTGGAGTGGCAGGGGCAGATTCTGGAAGGCTGGTGGTAACTCCTGGCCTCAGGCTGGGAGCAGCCACATGGGCTCTGGTGAGGGGAGGGAGCTGTGAGCAGGAGGGAAGGGGAAGGAGGCCCAGAATGCCCTTGGGATCCCCAGGTCTTAAGTGCTGACACCTCAGCTTGGATTCAGGGGGCATTTTTTTCCTCCCAGTGGCCCCGGAAGGAGGTAAGTTTCCTGCGGGGTATGTTACCTGAAGGAGAAACTGGGCCCAGGACTCAGGCTCCATGGGGCTGGACAAGCTGTGTCCAGACATGCCCTGTGCAGAGGCCACAGCCAGGTCAGTGATGCTGAACCAAGGCCATGGGGCGGAGCCTCTGAGCCCTGCCTGTGCCCTAAGGTTGGAGTCTATAGAAGCTGACTGAAACAAGAATTTGAGGACAAGTGGTTTATTGGGAGGGAAAGTGATAGGATGGGGAAGTGAGGTGCAGGGGTTAATCCCATGGGGGGACCCTAGGACCCCGCGTGGAACACCCACCTCACAGTTACCCCGTTAAAGCCCAGTGCTGTCTGGTGGGGTATTTTTTTTTTTTTTTTTTTTTTTTGCAGTATGTGGGCCTCTCACTGTTGTGGCCTCTCCCGTTGCGGAGCACAGGCTCCGGACGCGCAGGCCCAACGGCCATGGCTCACGGGCCCAGCCGCTCCGCAGCATGTGGGATCCTCCCAGACCGGGGCACGAACCCGTGTCCCCTGCATCGGCAGGCGGACTCTCAACCACTGCGCCACCAGGGAAGCCCTGGTGGGGTATTTATACGCTATATTAGTTATGTATTGTTGCAGAAAAAAAATCATCCCAGCCCTTAACAGTTTAAAACAATGAACACCTACCATCACGCCTTCTGTGCTTGGGGAATTCAGGAGCGACATAGCCGGTGGTTCTGGCTTAGGGTCTCTTAGGAGGTTGCAGTTAAGATAATATCTGGAAGGTTCAGCTGCTGCAAGAGGATTTGCCCCTAAAATGGCTTCAAGTGGCTTGTGAGTCAGTGCCCTGTCACCTGGCTCCAGTGTTGTCTCAGCAGGGCACTGGGGCTCAAAGGAAGTAGGAGTCTCTGCCCAGGAATCCAGGAAGGCTTCTCGGAGGAGGTGGCTGTGGAGAGAGCTTTTCCAAGGGAAGAAGGTGCTCCCACCAGGGGTACACAATTCATCAACTGGTTGACTTCAGGGACTGTGTCAGGTGCTGCGGCCGAGGGGAGCACAGTGAGGGGTGGGGGTGGGAGTGGGGAGATGCCACATGGCCTCATGGCCAGAAGTGGCTGAGAGCACAGGCTGTCCTGACAGTGAATTTGTTTGTTGCTACTCTGTGTTGAGCTTGGTTCTGAGGCTCTCTGTGTATGATCTCACTTAATGTTTATAGACACTCTAAGACAAGTAATACTACTAACACCCTCAGTTTACAGAAAGGGAAACTGAAGCAAAGGAAGTTAAGTGGCTTGTGTACAAGTTCAAGCAGCTTTTCTTTGGCTGAGCGAAAAGCAAGTGCAAAGGCCCTGGGGCAGGAATGACCTTGGGGGTTAATGAGAAAATCAAATAAGTGAGTCAAATCTGGTTATAGGTCAGGCTCTGGGGGTGGGTGGGGGCTGGTAGAGGGAGAGATGGGCTGAAGGACAGTTATTCCTGGGAGCGGCTTAGCCCAAAGATCTCAGAAGGAGGGCTCGTGTGTCGGGCAAGAGCCTCTGATTTCCTCCCCAGATCCAACCCCACGTGGGGAGGCTGATTTCCCAAGAGAACCAGCTGCTTGGTATCTGTTTGGATTTGCCATTAGGACACTAATACTTCTAATTTAATTTTTCCTTTGTGTCTCTCTCCAGGTGACTAACTCTGAGTCATTTCTAAGAAAAACGTGCCAGAGGTGAAAATCAGGGGATTTTAAATGAAAATCATGCTGGGCATCGACCCTGTCTGGCCTGGGGCGGTGCACACAGTCGGTGCTCAGCGTATGCTGAGTATGCGTGAATGACCTCACCGGATAGGATGCTCTGTCCCGTCCCTCATAGACCTTCCTACTGCAAAGGAGCATTGGGAGGAGGGAGGCCAGGCCCCAGAGGTTGCAGGACACAGGACACACACCAGAGTGAGTCAGGACGAGCATCAGGGCAACTCACTAGCGGTCGCGGGCATCTCCTAGAGTGGTGCCCGGCATCCCCTACCCAGCCTGAATTTCTGGAGCACCTGCCATGTCCCACTCGGGACACAGGGGTTGTGGCTGCTACCTCCACATGACCCCGGTATGTGTCCACATTGCTTTCCCGGGACGAGGGGCTGATGGGGTTCCTAGGACACAAAGCCCCAACCAGGACAGTCTTGGGTGGCCCAATGGTCAGTCTTGTCCACTCTCTCTCTCTCGGTCCCCTGGGGGCTATTTGAGGAAATCAGGCCAGATAAGCAAGGGTAGAACAGGAATTCTGCCTGCCTGGTCTTCTTATTCCCTGGTTCTCATCCCCAAAGGACCCCAGGGGCCACCCTGGCTGCAGCCCCCAGCTCCAAAGTGAAGCCAGTTCTGCTGCTGGTTGCTGCCCTCTGCATGTGAACATCAGAGCAGAAATGAGATGCTTCCATGGCGGGATCAGCAGCCTCCAGCTTTCTTTCCATCTTTACAAAAGAAACACAGACACAGTAAGTGGGGGTCGGAGTAGGGGTGGGGAGGGTTCCAGCTCCACGGGGGAGAAGGCGGGCTGGCATGCATCTGGGTTATTCCAGCTCTGTGATGCTCCCAGACAGGCCTCTCACTGTGGCCCCAGAAGCTTGATGGTCATGTCCCTCCTCTGTTTACTCTCTGCTGTCACCCCCGACAGGCTCCAAAGGAAAACAGGTTAGCCGTTCTCACCCTCCTCAGCTTCAGACCTCTTCAAGTAAAACGCCAAGCTGCCTCTGCAGGGATTTTCAGAATATATTTCTGTGTAATTTGGGATAGTTCAGTAATTTTCCAGAAATATATTAACTAGGCCCGCTGCCTACCTTTCACGTAAATATTGTTTTCCCATTGTAATAATTATAATGATATTTACCATGTATTAAACACTTATTGTATTCCAGGCACTGCAATTCTGGAAGGGAGGTGTTGTTATTGTCCTCATTTTCCAAATGAATAAACAGAAGTTCAAATAAATCCTTTGTGCAAGGTCGTATTCTAAGTGATGTTGCCAGATCTGCCTGTCTCTGCCAGACAACGAGGATCTGATGCCCAAAGCCATTCTCAACACCCTTTCCCTTGCCTTCTTCTTCCAAAGAGATGGAAAGCTAAAATAGTCATCTTGCCAGACTTACTTTGCAGGTAGAAGTGGACAAGTGACCAGTTTTGGCCATCTGTATATAAACAAAAAGGACCAGGCAGAAGCTCTTGGAACAGATTCAGCCATTTAAATTTCTCCCTTTATTCTATCTGAAGTGTAGATATGATACCCGGATGCACAGCAGCCATCTTGTGACCATGAGGTCAAGTCCACATGCCAAGAATTGCTCTGTAGGAAGGTAGAAGTAATTGGGTTTTTTGATGACAACAGTGGATTATCTTCCCCAGGATCCTTGTTTCATGAGGCAAATAAACTTCTTACTTATTTAATATACCCTTTATTGGGTTTGTGGTTTCATGCAAACAAACAAAATCATAACTGAGACCTGGCTTCTAAAGCTCATAGTGTTACCCAATTTCGAGGCTGCCCATCAAGGGGACTTTGGGCTGGGCCCTGGGAAACGGCATTAGAATAAATTGCAATTTGTCAAAAGCCAAGGATTCTGACCCACAAAATACCACCAGAGTGTCCAGAGAATTTTAGGGGTGGACCAACAATGTCATTTCTGGGGTCAAAGAATTTGAGGTCTCTGCAGAGGACCTGCTTCTCACAGGAGAGTTAGGAGGCTCCTGCTTGGAGCACAGTTGGTCAACAAACCTTGTGCTGATTTCAGGTCATGCCCTCCAGGCTGCTTTTGTCACTGTCCCTCTCCCACTTTGGGGAAACTGTGGCAGTGCCATGTTTTCTGTCATACCTGGGGCCCACAGCAATCTGGCAAATTACTCAGTGTCTCAGCTGTTCGAACTGCCATAACAGAACAGCAGAGCCTGGGTGCTTTGAACAACAAACATTTATTTTCTCACGGTCTGGAGGCTGGAAGTCCAAGATCAAGATGTTGGCAGGGTTGGTTTCTGGCAAGACCTCTCCTCCTGGCTTGTAGAAGGCTGCCTTCTCTCTGTCCTCACATAGTTCTTTTTCTATGTGTGTCTCGGGAGAGAGAGGGATAGAAAGGTCTTCTGCTTCTTATAAGGACACTGGTCCTGTTGGATTAAGTCTCCTCCCTATGACCTCATTTAACCTCAATTACCTCCTTATAGGCTCTGTCTCCTAATATAGTCATATTGAGGGGTTAGGGCTTCAACATATAAATTTAGGGGGGACACAAAGACAATGCTGTGGTCCAGGCCCAGCCAGCTTTGAGGGGAATCCAAGAAGCTTAGGTCTGCTCCCTCTGTCTTTATCAGGGCAGTTCATCTGGAGGTGGCACTAGCTGGATGGCTGTGCAGGTCTCAGGCGAGTCACTTCATTTCTCTGAGCCTCAGTTTCCTCATCTGTAAAATGGGTATGAAAATAACTTCTATATTACAAGATTAGCATAAGGATAAAATGAGGTAACACATGTGAGGTGCTCAATACAGCAGTTGTAAACACTTTTAAATTTTATTCTATTATTTTTTAAATGTTATTTTATTAGTTATTATTATTATTATTATGTGTTGTGAGGGGCATTACTGCTGTTTCTCACTCTCCATCCCTCTTCTCCTTCTGGACCCCAGGAGGATGGCACCTCCCGCCCCCTTGAAGTGAGGCATGGATGTGTCATTTGCATTGGCCAATGAGAAGTGAGCAGATGGTCATGTGACCTTCCATAGGGAAGCACTTCAAAAGCTAGTGTGTAATGTTCCCAGATCTTTCTTCCCTGGGAAGATCATGCTGATGAGGAGGCTACACAAGACCTAAGCAGCTCACATTGGGACAACACCTCTATGGGACAACCCATAGAGGACAGCTGCCTGGAAAGCCACCTGGACTGGAGGTAGAATTTATGTGAACAAGAAATAAACATCACCTGGGTGAAAGCCACGAGATTTGGGAGCTGTTCATTACTTTTCAAAGCCCAGCTTAACCTAATACACTCTTCCAAGTAAACTCTTTAATAAACTGATAATAAAATCTTCAATAAACCATCCTGGCTGGAGTGGTAGCTACCATTGCAAATGAAACATTGTTCTAAGCCTTTTGTTCCTAAGGTAGAAAAAATGACCTCTATTCCTAAGAGGGAGAGCTGGGGATATCCTGGAAGGAAGATGTTGGTTCTAATCTGCTCAGGCGGGTCCTCACAGGCACACAAGCCAGTGGCTCTGGCTGGGCTGATGAACAGGATGCAAAGTGGCTTTGCTGAGGGCCACCTAGCCTGCCGAAGCACAGTCTGTGGAAGCTCTTCTGGGCATCCAAGCCCAATGGGCAGAGAACAGAGGTGGAGCCCCGAGGCCTGGGAGATAGAGCAGGAGGGGTGCTCTGGGCCAACAAGGTCAGGAAAGCAGAGGACAGAGGCAAGAGCACAGGGCAATTTGCTCCCTCAGTAAAGAAACAGGCAGCTGCCCTCCCAGGTTTGCAGTGGTTTTGTGATATCATCGGCAGGTATTAGAGGCAAAAGGGCCTGAGATGAGGGGCCACATGACGGGGTCACATGGCCATGCTGCCGCCTGCTCTTCCATCAAGATCCCTGGTGAGCACAATGGGAAGAAAAGAACAAGGATCACCCATCAGCCATCAGAAGGCGAGGAACCAGGTGCTACCTACCCCCAGCTCCCTAGGAAGTGCTCAGCTCTGACAGATGCCAGCACTGGCTTTGGACCTCACAACACCATGGGGGCTGATGTCACACGTCACTGCCCCCATTTTACAGATGAGGACACTGAGGCCCAGAGATGTCAACTCCCGACCAAGTCACATGGCTATTTGGGTGGTCGGAACAGGTTTTTAAACCCAGGGCTGCTGGCTGGAAAGCCTGTTCTTCTAGTAGGTGGCTGACGGCTGACAGCTCGGAGGGGATCCCTTTCTCAGTGATCCAGGAGGCTGGAAGCAGTTTGGGGGAAATGATCGTGGTCTCAAAGGGGATCTGGGCAAGGGTCTGAGACAATGATTTAGACATGAGTCTGAAACCCCCATGTGGTCCCCAGACCTCCAAGCCTGCCTTAGTCCTGGGAAGCAGAGAGAAACGCGGAATGTGGGATTGAGTAGACCCAGCCCGGCCTTCTGATACCCGCCCTGCAGGGGACAGATGGTCTCGGGTGTTTGGCTAACCCCCCGTGCCTGACATTCCTTCTACAGCCTGTCATCTGAAGGCCTGGCCCGTTTCCCTTGGTACCTTTGCATTAAAGTATTGTCTGCAATATGGTGGGGAAATGAATGTCCCTTTTTCTTTTTGGTGTTTTAATGACTTAATATGCAACAAAAGGAGAATTTTTCTCCTGGGAGATACTAACAGATGTCGCTATTTCAATCCGGGCTGTGCTTTCCCTTCCAGCTGCCTGTCCCAAATAACGTAGATGCAACACTCCCGTGTCAGAACATGATTAGGATGTAGGTCAGCCACGCGGCGGGGACCACTGGATCCAATCTGGGCTCTTTGTTTAAGGGAAGGGGGTGGAATTCGAGTTTCTGTCAGATGTTCCTGGTTTCCTCCCAAACTGAGATGACAATAGAATCAATAGGGAAGCCAGCTCAGAACAGTTGTCTTGGGGACTCTTCGGCTGGCTGAAGAAAGCCCCTAACAGCCTTCCTGGCTCCCGCTTGGTCCCCCTCTGCAGCCTTCATCCCAGCATCATCTCTGTTCAGATGGTGATATTTGTAGTAACTTCCCCCTATGTTGCATGATCAAGTATTTGGCTACAGACAGGAAATCTGGTTGTAAAGTGGTAACAAGCGAGGGCTCAGAAATGAGCTGATCTACGGTTTCAAATCCTGTTCTGAGTGACCTGGGCTAAGTTCCTGTATTGAGCGGGTAAAGCAGACATTTTGACATCTGGAGCCATGTTGACCTTGGAGGAACTGCCCACCCAGGGCTCACCAATTCCTAGAGATAGTAAAGGACTCACCTGCAAGTGCATCTTCCATATGCAAACCAACCAATCCAGAGCTCATACCTTCAACACCTTCCTCTATGAGGCTCTCACATTCTGGCCCAGAATCCATCTGCCCTCGTCACCCCAGGGCCAGGTGACAGGCAAGTAGGGACAGCTCTTATGCTTCAGAGACATTGAAATTATCCAAATTAGCCCATCCTAAGTCTGCATCCCTGTGGAAATCACAATAAGGCTCTTGTCCGTGTTGCCCCCTCATTCCCTCTACCACCTGGCTGACCTTGATGCTCCCCTGTGTGGCCCTACAAGACATGCCCCCTCCTCTTGGGATCTGTGTGTGACAAACTATCTCTTCAATGGCAGTCATCTCTTAAGCTGCTGGCCTCATCATATCTGAATAATAATAAAACATACATTTTAAAGCAGTTCCTTAACCATCTGGACCTTAATTTCCTCATCTTCAAAATGCGGATAAAAATAGTATTTTCCTCCTAGAGTTGTAATTAGGATCAAAGGAGTTAATGACTATAAATGCTAAACACCCAGTTCGGCACATAGTAAGTGCTCATTAAATGTTAGTGATGATGATTACAGCTCATAGTATGTCCACTGTGGGATTACTGTAGAAACAGCATGATTCTGAGGCCAGTGGTTCAATTCCTGACTCTTGACACTCCCTAGCAGGGTGACCGGGTACTCAACCTTTAGGGCTTCCATTTTCTCATAGCAAAAATGGAGATTAAAACCATCAACTGCACGATATTAGTGAGAGGATTAAATCACCTAAAGTCTGCTGAATGCTGGCACATAGACCTGCTCATAAAAGCGGGTGCTATGCTAGAAACAGTGATTCAGTGTGATTTTGGCAAATAAAAAAGAAGAGGTTTCAAGTCCAAAATATTGGTTGAGAGTTTATCAGTCCACAAGGGGAAGAGTTGATCTTTCTTTCATCCCTGGGCCTTATTTTTGCCACTTGGGATTTCAGAAAGCCAGACTCTTGAGGGATATGATAACTCATGCTTCCCAGCAGCTGGTGGTTATAAAAAGCTCTCATCTTCTCGAAGAGTGACTCAGGGTTCCTGCTGTAGAAGCACTGGGTCTGGGTTCAAATCCTGCCTCCAATGCACTGAAGGTGCCATGTGGGGAAGGTGACTTTAATCTCAATGTGCCTTGGTTTGCTCATTTGTAAAATGGGCTCTGGGGAGGCTGAGATGGTCCAACTGTACCAAGTACTCAGAGCAGCACTGGCCTGTAACAGACCCTCATGGATGTGGCTCGGCACCTCCTCTGGCCTTCTTGCTGTTCCTCAGAGACTCTGAGCTTAGGGCACTGCATGGGGTCGAGCGATGTTCAGCTTCCTGCCCCATGTGTGAAACCGCAGGACCTGGGGTTGCTTAGCCTGGAAGAGAAAAGGCTCTGAAACAAACAGGCAAACATTTATTGAGCACCTACTATGTGCTAAGAGCTGTTCTGGGTGCTGGGGCTTCAGCACATGAGCCCAGTTTCTGCTCACACGGAGATGACATACTATCAGAGGAGACAGAATATAAAGAAACAAATAAAACCCACAAAACCATCACATAATGACAAGTGCTCTGGAGAAAAGAAAACTGGCTTGTATGAGAAAGTGACCTGGAGAGGACAATGGGATATGGTGAGATGAGGGAGGAAGGTGACCACAGTTGAGGCTGCGACCTCAGGTGACCCAGATGTGAGTCCGATTTCTATTCTCAGCTTGTCCTGGGAGCGGGGCAGGATCACGCCGACCTTCCCTGCCAGGGCCTCCAACCAGGTGTGGGTGGAGAGGCTGGAAGGCCCTGGGAGAGCAGGAGAAGCCCCTCAGAGCTGTTTTAATCGAAAGATGGCTTCTTCCCTGTGTTCTCTGTAGGCAGCGGGGGCTTTGAATTAAACATGAGCAGTGATTTATTTATCAAGTTTTTGAAAAAGTCTCTCTCCGACTGTGATTCAGCACAGTCCTCCAGTTAACCCTTCCTGGCCTCTGATCAGGGGTGGCTGAGAGCTTGCACATCAGGTGCCTCTGCAGAGATGCTGGGGGAAGGGAGGGGGATTGATGCTGACTCACCTGGGAGGAGGTCAGAGGAGACCCGAGAGGGCATCTAGCTGCTGGCTGCTCTCTTTAATCGCTCCTCCCATCTCTACCCCTGCCTGGGTTCCGGAGCCTGACTCTGCAGACTACCCCACCCTCCCCAGTGGACTGACTTACGGGTCAGGATTCTTCACTCCCCTGTAGCAGAAATGCACTGCCACACCCTTGCCAGGGCCTGGGGGTAGATGGAGTGGACTTGCTGCCCCCTAATTGTGGGCGTGGCCAAGAGGAGGCTAACGCATGAGATGTACAGAGCTTCTAAATGTGCTTGTGCAGCTGGGCCTGCTTTTTTGGGCTTCTGCTTTGCATGGGAAGAACACACCCTGGGCAGCTACGGCCCCTCAGACTGGGCCACAGAAGGAGATATGAGATGTGGGAACAGAGCTGCCAAGCTGTGAGAATAAATGATTGTTATTTCAGCCACTGAAACCTGGGGTAGTCTGTTACCAGCATCATCATGGCAATATCAGACTAATACATTCAAGCTCCACTGGAAAGCACCAGCAGATCAGAGAGCTGGAGGAGGTGTTGGGATAGCATGGCCCCATCAGCAATGGCCTTTCTCCCTCTGTGCTTTGTGGTGGTTCCAGAAGCTGCAGTTCCTGCTGTGTAGCCCCAAACAATCCCTGGGCTCTGCAAATACCCCTCCCTCTCCATGCCCATCAGGCCTGGAGGTGATGATGACTTTCCATTCTTGGGAGTCTCTGGGTATCACCCTTCCTGATTCCTCAGTCCTGCCCCTACCTCTGTAAACAGCCCCTCATTCAAAAATTCCAGGAAAGTACACCCATGTTCACTGCAGCATTATTCACAATAGCTAAAATGTGGAAGCGACCCATCCATCAACAGAGGCATGGAAAACCAAAATGTGGTCTATCCATATACAATGGGATATTGTGCAACCTTAAAAAGGAAGGAAACTGTGACACGTGAGACAACGTGGATGAATCTTGAAGACATTAAGCTAAGTCAAATAAACCAGTCCTACACCAAAAACTAAATACTGTATGATTCCACTTATATGAGCTCCCTAGAGAAGTCAAATTCATAGAGACAGAAGGTAGAACAGTGGTTACCAGGGGCTGGGATGAGGGGGAATGGAAAGTTAGGGTCTAAGGGGTATGGAGTTTCCGTTTTCCAAGATGAAAAGAGTTGTGGAGATAATGGTCGTGATGGTTGTACAACGTTATGACTGTATTTATTTATTTTGGTTGGTGGGATCTTAGTTCTCCAACCAGGGATCGAACCTGGGGCCCTGGCAGTGAAAACGCCGAGTCCTAACCACTGGACTGCCAGGAAATTCCCTGTTATGACTATATTTAATACCACGATAAATTTTATGTTGTGTGTATTTTACCACAATAAAAAGAAATTGGAAAAAAAATCCCAGATGAGGGTGTGCCTGTTTCCTGTGGGGACCATGAGTGACCTATGGGGTGTGCCCTCCCTCATCTCCAATCTCCGTCTCCCATCCCACCTGAGGACAGGTGTCAGGGCCAGAAGCTGAAAGGGACCACGTGAGACTCCAGGATCAAGCAGGGCTCTTTAGGGCCTGAGTACCAGCCAGAGCATCATTCTCATACATCCTTCCAGACCCTGGTACCCAGCCACTCAGAGACCTCAGCTGTAGCCTGGACACAACCTGCTGGAGCAGCAGGTGACACTTGTCACCCCATGATGGACTCTGTCTTGAGGAGCCTAAGAGTCATGAGAAGCAAGGTGTGAATTTGTCCCTGTGACGTGGGAGGCTCTGGGGATGCCCTCAGTGGTGGAGGTGTGGGGGTGCCTGTGTTTTCTGCAGCTGTCCTTGTGGGCTGCCACGACCCATGATCGAAACCGGCCTGGGAGTCACAGAACTGCTGGGTCCCCTATCAGCAGGAACAGTTGAGCTGAAGGACGGTATGGGTCAGAGCTTTTTAAGTTGTGAGAAGCGGAAACCTCACGTACACGTCCTTGAATGAAAAGGGTCTTTATTAGCTCACAAAACTGAAAAGTGCTTAGAGGGTGGGCTTCAAAACCAGTCTCCATTCAGCTGCTTGACCACACCAAGGACCCGGATTCTTCTGTCTCTCTGCTTTGCCGCGGGCTTCACCCAAGGCTGGCTTCCCTATAAATGGAGGATTTGGGAAGCCAAGGAACTTGGGTGTGTGTTGCAGAGCGGAAAGGCGCATAGTCAGCAGCCCTGCAGCTCAGAAAGGCGGTTATTCTGCAAGTTCTTGCTTCTGTGATGACTGCCTCTCCCCGCCTGGAGTATCAGCCCTGTGAGGAGGGAAACCTGTCCAGCTGGCCCGCTGCCTGTGTGTGTGTGGGTGGGGGGGCAGCCGTCTGGGAATGTAACTTCAAGGTGATGGAGCGTAAGAGCTGGTGGAGGGTCCTGACCAAAGCCGCCCCTTCCGGGCGTGGGATGACAAATTCCCAGGCCCTCCTGTCCTGTTCCCTGGCCCTGCATTGGTCGGGGAGGGCCAGATGGCTCCCAGGGGTGGCGAGGCATGGCTGGGCAATTTGATTAACTTGCCTGATGAACACTGAATTCACTCTATTTTTTCCCTCACGACAACTGTATTTTCTCTGTAAAGTTGTTATTGATTCCTCATATGTGGAGACGTAGGTGTGACAGGAAAGCATGTTCTGCACACAGCCGACAAGAACCAACCAGTGGGGGTGGAAGGAGGCAGAGGCAGGTGGGGGGATGATTTTAGCCAAATGTGGTCAGGTGGCCTCTTCGTGAGCCGTCGTGGACCTGGCCACGAGTCCTGGGTGCCAGAAGCACGTCGAGGGGTGAGCAGGGTTGCCAGATTAGCAAATAAAAATACAAAGTGTCCGGTTAAATCTGAATTCAGATAAACAGAAAAAATGGTTTCAGTGTAAGTATAGCCCATGCTGTCACTCTCATGCATCAGGTAAGGAAAAAGGTAGGGAAGAGGCTCGCTGAAAAGTGGCAGAGCAGGACCCCAACCCCGGTCCCCCGGACACAGAGGTCACCTCTACAGTCTCCCCACAGAGGGTCACTAGTGTCCCAGCTACAGTGGGTCAGGGTGGAAGGGGGACAGAGGGAGAAAAGCAGAGTGGGTCAGGGTGCTGACCCTCTGGCTAAGGATGTCCCCTAGGGGTGGGATGGAGGCCACCTGGGTACCCACCTGTTAGTTTCCTGGAGCTGTGGGAATAAAGCACCTGCAAAACTGGGTGGATTAAAATAACAGAAATTTATTCTATCACAGTTCTGGAGGTCAGAAGACCACAGTCAGGATGCCACCAGGGCAACGCTCCCTCTGAAGGCTCTAGGGGAAGACCCTTCCCAGGCCTCTTCTGGCTTCTGGTGGTTCCCGGCAGCCGTTGGTATCCTTGGCTTGTAGACACATCACTCAGATCTCTGGCCCTCTCATCACCTCCCCTTTTCCTCGACATCTCTCTGTGTGTCATCTCTTCTTCTTTTTTAAAAAATTTTATTTATTTATTTATTCGTTTTTGGCTGCATTGGGTCTTTGTTGCTGCATGAGGGCTTTCTCTAGTTGTGGCGAGCGGGGGCTACTCTTTGTTGCGGTGCACGGGCTTCTCATTGCAGTGGCTTCTCTTGTTGCGGAGCACGGGCTCTAGGCGTGTGGGCTTCAATAGTTGTGGCACGCAGGCTCAGTAGTTGTGGCGCACGGGCTTAGTTGCTCCGCAGCATGTGGGATCTTCCTGGACAAGGGCTCGAACCCGTGTCCCCTGCATTGGCAGGCAGATTCTTAACCACTGCGCCACCAGGGAAGTCCCATTCCCTTTTCTTATAAGTCACTGGTTGTAGGGCCCACCCTGATCCTGTAGGATCTCATCTTAACTAATTACACCTGCAAAGATCCTATGTCTACGGTCACATGCTCCAGATGGGCGTGAATTTGGGGGGGACATTCTCCAATCCAGCACACTGTTCAGTCAGGCGCTGGTATCTCCCTCCTTCCCAAAACACGCTGAATGCATTTTCCCAGGACTCTATCCTCCACATGTTCTTTCTGTCACCAGCATCTACTGCTCAGTTCCTCTGCTCTCCTGACCTCTAACCTGGTAGTGTCCAGGACACAGCGGCCCCCCCTCCTCCCTTCAATGCAAGCCCCATGCCTGGGCCTCTCACATTCCTATCCCCAACCTGACTCTCTCCCAAATTCTGAAGTCTGCACACACACCTGCACGCACCTGCACACACCTCTACCTGATTCCTACAAACACCTCCGTCTCCAACACCGACACCCGACCACATCACGCCCCCCCCCACCCCGGTGCGCTGTCTCAGCCAATGGCATCAGCGTCCCCTGAGCTCTGGCCCAAACCTGAGTCATCCTCACGCCCTCCTCCTCTTGCACCCACAGCCAATCTGCCAGGAAAGCCTGTCAGTTCTACTTTCAGAACCAATCCAGAATCCAAGCCCTTCTCACCACCTCCACTGCCACCTTCTTGTGCTCAGTCACTGTCATTTCCCTCCCAAGTTGGTAGAACAGGCTCCTCGTCCTCTCTGCCTCCTTTCTGGGCCCCTATATCCTGTGTCTGCAGCAGCCAGGATGGTCCTGTTAAAACCTGTCAGATGATACCGTTGTCTGCACCCTCCAGTGGCTTCTATGATACTAAATGAAATCCAGAGTCCTTACCTGCGGTGTCGAGGTCTCAGAAGCTTCGGCCCCGCAGACCTCCCCCACTCATGTCTCACCACCTCCCTCCTCCTGCCACATGGGTCCTTCCTGCCCTGGTGTTACTCTCAACTCTGGGTCTCGGCACCTGCCATTCCCTCTGCTTATATATATATATAGCCTGTTAGTTCTGTTTCTCTAGAGAACCCTGACTAGTACAATTACCATCTGACATTCTAAGTATTTTACTACATCTATTGATAGATAGATTGATAGATAGATAAATAGGTAGGTAGATGATAGATAGATAGATAGGTGTATGGATGGATAGATAGATACTGCATACATATTACTATATATATTTATTAGAATATGAACTCCATGATAGGAGGAATTTCTTTTGTTTCCTGTTGCATCCTCAGCTTCTGAAATAGTGCCTGGCACATAGTAGGTGCCCCACAGTGTTAGCTAAAGGCATCATCATTGTCTTATTCAGCCCAGGCTGTCATAACAGAATACCACAGACTGGGCAGCTTGAACAACAGAAATTTATTTCTCACAGTTCTGGAGGCTGGAAGTCCAAGGTCAAAGTGCTGGCCCCATAGGTTTCACTCTGAGGCTTCTCCTGGCTTGCAGACAGCTGCCTTCTTGCCGTGTCCTCACATGGCAAAGAGAAAGTGTTCTGCTGACTATTCCTCTTCTTGTTTTTCTTAAATTTTATTGAAGTATAGTTGATTTACAATGTTTCTGTTGTACAGAAAATGTCCAGTTATACATATATATATAGATATATAGATATAGATATAGATATATACTTTTTCAGATTCTTTTCCCTTATAGGTTATTGCAAGATATTGACTATACTGTTCCTCTTCTTATAAGACACCAATCTTATCAGATTAGGACCCCACACTTATGAACTCATTTAACCTCCTAAAAACCCCATCTCTTGGAACTTCCCTGGTGGTGCAGTGGTTAAGAATCTGCCTGCCAATGCAGGGGACACAGGTTCGAACCCTGGTCCGGGAATGCCACATGCCGCGGAGCAACTAAGCCCTGCCCCACCTCAGTAAGGAAGTGACCTCAGGACAGAGAGGGATCAGAGGGAGGCCAGCCTCCTTCCTAGATGTATCTGTGATCCCAGGAGGTCCCCCAGAAAGAAAGCAGCCCCTGGCTGCGTCTGGAGCAAGGCCCAAAGAAAGCAGGTCCATGCTTGGGTCACAGCCACTCCTGGGGCCCTGGGGACTCCTGCAGGCAGAGTCACTGTCCCTACCCACCCAGGGTGGGTCGAGCTCCTTGAAGACAGCAGGAGCCTGATGACATGCTTCCTTGCCACCAGCATGCCCAGGACCCAGTGGGGTTCCCCTGATTGGCTTGGACAGATAGGGCCCAGCCCTGGAGATGGGTGTGGGCCCATTTTCCCCCACCCCAGGCACAGTGGAGGAGAGGGTGTAAAGAATATTGGGGGCCACAGTATCCAGCACACACTCGATTAACTGCTGTGTGAATGCAGGGGAGAAGTCTGTGGTCACGGACATTCCTGGAGGAGTGGGAAAGGAGCGGGATCTGAGGATGGGCAGAGTTTAGAGAGATGGAGAAGAAAGGGCATTCCCTTGGGGCCATACCCTGAGCAGGGCCTGACATCTTGGGATGTTGTTAGGACCTTCCCCAGGGCTTAGCACACAGCAAGCACTTAATAACTGCACAGCTGGCAACTGTACCCACAGCAGCAGGAGGGTAGACCAGAAGTCTCTTCATTCTTCTTGCTGAGTCACACACTTCCCCCACTTTTACAAGTGATCGCCCACATCCACCCAATAGAACAGCCTAAAAACTCAGGCTCAAAGAAAAGATGTTAAAATTTCCATGTTGATGCAGGAGACATGATTGACATTCCAGTGGGGCTGGTGTTTGTCTCCTTTTTCCCTTTGCTTCCCAGCTAATTAGAGTTTAATATGTGGTACCCCTGCCACTCGTCTGGGGGTGATTATGAGTCTAGAATGATCCAGACCAATGGAGATGGAAATGGGACAACTTCTCTTGTGATTAAAAGGCAACACGGCCTGGGTCTGAAATTGTCGTTGGAAAAGCTGAGCTGATCCCAGGTCTCCCCAGGGGTCATGTTGGTCCCACCGTTTTGTCTCCATCTCAAAATGTAATGACTACTCCATCGGGCCTGGCAGGTACTCTTCCCACCTAGGAAGTGTCAGCCTCTTCCCTTTTTCATTCACTTTTTCTACAGATACTTATGTGCGAACCTACTGGGTGCTGCACGGAGCTGGGCTCAGGGCATGCAGAATGAATAAGACAGACCCGCTTCCTGCTTCTCCAGGAGCTTTCAGCCCTAGGGGAGACGATAATGATCAAGTCATCAATCGATCAATCAAAAACAAGCAATCAATAAATCATTATATGAGGTAATGGTGGAGAGCAATTTGTGCTTTGGAGAAGGTAAAACAAAGTTAAGGTTAGAAAGGAAGGATGGAGCATTTGAGACCGGGTCCAGGGAAGCCTCTCAGGAGCAGTGTCACTGGAGCAGGTTCCTGGGTGATGGGAGGGCATTGGTGCATGGAGAGAATCTCATTCCAGGCTCTTTGCATCTTTCAAGCGCTTGGATGATTATTGAACTCATTCCTGGGCCCCAAGGAGGGTGAATGAAGCAGCAGGAACACAGGCGAGTAATGAGGCACTCCGGAAACCACGGGGAAGGCAACTGCGCCTGAGGCTTGGCATATACTCACACCAGAAAGAAACAGTAAGAAAACAAGCAGAGCTGGCTCATCAGGCTTCAGGTGAGTGTGGACAGAGCATGCACAGGGACCAGGATTGCTCACAGAGCGATGGGCAACTTCAGAGAGTCTCCAAGGACAAGAGGGTCCAGGGTGTCCACTGCACCCCAGCCTGCCCTCCAGTGCCACAGGGTGCCCTCTGGGCCTTGGCCACCCTCAGCGAAGACAGGGTGGGGGTCCACCCGGCTTCTCAGCCATACCTGACCCAGGCTGCACGGCTCTACCTGGAACCTTACTCCTGTCACTCGTTCCTTGCTGGGTCACAACTCCTGCCCCTTCTCCCCCTGGTCCTTGATCTTGTTGCCAAGTCTCTTTGCCTGGCCCAGCGAATGTGCCTCATTTGGGGCCTTGAGTCCTCGTTCTGGGTCTGGTCTTTTTCCTGCATTCCCTTCTCCATCCTAAGTCATTCTAGTTCTGGGTTTGTATCCCACATAACGACTGTACTATCCCCATATGCTAAGTATTCACTACATGCTGGTACTGGGTGTGCCCTTTCCTCAGGTGGTAGCCAACCTCGAAGATGGCCCCCATGATCTCTGCCCCCTGTATGCACAGTCTTGAGCAGACCCCTCCCACATATTGCACCAGGGTTGGTCCATGGGGTCTGCAGAAGGCAGCAGATGTGATGGTGTGAGGGGAACCACTGACGGAAACTGCCCACCCTGGCCAGGCACAACAGTAGCCACTTGCATGAGTTCTCTTACAACAGGAGGTCCTGGTAAGGAATGCGGAACTAACAAGCTACCACCAACCGGAAGAATTCGGGCAAGGTCAAAAGGAGAGAGGTAGGGCTTCCCTGGTGGCGCAGTGGTTGAGAATCTGCCTGCTAATGCAGGGGACACAGGTTCGAGCCCTGGTCTGGGAAGATCCCACATGCCGCGGAGCAACTGGGCCCGTGAGCCACGACTACTGAGCCTGCGCATCTGGAGCCTGTGCTCCGCAACAGGAGAGGCCACGATAGTGAGAGGCCTGCGCACCGTGATGAAGAGTGGCCCCTGCTTGCCACAACTAGAGAAAGCCCTCACGCAGAAACGAAGACCCAACACAGCAAAACTAAATTAATAAACTCCTACCCCCAACATCTTCTTAAAAAAAAAAAAAAGGGAGAGAGGGACTCTAGTCCATATGTCCCACCAGCCTCCCAGAATCCTTACTGGAATCCATCTTGGCTGAGTGATGCGCGCACCACCAGGAAGGACCCTGAGTTAGAGTGATTGGCCAGAGACAACCCGGAAACTCACCCCATCACCATAAAACCTGAGACTGAGAGCCATATGGCAGAGCAGTTCTCCCGGGTTCCCTGACCCTGCTGCTCTCCGCCCAGGTGCCCCTTCCTAGTCAGCACGTGTGTCTCCTCGGACAATTCATTTCTGAATGTTAGACAAGAGCCCACCCTCGGGCCCTGGCAGGGGTCCCCCTTCCTGCAACAATGGCATGCCACTTCTGAGATTAGGTTCCAAAAGATTTGGCCTGCTCTCAGAATACTCGTTGTGGGAAGCCAGCTGCCATGTCTGGAACAGCCATTTGGAGAGGCCCACGTGGTGAAGGACTGAGACCTCCTGCCCACAGCTGTGTGAGGGCGCCATCTTGAAAGGGGGTCCTCCAGCCCAATGGAGCCTTCAGAGACTGCAGCCCGACCAACATCTCAACCACGACTTCATGAAGGATCCTGAGCAAGAACCACCCAGCTAAGCCACTCCTGGATTCCCGACCCACAGAAACCATGAGATAGTAAAGGTTTGCTGTCTTCAGCTGCTCTGTTTCAGAATAATTTGTTATGTGGCAACGGATGACTAACACACTCATCTCAGCTCTTTCAATACTCAGAACAACTCTATGCTGTGTAGTGATCGTTGTCTCATTATATAGGCAGGAAACTGCTGCTCAAACATGTGAAATCACTGGCCCCAAGTCACCCAGAGAAGTTGTGTAGCGGAGTGTGAGCTTGGGCGTTTGCATCCATTATAACCAGATCTCTGGATTTCCATCCACTTACAACCACATGTTCCTACTCAGAAAGCATGTCCTTAGCTGAGGGCTTTACTCTTCAAAATAAGCCCCGGGGACGCTAATCACCCTTATTTTACAGATGAGCAAACTAAGGCTTAAAGAACCATGACTTGCTCAGGATCCACAGCTGGGGTGGAGGGAGCCCCATCAGAACTCAGTCCCCTGGGGTCATTGGAAGCTGCCCAGGGGTGGCACCTCTTCAGAGCCGGGATCAGCCCTGGTGTGTGGCCTCAGGCTCTTCTTCTCCCACCCAGGACTGTGGGGCCCCTCCTCCACCTTCCCCAACCCCTCAGCCAACAAAGGGTTCACAGCCTGGCGTGATGGGGACTGTCACCTACAAGACTGAGGTTTCAAGAAGCTGTTTACTCTAGGTCTTGAATTTTAAAGAAGTTTAAAGTCCAACTTGAACCCTCAGCTCCTGGGATGCCTGTAACCATGGCAGCAGCTCACCAAGCAATAGCAAATATTTGCTGAAAGAGAGACAGAACCAGGTAGGGAAGGAACCAGGTAGGAGGGAAACAGGGAGCAGGGCTTTGTCCTGGGCGCCTGCAGATGGCCTGGGGGCTGTCCCCAGGGGGCACTCAGATGCTGCCAGTAATAACTCCTCTACCCAGGAAGCACACCTCCACCTCCTGCCCATTCCCTGGGTTTCTGCATGAAATACGCCTTCAGGACAGCATGTCCAGGGCCAGATTCTGGGTGGGCCTCCTCTGCACTAATAAGTTCCTCCTTTTACTTGAGCCTCAGTTTTTTCATCTGTGAAACAGGAATAACAAGGCTGCCTGCCTTTTTAGGGATGTCAGTAGCTTAAGTAAAGTCTAGCCGCCCTGGAGCATCCTCATGAGAACTGTGGTAAAGACCACTTCCCAAACTGGCTTCCAGGATGAAGGGATGTCAAGAGCTCCAGGCCACCCTCTGGGTGGCCCAGAGAGGAGAGTTGGCTTGCTCAAGGCCACACAGCGAGTGCAGCTGGGCCCAGAACCCAGCCACCCAGGCCTGCTGTCATCTCAGGCCAGGAGGCCCTCTCTGACCAGCTGTCACGAGCTGGGCGGTTGTGAACGATGGCTGCTGTATGCTTCCTTGTGGACATGCTTGGGGCTTAGCCGCAATCTGGGTCAGGGCCTGGGACAGTGTCTCGGCAGAGAGAAGCCGGGGAAGCAGATTCTGAGTTGCTGGGAAGGGGTTCAGTGTACCCTGCAGAAGCCTGCGGAAGGGACCAGGGCTCTCCCCGCAGGCCATCCCCCTCACCTGGGGCTTCCAGGTTAACCGGTCCACATACACACCTTGATTTGTAAATAGGCCAAAAGCTTCATTTATTTTTAAATTACATCCTAGTAAAAAAGATCACATCATATTATTAAGAGAATAAGGTGTACAGACCAAGCACACGGAATATACTAAAGGTCTGGAACTGAGTCTTGGCTGTTTTAGAAATCTGGGGCCTCAGCTTCCCCACAGGTAAACAGGACCCTCCCCTTCCCCAGCTGGGAGTGAGTCTGAATGTTCTCAGGAGACACTGCTCTGAAAGTTTCCTCGCAGCCCTCTCCACTCTGCCTCCTCTCTCTGCTGGAGACACAAATATATTTATTTATTCCATTTTCCTATTTTTTGCACTGGAAACTCCTAAAATAGAACAGGAGGTGGGGCTGTGAGGAGAGGTCCCTGGGCTTTGGAAGCTCCTCTCTGAGGGCCCACAGGCAACTGGGGTTCTGCCCAAGGGGGGAGGGAGGTGGAAATCCCTGAGCTCACCCCTCCACACCCACGCCACACAGACCTGCCCTGGGTCCAGGAGAATGTGGCCTTTTTGGTTACCAACTTTGTCCACGCCATACCTGGATTCTTCCGCTTTGCCAGGGGCCCTGGCTTCTAATGGGTGGCTTGGGAACCAGCTGAAGTGCTGTAGCCCTGGGGGAAAATGAAGGCTGTGTGTGCATCAACCGAGTGGCCCTGGTCCCGGGGGAGGGGGACAGCACGCACTGGGAAGGTGCTGGCCATGGCCACGTCTCTAGGGGCGTGGTGGCATCGCCAGGGGGTGGCTGCATCTTCAGGGGCGTGTCCACCCCTCCAGAGGTGTGGCTGCATCTCCAGGGGCGTGGCTGACTCCACGGGCACCCCAGGCCTACCGCGGGCTCCAAACAGGCAGGGACTCCAGGGTCTCGTGGAGCCTGTGTCCAGAGGAAGGGCACAGAGAGTCCCTCTTCCCAGTCAGACCCATTGCCCTTTTTGGAGCAGACAGATAGATACCTTTCAGTCATTCCACTGTCCGTAGACAGACAGGCAGACAGAGTCAGAGATGGTAGACAGACCACACTCTTCCCCAGACTGGAAGCTGCTGAGGACTTGTGGCACAGGGCTCCTGGAAGCCAGGCTTAGAAATTACATAGATGTTAAAGTAATGAGACGAGGACATTAAAACAATGATTATAGCTGCTCAGTAGGCTTAAAAAGTTTTTCTTCTCCATGTGTACAAAAAGTTGTGAGGCATTGTGAAATTAAAACACACACACGCACACACATTTGTCTCTGACCCCAGTTCCTGACCCAGAGCTCCTAAATCCCTTAGAATTTCCTGGGTGATAGGAGCGTCTTTTGTTCTAATAAGGTGACTCTTGGGCTCCTGGATAGGGGCTGGTCACAAGAGAGACCGAGCCACGATTAGACGCTTTGAACTGTCAGCTCCACCCCCACTCACTGGACAGGGGAGAGGGGCTAGAAATGGAGCTGATAACTAGTCATACCTATGTGATGAAGCCTCCATAAAAATTCCTGAAGTATGAGGTTTGGAGAGCTTCTGGGCTGGTGAACACATCCATGTGCCTGGGGGTGGTGCACCCCAGCTCCATGGTGACTGAAACTCCCGAGCTTGGGATTTTTTTCCAGATCTTGGCTTATGTATCTCTTCATCTGGCTGTTCATCTGTATCCCCTATTATACCCTTTGTAATAAACCAGTAAATGTAAGTAAGTGTTTCCACACATTCTGTGAGCCATGTTAGCAAATTATTGAACCCAAGGTGGGGGGTTGTGAGAACCCCCCTTTATACAGTTGGTCAGAAGTACAGGTGACAACCTGGGACTTGTGATTGGTGTTTGAAGGGGAGCAGTCTTGTGAGACTGAGCCCTTAACCTGTAGGATCTGTTGCTAATGCCAGGCAGATAGTATCAGAACACAATTGAATTGTAGAACACATCTGGTGTCAGAGGTATTCAGTGTGAGAGTAATGGAAATCAGTGAGTTTCTCCTAGATAGGCATGTAGATATCAAAACCCCTAAATTAAACTTTTAGAGGTGAAAAATACATAGGATGAAATTAATGGCACATTAGAAATTGTAAAAGAAAATACTAGTGAATTGAAGATACAGCAATAGGCAGTACTATAAGTAAAAGAAAAAAATCAAAATTAAAATTAAAAAGAGAAGAAATGAACTGTGGGACAATTTCATGTGGCTTAACAAACATGTAATTTTAGAGTGAGGAGGAGAGCAGAAAAAAAATATTTGAAGAGATAATGGCTGAAACATTTCCAGATACAAGAAATTAAGAAATTACTCCAGGGTTCATCATTATCAAATTGCCCAAAGCCAGTGATAGAGAGAAAATATTAGAGCAGCAGAGGAAAAAACACAATATGTATAGAGGGAAAAAGCTAAGGATGACAGCAGAACTCTTGCTGGCAAAAACACAAGTGAGAAGTCAGTGCAAAAACATCCTTAAAATACTGAAAGATAAAGAAAACTGTCAGTCTAGACTTCTCCACCCAGTAAAAATAGCTTTCAAAAATGAAAGTGAAATGAACACTTTTTCCAGACATACAAGAGCTGAAAGAATTTATCACCAGCAGATCTACATTACAAGGAGTGTCCAAGGAAATCCTTTGGACAGAAGGAAAATGACACTAGATGGAAATAAAGGAATGAAAATAAATAAATGAAAAGAACTGGAAATGATAACTACATGGGGTAAACATACAAGACTTTTCCCCTATTGTTTAAATGTCTTGAAAATATAACTGACTGTTTTAAGCAAAAAATAATAATGTAGTGAGGCATTTATAACATACGTAAAAGTAAAATGTATGACAAAACTACCTCAAGGAAAGGTGGAAGTATAAAGTTCTAAGGTTCTTGTACCATACATGAAGTAGTATAATGGTGTTTGAACGTACACTTGATAAGTTGAAGATGTATACCATAACCCCTAGAGCAACCTTTTAATAGTTTATTTTAACAAAATAATTATAGCTAATAAACCAGAAAAGGAGATAAAAATAAAATCATACAAAATAATTAATCCAAAAGAAGGCAGAAAAAGAGGAAAAGGGGAGCAAAAGAGGATGGAATCAATGCAAAACGAACAGTAAGTGGACAGATTGAAACCTAACACTAGCAACAACCACAATAAATGGAAATGGTCTAAATCCCCCAAGTTAAAGGCAGAGTTTGTCATATTGTATAAAAGAGCAACACTCAACTGTATTGCCTACAATAAACACAGTTTATATATTAAAAAATCAAACAAGTTAAGACTAAAGAGGTAGAAAAAGATGTACCATACAAATACTAATCAAAATAAAGCTCTCAGTGAGGGTGGAGTGGTCATATTAACATGAGAAAAAGTAGATTTCAGAGCAAAGAATATTACCAGAGATGAAGAGGGTATTTTGTAATGATAAAAGTGTCAGTTCATCAAGAGGACATAACAATCCTTAACGTATATGCACCCAGTAACAGAGCTACAAAACACCTGAAACAAAAACCAATAGAACTGCAAGGAGACAAGTCATGGACTAAAAGGAAGTATTTGCAACACATACAACTGCCAAAAGACAAGTTTCTAGAACCCAAAGAACTCCTACTAATCAATAAGAAAATGGCAAACAACTTAAGGACAAAATATATGAACAGTTATTTCACAGGAGAGGAAACACAAATGTCCATAAACACATGAAAAGATGCTCAGCTGCATGAATAAACAGTAAACTGTGAATTTAAAGCAAATTCAATATTATTTTATTCCCACCATATTAGCAAAAAATTACAAGTCTGAATATATCCAGTGTTGGTGAGGATGTGGAGCAATAATGGGGTTGCTGGAAGAAATGCAAATAGATGCAAACTCTTTGGAAAACAATCTGGTATGAAAACTTGTATAAGTTTGCTAAGGCTGCTGTAGCAAAGTACCATGAACTGGATGTCTTCAAGAATAATTTGCTGGCTTACAGTTTTGAAGGCCAGAAGTCTGTCAAGGTGTGCACTGGGTTGGTTCCTTCTGAGGGCTGTGAGGGAGAATCTGTTCTAGGTCTCTCATCCAGCTTGTGATAGCCTCAGGTGTTCCTTGGCTTGTAGGTGGTATTCTCTCTGTGTCTTCACATTGTCTTCCCTCTATATGTGTCTATCTCTGTATCCAAATTTCCCCTTTTTATAAGGATGCCAGTCATATTCGATTTGGGCTCATCCTAATGACCTCATCTCAACCTGATCATCTGCAAAGACCCTATTTCCAGATGATGTCACATTCACAGATAATGGGGTTCGGGCTTCAACATCTTTGGGGGGACAACATAATTCAACCTATAACATGTGGTTAAATGTGAAGATGCTGGGACTTCCCTGGCGGTCATGGTTAAGACTCTGCACTTACACTTCAGGGGGCACGGGTTTGATCCATGGTTGGGGAACTAAGATCCTGCATGCCGTGTGGTGTGGCCAAAAAAAAAAAAAGTGAAGATGCTCACATCTTTCAGCTCAGCCATTGCACACCTAGGCACTGGCCACAGAGAAAATTGTTGCAGATTGCACTACTAGATGTATGCCATCCAAAAGTTCCTCATCAGAAGAATGGATAGATAAATGCGGTATGCGCATTAAAGAAAGACTACATAACAGTGAACATTAATGAATTACAGCCACATGCATCGGCCTGGAGAAATCTCATAAGCGTAATATTAAGTTGAAAAAAAGCAAGTCACAGAAGAACACAACTAGTTTGATTACACAATAAAGATCTGAGTGGTCAATTCTCTCACCTCTGTCAAGTCTTTGTTCAAATGTCATTTTCTCAATGAGGCCTCTTCCATTGCCCTATCTTAAGTTGTAAACCTCAGCCCCTCACAATCATACTCCTTTCCGCCCCTTATTCTGCTCTACATTTCCTTTTCCCAGAGCATTTATCAACTGCTAACAACTTAAATAATTTGCTTACTAATTGTGTCCAGTTGTTATTGTCAATCTCCTCCTTCCAGAATGTTAGATCCACAGCAGTGGAATCTTTTCCTTTTGTTCATTGATGTCAACCAAGTACCTAGAACAGTACCTGGCACAAAGTAGGCACTGAACAAACATTTCTTAAATGGAGTTGTTGGTACACAACATTTCATTTATGATTATCTTTTAAACTGTGCATATGCTGGCACTTTGTTGTATATATGGTGTCTTACGATAAATAGCCTTTGAAGAAAATAAACGTGGTATTTCTTGCAAGTTCTGAGTCTTGAGGCAAGATACAGACCCTTCATGATGTATGCCACTCCCTTAAGCACAGAAAGCCAGGGTTTTGACTACATTATTCCCACAGGACATGGTCTCTGGTGTATGATGACAGTGACAAGAAAATGTCAATCTTCCCACAAGCTTCAGTCTTCTGTGTTTTATTTCTGCTTGAACAGGCTTTTAAAATGTGCTCATGAATATCTGCACTGACAACTACAGAGAGCAGGACTGCTTTGTAGAGAGAAGTAAAACTACCTGGTAAATTTGCCTTGTGCTTCCTTGAGAAAATAATGGGAAGCCAGCAGCCTGTCAAGGCCAAAGTCACATAACCAAACATGTGCAATCCTGGCCTTGACAAGCTGCCTTATCATACTGAAATCCCCAGTAACAATCAAATTGCTTCTATGTGACTGTCCCAACACCAACCCTGGGCAGAGTCAACTGGCGGCTATTTAGGTCATCAAGGTTGATGTCAATGGCTGGGTTGGTTCAGTTTGCAGCTGAATGTGGAGCAAGAAATCATTAAAGAAGTCCCCATGGAAAATGCCCATTCCCCAGCATTGGTCACCTACAGGATTTTTGAGAAAATTATTTGCTTAATTGGCTTAACTGTCTATCTCTCATAGTAGACCATAAGAAGAGGTGCACTTCCATCCTTCTAAATGCTGCTCACAGTAGGATCCATAAATACATGTTTAATTAACTTGGCTTGTGAACAAATATGGTTTCTAGCAGTGAGGAGCCTACAGTCCACTCAAGGAAGAGGACACCTACTTTTCTTTACATTTACTGTCCAAAGATGCAGAGCCTGGGTAAACACACTGGGAGTGCCTAGAGGGCAGGGGCCGTGTTTTTAAACCCCAATTTTTATCTCTAGCCCTGACTTCTCAAAAAATCCAATTGCCCACCAGACAGCTCCACTAAAATGTGTTCTAGACATCTCAAATTTATATATAAAACAGAACTCTTGACTCTGTCCACCCCCAAACTTGCTTTTTGCCTTCCCCCATCTCCCTGTCTCAGTAAATGGCATCCATCACCTGCTCAGGTCCAAAACCTCACATTTTTTTCTTTTTAGAGTTGAGATGTAATTTATATGCCATAAAATTCACCCTTAATTTTAAAGTGTAAAATTCCGTGGTTTTTAGAATATTCACAGACTTTGCAACCATCCCTACAATCCATTTGAGAACATGTTTTTCGTCCTAGACAGAAACTCCGTATCCATTAATAGTTACTCCCCATTTCCCTCCAACACCACATCTATGCCCAGTCCCTGGCAATCATTAATCTACTTTCTGTCTCTATAGATTTTCTTACTCTGGACATTTCAAATAAATGGAATCATATAATATGTGGTCCTTTGTGACTGGCTTTTTTCACTTAGAATAATATTTTCCAGGTTTATCCATGTTATAGCATAGATCTGTATTTTATTCCTTTTTATTGCAGAATAATATTCTATTGTATGGATATACCAGAAGTTTATCCATTCATCAGTTGATAGACATTTGGGTTGTTCCCAATTTTTGGCTATTATGAATAACACTGCTATGAACATTTGTGTTCAAGTTTACTGTGAATATATGCTATCAGTCCTCGTGAGTATACACTTAGGAGTGGAATTGTTGGGTCATATGGTAACTCTATGTTAAACTTTCTGAGGAATTACCAGACTCTTTTCCAAAGTGGCTGCACCATTTTACATCCCCACCAGCAAAGTATGAGGGTTTCAATATCTCCACATTCTCATCAACACTAGTTATTTTCCTTTTTGTGGGCTAATTATAGCTGTTCCTAATGGACGTGCAGTAGTATATCATTGTGGTTTTAATTTGCATTTCCCTAATGATTAATGATATTGAAAATGTTTTCCTGTGTTATTGGTCATTTGTATATCTTCTTTGGGGTGATATCTATTCAAATCTTTTGTCCACTTCAAAATTGGATTATACGTCCTTTTTTTTTTTTTTTTTTGTGGTACGCGGGCCTCTCACTGTTGTGGCCTCTCCCGTTGCGGAGCACAGGCTCCGGACGCGCAGGCTCAGCGGCCGTGGCTCACAGGCCCAGCCGCTCCGCGGCATGTGGGATCCTCCCAGACCGGGGCACGAACCCGTGTGCCCTGCATCGGCAGGCAGACTCTCAACCACTGCGCCACCAGGGAAGCCCCCTTTTTTGTTTTTGAGTTGTAAAGAGTTCTTTACACATTCTGGATACGAGTCCCTTATCAAATATCTGATTGCAAATATTTTTCCTTAGCACTGGAAGCCTTTGCCAAGACTTGACCCATCTGCACCTTTTTACATACTCTTGAGCCAAGTTGACCATTTTGGGGTAAAGAACTCTGGAAATCTCTTGCCTCACAGATGTTCAAAATACAAATCAAGATCACACATATCTCTGCCTACTAAAGCCATAATACAAGAGCTCACCAAGATACTCCTTATCTCCTTCAGCTCTAGATATTATTGATAATGACCAAGACACTGATTGCGCTTCTCAAAATACACAATTCTGGGCTTTTGAACCAGCATTCAGCAGAATTCTCACCTCCCTTACCAGCCTCAAGCTATATGCTTCATAATTGCTTACTTAAGTTCAAGTTCAATTAAATGCAGCATGGCACATTTCATTCATCAAACACCTTGAGGTGAATTGTAACAAAGGGTCTGACTCCAGCTTTTGATGTTTGACTGCTGACAGTTTTTAAGCCTCACCACCCTCTTCCCCTTGTGCCCCTGATCTGGGCAAGTGATAAGAAAGCCTAAATTCTTTCTCCTTTGGTGCCAAGTGGGCAGTCCAAACTATACATGGGGGAACCACCACTCTGGCCCTACCCTCTGACCACCATACAAAACCCAAGCCAGTCTTCTTTCCCTGCTCTCTCAAGCCATTTCAGACCTGCTTGGGGGCCACCCCAATCTCCCCAGGAAGCCTCATTATGTGAGTAATAAACTTTTTCATACCCTTGGGGTGGGTGTCATCAGACTCAACAACTGAAACAATTTTTTTTCTGCCAAGAGTCCACAGCAGTGATCTTAGCAATTTTAAGTCTACTAATCTATGAGCATGTTTATCTTTCCATTTACTTAGATCTTCTTTAATTTTTTTCAACAATGTTTTACAGTTTTCAAAAGTTTTACAAATCTTTCATTTCCTTTATTAAATTTATTCCTAAGTATTTGAATTGTTTGCTGCTGTAGCAAATAGAACTGTTTTCTTACATTTCAATTTCTCATTGCTAATGTATAGAAACACAGTTGATTTTTTTCAATTGACTTTATGTCCTGCATTCTTGCTGAACTCATTTAATCACTGTAGTAGTTTTTTGGTGGCTTCATTATGATTTTATATACAAGAACATGTCACCTGCAGATAAAAACAGTTTTCCTTATTTGTTACAAATTCATTTTATTTCATTTTCTTGCCTAATTTCCTTGGATAGAACCTCCAGCACAATGATACATAGAAGTGATAAAGTAGAAGTCCTTGTCTCGTTCCTGGTCTTACAGGGAGAGTGTTTTTCACATTAAGCATGTGGTTAGCTGTGGGTTTTTTATAAATGCCCTTTATCATGTTGAAGATGTACCCTTCTATTCCTAGTTTATTGAATGCTTCTATCGTGAAGTAGTGTTGGTTTTTATCAAATGTTTTTCTGTATCTATTGAGATGATCATGTAGGTTTTTTCCTTTGTTTTATTAATGCAGTGTGTTACATTGATTGATTTTCTTGTGTTGAATCACCCTTGAATTCCTGGAATAAATCTCACTTGGTCATAGTATATAAGCCTTATAATTCCTATTAGATTCAGTTTGCTAGTATTTTGCTAAGGATTTTATATCTATATTAACAAGGGATATTGGTCTATAGATTTTTTTTTCCTGTGCAGTCTGTGGTTTTGGTATCAGGGTAATGCTGGCCTCAATGAGTTAGGAAGTTCTATCTCCACTTCTACTTTTTGGAAAGTTTGTGAAGGATTCATGTTAATTCTTTAACTGTTTGGTAGAAATCACCAGTGAAGCCATGGGTCCTGGATTTTTTTTTTTTTTTGGCAAGTTTTAAAATTACTAATTCAATGTCTTTACTTGTTATAGATCTATTCAGATTTTCTACTTCTTTTTGGGTCAGTTTCAGTAGCTTGGGTCTTTCTGGAATTTTTCCATTTCATCTAGATTATCCAATTTGTTGGCATACATCTATTCATAGTATTCCCTTATAATCCTTCTTATTTCTATAAGGTCAGTAGCAATGGCCTCTCTTTTATTTCTGATTTTAGTTATTTGTGTATTTTTTTTCTTGGTTCATCTGGCTAAAGGTTTGTCATTTTGTTAATCTTTTCAAAGAAAAAACTTCTGATTTTCTTAATTTTCTCTATTGTTTTTCTATTCTCGATTTTATTTATCTCTGCTCTAATCTTTATTATTTCCTTTCTTCTGCTACTTTGGGATTTAGTTTTCTTTTGCTAATACATTAGGTTGTAAGCTGTTGATTTGAGATCTTTCTTCTTTTTAAAAAAATTTTATTTATTTATATTTTTAAATTTTTGGCTGCATTGGGTCTTCATTGCTGCATGCAGGCTTTCTCTAGTTGCAGCGAGTGGGGGCTACTCTTCATTGCAGTGTATGGGTTTCTCATTGTTGTGGCTTCTCTTGTTGCGGAGCATGGGCTCTAGGCACGCAGGCTTCAGTAGTTGTGGCACATGGGCTCAATAGCTGTGGCACGCGGGCTCAGTAGTTGCGGCTCACGGGCTTAGTTGCTCCACGGCATGTGGGATCTTCCTGGACCAGAGCTCTAACCCGTGTCCCCTGCATTGGCAGGCGGGTTCTTTTTTTTTTTTTTTTGCGGTACACGGGACCCTCACTGTTGTGGCCTCTCCCATTGCGGAGCACAGGCTCCGGACACACAGGCTCAGCGGCCATGGCTCACGGGCCCAGCTGCTCCGCGGCATGTGGGATCTTCCCAGACCGGGGCACGAACCCGCGTCGCCTGCATCGGCAGGCAGACTCTCAACCACTGCGCCACCAGGGAATACCGGCAGGCGGATTCTTAACCACTGTGCCACCAGGGAAGTCCTCTTTCTTCTTTTTTAATGTAAGCATTTATAACTATAAATTTCTCTGTTAGCACTGCTTTCACTGTGTTCCATAAGTTTTGGTATGTTGTGTTTTCATTTTCATTCATTTTTACGTATTGTATGATTTCTCTTGTGATTTCTTCTTTGACTCGTTGGTTGTTTAAGAGTTTGTTGTTTAATTTCCACATATTTGTGAATTTTCCAACTTACTTTCTGCTATTGATTTCTAGTTTTATTCCACTGTGGTTAGAGAAAATATATTATGATTTCAATTTATTGAGACCATTTTGTGGCCTAACATGTGGTCTATCCTGGAGAATGTTTCATGTGCACCTGAGAAGAATATATTTTCTGCTGTTGTTGGGTGGAGTACTACTATGTCTAGTCAGTTTGTATTGATAGTATTGTTCAAGTCCTCTATTTCCTTGTTGATCTAAAAGTGGGGTATTGAAATCTCCAACTATAATTGTAGAACTTCCTCCTTCAATTCTGTCAGCTTTTGTTTCATGTAATTTTGGGCTCTGCTTTTAGGTGCATGTGTGTTTATAATTGTCATAATTTATTGATGGATTGACCATTTTATCATTATAAAATGATAAATGTCCTTCTTTATTTCTAGTAACAATTTATGTCTTAAAGTCTATTTTTCTGTTGTAAGTATAGCCACTGCAGCTCTCTTTTGCTTGCTATTTGCATGATACATCTTTTTCCATTCTTTTACTTCCAATCTATTTGTGTCTTTGAAGTGTGTCACTTGATAGCATATAGTTGGATCATTTAAAAAATCCGTTCTTCCAAAGTCTACTTTTAATTGAAGTGTTTAATACATTTACATTTAATATATAATTACTGGGACTTCCCTGGTGGTGCAGTGGTTAAGGATCTGCCTGCCAATGCAGGGGACACAAGTTCGAGCCCTGGTCCAGGAAGATCCCACATGCCGTGGAGCAACTAAGCCCGTGTGCCACAACCACTGAGCCTGCGCTCTAGAGCCTACAGCCACAACTACTGAGCCTGTGTGTCACAACTACTGAAGCCCACGCACCTAAAGCCTGTGCTCCACAAGAGAAGCCACCACAATGAGAATTCTGTGCACTGCAATGAAGAGTAGTCCCCGCTTACCACATACTAGAGAAAGCCCACACGTAGCAATGAAGACCCAACACAGCCAAAAATAAATAAATAAATACATTAAAAAAAATATATATATATATATATATAATTACAGATGAGGTAGGGCGTATGCCTGCCATTTTGCTATTTATTTTCTATATATCTTATGTAGTTTTTGTTCCTCTATTCCTTCATTGCTACCTTATTTTATAGTAAATAAATATTCTATGGTGTAGCATTTTAATTCCCTTGTTGTTTCTTTAAATATATTATTTTGTGGGGTTTTTTTAGTAGTCGTCCTGGTGATTACAATTGACATTTTAATGTATAACAATCCACTTCAGATTAATATCAACTTACTTGCAATAATCCAAAATATTTACTCTTACATAGCTTCATTGCTTTGGTATCCTCTTGTGCTGTTATGTCAGCAATAACAGCAATAATGATATAAAAAATTGTATCTTTATATGTGTATGCCAGTCAACACAAGCTTATAATTATTACTTTATACAGTTATCTTTTAAATCAGGTAGAAGAGCTACAAACAAAAAATACATTTATACCATCTTTTATTATTACCTATAAGTTACTTTTACCATTGCGCTTTGGTTTTTTTTTTTTTTTTAAGAAATCCTTGGGGGTTTTTTGTTGTTGTTATTTTTATTTTATTTATTTATATTTATTTATTTATTTATTTGGCTGTGTCAGGTCTTAGTTGCGGCACATGGGATCTTCATTGTGGCATGCAGGATCTTTCATTGTGGTGCACAGGCTCTCTAGTTGTAGCATGCAGGCTCCAGAGCACGTGGGCTCAGTAGTTGCAGCATGCAGGCTCTCTAGTTGTGACATGCAGCTCTTGGGCATGGGGGCTTATTTGCCCCGGGGCATGTGGGATCTTAGTTCCCTGGCCAGGGATTGAACCTGTGTCCCCTGCATTGGAAGGCAGACTCCTAAGCACTGGACACCAGCAAAGTCCCACCAGTGCTCTTTATTCCTTTTTGTGGATTTGAGCTACTATCTAATATTCTTTCATTTCAGCCTGAAGGACTCCCTTTAGTATTTTCTTGTAGGGTAGATGTGCTTGCATTGAATTCTGTCAGTTTTTGGTTATTTGGGAATGTCTTCATCTTGCTTTCTGTTTTGAAGGAGAGTTTTGCCAGACATAGAATTCTTCTTTGACAATCTTTCTCTTTCAGCACTTTGAATATAACATTCCTCTGCTTTCTGCGCTCCCTAAATTCTGATAAAAATTCAGCTGTAAATCTTATTGAGGAGCCCTCATATGTGATGAGTTGTTTCTCTCTTGCTGCTTTCAAGATTCTCTGTTTTTGACTTTTGACAGTTTGATCATGATGTTTCAAGGTGTATTTCTCTCTGAGGTTATCCTACTTGGAGTTTGTTGAGCTTTTAAAAACATCACATTTAATTCCTCTCCCCAAATACCAAATATCAGTGAGTTCTGGTAACTTTACCTCCAAGTATATAGTTAAATCTTTTACTTCTTTCTGTCTCCTCTGCTACTACCCTCACCTAAGTCATCATCATCTCTTACTTGGACCAGTGGAGTATCTTCCACCCTGGTCTCCCTGCTTCTGCTTCCAGTTCATTCTTTTTTTTTTTTTTTAATTTTTTTTCATTTTTAAAAATTTATTTTATTTTTGGCTGTGGTGGGTCTTCATTGCTGTGTGGGCTTTCTCTAGTTGTGGCAAGCGGGGGCTACTCTTTGTAGCGGTGCATGGGCTTCTCATTGCTGTGGCTTCTCTTGTCGCGGAGCACGGGCTCTAGGCATGCGGGCTTCAGTAGTTGTGGTACACAGGCTCAGTAGTTGTGGCACGTGGGCTTAGTTGCTCTGCGGCATGTGGGATCTTCCCAGACCAGGGTTCGAACCCATGTCCCCTTCATTAGCAGGCGGATTCTTAACCACTGTGCCACCAGAGAAGCCCTCCAGTTCATTCTTTATCAGGCAGAGTAGTCTCCTTAAAATATTAGTCCAATTACTATGTTTCCCTGCTTAAAACCTCCAGACTTCCCATTTCACTTTGAATAAGTTCTGAACTTAGTCCCTTCATGATCTGGCTCTGCTACTTCTCTATCTTACCTCCCTTCTCCAGTGTATGCAGCTACCCTGACTGTTTCTTCTCTTGAATATTTCAAGCTCAGAACTACCTCAGGGCCTTCACACCAGCTATTCCTTCTGCCTGGGGGCTTCACCCAAGTTTAGCTCCCTGTCTTCAAATAGGTCCCAGCTTGAATGTAACCTCAGGAAGATGTTCCCCGCTTACTCTCTATCACATCATGAGTTTTTTTCATGTTTATATGTTTGTCTTCTATCCACACTGTCCGCTGGAATTAATCTCCATTTAAGAGAGTAACTTGGCTATCTTCCTCACCGTTGTATCTCTGGCACCTAGAATAGGGCCTGACACATTGTAGGTGCCCCAAATACTTGTTGAGTGAATGGAATGAATGGTAATACCTGTGCTTAACAGGAAGACCTCTTCCAAGGCCTTCCGTATAAGGAGAGTTGATGCTGGAGTCCCCTAAGTCTATAGAGGGTCCAGGTCTGCCTTCACCACCAGCAGAGACTTCATCCCAGTTTGCCTTCGACTGAGTTGCATTTTATCACTTCAATTCATTCATCATTGATCATCCAGCTACAGTTTCCATGGCAACCCTCAACTAAGCAGAATATTCCATCATCCAGGACACTCTCTATCCCAGCCTTGTCAGAGCACCCAGTTCACTATCAAGGTGTTTTCCAGCCTCTAGCAAAGGGTAAGGTCTTGGGTGGGGAAACAGAGGCCTTGGGTCTCTTTTAGATGGGAGGCTCAAGGCATAAGAAAGTCACTGGATTTCACGGCTGATTCTTGTTTCTGCTTTTCACTGGATTTCATGGCTGATTCTTGTTTCTGCTTTTATGTCAGGAAAGCCAAACCTCCAATAGGAGGACCAGCCTGCAGCAGTGGTAAGGAGAGGTGAAATGTTTCCTTTTCCCACATCGCGTCAGGAAGTACTTTGGTCCCGTGTTCTGGGTTCAGAGCTTCTCCAGTTGTAGGAAGGAAGTTACCTGGCTCAGCAGGGGTTCAAAGCCCTTATGCAAAGTTTTGCTCCTGTTAGAAGCAGTGCCGGGGAATCAGGTAAGGTAAGCTCAGTGTCTGGCATGGGTATGAAATAAGGTAACTCCTCAGTGCCTTTCAGGGGGAGATCTGAGTAGCTTCATCATGAAGGGGATTCCAAATAAACTGCTCTCCACCTGACCTCAGCACTTTGGATTCCAAAGACCCCCCAAGCAGGGAATCTGGCCTAATTTCATGTTCAGCCCAACACTAATGATTGAGTTCCTGCCAAGTCATAACGTACAACATTGAAAATAGGCTCCAGGAACCTCAGTGACCCAGTCATGATCTTGGTTTTAGAAGTCACGGCTTCCATTTTGGCCCATCCAGTACACCAAGCGCATTGCGTCATTTGGCCCCAAGATTGGACTCTGCTCCCTTAGAAAAAAAATTTAGACATTGCCACTCGGGACGGGGACAAGCTGAGTTATACCCTGCAGCTACTGAAATAAAGATACAAAAATAGAAAGTGGGGGTGAGGGAGGCATACCTAACGTTTGTGGAGATGGGGAAAATATCAACACACCTGCCAGGGCCAGGTGGACACAGAGAGGTAGCACGGGGAGAACACATCGGCCCTCAGAGGTCCCCTCAGAGCCAAAAGCCAAAAGGCAGGGGGTGGGTGGAAGGGCCTTCAGAGCCACAGGCCGGCTTGTATCCCAGCTCTGCCCTTTGTCAGCTGTATGATCCCTAAGTCACTGTTTAATTGTTCCACGTATTCACCTGTGAATTGGGATGAACTCTTTCAGGGGGTCGTGAACAGGATTAAACGAGATTTTAATGCAGAGCACACAGAGTAGATGCTGAACAGGTGTCACATCTGGGACAGGGCACTGAGGGTCATCTAGCTAAGCTTGATTCCCAGTTGAGATGACAGGGACAGGCTGGGGACAGAGAGGCTGGGAAGAGCCTGTGGGGCATCCCCAAGTGGAGCCTGGAGTTGAGGAGGGAAGGGCACAGTCCAGCACCACACCCTCCTCCAAGCGTCCTCAGCTCCCCTGGGGCCACCCCCTGGGGCTCGGCCCAGTCTAACCAGAGAGGACAACCTCCTGCCAGGGTTTGCAAAGCACTAGCCCTCGCTGCCCTCAGCCCCGGACAAGGAGAAAGCAGACATCAAGGCATCTTCCAGTGCATTTTAATCAAAATTCCATCATCAGAAGAGTTCTTGTAGCATACAGTGTTAGGATGGGCATGTCGACTTGGTCCTACAAATGGAATATCCACAGATTTGCACTTCAAACATGTATGAAAAATAAAATATATAATATTTAGCCGTATAAATTTCCCCACTAATCACCTTATCTTTAAAATAAATTACTACCTCTGTCCAATAAATTAATCAGCCTGGAGTCACTAAGCAGACATCAGCCAAATGACACCCGTTTCCTGAAAACATTCTGGGGGAAATACTGGAGACAGTCAAATGCTTACAGGAATCAACATGAATTAAAACTAGCACGTCCAAAAAAAAACAAAAAACAAAAAAAAACTAGCACGTTCCTCACGGTGGGGCGAGACATCAAAAATGGGAGCCAGCTAATGGCTGCTCTTTTCTGTCGGGAAAAAAAAAAATCAATTCTCCAAACCACACCGAATGGTTGTAAAAGCTGCAACTGAACTTTTGGCACCAGTGGAGAAAAGACACCTTTCAAAGCCATACCCAACCAGGATTCTGCCAAAGCATGGGTCAGAGGGAGAGGTGACAGAGGGGGAGGGACAGCTGCCATGGCCCTTCTCCGTTCTGAGTTCCCACTCACAGCCCCCTCTCTGGAGCCATGGATGCCCCCTACACCTTGGAGAAGGCAGGGCATTGTCCGGGCAGCCTGCCTTCCTCAGTAAACTCAAGAGTTCCTGGGACGGAAAGATTCACAGCATAAAGAACATCAAGAGAAAGGCCCTTTTGGGGGGAGGGTGGAACGGGGGGGGGCGGTTTGCTGCGTGCTCAGTTGACAGCAGGGTGTACTCAACACACAAGGGATGCGGCCACTCCAGCGGGACGGATGCACAGCCTCTGAAGGGGACGGACAGATGGCGCACACAAGACACCAAGGATCCGAGAGGGTGGGCAGGGCTGGGGTGCGCTAGCATTTACAGGGGTGCTGAACAGGGCTTTAAGGACAAGAGTCCCTTCACAGCAGAAGTCAGAAATCCACCCACCTGCGGCTCAGGCCTTCTTCCCCCTCCCCCAAACCAACAAAATCTTGGTTAGGAACAAATAAGCTGGTGACAAACGCCTCAGGGCTTAGAGATGCCCTGGGAACGGGCTTTGGGGGTCCCGGCGCACTATGGCAGGAGGTTTATACACAGTTCCACCGGGGGAGTAAGAGGAACGGCCCGACCCCCGCCTCCTGGACAGAGGAGCAGGTGGCTACAAGTCAAGGAGACGCTCCTCGCAGGTCTCCACTGGCCACTTTGAAGCCCCTCCAAACACGTCCACGTTGTTGTCCACCCAGGGGATGATGTTGCCCGGCATGTTCGTGGAGCAGTTGGCGATGTTGATGATTTCTTGTGCACGAAGGACGCGGTCCCATATGTTGAACTGGCTGAGCTCCCCCACGAATGCCTGCGTGGCATCGAACCTGCCCCCAACCGTGTCCTGGGAAAGAGGAACAGACTGCATCGGGGCAGGCTCACAGGCAGACACATCTGCTACCTGTCCCAGTGCGTGACCGGCTTCAGGGGAGGTGGGGGGGATGCCAGCCTGGGAGGGAGATGGGGACTGGGGCATCTTCCTGACTCGCCAACTCAGATCGCAGCCTGTGACCACTGATTCCTGCCAGGTCCAAAGCTTTAGGGCACGTCAGGCCTGGGAAATGGCGTGACTCAAACCGGCCCATTTTAGGGAGGGAAAACTAAGCAGAGAGATCCTTGCCCAAGGCCCCAGAGCGAGGACTGGACCCGGGTCTCCAGACTCCCAGCCCCTCCCAGGGGAGAAGAAACAGGGTAGTGGGGAGCGGGGAGAGCCAAGGGCCCAGACTCAAAGCCCCCCAGAGGACCTGCAGTCTATTCCCTCGTTTTCCACCAGGAAACCCCAAACACAGACTGAAACATGAATTCTCATCTGCCCAAGAGCAGACGGCCTCTGCCCCAGATGGCGAGTTTTCTGAGCGTGGTCTCTGAGGCCTGGCCCCATCTCACCCACAGGCGTTATTCCCCAGGTGCCCTTGCTGGGGATCAGGGTCGTGACCCTGAGCTGGCAGCTCCTGGAAGATGCCAATACCAGCCAGTGCCCGGCATCCAGAGTCAATGCAGTGGCCGGCAGAGGCCAAACAGCTGGAGAGATGGCCCGGGGTTGCTACATAACCCTGGGACTCCAGGGTCACTCCTGCTCACCTGTATCGTACAGACTCCATTCTAGAATCTCTGAACCCACCACACCGACTTGGTCCCTGCCAGAAAGGGCAGGATGTGTCCCCAACCCTGCTCTCATCCCTTAGGCCACAGGATAGCACGGGCTGAGCCGGCAGGGATGCTGGCCATCCAGGCTGGTCGTCGCGCTGCGGTGGCCAGGGCCAGGGCCGGCAGGCAGACAGACAGCTGAGCAGGGCCAGGGGCAGCCCGCAGGCCCGGCCGTGTGCTGCTTGGCCTGCCAGCCGCTCCTCCCGGCACCCCACCTGCACCCACCTGCTCCTGCCCGAGAATCAGCACACCACCCGGCTTGATGGGGTGCCACGGGGCCAGGTTCTCCCCGGTGCCCAGCTTCTCCCCATCCTGGAAGGCCTCCCACATGCCGTCCCGCGTTGTCCAGGTGACACAGATGTGGTGCCACTTGCCATCACTGACAAACAGGGGCAGCTGTGCGACCTGTGGGCGGCAACGTGCAGGTGAGGGCCCCCTTGGGGTTCCCAGGAGTCTGACCTGGGGGGACGGAGCCCCTGGGCCCACTGCTGCTCCCCTGCTATGCTCTGTGGGTAACATGCCCGATCTTGCCCAGCTCAGAGTGACCCCTTGGGCTGGAGACACCACGTGTGTCGCAGACTCGTAAGAGGAAAGGAGCAGCTTGGGTACACACCCTGACCCCAGGGTGACCTGCTTTCAACTGGACACCCTTGGACCTGGGCTTGGTTAAGGGACTAGGATTCTGTGCAGACCAAGCAAATGTGACAGGCGGCTCACCACCCCGCATACGGGTCCTGAACATCCCTTACTGGAGAACCTAAAGGGAAGTCAGGACTCTACTGGACCAGTTTCTTTGGAAAACAGACCAGGCATCTACCCTCTGCACGCAAAGTCCCTTGTGGCACTTGGGGATCTGCATGTATGTGAGTGGACGGGGGTAGGGGGATGCGCGTAGAACTGGGGGGAGGGCCTTTCCCACCCACACTGTCTCCTGGCAGTCCTGTGAGCGCTCTACAGACCAGTTCGCCTGTGAAGCACTGTGTTGTTACTACTGGTGTCCTAGCAACCCGGAGTTCCCTCCCAGAAACGGGCTATTTACACGAGAGGAAAACAAGGCTCTCGGCCTTGCCTCGTCCAAGGGCGTTATTTAGAATAATTAATCCCTAGCTCAAGGATGTGGTCACCGCTGGAAAGAGCCCTGAAGGTGGATTCCACAGCGTTTCCCACTCCAGTTCCAGCCAGGGCAGTTTCGTAAAGACAGACAGGGTGGGAGGCCATTGCCTGGTGAGCGCTCTGGGGGCTCAGGCAGCCAGGGGGCTGGTGCAGCCGTTCACCACTCAGCTCCAGCAAGGAGGGTGTGAGGGTGCAGTGTGGGTGACGTGGAGCCTGACTTAAGTTTAGGTGAGGCTGTTGGAGGGCCCCGCAGATGCTCAGAGCTGATCTCTTGAGAAGACCGCGTTCCTGAATGTCGAAATAAGCCAGTCCATCAGAAAGGGGACATTTACTCTGTAAAAGGCAGGACTATAGGGATGGGGACAGGTGGGTGGTTGCCATGGGCTGCGGTAGGAGCAGGAGGTGACTACAAAGGGCAATGAGGAAATTTGGAGGATGATGAAACTGTTCTAGATTTTAATTGTGGTGGATACAATAATTGTATGCATTTGTCAAAACTGGTTGAACTATACACTAAAAAGTGTAAATTTTATTGTCTATAAATATATTTCAAGCCCCCCCCCACTAAAAGATGTGCTCATGAGAAATATCACACACTCATACACACACACACAAATACCCTCCCCTAATCGGTGCAGCCCCGGGGAACAGCCCTCACTGACCGGCCTGAGGGTCCGTGACAATTCAGGCTAGCACGCAGAGACCCAGCTCGTTCTGTTCCTTCTGTGGCCTCTGTGCCTGGACCCTCTGCTGCTTCCTGGCAGGATTCACAGCTTGGATCTCCACAAGCTGCAGCTGCCTGCCCCCCGCCCCCTACCCAGCCACCTGCCCAGAGTGGGACTGAGTCAGGGCAAAACTGTCCCCACTGTGAGGAGGACTGTCCCCACTGTGAGGAGGACAGCCCCGTGGCCAGACGTCAGGCTCCCTGCAACATCCCAACCTCGGTGGCCACCAGGATGGGGGGGTGGCCGTCCCAGCAGGCCTCACCTTGTCGTTGATGAGCAGCTCAATGGGGTTGTTGCCCCACTCTATCAGCACGATCTCGTTGGCCTGCCCGGGCACCGCGTAAGAGAATGGGGTGCCGATGCCCGGCGAGGCGCTGGACCGCAGCCACAGGCAGATGGTGAAGGCGTACAGCTCGGGCAGCGTCTTCTTGACCTTGCCGTACAGGTAGTTCGTGCGGAGGGGGAGGGACACTTTGAAGGCATCAGGCGACTTGAAAGCACTGTTGCCTGGGGTGTGGGAGAGAGGGGCAGCAGCATGTGAGCCCCCCCCACTTCCCTCTCAACCACAACCCAGAGCGGCAGCCCACCCGGACCCCCGCCCGGCCTACCCGCGGGTCCCCCAAGCAATGGAGCACCTGCTACTGACCGGCTGCTGTTCAGTGCTGAAGCTCCAGTGGGAAACAAGCATATCCTCACTCTTGGAAGCTCAAGGAAGTGGGCAGGGGCAAGCTGGATTTAACTTTCTGGTTAAATTAAGCCAGAAACCCTGCTCCTTCCACTGTTTGCTTGAAATCCCGGCCCCTTCAGCAGGGCTGGGTCAGGGGCCTCCTGGGCTTGGAGGCAGGACATCTTACAGGAACCCAGGCGCTCCATAGACACTTGTCTCTCAATGAGTCCATGTCACTTCTCCCCCTGAAGAATCACCACCGCCCGAGGCGACGGAGCCAGGCACCCATGACTCGACACTACAACTTAACTTAGAAAGGGCTTTTGGACTAAATCCCTGGTGTGAATTGCTTTGCTCATGATTTGCCCTGCTCTCCTCAAGAGGAAACCAAGTTGATGGACCGTCTTCTGCAGTCTGGAAGCAATGGGAGGCAGGGAAATGCAGAGGCTCCCTCTCTACGGAGGCTACCCACCCGCCGGGGTCTTGACCCTTGAGGCCTGCTTGGGGCCGTCCCCAAGTAAATGGCACTTCCCAGACCTTTTGAAAACGAGTGATACTCTTAAACAGGTCTAAGTCATTTTCAGTACAGTTTTGATTTAAGCTCAAAATTAATGGCAACATCATAAATAAACACGCAAGAAGGCAAGCCCCTGCCTGGTTATCACAGATCTCAGAGTTTGCAGGGGACTGGTGACTCTGGGAGCTGTCACGGCAAAAGCTTCCCTCTTATTTGGGAACCAGGCGCTGCCAGGGAAGGAACCTAAATGCCTTTCATTCATTCAACAAGTATTTATTAAGCACCCACAAGGGGCCAGATGGTCCCCATCTCTGTCAAAGACAGGCAGGCTCTCCCGGCCTGGAACCAAACTGCCCATGTCACTGGTGGACTAAATCTGTCCCTTTCTTGCCCCGCTCTGTAGAACAGGACCCAGAGTGGATGAACTTTCTCCGTCACAATCCCCCAAACTCATTTTCTGCCATGGTAAGGAACACGTGAGAGAAGCTCTTCGGTGCCACGGTTCACACCTACCGAAGGACCTTCTGCAAAGGAAGGCAGCAGGGCCCAGTGTCACCCTTCCAACCTCTCCGGAACAGACAGCATAGAAATACTAGAATCTGGGCTTCACACGTAGTATTTACTTCTATCTGCTGGTTGTGCAGTCTTGCCTGATCCATCCTGACCTCCCAAGGCTGTGGAGCACCTGGCAAGGGCTGGGAAGACTTTGTTGCCTGGGGAAGCCGAGGATGGGGCCAGGCTAGAGGTTAGGCTGACACAGGCCCCACATGAGGCTGAAGCAGAGCTAAGAGAGAGAACCAGAAAGCCCCAACTCCCCGATTTTGCAGGCTGCACAGTGGGGGCACCGTGGGACTTACCCCAGGTCACGCAGCCTGTGAGTGACAGAACCAGGAACAGAAGTCCCTCTTCCCACTATGCGCAGCTGTGAGTATTTAATCTGCAAATGCTCGTGTTTTCACGAGATGTGATTACCTAATAGAGAGAAATGGCTTCTCTCCTTGCAGGTGGGCAGACTTGCTGACTTAATAAGGCTCGGTGTCAGTAATTTCGTTAGCTCGGTGACAACAGAGGTTTCATCAGCACTGGGAGAGCCGAGGGTTGGCCATACCTCGAAAGCCGGTACCCTCTACTTATATAAAACAGCGTGGAGGTTCAGAGGAAACTCAGTTAAAACCAATTAAGGAATGAAAAGCCCTGACCAATAAATCAGAGACTGCAGGTGGCAGACAAGCCAAGGAGGGGGGTGGCTTGAGGCCAAAGAGACAAGGGTTCCAACGTTTACTTCAACTCTGAGCTCGGCTCTGCCTGGCTGGCGGACCCGGGTCTGGAGGCAGCCACAGATGAGGAGGTCTCACAATAAAGAAAACGAGCACCCGTGGGACCTGGGTGGCAGGGGCACACGCAGGGTTGGATGCACACCACTGGGCTGGGAGGAGCCTCCCGCCCAGCATGGCCGGAGCTCACATGCCCCTCCAGGCTGCAGCCTTCATGACTCTGGTCCTCGGGGGTCACCACTAACCCCAGCTCTGCAATCTGCCAGCCACGTGAATGCAGGCATCACTTAGCTCTGACTCAGTCCCTCATCTAACTAGATCCCATCTCACTGGGTTGTTGCAGGGGTTACAGAGGATAGAGAATGTGGAGCTCAGAGGCCAGTGTCTGGTGCAGAACAGGCACTTAACGGGCAGGGGACGATGCACTGAAGGCCAGAGCACCCCAAAGCCCCCACTTTGCATATGGTGGAGGTCTCTCTCCTCTGGGCTCAGCAGGATACTTCTAAGGAACACAGTATATATCTTACTCATGGCATATTTGGGGCCTGGGAGTTTGCATATCCCTTCACACTTGTCTCATACATGACAGACATAAACTCAGAACTGCCCAGAAGGCAAATCAGTCAGCAGATGATAATTTCCCTCAAAGACTCATCCCATGGCTGGGGGAAGCAAACAGGATTCGAGAATTCTCGCGGTGGGGTCAAAAGGCAGAGGACAGCAAAAGGTGAGCTGCTGCCCAGTGCCAGGGCCTGCGGGCTCTGCAAGAATGGCCAGCCAGGGGACTTAATGTCGTGCAGTCCAGCTCTAGTTTGAACACGGACTTCCCCTCTGGGCCAGATGAGCTCTGAGGGCTTTCTGTAGCACCAAAGAGCATGGGTGCAGGAATCAGACTGGCTGGGGTGAGGCCTGACTGTTGCTTTCTGGCTGTGAACAGACAGGCTAAGGATGGGAGGGAGAGTCACAAAGTGGCATCTCCTGGGTGGCCCAAGCCGTGATGAAGAAACTTAGAGGAAGCCACGTGAAACTCACAACCTCCCTGGAGTCACAGAACAAAACAGGGAGGGGCGGGATTTATGTGACTGCGGCTGCTCACCAGCCGGTCCCCTCTCCCCACGACACGTCTGGCTGAGAACCTCGGAGCACTTTTCTGGTCTATGAAATGGGTATAACAGGAATCCTGTCTCCACACTCTAACTCAGTGGACTTCTACTAACCCACTTCTATTAACACACCTCCTTGTAGCCACTCGGCTGCCATGACGCGCGGGGTATACAGCCACCAAGGTCTCTGGCAAAGCCCTCCCCTCATTCTACAGCCAACCCTGCTTCAAGCTACTGAGTAACTGCAGTGTCCCTGCTCCCTCAGCCTGCAGGTTCCAGGTCCCATGAGGGCGAGGCTGGGCAAGGGAACCCAAGCCACCCTCCCCTGGCCCTGACGCTGCCTTCCTCTCCTCCTGTTCTGTGACAAAGGCCTGAGCTGCAGTTGCCTTGCCTCCAGGGAAGGCTCTTGAGACCTAATGAGCTTCCTGAGGTCACCCAGCAACGGAGGTGAGGCAGAAAGGACTTTTTTTTTTAACTCAAGAATCCAAGTGTAATAATAAGAGTAAGGAAGGAAGGACAGACTTTTCTGGAGGGAGAGAACAGGAAAGGGATGAAGGAGACCTGTGACTTCTGGGATGCTGCTGTAAAAGCGACTAAATCAAATGAAACGGAAACACCATCCCCTTGGGTGACTCCATCTGGCCCTGCGGAGCCGACGTCATTGAAAGAGTAAGTGGACATTCTGCCATTGGACATTCACCTACCCATTCATAAAACTGAGTCATGAGAAACTGCCTTTGTCAGGTTAGTGTATCTGAAAAGACTACAATCTTATATCCACTACCAGCAGACCTAAAACTTCACACCCAGTGCAAGCTGAATGACCTAGGGCCCTTGATCCCTCCCCTTCCTGTCTGTGGAAGAAACTTACCCACCAGAATGTGAGCAGAGAAGAGAAAGATACTCAGAATCTGCTGCAGGGGCTAGTTAAGAAGGGACTGAAATGCCCACCTGGCAGGAGGTCAGGGATTAGGTTGTTTGTCCCAGCCGATCCTGAGTGTCTTGCTTTTCCAGGGACAATGCCAGTGGGGCTGGGGGCAGGGTTAATTCTGGAAATGGCTGTTATCAGTCACCCTGATTGTTTGCTTGCTGTTCATGCATGCTGTGCAATTTGGATTCGCATAGTAGGAATAATACAAATGGAAAGTGGTCAGTAATGTCTCACCCTAGAAAGACATTAACGACAAGCTCTTCTTTGGAGACCTAGCAATCCAGTTTAAATTCATCAGCCATAACTGGGCAAGGAGGAAATTGGGCTAACACAAACACTTCTTGCTGGGACTACATAAGTACAACCTATCAGGTACAATGGTCTCTAACCTGGCTAAAAGAAAAGCCACCTGGCTGGTCACAACTGACCCAGCTGGATTTCGGGACACGTTTTCCTAACCAGAACCTAGTCCTGTTTATGAGCACTATTTTGCTATTACAACTGGCTGAGGAATCCTTTCCAGAATCTTCAGAGCTATAGTACATCTGTTAAGTCAGATATTCCTATAATTTATCACGCAATAAAAGGAATATGAGTAAGTCTAACTACAGACTATAAAACAACAACAACAAAAAACAGCCATGAACCATGTAGTGCCACAATCACCACTGAAAACGGGGGCCTGAGCACAAGTGATGAAAACCAGGCCACTCCCATCAGCCATCAGCCCCCTCCATCCCCACCATCTCTGACAAGTGCCAACAAGGCCAAGCCGGCCCACCTGTGGGGGAGAAACCCCAACTCTGTGCACCATGAGATGACTCAGGTTGAAAAAGCAACACTTCGTCTGAGCAGCGAGAGGCAGAAGGGAGAGGTGGACTGTTGATTGGATGGTAAGGAGTCAGGTGGTTTTCTGCACCCAGGACTGAAGGTTCAGAGGTGACAGAAGAGCAGCCTCAGAGCTGAGCAAACTCAGGAAACTCGGGAGCAGAGCCACTGCCCAAGAGTCAGCAGGCAGGGCTCGGGGAGTGGCCTCGTCTGTCAATGGGCAAGAGGGCTGTGCTGCTGACCCCTCCCGGCCTGCCCTCCCTTACTCTGAGCCCCACTTCCAAGCCAAGAAGGGGCAGCCAAGAAGGAAGACAGTGGGCTGGGGGGCCGGATGGATGTCAGCCAAGGGGCCACAGAGACACTGGTGAAGCACTCACCTCGCTCCAGCTCGGTCACCCTCTGCAGCAGCGCATTCAGGGCGCTCTCGGTCTTCTGGCGGTGAGCCGAAGTCTCGTTGTGGAGCAGGGACTTCTCGTCCTCCAGCTCAGCCACCTTGCTCAGCAGCTGCCTCTCCAGCTCCCCCAGCCGCCGTTGGAGCACCTCCCGAAAGTCGCCGGGCAGCGCTGCGCTGGACACGTTTACTCGGAGCTGGTGCTTTTGGTGGGGCAGGAGCGGACACAAGTGGGAGAAGTATTAAGGCCAGTTAAAAAAAACTGTGAGGGGCTTCCCTAGTGGCGCAGTGATTGAGAGTCCGCCTGCCGATGAAGAAGACAGGGGTTCGTGCCCCGGTCCGGGAGGATCCCACATGCAGCAGAGCGGCTGGGCCCGTGAGCCGTGGCCGCTGAGCCTACGCGTCCGGAGCCTGTGCTCCACGGCGGGAGAGGCCACAGCAGTGAGAGGCCCGCGTACCGCAAAAAGAAAAAAAAAAGAAAGTGTGAGATGTAGCTCTAATGCCCCCCCACCACGGGGAGAAGCTTCCAAAGTGGGACTATTCAATAGTGCCAGTGGTAGGAAGGGGAGCATTTCACTGATGCTTTTTTTTTTTTTTTTTGGTTGGGGGTATGGAAAGGATTTCATAGTCAGACAAGAATTGCTCTGCTGCGATACTTGAAACTTAGGAATCTCATTTCCCCGCTGAGAAAGCTATTTTTCTCCTCTTACTAAAAGGTCAAAATTTAACCAACATCTGTCATTCTCAAGTAAAGACCAAAATACAGCTAGGATTAAAAGAGAGAGAGAGAGTTAATCAAATGGTCCTCAAAACTGATGAGCTTTCATCTACCCACCCCCCGCAAGCTCCAGTATGGCACAAAGGTGCGTGACTAGGGTGGCAGGGATGTTACTGGAAAATGAGAACTCTAAAGCGTGACTATTCTGAATTCCAGAAATCTTTGCTTTTATTTCTTTCACTCCTCTACCATTTTGCTGGCTCTGAAGGCAGCCAGCCACTGTCTAGCCATGAGTCCTTGGCAAGCTATTTACCCCCTCTCTCTAAGTGCTCCAAATTTTAAATGCAGATTATAGGATCTGCCTCAGGGGGTTGTCGCACGGGTCAAAATTAGATAATATGCCTGGCGCATATTTAGTGTTCCAGAAATGTTAGCTGTTATTAATCATAATGAATCGAAGTATATACAGATGCTGGAAATACTGTATTTAGCCATCACGCCACGGGAAACTCTCAAGTAATTTTGCAATAATTACCACCTGTAACTGAAACCTAGTTTTGCGAAGTAGTATTTTGGTAAACGTGTATAACAGAAACATCCACACTGCTTAAACAGGGCGGAAAGTAAAGATAGAAATTAAATGAACATTTCTCTCTCAAAGTTCCAAACTGCATACGCCTTCCAAGAGAGAAGGGAATAAGGTCCCTTCCCCCAAAGCAATCGGGAAGGGCACCTTCGATCCGCTCAATTTGGGGACAGTGGCTTTGAAGTTAACCAGGTTTCCTCCAAGTCGCGTCTAGTATGGCCGGTGACCCGCCCGCGCTCGCCTCCCGCCGAGACCCCCGGACCACCACCTGCTCTCGTCCAGCCCAACTTGATTTATGAAAGGAAACACCGGACGCCCAGGGCTGCTGACCTCACGCGGCAGCCTCACGTCACCCGACAGAAGCTTCACGAGCGCGTCCTGCTAGGGGAGACTCGGAGATTTGCAAAGAGAGAGAGGAGGCCATCCGCGTTCGCCAGCCCGGACCTCGGGAAGTGAGTGGCCGCACAGCTGGCAGTCCTGGCGCGCGGGGCGATTTAACCCTTCCCTTCCAGTAAGGAGGTGGGGAGGAGGGATGCGAGCCAAGCAAGTAAGTTCCGGAGCAGGACCGAGAACGCCCCTGACCTCGAACCCAGCTCGCCCTGCTTCTGAGCGCGTCCGCGCGGCCGTGTTCCGCACAACCTGGTGGCTGGACCATGCGCCCCTCCTCTGCCCTGAGCCTCGGGGACGTTAACCCAGGGACCCCTCGCTCTGCTACCTCGAGGCTCTCCAGGCGGTCCTTGAGGGTCTGCAGTGAGCGGCTGAGCTGCTCCACGACGTGGCCAGGGTCCCGCGGCAGGTCGCCCATGGTGTCCTTGCCCGAGGCGGCCCGGCCCGGCGCCTTGCCCCCCGCAAGCCCCTCGCAGCGCGCCAGCTTGGCCGTGAGCTCGCGAATGGCCTCGCGTTGCGAACCCAGCGTCTCCTTCTGCTGCACGACGGTCTCACGCAGCTGCAGCACCGCGGCCCGCAGCTCCTCCTCGGGGCTCAGTGCGCCGCCCTGCATGGGCATCGCGGGCAGTGGGCAGCCGGCGCGCGCCGCCTCCGGGGGCAAAGCAGTGCACACGAAGCGGTTGCCGGGCGCCGGGCCGTCTTGGGCCCCGGCGGCCACGGCGAGCGCCACGCCAGCGGCCAGCAGCGCCAACATCCCGCCGCTGCCGCGCTCACTCCAGCATCCGCGGCCGGGCGGACTAGCGGGCTAGCGGGCGCCGTCGGGGCGGGCGGCGGGGGCGCCTGCGCGGAGGGCTGCGACCGGGCGCGCCGCTCGAGGGCAGCGTGAGCGCGGGAGCCCGCGGAGCCGCCAGCCGTCGTACAGCTCGCACGCTGTGCCTGGCTCCGGGCTCTGGCCAGGCCGGGCCCGAGCGCCCTTTCTTAAGCTGGAAGGGTTGGGGGGGGGGCCAGCGCATGGGGAACGGCGCCGCGAGCTCTGATTGGCCTGGCCTGGTGCACGTCACGCAGGGGGCGGGGCGGGGGCGCCTACTCGCGGAGCGGCGGAACGGCGGAGCGGCGGACCTGGGGGTGGGCGTGTGGGCCATAGCTGAGGCGCGAGCTTGGGCCCCCGGGTCCCACAGGACCGAGGGGCTGAGGTAAAAAAGGCCCTGGGTGCCTTCGGGAGCCTCGGCCGGCGTGTCCAGGCGCCCCTCTGACCCACCCGAGGACGCGGGCGTCGCGGGCTGTGGAGAAGCCAAGAGCCCCCTGGTGCCCCGGCGGCCCCTGGGGCGGCTCTGGGCTGCGGGCGCGGCGCCAGGCCTCGCTCCGCGGTTGCCGCAGCCCCGGGGCGGGGGCGACCCCCATTTCACAAGTGGAGAAAGTGAGGAGGCGCCCGGGCGGGACTAGAACCCTGGGCTGCCGTCGCCCCCCGCCCGCGGCCCCCTCACTGAGAAGGCGGGAAAGAGACGCACGACGGCCGCCTCCGGGACGCCCTCCGCGGCCTCGTCCCCGTCCCCGTCTCGGAAAGAATTCTCAGGTCTGCGGGGACCAGAAACAGGCGCCAGACGCAGGAGGGCGAGGAGGAGTCGCCCGCGCACCCTCGGGCCACGTTGCCTCCAGCTAGGGACGTTCAGTGGCCCGAAGTCTCAAGGCCACGCGCAGGGCTCTGCCGTGCGGGTCCGGCGACAGACCACCGGCTGGTGACCTTATGCAGCAAGCCCTGGGCTGGATGGGCCTTGGTCCGACCGCAGTCGTCGAGATGGCGCCATGTGGTGAAACCGTGCGTCACCCTTGTGAATGGGGTGCCCACCGTGTCCAGTTTCCCCATTAGAAACCACTGTCCTCAGATTCTTGGAGGGTACATCGACGGACAGAAACCCCCAAAGGCAGGAGCAAATCTGTTTCAGAATCTGGGCTGTGGTTTACAAACAAGTTCAGAGAGATTTTGGTGCAAAGCTACAGACGGAACTGGGTTACTGCACATTATAAGTGGAAATCTTTATTTTCTTCTGTTTTTAAGGAATCCTGTGGCAAGGTCATTAATCATATTATCCATTATACGAGAAACAAATGGATTTGTCACTTCTGCACAGAAGCTGAGGTTGATTCTGAAAACAAACTGTATCAAAGTAAATGAAATTATTATGATAATATGAAATAGACTGCAGTGATTAATCTCCAGAAACCGAATTTTAACCTGCTTTGCACTTCGAACAATAGCTTCCATTATGTAAATAGCTGTGGGGTTTTCAAGGATAATGTTGCTAAATTACAAGAAAAAGTTCTATACATGAAAATCTCTTCATGCATAAACATTAGAGACAGGAAATCTGGTCTCCACAACACTCAAGGCAGAGGACAGTGGAAGCGATGATGGTTCAGGTAAGAATATTCACTATAGTAGAGAAGGTGTGGAGTGGGGGGTGGGTGGCTAATGGGCTAATGTCTCTGTTGGTCTGCACCACCCGGAGGTATCAGTTTCAGGTTGTAAGTATGACCTTGAATAGACTCGTTCCTCCTACATCCTTCTTACTTCAACTCTTTGGAAACTCCCCAAGTTCAAATGAGCCCTCATATACACAGGCTGCAATAATGAAGTAACGAGGTTGCAAAGCACTTTATAAAATGTCACATTTTAGATAATTCCACAGTGTTCTGCATCCAGACGTGTTGAGAATTACCCAGATAAGGATCTGACTTTTCACTTTTCTCCCAGAGGTCCAAGGTTTTTTTAACTCATAGACCTGGGTGGATCTTAATTGGATGTGGCAATTAGGGCACTATGCCTATATTTTCCCATATATCCTTTCTTGGCATAGACTGATAGATTCATATTTACAGCTTGAAATAGAGGCTTGTTCCTTTCATAATTAAATAAATCAAGGGTATTTCCAGAATTCTAATTTCCTCCTGAATAAAGAAAACAGTGTACAAGAAGACATAGAAATAACAAAGCATATATCCCAAAATATTTACTCATAAATTTCTCAAAAGATTTTGGTATGAGAAGTGATTAGTGAAACTGCCAAAGCCCAGATGGAACGACCCAGGCATTTAAGATGTTATTTCTTTTGGAGGCAGTATAATTAGAGGGTTTGGTTAACAGGGTATATGCTATTTAGGGCTTTGTTTTGTCTTCCTGGTGCAGTGGAAAGTCTGCTGGCTTAGGAAGGAGTCCTCATACCAATTGTGTCACTAGCTAAATGGTTTGGGGGCAAGTCATTTCTCCTCTCTGGACATCAGTTCCCTTGTGTATAAGATAAGGGAATGAGACTAGACTCTCCGAAGGCCCTTCTGATGATGCTCAAGAGCTGGTAGCTTGAGAAAGCATCACTGTTCGGTGTGATGAATGTCCCAGAGCCTTGTCCTTTCTGTTTGTGTTGTGAACCACCTGTAGCCAAGGGTGGCTATGGGAAGGCAGGGTGCTTGTGATACAGCAGGTAACCCTTCTCACAGGGAGAGGCCATGGCTGGGGTTGAAATCCACTCTTGGCAGCATGGAGGTTTGCCCTCGATTTACTGACAGCACAGCAACCTTGTCTACCTGAAGGATCCTGCGTCTCTGACTCAGGCTACCCATGGAGATGGTTGCATGAGTGGCAGAGACCAGGGCCCACAGAATCTCCTTCACTTGAAAAGTCATGCAGATCTGTAGCAGTGAATCAGCTCCACCTAATCTCTTAGTGTAACTTATGCTGCAGCATAGTAGCCACCCACTCATTCACTATGTCTCCTGGCTCCCAGGTTAGCTGAGAGCCCACTATGGACTTAAACCGTGTGCTGGGAATCCTGATGAGCTCATTCCACCTCCATTTTATTGCCCCATCTGTTTGGTTCTCTTGTTCTTCTCACATGCATTTTTATCTTGGTCTTCTGGGAAATGTGCTAATTTCCCAGAAATGGTGTCAGAGGATCCATCTTATACTTTTTTACATTTCCTTCTCTCTTTCTCAGTGCCACTTGGGAAGTCAAGAATGGGGGTTTGAGCTCAATAACAGAATCCAAGGACAACTTCCTGCAAACATGACTCAGGAACTGTCCTCGGTTCTGAATTTCAGTCGTGTGTGTGTGTGTGTGTGTGTGTGTGTGTGTGTGTGTGTGTGTGTGTGTGTGTGTGTGCGTGCGCGCGCGCGCGCGCGCGCGCGCGGTGGGGGGGGTGTGCAGAACTAAGAGTGTGTGGTTGGTGGTGTTTTTGTTTTTTGGTTTTTTAATGTAGGATTCAGTGCATATACAACAAAATTTGGAGGCTCCAGAGACTCCTAACTAATCATCTTTTATGCTTAAAATACTAAGACCCCCCTCAAGAGTGGATTTTTCACTAGAATGAACTGCATGGTAGAGTAGAAAGTGCTTGAGCTTTGGAGTCAGACAGCTCTTGTTTCAATTCTAGTTTTATAACTTGCCATTTGACCTTGAGAGGATAGCTTAACCTCTCTGAGCCTCAGTTTTCTCATCTCTAACTTCAAAGCTAAATTTACTACAAAGTATTGTAAGGCTTGAGTGAGATAATGTATGTGAACATGTTTGGCATATACCAGGTGCACAATAGATCCTAATTGTCCTTTTCTTCCCTCCTTCACCACTGAATTCAGAGATGAATTATATACATTTTTTTAAAAAACAAACTTAAAATTTTTCCTTTATTTTCTATGACATCAAGTTGAAATAAAATAAGGCAAGAAAGGATTCTTGAGAAAGAACAGGCCAGCCTCTTTGGAGGAAAGGCAAGGGATGAGAACTTAAGTAAAATTTATTGGTGTCTCAGCAAGAGAATGTTATCCTACTTTGTGTTTTTTTTTTAAGATAAAGCATTGTATTTATTAACTTTAATCAGAGAATTCAGTCAAAATGGGAACTGTTTTACATCTACACTAACTTAAAATCTCTAGACTATGTGCCTGCACCCAACTAAAAGATTTAGAGTCCTTAACATTTCAGTGATTCTGAGTTTGTATTGCTAAGAGATCCCAATAGATATAAGGCCACTAAATAAAGCAAATGTTCTCTCTTCAGTGCATCTGGGTTCTTCTCAAATAACATATTTCTGGTTTAATTTTGGGAGCATGTGATATGAGACATTGAGTTTCAGGAAGTGTTCCTGTACTAGTGTACGATCACATGTGGCTGGAAAGCCATGATTTGGGGGGATTGATTATTAATATTACCCAACTGATTTCAGCAAACAAAAAAGGGGCTTTGGGTGGCATTCTCTGATTTCAAGCAGTAGAACAAGATACTGGATAAACTGAGGATAATGTCTTAGCTCAGTTTTTAAAAGTAAAGGATAGTAGACTGGGGATGGGATGAGCTGGAGGAAGGGACCCCATCAACTTGGTTTTCTTGGAGGAAATACTCTTAGAATGTAGTCTCAATCTCTCTATATTAGGAAACTTAGAAAGCGCTTCAGTTTTACACAAGTTACAAGCAGTAAAACTGACATATATCTGTATCTCAATATCTCCGTGTGGTTTAGGCACACAGGTAGCTTGCTTCAATCTCTGAAAGTGAGATTTAAGGAGATTTTATAGAATTTTGAAGACTGGGAAATAGTTTAAGAAAGGTCAAAATGTCATATGGCCACTTAACAGCAGGGCCAAGCTGGAACTCAGGTTCTCTGGTTCCCAGTCAAGAGCCCTTTTCTCTGTACCACTCCCTAGCTTACTCATTAAACCTTTAAAATGCTTGGCTTCCTCAAAAACAGCTTTCTTAAAAATTAATAATTTGCCATACCAGATCCAATGACCATTTTCATGTATTTCTCCTGGAACTTAACGCATTCAACATTGTTGGCTAAGTCCTTTTTAAATTAAAACTTAACATTATTTGTTTCTATGATATTGTATTCTTCTGATTTTCTTCTTGCTTTGAGAGAATTTTTTCTTTCTTTTCTTGATCTTCTTTCATTACCTGCATGTGTCTAAAGTTGAGCTGTCATAGTTCTCTCCCTTCACTATACTCTCTACTGTGCTTTTAGTTCTGATCTCTATGTTAGTGACTCTTTCCCTGATCCATACAGAGCTCCAGAATATAAACCAATTGCATGCTGGACACCTCAAGGATATGCTACCAGCACTTCTAACTCAATATGTCCTCAACTAAATGAATTGTTCTCTTCCCCATTCCTCTTTTCTTCATCCTGTATCCCCTATTTCTGATGTATTAATGTTTCCCAAGTCATTCAAATTTAAAACTCTGTAGTCTCCTCTTCCACCCTCCAAATCCATTCAAATTCTAGTCAGTTTCTAAGTTCTAATTCTATTTTTACAATATGTCAACTCTCTCTTCACTGATACAACCTCATTACTTTTATTCTAAACTATACCATTACCTCCTAAGTAAACTCTGCAACTCTACCACCTCCCTTTCAGCATACATTCTATTGCCAGATCCGTTTTCCTGAAGCACAACTCTAAATCATTTAACTCTTCTGCTCGGAAAACTCAGTATTTCCCTATGCATGTTTGTAAACTCTTTAGTCTCCATCATCTCCCTCCCAACCTACTGTTCAACTCTACTTTTTTTATGAGACTTTTTAAAATTAATTAATTTTAATTTTTGGCTGCGTTGGGTCTTCGTTGCTGCGCGCAGGCTTTCTCTTGGTGCAGCAAGTGATGGCTACTCTTCATTGCGGTGCACGGGCCTCTCATTGCGGTGGCTTCCCTTGTTGCGGAGCACGGGCTCTAGGCACGCAGGCTCAGTAGCTGTGGCGCATGGGCTTAGTTGCTCCGTGGCATGTGGGATCTTCCCGGATCAGGGCTCAAACCTGTGTCCCCTGCATTGGCCGGCAGATTCTTAACCACTGCGCCACCAGGGAAGTCCCTCAGTCCCATTTTCTACCTCATCTCTTAATCTACCCTTCCTTCCAGTCAAGGTAAACTATGCTTTTCACACATGACCCACACTTTCCATCCTTCAGATTTGGAGTTCAGGTTGTTTGCTACATCTGTACTGACCTTCCTACCAATTCTGGAACCATAAAACTCATTCATCCTTCACAGCTCTGCCATACGTGTTTCCTTCTCCACAAAGTTTTCATGATTTTACTCAGTCTAAAGTGACATTATAAAGGACAGTAGTTTGTCTTTGCATTCTTTATTTCTCTTACTACTTCAGCCTCTATTATAATTACCTTCTCTACTGGACTGTGAGCTCCTTAAGGGCCACATCTAGGTCTGATGTACTCTCTCTTTTCAATAAATATCTTGTTGGATATCTTTGTGTACAACAATAATAGTGCTATGGAAGAGAAACAAAGACAATTTTGCTCAATACATGATCTGTGTTTTTGCAGGAAGAAAGTCACTGTGTAAGAATGGCAGGGGACATTTTCAGGGAGAAGTTGAGAATTAGCCCTTGAAAAGGATAATGAAAGGCATAGAAGATAGGAAGTGTGAGGCATCTAAAGGAGCAGGCAAGAGAAGGGAAGGTTAAAGCCACTGGGAAGAAAACAAGAGATGTAGTTAATAATCTCTGACTTTTAGTCCTCTGTTCCAAGTCTGTTCTCTGTTTCCAAGGATACCTTAAGACAAATTTATCTCATTTCCAGTAGCTATCACTCACCTAGCATCCATAAGGAAAGACAGGGTCGTTATTTTGGCCAGGTGACCACAATAGCTACTTTCAAGAATGCACAAAGTGTGAGTAGTAACAATGTTCAGTTTTTAACTGAGCAAAAGAAAGAATTGGTGTCTGAAATGTCTACACACTCCAGACTTTCTGAAATTCTCCCATCTGGCTACCCAGATGGAAGTGTCACAGAAATGGTGGGGGGAGGGTTAGCGACTTTTTTTTCTTCTGGGGGTTAATATGAAATTACAAAAGATTGAAACTCTATCCTAGCACTGTCAGAGGTTCTGAGCCCTAAGAGCAACTGAAGTTCGAGGGTCAGAGAAAAAATAAGTTCTGCAATGACGTTTATTCTCAACACTTTAGGTTCAGTACATCCTTGAGCTTCGAGCTAAAATTTTTATTGGCTCTTTCATCTCAGCTGAATCAGTTATTCCCCCTAGAATCCTGATGTTCATACCTGGGACAGCCTCTTCCTTCGCTGAAAAAAAGGTGCAAAGAGGTGCAAAGAGACATATTTTAGATTGCTAATCAGAGAGGAATTGCACTATTACCAGCTTCCATCAGGAAAGTATGCTCGTGTGTGTTCCAGATGTCCCACTGCCATCTCCACTCAGCCCTAGACCACACGAAGCGAACTAAACCCTTCATGTACATCGCCGCTTTTGTTGCAGAGATGGCAGCTTATTCCACCCAGACTCTTTCTTCTTTTGCTCTGTGATTCAGTCCAGCTAATGAACAGCCCTTCTGGGTGGAAGGGGATAGAGGACATTTCCCTGAAACTTAAGCAACCTAAATAAATGAATTCTCCAACCAATTCTTTTTCCTCTTCAACAAGAGCCAGTTAAACAATCTTTATTTCACTCCCCAACTCAAATGAATCCCAGCTGGGATTTATTAAGAAATATTTAAAGACCCTTAGGATGAAGAAAAAATCTTTTGTGGAAAGAGATACTGTGTTATGATTGGTTTTTAAGTCTTGCTTCCTGAAAACTACATAAAATAGTAAAAGGGTTCTGAGAACAAAGGCTTAATGCTGTACTGCAGCCTTGAGTCTTTGACAGATAAGGTCAATTTAATGATAAAAAAAAAAGACTAAAAACCTCTCATGACATATGAAAGCAAAAGAATCTGAGTCAATGTGTGATATTTTAGGTCAAAGCTTAGACTTCATTCTTTTTACTGTATTTCATATTTTTCTTTGCCATATTGGCACTAAAAAGAATTCTCTCAATTTCCAAACCTCATAACAAAATAAATATGTATTTAGTATGTTACTTGAAATTGCAGCTAATGTTTTGATGTTTAATCTTTATTTTTAAACAAATAAGCAGTATCATGAGTCCTGATTTAAAAACAGCCTAGGCCAAGAAGTATAAAGAATGTGTTTTTGCTGAGGACTATGGCAGGGGTGGGGGGTGGGGTGGGGAGATTGTCATTTCCTTTGCAATTGAAATCAACATTAATCCTCAAATACTACATAAATGCAATTCATGATGCTTCAAATCTTGCTGAAGTTTTTGCTTATAAAGTAAACTGGCCAGGAAATATTATCTAGTTGATAATGATAAAGGATAAAGACTGTTTTTTTTTTTTTTTTTTTTTGCGGTATGTGGGCCTCTCACTGTTGTGGCCTCTCCCGTTGCGGAGCACAGGCTCCGGACACGCAGGCCCAGCGGCCATGGCTCACGGGCCCAGCCGCTCCGCGGCATATGGGATCCTCCCAGACCGGGGCACGAACCCGTATCCCCTGCATCGGCAGGCGGACTCTTAACCACTGCGCCACCAGGGAGGCCCAAGACTGTTTTTGTTTACTTCTGTGTCTCCAGCCCTGGAATAGTGCCTGGTACATCATAAGTGCACAATGAATATTTGTTGTGAAAGGTGTGTTGTTGTGTAGAGGGGCTGTATGCTTCACCAAGTATCTCCGTGAATAGGTAGTATACTAGTTTAGAGTAAAAGACTCCTAACTTCTTGAGACAGAAGGTTACCGATGGCCTATTGCTTCTGAAAACTATAGGCAAGACTACCACATTGCAGTTTTAATTACACAGTGGAAATTTGTAAGTCCAGGAAAAACTAGAGCAATAGAAGCCCTCCTAATTTTGATTTCCTCTTAGGGAATTAGAGAATGGAGGAATGGCCTTGCCCCAGAGAATGAAAACCTTGAAAGGGCCTCCTTTGGAGGGAAGGATTCAAAACCAGATTAGGCCTGAAAAGCCTTTTCCAGTGGAATAAGCCTCAGCTATTCTCTCTACATGATTGCAGTTAACACTCCTTATGGAACCTCAGCCACCACCCAAGCTACACAGACACATAGACATTGCAAATGGAATTTTGCAAATACAAAGCAAAAGGATGAGAGCATTCACTTACCTCCACTATTGCTTGTACCCTGGTTGCCATTATTCTAGAGCTATAATGTTTACTGTAAGCACAATCTGTGGGTTGACTTGAGCTGAACAGGAGTTATTTCTATGATCCTCCTAACCCCATGCACCAACATTGATAGCTCAGAGATACAAAAGGATTGTTTGTCCTCTTAACCCAAATTAAAAGTGACCCCCCTAAAGTTTTGTTGAATCATCAATCATCATTATAAGCACATGCCTTTAGAAGGCTATTTTGACAAATCTGAAACAGAAATGGCTTTGTTAAGAGCTAGCGCATTGACCTGTTTTGTGATCAGTATCTGAGCTGACAGATTGGAAAAGAATGATATTGAAACTCAATTTCGCAACATGCCTTACTGGTGGAAGAAATGAAAAACAACCAGGAAGGTAAGCAGCAGGATGAGTTGGGGGAGGGCCTGACCAGTGAAATTTCACATCTTTTCTAGTACCTGTAGAAGGACTAGGGAATATGTTTAAAAATTTCTGGCTGTGAAGTAAGAACTGGGAGGTCATGTCAAGTAGCTTAATGATCTAAAAGCTCAACCAGTGCCCTCTTATATAATGCCAGTTTTTATTCCAGACTGAACATCCTAATCTTTGAACATGACTAATACTAAATAAGGGATTCATTGTGGAAGTGGATCCTGTTCTTTCGGTCACTATCCCATAAATTGGGTGAAGGTAAATTATGTCATCAAATTACCAGTCACTGGAACACCCCTATCTTTAGGGACTTAGGGCAATAATAAATCAGTTCCCTGGATGGGCAAGTATGGCCTCAGTATTCTGCATATTTCTCTAAGTTTCTGATTTCTCTAGTAATTTCTTACTATCTTGTCAGGCTCTTTAATGTTTTAAAGGAATTTTTAAAAAATTGAAATATAGTGGTTTACAATGTTGTGTTAGATTCCAGTGTACAGCAAAGTGATTTAGTTTAATATATATATTATATATAATATATATTAGTTTTATATACATATATCAATATAAAGTATACTTATATATATACACATATATACTTCAGATTGTTTTCCATTATAGGTTATTACAAGATACTGAATATTGTTCCCCATGTTTATCTGTTTTATATAGAGTAATGTGTATTTGTTAATCCCAAACTCCTAATATATCCCTCCCTACCAAAGGAATTTTTTTTTTTTTTTTTGCGGTACCCGGGCCTCTCGCTGTTGTGGCCTCTCCCGTTGCGGAGCACAGGCTCCGGACGCACAGGCTCAGTGGCCATGGCTCACGGGCCCAGCCGCTCCGCGGCATGTGGGATCCTCCCGGACCAGGGCACGAACCCGTGTCCCCTGCATCGGCAGGCGGACTCTCAACCACTGCGCCACCAGGGAAGCCCCCAAAGGGATTTTTAAAAACCGCTTTTAGTTGTTTTCAGTGAGACGAGTGGTCCAAATACCCTAGTTCCCTAATTCTGTTGAGCTCAAATTGTTCAAACTAGTTACACTAAGAGGGGAGAAGATGAATGGATCAAGATATGAGATTGCAGTCCTTTCCCTCCCTTTCCTCTCACCAAAATTTACCCAGAATCAAAAAAGGTATAAGTTGGAGGGAACCTTGGGTGTCATTTAGAACAACTCCCAGATTTCAGGGTTGAGAATATTGAGATCCAGAAAGATAAAGGGTCTAACCTGAAGCGATATAGTTAATTTTGGTGCAGTTTGAACAAGGAACTTCTGACTTTTCATCCAGCATGTTCCCCACCTCACCTTGATTATTTCTCTCTGTCTCTTCTGCAAGGATGTATCAAAGACCAATTGTATTACCTTCACTATGTCTTATCTGTGGGCTACAGTTGTTTATCTTTTGGGTAATCTAAAATAAGCTAGTGAGGTCATTGGAGTCCCTGAAGGAGAGGAAAAAGAAAGGGGGCAGAAAAAAATGTTTGAAGACATAATAGCCTAAAGTTTCCAAAACTGATGAATACTATAAACTCATAGATCCAAGAAGCTAAGAATCCCAGGCACAATAAACATGAATAAAATTACACCAAGACACATCATAATCAAATTTCTTAAAACCAGTGATAAAGAGAAAAATCTTTAAAATATCTAGAACATCTTTAAATAACTGAAAGAAGATCTGTCAGTCTAGAATTCTATAAGCCAATGAAGATATCTTTCAAAAATTAAAGAAAAATATAGACTTTTTCAGATATTCAAAGCCACAAATAATTATCACCAGCAGACTTCAGTATAAGAAATATTAAAGGAAATCTTTAGGCATAAGAAAAATTATACCAGGTGGATATATGGATATAAATGAAGGAATAATGCACACCAGAAACGGTAACTACATAGACTACCTGATTGTCTATGGAGAAAATCCGATGGAATCTACAAAAAAGCTGTTAGAACTAATAAGTGAGTTTAAGAAGATTTTAGGATTCAAAATCAACATACACAAATCTGTAGTATTTCTATATACTAGCAGCAATTAGGAATTAAAAATTTTAAATTTATAAGAGCACCAAAAATATGGAACATTTAGAAATACCTATCAAAAGATGTACAAGACTAGTACACTAAAAACTACAAAATACTGCTGAGAAAAAATTAAAGAAGACCTAAGTAAATGGAGAAATATGCCATGTTTGTGGACTAGAAGACTCACCATTGTTAAGATGTCAGTTCTCCCCGGTATGACCTGTAGATTCAATGCAATCCTAATCAAAATTCTAACAAGCTATTTTGTATAAATCGATAATCTATCAATACTTCAAAAATTCATATGAGATTCAAAGAACCTATAACAGCCAAAACACTTTTGAAAAAAAAACAAAATTAGAGGAATTACACTACCTAAGTTCTTATTTTAAAGCTGCAAGCAATCAGGATAATGTGGTTTTGGAGTAATGCTAGGTAAATAGATCAATGGAACAGAATAGAGAGTCCAGAAGTAGACCCCACATATATAGTCAATTGATTTTTTTAATTTTATTTATTTATTTTTGGCTGTGTTGGGTCTTTTTTGCTGGGCACGGGCTTTCTCTAGTTGCGGCGAGCGGGGGCTACCCTTCAATGCGGTGCATGGGCCTCTCATTGTGGTGGCGTCTCGTTGCTGGAGCACGGACTCTAGGCGCGAGGGCTTCAGTAGTTGTGGCTCACGGCTGTAGAGCGCAGGCTCAGTAGTTGCAGCCCACTGGCCTAGTTGCTCCAAGGCGTGTGGGATCTTCCCGGATCAGGGATTGAACTGTGTACCCTTCATTGGCAGATGGATTCCTAACCACTGTGCCACCAGGGAAGTCCCAGTAGTCAATTGATTTTTTGACAAAGGTGCAAAGTCCAGTGGAGAAAGGAAAGGTTTTAAAAAAATTTTCTTTTGATTACATGCAAAAAAACAAAACAAAAAAACAAACTTTGGTCCATATCCCACATAATATTAAAAATGGATTATAAATCTAAATATAAAGCCTAAAGCTATAAAAACTTCTAGAAGAAACATAGAAAAATCTTTGTGACCTTAGGTTAGGCAAAGATTGCTTAGATACAACACCAACAGCACAATCCATTTTTTAAGAGTAATACATTAGATTTCACACAAATTAAGAACTTTTGCTCTTTTAAAGGCAGTATTTAATGAATTTTTTAAGCCATGTGGAGAAAATATTTTCACATTATAGATCTGACCAACCACTTGTATCAGAATATGTAAAGAAGTGTTAAAACTTAATCTTAAGAAACAGCCCAACAAATAAGTGGCAAAAGATTTAAACAGAAGCTTCACCAAAGATATATAGATGACTAGTAAGCATATGAAAAGATGTACAACATCCATTAGTCATTGAGGAAGTACACGCTTAAACCATGAGATCCCACTACACACCCACTAGAATGTCTAAAATTAAAAAACTCACCCCACCTAGTGTTGGCAAAGATGTGGAGCAGCCTGAACTCTCATACACCTGTGTAGAGTATAAAATGGTACAACCTCTGTGGAAAAATATGTTTCCTAAAAAGTTAAACATCTGCTGAACATAGGATCCAGCCATTCTACTGCAAGGTATTTACCAAAGGGACATTAAAGCTATGTTAATACAAAAACTTGCACATGAATGTTTATAGCAGCTTAATTTTCAATAGCCAGAAAGTGGAAACAATCCAAATGTTGATCAATAAATGGATGGATAAGTAACTTGTGGTAAATACTCAGCAATAAGATGGAATGAGCTATCAGTATATGCAACAGTATGGGTGAATCTCAGAATAATTATGCTGACTGAAAGGAGCCAGAGAAAGAAGAGTAATACTCATGATTTCATTTATATACAATTCTACAAAGTACAAAATTAAAGCAGATAAGCAAGGGGAATAGGCTACTGGAAGGGGGCTGGGAGGGATTACACATGGCCAAAAGGAGACTTCTGGGAATGATGGATATATTCATTATCTCAATTGTGGTGATGGTTCCATGGGTGTATACATATGTAAAAACTTAACCAAATTGCACGCTTTAAATATGTGAAGTTTATTTCATGTCAGTTATACCTCAGTAAAGCATAATAAAAAATGGGAGAAAGAGCATAAGCCAGTGATCATGTGTACATCTGATGTAACATGAATAAACATGAGATCTTGTGCATGAGATCACACTTTTATGCATATGGGAGTATGTAAATCTAAATAATGCAATATAACTGCACATAAAGGTTAACAGATACACCTGAGAAGCCATAAATGTGCATTTGAGATAACATATCACATGATATGACATTTGTAATGGCCTAGCATGGAAATGTAATGTGATTTTAATGGAGGAAAACCAAAGAATAAATTTTCATCCAGTGAACGTTAATTTCCTTCCTCCCTCCTGAACTAATAGTCCTGGCTCATGACATAAGTAACCTATTTCCTGCTGTGAATCACCTTGTCTTATTACTCACTTCGACCTCAATAAGGAAAACACAATAGTCAAGCCTTCCATGGTTCTCAGATATAAGCTGGCAGCCTGTTCACACAGCACACCATTTGTTCTGGGACATTGCAGGTTAAGTCAAGAGGTTTACTCTCTGAAACAAAATACTCTCAGTAAAGCCACAAAGAAAAAAACACCACCTCTTAGAGAAGCACATTGGGTAAAGATATAGAAATTTTTTAAAAAAATTATTCTTTGCTTTCTGCAAGAGGCCAAGGCCAGGACTTGAGTTAGTACAAATCCACAAGGAAGCAAGAGATGAGCAATTCTTAACAATTCATTTGGACCTTGACTGATTTTTTTCAAGGTTAGTAAAACCGATCCTTAGAGAACCTTCCTGACATAATACAGAAAAAAACAGTTACATAAAATTGTGAAACTAATATGAGTCTTTTATACCATTCACTTTCCCTCCTTCCTTCTCTTTCTCCCTCCCTCTCTCCCCACAACACATTCTCACATACACACATTCTTTTTGCCTCTCTCTCTTCCCTCCCTACCCACCCCAATACAGTAAATCTGTGAAAGAATACCTCTGGGTGACATTCCCTCATCTGTAAAATGAAGAGTTGCATTATCTCTAAGGCCCATGAGAGAGCATCCAGCTTGGAAATGGTGTGAGGTATACTGTTCAGTTGATCAGTGGGATTCTAGCAAAGGCCATATTTTAAGGCACAGACTAAAAACTTCCATGATATTGTGCTATATGATGTCAGAAAGTTGAAAAATTTTAAACATTTAGTAACTCAACCTGTTTTTAAGATCTGAGTGACATCAGAGAGCTGGTTTAACTGATTTTTTAAATGGATTAAAATATCTGCATAAATGAGTCTCAACCCTGCCTGTACATTAGAATCACCTGAGGATTTAATTAGTCTGAGGGTGGGGCAGTGAGGGATTTTGTCATTGTTTCTGCAGCTCATATTCTTACACATTCCAGGCAAGCCTAATGTGCAGTCAGGGCTGAGAACCCTACATTTATATACCATCAAATATCAGGTTAAAAACAGGCCACAGTCCAAACCTCAGGTACTTGAATATTTGGATCTTGCTGGCTTTGTGTGCATCCAGCCTGAATCTGAGACAACATCTGGGAGTTAGGTCTATTTCTTCCCTGAAACCCATGCCCACCATCCCCTGGGTGAATCACACAGGTCACTGTGTGAATAAAAGGTCAGTTTGTGCGAAGCAAATATATTTTCAATATTTTAAAAACTTCCCAAGTAATACTTGCTCTTTGTAATAATTCAGATAACTCAGGGGTAAATAAATTATAAAATAATAGTGTTCCCCCTCCCCCTCCTCTCTAACACAATTCCCCTGATATAAGTAGTAATTAAAGTCAATGGTGGGGAGTACATCCTTCCATACCGTGTATTAAAATACACATACAAGCATGTACAAATAGGTGAATTCATATATCATGGTTTTGTTCTTTTTTCTTTCTTCCTTTGTCATATATGGAAAATAGACATCCTTGTGTTTTTTTTCCTGTCGTGTGCTTTATTCACTTAATCTATATCATGAGAGTTCAGTAAAACCTGGTGGATTAAATATCCTCCTGCAACCTCACTTAAAATGGCAGCAGAGGGACTAAAAAGGACATGAGCTGCAAGGATAAGAGAACAGCAAAGGAGACGAGAACAATAAAATCTCGGGACTGGAAAGCAGATGCGGGAGCTGCAACTGTCTTAGGAAACCAGAGAAGTGAAAACTGGACATTGGAGAAAGGCCCCAAACTTGGCTGCTTTCCAGTACAAAACCTCAGGCTGCGGAATTGGGGGCCCAGGTACTTCTGCACGTGGGTGTGAAGGTGATGCTGGGAAATGGAAGCCTGGCCACAAGTCTGCACAAGAAGCTCTGGGTGCTCAGATTCCCTTCCCCACCCTGAACAACCAGGTGGCTGTTCTCTACAAGGCAGTGGAGCATCACCTTCAAAATTCTGAGGAAAAAAATTGTTACCAGCCTAGAAATCCACCTAGCATAAGGATAGACTAAAGAATGGTTGAAATCCATAGGCTAATACCCAAGTGAATGAGGAATACACACAGTTTATTCTGAGAGTCAATAACACTATGCATTTTGTTAAGGCAAGAGCATGAATTAAGCTCACACTGAAGCTGGCCTCACATCTACTTTGCAGGGGATTCTGTTGTTTTCTGTCTTCATGTAGCCAGTGTTTCTCATAATGTGAAGAATAACTGTGTTAAATTGTGAATGTGATGCTGAAAAAGAAAGCCCACAGCCAGCAGTGGCTTTGTATAGAGTTGAAGAATTCAGGCTTCAGATTAAACAACCTGTGTTCAAACCCTGGCTGTATCACTACCAGTCTGTAACTTGGAGCCAAGTACCTAACTGCTTAGATTTAATTTCCTCTCCTGTAAGATGGAACTAATTAATATCTTCTCATCGGGTTGTTTTAAGGATTAGATGAAATACTCTCTGTTTATTAAGTGGAGGGCATGGTACCTGGTAAAGAGCACCACTCACTAATTATTATTAGTAGTAGTAGTAATAGTAGTAGTAATACTTGACTAGTAATACTAGTACTAGTAGTAGTAGTGGTAGCAACAAAAATGAAGAGGTCTAATAAAGTGATATCATCGAGGCTCATAAATGCCAGGGACTTGTACATGTTCAGCATTCAGTTTGCCCTTTATTATACCAATACTCTGTGAAAAAAGAATCCTATTTATTTTTCTTTCATCCGTAGTGAGATGGATTTTTCATTCTACACATGGCCTTTTGGGAAAAAACCTAATGGCTTATATCTCTATCTGTAACTATATCTGAAACACAGCTTCAAGGTTTGAAAGCCTCTCTTATCTACTTCTCATTGTTAACATATTTAACAGTATCTGGAAAGATTCAAGTTCACAGTTTATAGGGGATACCAGGCAAATATAGTAAGAGAAGGGCAGAGAGTGGACATGGGTTCAGAAGAGGATTCCATACATTCATGGCAATTCATGGTTTTGGAGGTTGTCCATTACTGCGTTGCAACACTGAAAACATCGTGAACCAAATACCTGGTTAATGTCATGGAAGCAATTCAGATACGAAAGTCTGTTGTCAAGAGATAACAAAAACACCCCAAATAAGAGTGAGCACATCGAAGCATGTGGTTTTCTATTGGCTTAGCATCTGGCACCCTGGTGTAAGAAGAGGATTCCACCTCCGCCAAACCAGAGGCACATTCTGAGATGGCCATAGCAGGGCATAGCTGTTGTCCTCCATGGGATAAGGGCCTGAGAGGCTGGGAATGGCCACAGACAAGAGAGGTGATATCCCTGCCCTTTCAATGGATTTCTACACCCTTATGCCATAGAGGGAGGTGGAAAGGCTGCCTCCAGGGATCTGTGCATGGGCTTGTCCACGTCAGTTTGGCATCTCTACCTACTTATACCCCCTCAGAAAACACCCACCAGTCATCACTCCCAGTCTCAAGTTATCATTCTTAAAAGACACAGACACACAACAAAAACTGAAAGGAACACACAAGCACATGCGCGCACGTGCACACACACACACACACCTAACTCACAGCACTTTAAAACATATGCAGAATTTTCTTAGCTGTTTTGCCATTTGATACCCATAACAACCCTGCATGGGGGTACTTTCTTTCTTAGAGATGAGGAAGCCAAAGAGTTTGTAAATGGCTGTACAAGATCCCATAATTAGTAAGTTGTGGAGCCAGCATTAGAAGCCACATTTCTAGAAATGGCATACCTTTTCCACGATGCCATACTGCTGCTTCTAAAATAATAAGAATAATAGCATATATTTATTAAGTACTTACTGTGTGCCAAGTATGGTTCTAAGCACTTCACATAAAAGTTATTTAATCCTTATAGCAATCCAGTTTTACAGGGAAGGAAACTGGGGCACAGAGGAATAGATTTTTTTCTTCAAGATAATAGTTGGCTGTCCAGAGAGGTTAGATCACATTACAGGGGTTCAGCGTTCTCAAAGACCCCACCTTGAGTTTCTTTATTTTTTTTTACTAAAGGCCAAGGTATTTTGCCAAATTATTTATGTCCTTTCAGTAACTAAAGGACCTGTTAGCAAACACCAATTAGATACCTACTCTGGATGCCTCTGAGGCTGTGTGGGGCTATTCTGAGGAGCAATTCCAGCAAGAAAAGGGTGATGCCTATGTTTAGTGCCCCCGCCCCCACCTTTGTTGAAGAGGCGAGGAAGTGATATGACTACCCAGGTCCTCTCAAAGTGATGGATGTGCTCATTTTTGCCTTTGTCCACATGCCTCCTTCCTGCCTTGTAAAGTGTTTCCTATGTCCTTACGTTCATGTCATCTAGGCCTCGGGGACACCTCTGATTCCAGTGTTGCAGCCTCCACGCCTCGGTCTGTGCACACGTCCTGCATTATTTCAGAGACTTCCACCTGCCCTTTGGCCTAAACCTTCTAAGCCAGGTTCCTAACTTGTTCAGTCTCTCTTTCTGCAGGAATCACATCAACTCCCTGACTATTTGGTTGGCCTTCTTTGAGATTCCCTCCAGATCTATGGCCTTTCTGCCCCGAGTTCCCGCATCCAGAGTGGCGCTGCGCACTTCTGTAAAGGTCAGTGTTGAATCCCATTTCTGCTGGGTGAGTTCCCCTTCCTCCCGTTCTTGACAGATACCGCTCTCCGTTGAGCTCAGAGAGAATCTGCACTGAGAACCAGTCCCACTCTCTCTCTAAGCCTGTTTGACTAAAAGTGTAATTGCCTGCAGTAGTTTATATGTGTCTTTTCTTTCTCCACTGAACATATATTCATATATACGTTCACTCCTTCACTTAGGAGACTGAGCGGGGCACCCCTCGAGGAGCTGGAAATACAGTGATAGATATGACAGTGACGGTCATTGTCCTCCCAGGGAGGCTGAGCAGCAAACAGTTAAAGCAGTGTGTGAACAGCGTGGTTGATGGACAAATGCAGGAGGATGAGAGGCACAGAAGCGGAGCACCCAGTTTACACGGGGGCATCAGGGAAGACTTCTAGAGAGGGTGAGAAGTAGAGAGAGGAGAGGAAGTGTTAGCAGGTCAAAGGTGCTTGAGGGAGGTGCTATGAGGAGGGAGGAGGTGAGGGCAGAAAGGGTATTTTACACACACACACACACACACACACACACACATGCACAGGCCTGGTGCAGCCATGACATTAAAAGACCTTCCTAAGGTCAGAAACAGAACATTCAAGGGACGTGTCCAAAAATGAGGCAGAAGTCAGATCATGCAGAAGTCAGATCATGCAGTCTTATGAGCCATGTTAAGGCAACTGGACTGTATTTTGAGGGCACTGGGAGGCCGTGAAATGGTTTTAGGCAGGATGGCAATCTTGGGATCAAATTTGCATTTTGGAAAGGTCACTGGCTGCAGCGAGGAGGGACCCGCCTGGGTGGAGGGAGGTCATGAGGGGCCGTCTGCATAACAAATGGAGGTGGTGCCACATGTGTGTGCCTCTAGGGGGCCCCCAAGGGCCAACTCGTCACTCAGCTGGCTGGGGAGGTGGCCGTCCTTAGCCCTCAGCCAAGTCCCTGTCTGGGAACCATCCTTAGCTAAAGAGAGATGTCTCACCCAAAGTCACACTGCTCCTCAGGGCAGCCACATCAAACGACTGATTGACGGGACAATATCAAGGCTCAGGCCCTGTCACCTCAAGGCAGGATGACTCTGAAGGGCCATCCCAGCTCCAGAGTGCCTGTGGAATCGGCTAAGGCCTTTGTTGCAGCCACATCCCTGTTCAGAGTCCTCATCCTTCCTTCCCCACAGACGTTGGGCCCTAGGGCTCCCCAGGAAACTTCTTACCTGAATGTCTGAGTCTCAGAGCCTGTTTCCCGGGGAACAGCTGGGATCAGGAGTGGTCCAGGGAAGAAGACTCTAAACTTGGACCTTGGCCCTCAGTCCCCCACCAGTTGGCTGGCCTGAGGCTGTATCGCTGGTGGTGTGGTGCTCTGATGGCCCTGGTGTGCTGTGGTGGGGCAGCTGCGATAGCTTGTCCCTGGTGAATGGGGCTGGGATGGGGTGGGGTGTCCTGGCAGGGCCAATAGCTCAGCTTTTGAGAGGTCAAGAGCATGAGGTAATATTATATTATAATGAAATGAATGATCCCAATGAAATGAGATGCTTTTTAATGAGTGCCACTGATGCCTAGGAGAAAGACTATTAAAAAAGTGTGAAATTCAGAGTGCCTTCAAAACAGTTTATAAAGAGACTCTTATCTTCTGCATCCAGAAGGCAGGAAAAGTCAGGCCCAGGACTTCATTGTGGGAGTAGCCCCGATCCTTCAGAGCAGAGTGAATTCTCAGCCCCAGAAAATCTGCTGTGTCAACTCAAGACCTGAGCTGGAAGGAGTGGGACCCTGAAAACTGAGATGGGGTCATCTGGGCAGATGCAGTTGAAAGTCTTGAAGCCCCAGACCCCTCGAACCCCCCTGACCCTGCAGCTGTGGCCCACCCCTTTGCTTAGAGGCCAGTGGGGAGACCATGCAGAAGGCTCAGCCTTTCAAGGCAATGTGTACCCCTCTCAGGATATGCCCCCACCTCCCCTCCTGGCACCAGACCAACATCAGGGGCATGTCCTAACACAACCCAGCTGCGGCAGTACAGGGCGTGCTAAGGGATGAAGATGACTGTCCCCAGAAGGAGAGAACTGTGGGACTGGATTCTGAGGGAGCTGACACAGAGAGGGGGCATAAGACTGGACGAGGGAGAGTCTGTTGATGTGAAAGCACTTCTCCTACAGACATCCACTGTGCTTGACACCCTAACAAGAACCGCTGGAGAAGCTGCCAACATGCTAGTAGGACAGATCTTGGAAGCTTAGAGGAAAGCAAGGGTGCGCATTCAGCGAAGTAGGAATATCCGAACTGCTACGGCAGATGTGGAAGAAAGAACCCAAAGGTACAGAAGTTCACACTGCCCGGTAAACTTCCTGCAGCAGAAACCCAACCTCAGACAAAAAGCTTCAGATAGCTAAAAAAGTATGTTCATTTTAATAGCTTACAATGAACTTGCTCCACATTTTTGGTGTGGTTTTTTTTTGGAAAATTTTTAATTTACGAGAAACTTTCTATCAGTTCACTTGAGGAAAAATGCCTTTTGTGGCTCATGATCATTTTGAATATGAAGTATTTACTAAAGGAAATTTTCTTTCCTAAGAGGTCTTAGAATGCAGATTGTTCAATTTTTCTTTTTCAGAGAAAGCTCTCTGCCATATCTTTCTTGGGAACAAATTTGCTCAATTCTTATCTTCCTGGCTGGTGAATAGGTTTACCCTGGATAGCATTACTGCTTGGTTTTCATTATTCTGTTTTCCTGGCTGTGCTGTGTAATTTCTCTCCATGTAATTTTTCTTGGTATGCTGTGTGGATCACATACTAAGCTTGTTTTGAATCATTTGCTATTAGTTAGGCTTCTGGGCAACGTTTTCATTTTACCAATAGTGTTTTAGACCGCATCAAACAATAATATTAACACAACAACACTACAGTGAAAACTAATACGTAATGAGTGCTTAACTGTGTGTCAGGCACTGTTCCCAGGGCTTTCCATAATTAGCTTATTTCATCCACACAACGGCCTCATCTGTAGAGCCCTATCCCCCTTAAGACCTCATTAAGAAACGTCTCATGACATAAAGTAGGCAAATTGGGAAGCTTCATCTCCAGGTTACAGATGGAGGAACTGAGCCACAAAGGCCATCCAACCTGTATTTGAGCCCTTCCCATGATGGGCGACTCAGCCTTTCCCAGGGAGCCCTGGTAAAGGTGGCCTCGGTGTTAACACATCTGAAGGTTTGGGACTTAGAAACCTTGCAGTATCCCCTGCCTGCCCCCAACAAGTAATGAGGTAGGCTTTGTGGGGTTGTCAACCAGGGCTTCTAGTCCTGTCCGAGAAACAAGCAACATTTCCCCCGTGACTCAGTCTCTCCATCTATAAAATGAGGGTGTAGACCAGATCAGGAATTGCATTTTGGTGGCCTGAGGGACACTTGGTGCCCACAGATGTGTTTTGTTTAGGCTTCCTGTTTCATTTTGTTTTGACTTGGTTTTTCAGGGTGAGGGGGTGAATTCCTTTAAGAGGTAGCCATTTCAGACGCTGCCCCATGACTCCTTACTGTCAGAAACACATGTTTATGTACTCACCTGGTCCCTATAGACTTTTGAGATTAGAAATTTGAGATTAAATTATCTCTGAGACCCCAGGTCAATCATGTATATTTCCCCCAGGAATCCCTGAGCCAAGGAGATGCGAGACCCCCAGACAGGGGGGGAGGCAGAGTAAATGAGGGAGCAGGGGTGGTTTGCCGACCCTCCACGTTCTTAGTGTCCTGGGATCTTAGATGCTTGGCTGGCCTTGCCCAGTGCTGCCCACTCCACAGCACCAAGGAGGACAATGTGGCGGTGTGTTCCAGCTGGGAGGCTGGAGGTGGGTGCGATGCTCTGCTCTCATTCACAGGACATGAGCCATGGGTGGTATGCCTGCTGTGGGAGGGAGACGTCAGCAACGAGCAGAAACGAGTGCCCGTACTTTCTGGCAGCGCCCACAGTTGCGGGGGTACCTGCACCAGGGCACGTGGGAGCTGCCTGGGCACGTGGGAGCCACCTGCAGTCTTCAAACCACATGAAGCTGTGGAAACCGTTCCACTGGATGCCGACCAGCCTCGCCTGCGTAGTGTCAACCTTGACGGGTCCAGCTCACCTCTCTCTCTTGCTGTCTGTGGTTGTCATCGTTACGAGGTTTCATTGCCCCGATTCCTCCTCTTCATGGCGGAGGGGCTCAAACCCACTTCTTAACCGGGGCCCAGAAACCCATCACCAACAGCATATGTTGAGGTCACCCTGAGATTGCGTTGGTAACACCAGTTTGGCTCCCAAACTTCCTGGAGCATAGGAAGGGCCCAGTTTCTTCAACATGTGTGAACGACCTTGACTTTCTTGTAGTCTCTTTTCACTTACTTATTCCATGCCCAGCTCTGTGACTGACACAATCAGGACTGGTATTATCTCTCAAGCAGTATGACATTTCGAAACACACAGGCATCAGGTGGACTGAGATAATGTCAGGGAAGCTCACTAGGGTTCCTCTCAGGCCCTAATGAGAAATACAAAGGAGCAAATTATGGAGACGTTCTATAGAGCCTTTTGGTGAGTGCAGGAAGGGAGAGGGGGAAAAAAAAAAAGAATCCTATCAGTAATAAGGACCTTTCTGAGAGGAGCTAGTGTTATTCATCTGCTCTCGAATCCAGATTGAGTTCTGTAGGTGAGAGAACGCTCTTCTCTCTTGGTGGATTTCTCATCGTGAGCTTTGGGAAAACATTTCAAGCCGATGAGAGAATCAGATCAGCAAATGACAGTATGTATGTATACCCCTGGCAGAGAAGCCTAGAAATGAATTCTGTTCCTTTGTTTTGGCTCTCAGCTAGAACACCATGTTTAATGTTTTTAATAGTATTATTTAAGCTCTACCAACATTTGACAAGCTAGTCTTAAGGCTGGAACTTTTTTAATTTATTTTATTTATTTATTTGGCTGCGTTGGGTCTTCCTTTCTGTGCGAGGGCTTTCTCTAGTTGCGGCGAGCGGGGGCCACTCTTCATCGCGGTGTGCGGGCCTCTCACTGTCGCGGCCTCTCTTGTTGCGGAGCACAGGTTCCAGACGCGCAGGCTGAGTAGTTGTGGCTCACAGGCCCAGTTGCTCTGCGGCATGTGGGATCTTCCCAGACCAGGGCTCGAACCCATGTCCCCTGCATTGGCAGGCAGATTCTCAACCACTGCGCCACCAGGGAAGCCCTAGGCCGGAACTTTTTTAAAATTGCTCATTTCTACCAAACTCCTCTGGGGTACAATTTTACCTCAATTGTACAAAAGTACAATTGTATATAGGGGAAGCTGAGTCCTAAAGAAACAGTGCATAAGCTGATTTTTAAAAAATTGTGTATTTTTATATTATTGTGACATAAAATACTTGAGAAGCCAAGGGTCCTTGATAGGCTGTTTTATTCTTTTCTTGTAAACCTTGTAGCACTGAGCATTATGCCTTATACATACATAGTAGGCACTTGGTGGATGTCAGTTGAATTGAGTTTATCAAATATTTATTGTCTTCTACATTTAATGATATAGTTTTGCTAGAGTAGGAATCCTACTCTAATAGCTTTATTCCAATTCAAGTTTTGCAGGGTAGACTTAATTTGCTTAATTTATCGCAAATAGCTTGAAAAATTATAAAATATTTTGTCATTAACATAAGTCATTGTGAACTAGACTGAGGCCAAACATTTTTCTTACGTAGTGTAGTTCATACGCAGTTTAAAGTTAAGCTGGCAGAATCCTTAAACAGATTTTTATAAAACAGCTTTCTCCTTGATTATCGAATAGCATTAGTCTGATCCTTTGGAGTCCCAGCCATCTTAGATCTCAAAATAAGCTTGTGAACACTGCAAAGCAAAAGAAGGAAAAAAAAAAAAAAAAGAAAGAAAGGAAAGAAAAGAAGCTCACTGTCTAGCCAGCTGTGTAAAGAGGAAATCCATTTCCACTTCTCTGCGTCTCATTGAACCTTTGTGAACTGCCAGTGCCACACACCCTGGAGGAACCAGATTAAAGACCTACAGGAGATGTATTATAGATCTTCTTAGACAGGTGCTCTTCACACCTCTGCAGTTTGTCTAAGGCTCGCTTCACAAAGACTTGGAGGGAGCTCTGCCCTTCCTAAAGCACACGAAGTAAAATAAACCCAGAGCTAAAAAATGAGATGTTCAGGTTCAAACTCAGAATTGTGTGAATGACAGACACAAGGGAGATAGCAAGTCTCTTTTTATTAAAATCCTGTGTATTGGGCCTCCCTGGTGGTGCAAGTGGTTAAGAGTCCGCCTGCCGATGCAGGGGATACGGGTTCGTGCCCCGGTCTGGGAGGATCCCATATGCCGCGGAGCGGCTGGGCCCGTGAGCCATGGCTGCTGGGCCTGCGCATCCGGAGCCTGTGCTCCGCAATGGGAGAGGCCACAACAGTGAGAGGCCCACATACCGCAAAAAGAAAAAAAAAAAAAAAAAAAATCCTGTGTATTTGGCATTCACCATATTCAGCAGAGGTCATCATCATTCACTTACTCATTTGTTCATTCATTCATTCATTCAGCCCATTTTGGTGGAGCACCTGCTCTGTGCATGCTAGGAGTGTGAGTGATCTCTTACAGGGCTGTTGAAATGACTCCCCAGCCTGCAAGTTACGAGAGGCCCTGTAGGTGTAAATACTGTGTGGACCCACCTCAGTGATTTACACGTTGTGTATTTGGAAATATAAAGTCCTTAACTCGGTTTGCCCAGTCATCCCACAGACTTTAAGTGAGGGTGGATGTGTTAGCCAAAGTAAAATCGCACTTGGACTAAAAATATTTGTGATTCAAACTCTTTTTTAAAATCGTAAAATTCCAGAAGGAAACTGTTATGGACTGAATTGTGTCCTCCAAAATTCATATGTTGAAGACCTAATCCCTAATATGACTGTATTTGGAGATAGGGCCTTTACAGAGGTAATAAGGTTATAAGAGGTCATAAGGGTAGGACCCTAATCTGATAGGACCAGTGACCTTATAAGAAGAGGAAGAGGCACCAGAGATCTCTGTCTCTCTTACCAAAGATCCCTCTTTGTAAGGGCACAGAGACGGCGGCCATCTCCAAGCCAGAATGAGAGGCCTTACCAGAAACCAACCCAATGGCACCTTGATCTTGGAATTCTAGCTTCCAGAACTGTGAGAAAACAAATTTCTGTTGTTTAAGCCACCCAGTCTGTGATATTTTATGGCAGCCCTAGCAGACTAATGCAGAAACATTGCAAAAATCCACTAAACTGTTTTCACAGGATCTTGGCACTTAGTATAACACTGAGCACACAGAGTAGACGGTAAGCATTTGCCAAGTGAGTGGTGAAGAGAGAACTCAGGGGACACCTGATCCATGAGGTCATGCCATGGACTGGGAGATGGGACCAGTTACCAAGTGTTGGACCTTTATGCTTCCTCTCCGCTGTCTGGAAACTGCAGTTGCTCATCTAATTTAGACCATCTCTGCTTTATGGGAGGACTCTGAAAAAGTTGGATGATGATCCTAAAACACCTTAAACTTGAAAATTAAAAAAATGAAACACTTGATCTTTAGCTCCACACACTCTCCCTTACCTATTTCCTCCTTTTGCTGAAGAGTAAAGGGCAGAATGACAAGTCAGGGTCACCTGCACTTTTTGACCTGTGTGTTCATGGCAACCCCCTCTTACAGGAAGATGCTTGGTCAGTTCTTTGGTGCCACATGAGTTATAAATAGCAGTCTCTTTGGATATCAAGAGAAGGCCTGCGTCAGGCAAAACTGTAAAGAAGGATTTGCTTGTTTTCAGTGTGTCTTCTCTTTCTGACCCCCCAAAATGTGCCAACTGCTCCCAGGTTACCTGGATGCCCCCCAGCACATTGATCTGACAAAATAATCTTCAATAAAGTCTTAGGGATTAAGATTTAATAATACCTTCCATACTATAGGTTGGGTTTGACAAAGTTTACACATAGAAGCTATTTCTTTCTTTTTAGGTTTCATGCCTAAAATTTGGGTCACTTCCAACACAAATAATGGCGCTTAAGCTAGAGACATGGTCCAAATGGCCAGAATTTCTGAATAAAAAGTTATCACACAAAAAAATCCCCAAATTAGCATGCTTTTCTACCCAATTGAGTTATTTCTACTAAAACAGAATTTATTAAAATGATCAGTCTATTCACTAATAGTAATATTACTAATATTAGCATAGTTTACCTTTGGAAGGATGGTATATAATTCAGAGCATAATTTGGGAAAATACAAAAACCTTATTCAGTGACTGTTTACTAACTCTACCATCTGGTTTTATTGCGAATTTGAGAAGAATAACATAATCTAACTCAGCCAGTTGGAATAATATGGGAGGAAATGTGGAATTTTCATACTTCCATAGGTTTTGGAATCCCTGAAGCCTGTCTTTTACTACACATTTAGCTGCTTTGCCCCACCCTTACTTTCTCACTTGGGCTTAACTCTCTCCCTTTTAATCCCAGGAGGCATCATTGCCTTTCCCCCAGACAGCTGGTCTCTAGTTTTCATAAAAGTTCAAACCATACCTTTAATTATTTTATAGAGCTAAAATGTCATATTTAAAATATATTTAACTGACTTCCAGTTAAAAATGGCAGAGTACAGACAATTTTTACTCTACCCCCTTTACTTAAGACCCACCAAAGCAACAATAACCAAAAACTGAGGGGGAGTGGACATAATATGTAATGAAACAAGGAAGCAGCTACCACCCCCACAGACTATGGGAGTACCCCTGCCAGACACTGTGACATTGGACTCAGATGCAGGACCTGCTTGAGTAGGCAGGTTACAGGTGTCCTCAAGGATACAGGTCACACACCTGTAAATAAATAAATAGATTTCTTTACTATTAAAAAAATTAAAAAATAAAGGTAAAATTATCATATTCAAGAATAAACTCCAACTGGATCAGCTATCTAAATGTAGAAAAGAAAACCCTACAAGTACTAAAATAAAACATGAGTGGATTCCTTGAACCTGGATGTAGGGAAAGGCTTTTGACTATGACTCAAAACTTAGATGCAATAAAAGAAAAAAATTAATAAATTAAACTACATGAAAGACTTCTCCATATACACAAAGTCAAAAGACAACTAGTAACCTTGGAAAATTATTTCAACATATATCACAGATAGTGAGTTAATATACCTAATATATAAACAACTCTTTAAAACTGAGAGGAGAAAAGATTTTTTAAAAACTACAAAAGAAAAATGGGCAAAAGACATGAACCGACAATTCACAGAAAAAAAAAGTATAAAAATGGTCCTTAGATGTAGAAAAATATGTTCACCCTCACTCATGATGAGACATGCACGTTAAAACTACATTGAGGGCCTCCCTGGTGGCGCAGTGGTTAAGAGTCCGCCTGCCGATGCAGGGGATGTGGGTTCGTGCCCCGGTCTGGGAGGATCCCATGTGCCGCGGAGCGGCTGGGCCCGTGAGCCATGGCCGCTGGGCCTGCGCATCCGGAGCCTGTGCTCCGCAACGGGAGAGGCCACAACAGTGAGAGGCCCGCATACAGCAAAAAGAAAAAAAAAAAAAAAAAAAAAAAAAAAACTACATTGAGATACAATTTCTCATCTATTCAATTGGGAAGAATTAAGAGCATGACACCACACTGTGTTGGAGTGACTGCAGAGAAACCTGTACTCTTAACAGATTACTGATGAGAGTACAAATCATTACAACCCGTATAGAGGAATTTGACTTGCCATCAAAACTACATATGCTTTTACCTTTTGACCCAGCAATTCCACTTCTGAGAATGTTCCCTGAAGACACACCTCCAACAATAAAAAATATTGGAAGCAGCCTACTGCACACACACAGCAGAGTGATGGAATGTACTCCATTGTGTGTACATTCACACAGTGGAGTACTTTGAAGTTACACTAGAAGAAGAGGAAGAAGAAAGAAGTGGAAGAAGAACTCTGTGACTTGATGGGGAGTGATTTCTAGGATATATATTTTATTTATTTATTTATTTATTTTTATTTATTTTTGGCTGCGTTGGGCCTTTGTTGCTGCTCACGGGCTTTCTCTAGTTGCAGCGAGCTGGGGCTACTCTTCATTGTGGTGCATGAGCTTCTCATTGCGGTGGCTTCTCTTGTTGCAGAGCACAGGCTCTAGGCGTGAGAGCTTCAGTAGTTGTGGCACTCAGGCTCAGTAGTTGTGGCTCGTGGGCTCTAGAGCACAGGCTCAGTAGTTGTGGCGCACGGGCTTAGTTGCTCTGCGACATATGGGATCTTCCTGGACCAGGGCTCGAACCTGTGTCCCCTGCATTGGCAGGCGGATTCTTAACCACTGCGCCACTAGGGAAGCCCCTAGGATATATTTTTAAGTGAAAAGAAGTAAAGTGCAAAAGAGCATCTATAATGAGCTATCTTTTTTTGTGTTAAAGAAAAGCATAAATTAGAAAACATGCATCTATTTGCTCATTTGACCAAAGAGAAATGCAGGAAAGATAAATTAGAGGTTAATGAGATTGGTTACCTACAAGGTATGAATGGAAATGGAATGAATAGGATAGAGGGATGAGAGGGAGAATGACACTTTCCTGTAACCTTTTTGTACAGTCCTGACTTTGGAACCATGTTAATATTTCACAAAGAAAGAAAGAATGGGGCTTCCCTGGTGGCGCAATGGTTAAGAATCCACCTGCCAATGCAGGGGAAATGGGTTTGAGCCCTGGTCCGGGAAGATCCTGCATACCGTGGAGCAACTAAGCCCGTGCGCCACAACTACTGAGCCTGTGCTCTAGAGCCCATGAGCCACAACTACTGAGCCGGTGTGCCACAACTACTGAAGCCCATGTGTCTAGAGCCTGTGCTCCGCAACAAGAGAAGCCACCACATGAGAAGTCCGCGCACCGCAACGAAGAGTAGCTCCCGCTCGCTGCAACTAGAGAAAGCCCATGCACAGCAACGAAGACCCAACACAGCCAAAAATATATAAGTAAAATAAACTTATTTAAAAAAAAAGAATGAAGAAAGGCAGGAAGCAAGAAATAAAATCAACAAGGCTGGGGGAGGAATTGAATACAAACAAAAACCAAACTGAACCGTAATTCAAATGAATAACAGAACCACACTGAAAGGGAGGAAAAAGAACCTACCCAGTTAACTTTTGAACACAGTATTTGGACTATATACCCTCTGGCTAAAACCAAAAAACTTGAAATAAATATTTAACACTAATTAGTAGGCTTCTCAGACATGAGCTAGCAATTGTGAAATTACTTTCTGAAAATTCTAGGATTGAGCTAATAAGTACATTAACTGAGGTTAATAGGAGTGATGTTTCTCACTGTACCCTGGGTCTACTGAAGAATGGAACCCTCAGGCATTCTGCTTCTCCATTAGTGAAAAATCTCTCTGTCTGATTCCACTCAGATTCCTCCACTGTTTCTCTTGTTCCTTCCCATTCAAAATGTACAAACTGGAATTCTGTTTCTGCCTTGGATGCAGAAAGCCAGAAAGAATGTCACTCCTGCCCTAACAACAAGAGAATCATAACTTTTCTTTTTTTCTTTTTTTTTTTTTTTTTTGCGGTATGCGACGCGCAGGCTCAGCGGCCATGGTTCACGGGCCCAGCCGCTCCGCGGCATGTGGGATCTTCCCGGACCGGGGCACGAACCTGTGTCCCCTGCATCGGAAGGCGGACTCTCAACCACTGCGCCACCAGGGAAGCCCTGATAACTTTTCTTGAACCCATCAGAAAACTTAGGTTGCCGGGCAACCAAGCAATCTGAAATCTAAGGAAAGATGGGCCCTTCCAAGGAAAAATGGGATACAAGCACTGAATCAACTGTGGTAGAGCACAGGAGGAAAAGGCCAGGTGCCATACAAATGGGTAAGAAGAATTCAGGTACACTTTTTTAACAAACATCTAAAGACCAAGAGAGGGCTTGTATTAGAGTATAGAACCATGAGTGCAAACTCCCACTTGCAAGCTCTATTCCACAGACCTCCACTGGAAGCTCACACAAAAGAATGGACACAGATTGGAAAACTAGAGCAAGCCTCACAGGCATGGAGCACTGCCAGTGTGGCAGAGGCATAAAGATCAGTGCTCAGGACTCTTAGGTACTTTGGAATAAAGACCTTGTGCTGCTAGGGGATGGGCAGAAAACTCTATCATCACCAGAACATAGGCAAAGACCTATTGCAGGTGGCAGAAGAGTAAAGGAATAAAAATCTACCCCTAGGAGAGGGTCAAGAAATCATTCTGAGCCCAGAATCTTATACTAATACCATTAGATGTCTCCTACTGCTGCTAAAGGAAGAGGAAGCTCTTTCCCTCAAAAGACCCACTAAAGATACAAGGCAGAGTTTGGCTGCCATAGGAAGGTGGGCTGGATCACTGAAAAAGCTCCAGCCCCAAGACCCAGGGATATAGGGCCTACCTAGGATTGAAGCTGGACGAGGAAACAGAAGATATTTTTGTCCACCACCCCAAGACTAGCAAACAGTAAGTGGCAGTGACAGCAGTCTACTGCAGGGGGAGGCAAGAACACGGAAACCCTCTCTGAGGTGCAGACACATAAGGAAGGCTGGAAGCTGAGCGTGTCACAGAAACATGGAGGAAAAATCTTTCAGCATCCAGCTACCACCCTAAGCACAAGGCACCTCCAGAAAAATGTGAAGCAGGTGGTACACTGAAGATAACTACAGTGACAGCAAAACCCAAACCCAGTTTCATTCCTGACGAGATTGGCTCAACCCCCACACCAGCAACCAAGCAGAAGAAAAGGCTTGCACTTTCAGGCATAAGTATTTATTTCAGTCTCTACTGTTCTACACACCATGTCTGACATTCAATCAAAAATTACAAGACACACAAAAAGCAAGTGGAAACAACCCACTGTCAAGAGACACAGCAATCAAAAGAACCAGACACAGAGATGACTCAGATGCTAGAACTCTGAGACAGAGATTTAAAAATAACTGTGGTTAATCTATACTCTGGTAGAAAAGGTGAATAGCATTCATGAACAAATGAGAAATTTTAGCAGAGAGATGGTGGAAACTATAAGAAAGAGTCAACTCTAAATGTTAGGGGAAAATTTAAAGCAGTAATAAAGAGGAGAAGAAGGCCTTCAAAGGGCTCATCAGAATACTAGACAGTGCTGAGAAAAGGAAAGTGAACTTTTAAGGGAGGTCAATGGAAATTACCCAAACTGAAACACAAAGAAAAGAGTAAAATTAAAAGAAAAAAAAAAGTAAAAAATATTTTAAAGGACAGAGCATCCAATTGGTTTTGGACAATAGTGAAAGGTCTAACATAAGTGTAACTGGAATCTCAGAAGGAAAAGAGAGACAGTGAGGCAGAACACATACTTGTGGAGATAATCGCCAATAATTTTACAAAAAGAAAATAACATCAAATTACAAACCCAAGAAGATTAGAGAACCACATGAGAATAAATAGCCCACCCACAAAATACTAGCAAACAAAAAACTCAGACACATCCTATTTAAATTTCTGAGAACCAGTGTTCAAGAGAGTATCTTGAAGGCTAGAGGAAAACAGACATCATATACAGAAGCATAAATATAATAATTATAGAAGACTTCTCAACGGAAACTATGTAAGCCAGAAGATAATGGAGTGACATCTTTAAAGTACTGAGAGAAAAAATACTGTTACCCCAGAATTATATCTTTTAAAAATAAACATAAAGACTCTTGCAGACAAAAGCAGAGAGTATTCATTATCTGCAGATCTATAATACAAGAAATATTAAAGAAAATCCTTCAGGCAGAAGAAATAGGATATCAGACAGAAATTTGAATCTGTACAAAGATATTAAGATCTCCAAAAATAGTTTAAGACAAGGTAAATGTTTTAAACACTTTTTTCTTATTTTAAATTGTTCTAAGAGATAACTGACTATACAAAGTAAAAATATATTGTGATAAAGAACTTGTATTTAGAAGATATAAAGAACACTAAAGAACTCAAGAAAACCCAAACAATCCGGTTTTTTTTTAAGTGGCAAAAGATTTGACCTTACCAGAGAAAATATACCTATGGTAAATAAGCACATGAAAAGATGCTCAACATCATTAGTCATCAGGAAAATGCAAATTCAAACCACAGCAAGATAGCATTACATACCTATTGGAACGGCTTCCAACAAACAAAAACCTGACCACACCAAACACCTCTGAGGATGGGAATTACTGAAACTCTCATACGTTGTTGACAGGAATACCAAATGATACAGCCACTTTGGAAAACAGTTTGGCAATTTCTTATAAAGCTAAACATATACTCATCATAAGATAGAAAATCCCACTCCTAGGTATTTACCTGAGAGAAATGAAAACTTATGTTCATATAAAACTTGAATATAAATACTTATGGCAGCTTTATTCATAATCACCAAAAAAAAAAAATACTGGAAACCATCCACATGTCCTTCAACTAGGGAAGGGATAAATAAACTGTGGTCCATCCATACCATGGAATACCACTTGGCAATAAAAAGAAATGAATTACTGATACAGGCAATAACAGAGTTAAATCTCAAATGCATTATTAACTGAAAGAAGCCAGACCCAGAAGGCTACATACTATATGATTCCATTTATATAGTATTCTGGAAAGGCAAAATTATAGGGACAGAAAACAGATCAGGGATGCCAGAGGCAGGAGATGGGTAGATGGTTTGACTATTTGAGGGGCATAAGGGAACTTTTTGTGGTGATACAGTTACACAACTCTATGCCTTTGTTGAAACTCATAGAACCATACACTAAAAAGGATGCAATTTGCTCTATGTAATGTATACCTTAATTAGAAAAACAGACAAACCAGGCACTATTAACTTCTGGCTTGGGTTCATACCGTTGAGAAGCTGCTGAGTTGTGGTGTAATGGCACAAATCCTCCCTGCATAGACTCTGAACCATTCTGGATGGGAAAGGACTGAAAGCAGAGCAATTCAACCAGAAAGTATCGAGTACCTTCTGTTGATAAGACCAGTCAAGACAGTGTAGGGGGAGACAGGCTAATATTTATTCAGCACCTTTCTGTTTTTATCTGAGTTCACTGCAGGTTGTCATCCACGCAAAAATTTTAAAGAGCTTTTCCTACCAAACCACCCATCTTTGGCCCTTAGTGGGAGGGACACAGTCTTGTTGTTGCAGGGCTGCCTGGATGGCAGTTCTGCCACTGAATACAAGGTGGAGCCTTCTCAGTGGCTTCACAAACCAGGGCGAACCACATCCACTTCTTTCCCCAGTGCACAGCATTATAACATTTTTAAGTGTGTGGAATTTGGTTAAAATGGGGTTCGAGGGCTTGAAGGGGTAGACTGGGAAGAAGGAGGCATTGGAAGTCGGGTAGGGCACAGATCAAGACAGGACAGGCCTGGAGGACAGTGACAGGGTGGTGGCACATGTTCTTCCCCCCACCACACACCCTTGTCAGGCAGAGAATGTCCCATTTGCCTTGGAATCTAATCAGTACCACTCAATGGGCTCCAGGCTCTCAGCCACAGCTAAGGACTTGCCAACTACAGCCCAGCCCAAAATGGAAACCAGATTTCTTTCTTCATCGTTGGTGCAGACCTGCCTTGCAGGCCCAGATATGCCTCACCAGAGGGTCAGCTCAGGGGCCTGGTCTGTCTTGTTCATCACTGTCCTGCCAAGGCCCAGCACAGTGCCCGGTCATGCTCAGGAAATGCTTGTTGAGGGCATGAATGAATAGATTGGTTTCTCTAGACAGAATCATCTCTGGAAGCAGCTTGGATAGCCAGAGGCCAAGGGTAGACAGGCAGAGGCCTTGGCTCATAGAAGTATCTGAACCTCTTTGCAAGTCCTACATGTTGAGTCTGACATGGCTTACAGAGCCTAAGCCCCTCCCTCATGCCACGTGGATCTTTATTGAGACAGGGAAGTTGGGGGAAGTGACCAGGCTCAGTGGAGACAGTTTGCCCCTGAGCTCGGGTCTGCCCAATCTCTTCTGTTCCAAGAAGGGAGAAGGAAGAGCAGGACTGATGCCCCATCCAGGGGCGGGGCTGCTGGGCATTGCTTACTGGCTCGCACCTCAGGGGCAGCCATGGTCTCTGGGGACACACCATTGCCAGAGAAGCAAACCACACACCAGTGCACCCAGAGCTGAGGCTGACAGCCGGGTAGACACAGGGACGAGCAGAGATCAGCCAGGCCAAGCAAAGCTGGTGGGGTGGAGTGTGGTCAGTGCTGGCCTGCCTGCCCTCCCCGAGCTCCAGACAAGATGTTCCTCCAGCCCTAGGGGCTGCAGCCACTGGAGTGGGCCCAGGTTCTCGGGGCAGCAGGATCATACCAGGCCCCTGGAATCTTGGTCTGCTTGCCTGGCCTGCCTGAAGGGCCCTGGACTATGGTGCAAGGAGCCAAGGTCTGTGCCTTGTCATTGCCCAGCCCTCAGAGCATTCATACCACAGCCAGGCATTTGGACTCTCCATGATGCACAAGCCTGACTGCCCAGCTTCAGGTCTCCTACAGTCTCAGCTTGTGTCCTGTCCACTAGCCACAGAGGTCAGCTTGCCTTGCTGTTCCCCAAACTCATTCTGCACACACATCCTGCCGCTGGCCATGCTGCTGCCTATACCATTCTCTCCATCTGCAGTCCCCACCACCCCTATCTTTGCATCACAAAATTCTACCCCTCCTCCAAAGCTCATCTTGGATGGTGCATCCCCCACAAAGCTTTTCTGATCCTGTCAACACAGCGGTCATCAACTGGCAATGGGGTAAGACCAGGGATTGTTACCATGATTATACACCACCCACCAACCCCCCTCATTAGGACCCTGCCACTGGGAATTATGAGATTTTATATCATATGATACATCCCCCTCCCTGAATTGAGAGCCACTGCTGTAATCAGGTATGATTATCTCATCTTGGTGATGCTACCTGGTGTTACAGTGATTTGTGAACTTGTCTTTGAAGAGTGTCTCTGGCTGCCGGGCTGTATGGCTTGAGGAAGGCTGGCTGGCTGTCAAGCCACAAGGAGGAGGCTCCATGGACATGGCCTCAGGGCCTTCACCAGGGTGCAGTGTTCAGTCACACACGGCAGCCCCACACGAGGAACTTTGCCGGAGTCTCAGAGGGAATCAGCCTCAGGCCTGCCTCTCTTAACCACTCACAAGACTGATGTGGAAAGCCAACGTGATAATTAATGAGGAGAAATCAAACTAATAAAATTAACATAGACCCAACCAGCTCCTTCTCTCTGATTAGCACACTGTATAGGAAGCTAAACTATAAGTAGAAGGTGGCTTAGTGAGCCAGGAACCAGAGCAGAAATGAGCAATTAAGCCACTTCTGAGATTAGAGCATTTACCCACATTGGGCTCTATGTATCAGTCAGGTTTCCAGAATGGTGATGCTGCGTAACAAACCTAACAGCTCAGTGACCTACAGCAACAGTGTTCATTTTCTATTCACATGTTTGCAGGTGGACTCCATAGGCTCTATTTCAGGCTGAAGGTTGGGTTCAGGTCAGCTCCATGTGTGTCTCATTCTGGGACCCAGACTGAAAGGGTTACTAGGGGAAACTCTTCTCCTGGTGAATGGCAGAAGCATAAGAGGCAGGCAAACCATGCAAGGGTGTTGAAAGCCCTGCTTATATCATGTCCACTAGCATTCCATTGGCTGAAGCAAGCCAAGGCCAAAGACAACCGGTGGGGAGTAGATTGCCTCTCAGGGAAGCCACAGCAAGGGCAGAGAAGGAAGGAAGAATTCTGTACAAATAATGCTACCTGCCACCCACAGGTAGCCCAGGAAGTGCCTCTGTGCCACGAGAACATCCCTGCACTGGGGACTAGACCAGGGTGCCACCGAATCTCCAGGCAGTGCCGGGACAGGTTGAGGAGCAGATCCTCTCCAATGACTTTCCTTCTGCTCAACACAATATTTCTTTATAGAAGTTAAGCATTAAATTCAATTACAGTCCTGCTGACTGAGGACTCTCTCTTAAGGTGACTTTGCCTCCTCAGCTCTGATGCAGGACGTCTCGAGTCCATAATTTAGCCCTCCAAGGTGAATCTTCTTTCCCTTACTGTCCTGTTCTTTTGGGATGCTTCACTACTGCCCCGCTAGCTCCTCCATGAGATGGCTTCTCCTCGAGGGCAGGGACCATGTATTATTTATTCATCTTAGAATCTTCTATGGTCTGAATGGTTGTGTTCCCCCCAACCCAGATTCATATGTTGAAACCTACCACCAAAGGTGATAGCATTAGAAGGTGGAGCCTTTAGGAGGTGATTAGGTCATGAGGACAGAGCCCTCAGACATGGAATTCGTGCCCTAATAAAAGAGACCGAAAGAGCACCCTAGCCCCTTCCACCAAGTGAGGACCCAGGGAGTAGGCGCCGTCTGTGAACGAGGGAACTCTCACTAAATACCAGATGTCTTGGCACCGAGATCCTGGACTTCCCAGCTTCCAGAACTGTAAGAATGATAAGTTTGTTGTTCATAAGCCACCCAGTCTATGGTATCTTGTTATAACAGGCCAAATGCACTGAGACAGAATTTTTCCAGTGATCTCAACACACTATGTGGAACTGAGTATTGGCTTCCAGGAGCTTAAGGAAAAGTAATGTGACAGCACCCGTGTTCATTGTCTGTGTCCCCACAAAGCACCGTGAGAAGGATGATGTCTTGATCACCAGGGTGTCTGCAGTGCCTAGAGCAGTGCTTGTCTCAGAGAGAAGTTTAATAAATAACTGTGAACGAGTGGATTCTTGCTCTGCTGCTCCCATTGTCAGTGACAGCGACTTCCCCACTTCTCTCTGCCTCTCAGCCTGACAGTCGGAGACTTCTCAAGGGCATCTCCTATACCACTGTCCCTGCTGTGACTCTGCCAAACGGGCACTTCTCATGGGAGGACAGAACAGGACTTTCTCTTCCCAACACCTTTTTCCATTGTTTTCCCCTTTGCCTCCCTCAGGCTCGACAACGGCTGATTCAAGGCCATGAGTCATGCTGGCTCAGAGCGTGAATCCACGGGGGCGTTATGCGGACATCACAAGGATCACACCCACTGACCAGGCGGTGCTTTCTCTATTTGCTTGGAGACCAACAAAGAAATGGCCTCCTGGCTGTCTAGGTGCCAGAATTCCAGCCCCAGACCCCACCTTCCCCAGCTGATTGCCCAGCCAGCCCCTGCCTTCCTCCCATGGCACATCCTCGACCCCCGCTCCCAGCCTCGGTGCACCACCCTGATCGGGCACGCCACCCAAGGAGGCTGTTGTGTCCTGTTCATCTGTGCAGACAGTGCTGTTTCTGTAAGCAGGCACTGTGCCTGTTGCCCGAGCACCATTCAGAAGCGAACACTTGACCCTCCACTGACTGTTCTGTTCAGCTTTTACTCATTTTTTTTTTTTTTGCTACACATTCAATAAGCGAGCAAAATGTGCCCTCTTCATCTCCAAATCACTGATGGGGAGGGGACAGGGAGATCCATCCTGCTGCAGTACATTTCCTTTTCTGTTCCTGTTTCTGAGGTTAATTGGTGTCTGCCAGGGTCTGCTGGAGCATTTTTAACAGCATTTTACAGGTTGGGGGCATTTTTTGATAATAGGAAATCAGACAGAAATGTGAAACAACTTTCATCTCCTGGGGGGGCCCTTGGGGACTCAGCTCCTCCTTCAGCAAAGCGGCCAAGTGGACCACATTGTGCCCATGCGTCGGCCGAGTGGCCTGGTTCCTGCCATCAAGTTGTTCACGGTCTTTGGCTACAAGAAGGACAGAGACTGCCCCCAGGTGGGAGCACCTGATGAAGCCCCAGAGGAAGCAGGAGGTTCCTGGGCGTTTCCATCTCACTTTTTCAGGAAGGTAGAAGAATCCTAACTCAGATCAAGAATGGCTGCCAGAGCACCCTCGGGCCTCTAGTGACTGGGATGGGAGGAGAAGATGGCTTTGGGGCATCAGAAGCAGTCTCTGTTCCTCTTGGACTCTCCCCACTCCTTTCTTCTTCCCAAAGGTGCCCTTGACACAGCACAGTGGACAGCAGCTAAAAACAACAATATGGCAAGTGTAAGAGCACTTTATAGCTTCTGATTTCACATCTGATATCTTATTTAATCCTCACTACCCTTTTACATAGGTGCCATCACTGTGCCCATTTTATAGAAGAGAAAACCGAGGCTCATTGAGGGTAAAGGATCTGTCTAAGGCTAATGAGCAGTGAAGTTGAGACCCAGTTTTTTTTTTTTTTTTTTTTTTGCGGTACGCGGGCCTCTCACTGTTGTGGCCTCTCCCGTTGCGGAGCACAGGCTCTGGACGCGTAGGCTCAGCGGCCATGGCTCACGGGCCCAACCACTCCATGGCATGTGGGATCTTCCCAGACTGGGGCACGAACCCGTGTCCCCTGCATCGGCAGGCGGACTCTCAATCACTGCGCCACCAGGGAAGCCCGAGACCCAGTTTTGTCTTGGGTCAGCCTGTCCCATGTGGATCATTTCCATTGTCCCTCATGGAGGAGGGAGGGTGATGCTGTGACCACGAGGCTATGCTCATCCACAGCCCCACTGGGGAGGCTCCTCCTAGCCGTGAGCTGAGGGGCACACACCACTGATGCCGCCATCATCCTGGAGGAGGAAGCCATACCAGGTGCTAGAGAACCAAGGCCTCAGCTTCTCAGGACAGGGAGGCATCCCTGGGCCTTCTTTGAAGCGTGTTCAGGCTGGTTGCCAAGGGCACAGCTGATTCTTCTGCTCTGGCAGCTCATTAATCCCCATTAACTTGGCTACCTGGGAAGTGTGCCCCCAACCTCCCACCAGAATAGCCCTCTCTACCTCACCCAAAGTTTTTCTTTATTTCCAAATTAATCCACATCCCACCACTGCTGCAGTAATTGGGGGCAAACACTTCAAAACCTTACACTCTGTGAAGATGGAATACTTTTTAAAAATTGCTTCTCCAACCGATGGTGCCCATAATGGAATCAGAAAAATGAGCTCCTCTCACTAGCCTTTCAGATACATCTCCCAGGCTCTCTGCTTCTTTGTCAGGGCAGTCGTCTTGTTGCTGTCGAGTGTGTCTTCTCTAACACTGAGCCAGGGTTTGGGGGTGGGGGAAAGGAGTTGAACAGAAATAAAGAGATCTGGGCTCCTTTTGTACTATGCAGACAGATGCCTGAGAACTTTTTGGTGCTGATAAAAGGGAAGTCTTTCTGGTCACGAGACTAGTCTATTAATTTTGTTAAGCCTGCAAAGCAAGTTCCTTATCCGACTGTTTTTTTCTTTTATGATAATTGCTGCAGCGTCTGGCACTGACAGAAAGAAACTACCACTCAGCATCAGAAATAGTTGTGGAGCCAGTGTCCTAATGACACAGGGATGTCAGCCTTCACAGAGGAAAAAAGACAAATGTCAATTAGCACAGACTCTTGAATGCAAGCCAGAAATATCTCAAAGCAAAGGCCAGCAGCCGTGGATCAAGGGTTCCTCCAACACACATATTTTCTTTTGTTTTGCCTTCTCTTAAATTAGCCAACCTCAATACATGTGTACATTTAAATTCGAGCTAAGACACCCCAACCCCCATCAATCAGTGGTTCCTCTGGAACTCAGGACCTAAGAACTGTGACATTCTCGAAGCCAGTGTGACCTCCAGACATCACAAAGTTAGCTAACGATATTTAAGTGAGATTGCCCCAGCCTCAGTTCTCTTCCCTGGCCTGAACCCTTTCCTCTCCCTCCCCTCCCCTGAACAGAGTAGGCATGCCCCAGTGGATTCTTCTGGGAATTTCCTGGTCTTCAGGATCGCAATGGAAGGAAGGCATTTTGGACCCCATCCCCTTCAAGGACCTTTGAGGTCCTGGCCACGGCCACCACAGTGGCATCCTCGCTTGTCCTTTCTAATGCCCTGTTCTCTCTCCCCCAGGCCTCTTGTAGAGATACTTCCCTGCCTGGGGGGAGGTGGGGCTCCCCCTGTCGGTTGTCATGGGAACCAAAATTAATTGGCACCCTGGATTTCAATTCTGGTGTTGGCAGCGTGTCTCAGCAAGAGTCCTTGGCAATAACTCTCCCAGGTGGCACACCTTGCTCAAATGAAGAGTGCCCCTAGTCTGCCCTGCTCCACCCAGCACTTCCTTCCCCATGCGTCGTCTTAAGATTTTCTCTAGTGTGGTGCACACCCTCCAGGAGTGGGGAGTAGCCCACTCTTCCACCTAGGGTAGGATCTAATAAACCAAGTGAAAGGGAAGTGTCTGCTATTGTCTGAGACACAAAGTCTACTTGGGGTTAAATTCTGCCCCCAGACACTGGGCTGTCATTTCTGCCAGCAAAATTTAGCTAAAACACAGAAAAGTGTAGCTGCTCATAGGGAACCAGGAAGTCATCATGCCTCACCTGGTGTTGGTAGGAGGACAGACAGATGTTCACACACTGTGACTGACTCTACGGAAGCATTTACAACGTGGACCAGACAGGACAGGTAAGCGAAAATGCTGCCAGTTAGTTACAACAAGGCAAGGAAATGTGAGGAATCATGCGATGGCTTGAGGACAGGACACATGTCCTGCTCTTAATTTGTTCATTCATTCATTCACTCATTCATCTATCTGTCCATCCAGGGTGCCTGTTTAGCCCCCACAGCCACTAGCCTACTGCCAAGTCCACAGAGGGGGGTTAATCATGCTGGTGAGTGAAGAAGCTGCCAATTATACTGTGGACGGAATGCCTGCCAGAGCCTCATAGATCCTCAGATGCATGCCTCTCTTTCTGTTGGCATTATTAAAGGTGTAAGCCAAACCCTCTATTTAGTATTCTTCTGGTGAGGTATCAGAGAAACTATACGGAATACAACCGATATGAGCCAACCAGATGTTATTGAATTTACACTGGAAAAATTCTTCTCACCACTGATCCTCAACCCATCCCTTGAATTTTGGATAGTCTTTTGGGAATAGGCTTTGAGGTCTGACTGAGGCTAGAGCTAAATAGATCCTGACACTCTGGACACACAGAGGTCCCGAGGTAGGACCCCAGGCGGTCCCTGCAGCCTGGGTCCCATCAGCCCCATGGTGAGGGCAAGGCCTTCGCTATTTGTTTCTGCCCTTTATTTCCACTGAACTCACGAGTCATCAGAGTAGGAGATTTGGATCAGCTGTTCTGCTGGGTTCGACACACACTTGTCATTGTCTAAAGCCAGAGCAAGCTGTCTGAACGTCCAAGCAGTGCCTGTCATTCCCGAGGGTCAGGCAGCTCCCTTTGCTTGAAGCACTGATGGATCAGGGTGTTGGTGCCGGTGCCGCATTGCAGAACAATCCTCTATTGTGTGAGTTAATTACATTATGTAAAACCACCTGACCCTGTTTTATAAATAAGTTCATTTGTATCATTTTTTTTAGATTCCGCATATAAGCGATATCACATGATATTTGTCTTTCTCTGTCTGACTTACTTCATGAGAATCTCTAGGTCCATCCATGTCGCTGCAAATGGCATTATTTCATTCTTTTTAATGGCTGAGTAATTCCATTATATATATATATATATATATATATATATATATATATATATATATATATATATATATATATATATATATACATATATATACACACACCACATCTTCTTTATCCATTCCTCTGTCGATGGAGATTTAGGTTGCTTCCATGTCTTGGCTATTGTAAACAGTGCTGCAATGAACATTGGGGTGCATGTATCCTTTCACACCATGTTTTTCTCCAGATAGATGCCCAGGAGTGGGATCGCAGGATCATATGGTAGCTCTATTTTTAGTTGTTGGGTTTTTAAAAATTTATTTATTTAATTTATTTATTTTTGGCTGCGTTGGGTCTTCATTGCTGTGTGTGGGCTCTTCTCTAGTTGTAGCGAGCGGGGGCTACTCTGTTGCAGTACGCGGGCTTCTCCTCGTGGTGGTTTCTCTCGTTGTGGAGCACAGGCTCTAGGCACGCGGGCTCAGTAGTTGTGGCACACGGGCTTAGTTGCTCCGCGGTATGTGGGATCTTCCCGGACCAGGGCTCGAACCCCTGTCCCCTGCGTGGCAGGCAGATTCTCAACCACTGCGCCACCAGGGAAGCCCTATTTTTAGTTTTTTAAGGAACCTCCATACTGTTCTCCACAGTAGCTGCACCAATTTACATTCCCATCAACAGTGTAGGAGGGTTCCCTTCCCTCCACACTCTCTCCAGCATTGATTGTGGATTTTTCGATGATAGCCATTCTGACTGGTATGAGGTGATATCTCACTGTAGTTTTGATTTGTATTTCTCTAGTAATTAGCGATGTTGAACATCTTTTCATGTGCCTCTTGGCCATCTGTATGCCTTCTTTGGAGAAATGTCTATTTAGGTCTTCTGCTTGTTTTTGATTGGGTTGTTTGTTTTTATGATATTAAGCTTCATGAGCTGTTTGTAAATCTTGGAGACTACTCCCTTGTTGGTCGCATTGTTTGCAAATATTATTTACAAAACAGAAACAGACTCACAGACTTAGAGAACGAACTTATGGTTACCAGCGGGGAAGGGTGGGGGGTAGGGATAGTTAGGCAGTTTGGGATTGACAGGTACATGCTGCTATATTTAAAATGGATGACCAACATGGACCTACTGTATAGCACAGGGAACTCTGCTCAATATTCTGTAACAACCTAAATGGGAAAAGAATTTGAAAAAGAATAGATACATGTGTAACTGAATCACTTTGCTGTACACCTGAAACTAACACAACATTGTTAATCACCTATACTCCATATAAAATAAAAAGTTAAAAAATAATAATCGTCAAAACCAAAAAACCACCTGACCCTGTGTCCAGTGGTCCTGCCCCCAGAGCAGAAAGGAGGGGAGAAGCGCAGTCAGGAGACCAAATTGTGTTCCCCACGTGCTTGATGTGAAGCAGCACGGCTGCTTCTATCATGGAGAGAACCACCTGGAAACATGAATTTCCCACAGCAAAGCCTCCCTCTCAGAGAACAGCAGAAGCATCATTTCCCTTGGTTTCTATAGAGGCAGCCTACCAGGGCTGTTCCTGTCTGGGGGCTGGGGAGATGGTGTACTTTAGAAAGCGATGTCCCTGATGCCACAGCCATCCTACCCGCGTAGACGTGTCATTGCAACGGCCACGGCTGTGTCGTGTGTGCTTGCCTGGCACGTGCCAGGCTCCAGCTGAGCTCATCATCTCAGTGAATTCTTGAGACAGCCTTGTGGGGTAGAGACTGTTATCCGCATGTCACACCAGGAAATGAGACTTGGTTCACTAACTTGCTGGACTTTGGCCCAGGTTGTCAGTACTCAGGAGCTGTAACTGCCTCTCACAGGAACAGAGGCTGGAAGGGAATGTGCAAAATAAAAATGGCAGTGCACCAACTCCCACATCCCCATCCCTGCCCTGCATCTGTACTGTGCCCTCTGGACACTCCTGGGTGTCCCAAGTGCACCTCAATTCTGAACCGTCATCTCCCCGACCCAAGCCCATCTCCCACACCTCTGTCCTCTAACTGAATTTTCTAAGCCAGATACAGGTACCTTGACTCTTGGCACCCACTGCATCCACTAGGAAATCACCTCTGCCTTGACCCAGCATTCCTCACATGCCCTCCTCTTTGATTTGCTCCATCTCACCACCACAGCCTGCCAGACAGCCGCATTTGGTCCTGTGAACCTGCCTGCCTACAGGCTTGGCAGGCTCTGCATTTCCTACTCCTTTGAGAATCTCTACTGAGGCCTTTATTGTCCAGCCTCAGGTTACCCTATAGTCTCATTTGCTACCACCGCCCCTCCCTGTCCACACACACCACCTGTCCCCATCCCCTCCCACTGTACCTCCATTCCTCAACAATGCGAAGTCCTTTCAGAGCTCAGCACCCATACCCTGCCCAGGGCAGCCAAGCTTCTCAAGCTTCTCTCTACCTGGATGCACCTCGATTCACTGTCCCGAGCATCTCCCCTCCCCCATTTGACCCTGCACTCTAGTGGGTATGGGCCACCACCCGCCTTTGCTCCCCCAATGCCTGGCTCAGAGAATGACTACTGGATAAGTAAATGAATGAAGCAATCAAGAGGAGCCTGTGGGCGCTACCCAAGCCAGGACCTGGGTGAACTTGAACCAGTTCCAGGCAGTAAAGGAGAAAATGCACAGAACAGCCTAGTGCTCAGAATTAACTAACAGCCTTCTCTTTGTCTGCACCTGGTGAAAGTGGAGTTGATGTGCCCTCTGGGTTGGAGGAGGCTGGGTGCCAAGTTGAGCACCTTGCCAAACACTCTGGGTACCTAAGTCTCCCTACCTGGGTGAGTTGTCCTACGGCCATGACTGCCCAGGGCCTGGTGCAGCTGGCTCCATGAGCACCCCGGCAGAGGCACCCACCTTACCCTCCTCCCACCTGCCAAAGGGCCCCTGTGCCTGAATTAATTAGGCGATTACAGGTCCTGATGTGGGCTCTGTTTCTGACTGCACAGTTCTGCTGGGATTGACAAAAATGTCCTCCAGAAACCATCGAGGACACTAAGTCCTCTGAGAGCCTTTTCATTTGGTTGTTTCCTTCCCTAAGAGTCCAGAAATGCACCCATGCATCCAATCAGAGGCTCTTCTGCTTCAATGAATATGCAAAACTGTTCAGTCCTATGAACATGGAAAATAAGCCATGAGCATCCCTGGGGGCTCTGTTGGCTGCCCACCGGCATCCCCCTTCCAAGCACATAACAGGACCAGACTCCCATGAAACACCGAGCTGGCCACCTTTGCACAGGGTGAGCTCTGGCCATCTAGACAGTGAGAGTGATCCCACCCCCCATGCCTCAGTGACTGTTTCAGGTGACCCAGGGCTCAGCCAGTCAGCCCAAAGCTTTCCTGACATTGCCTTGGAAATGGACATGTGTTCCAATTTGGAGCAATGACAACTAAGGAACATTTGCTAGGAACTTCCTGGGGTGGAGAAAAGTTTCCTTGCTTTTCTGCAAGAGCCGCAAGAGGTGGTATGGTAGCAGTTGTAAGGGTTGGAACCCTGGAGGCCTTTTTGCCACCATGAGGGAAGCTGCTTATGGACCAAGCTACTATCTTGGAAGGCAAAGACTGAATGAAAACAGGGTGCTTGATAACATTGTTGAGCTGCTGAATCAAACCAACCCAGAAATCCATCTTCCCTCTGAATCTTCCCAGTACATGAGCCAGTCAATCCCCTTTGGTGGTAGAGCTAGTATAAGACAAGATTTCTTTTTCTGACAGTCCTAACAGATTCAATCCAATGGAAAATGCTGGGAAATGGCTTCCTGCAGAGGTGAGAGCTCTGCACTAAGAGACAAAAATCTGTGTCACCTTGAGCCTCAGTCTGCCTATCAATAAAAGGGGTAACGCATCACCTTTGCAGTGGAGTGGGAGTGTAGATGTGGTCATTGAAAAGTTCCTAGCACAGAGTAGATGCTCAAGAAATGATATTTTCTTCCCTTGCCTTAGGCCACTTCAAGAGTCAATTATTATATTTGCCTTCCTTTCCTGAAATGGTTGTGTTTAGGGTCAAATAAAAGAGATATGAGGGCTTCCCTGGTGGCGCAGTGGTTGAGAGTCTGCCTGCCGATGCAGGGGACACGGGTTCGTGCCCCGGTCTGGGAGGATCCCACATGCCGCGGAGCGGCTAGGCCCGTGAGCCATGGCCACTGAGCCTGTGCGTCCGGAGCCTGTGCTCCGCAACAGGAGAGGCCACAACAGTGAGAGGCCCGCATACCGCACACAAAAAAAAAGAGATATGAAAACACTGAGAAATACAAAAGCCTCCATCTGACTAAGACATGAATATTGTAGACGAAAAGGCACTCAGCGGCTGTGATCCACCTAGGTTTTAACCAGCCTTGCCGCCTCCTCTGCGAAGCTGATCCAGATGTTTCCCCGCTCTGAGCTCCCACAGCCCCTGTAGTTCTCCCGTGACCCTCTTCACAGGCACAGTAACTGCACATTACATGCCCGAATCCTTACTAGACACTATGCGGACAAGGACTGCATTTGTCTCTGCCCTGCACACATCCATCTAGTATGTAGGGCAGAGGCTGACCCTCGATGAATGACTCCCAAGGTCACTGCATACGGTGCCTTTGGCAAATTAGGAAAAAGCACCCCTCTTGGCAGCTGTAGGTCAGTGGGCAGCGTTCTGGCCAGCAACAGCTCTCCCAGCTGCACCGTCAAGGACATGGAGATCCTAGTTGCCACACCAGCAGGTGGTTTCCTGCTGTCATTCTCCATGGGCAACCACCCATTTCTTTTTGATCCTCCCCCACTACATCTCAGTTTCTGCCACACGCCTCTCCTGGTTCTCCCCCTACCTCTCCACGTCCCCCACCCCAAATGCCATAGGGATGGGGAGCTGGCTCGGGGGGGTTGAACACCAACAGGCCTCCCCACCCAGTCTCTTGCTTCTGTTTCCCTCCACACATCAGCTTCTTCCCCTCCCATTGCTGATAAGGTTTTTCGTTATGTATGGAAGATGCTCAACCATGGCACCTCTGAACTCACATTCTCACAGCTTAGCAGCCCAAGAGGAAGGAATACTCCTCCCCTGGCTCCACATTTAAAGTCCCAGGGAAGCACTCTTATTGGCCTAGCTTGAGTCACGTGACCCCCCCTTGGGCCAATCCCTGAGCTAAGGTGCAGTGATTGGCAGCTCCACTAGAATGGCCCTGCGGGAGTGATCTGGTCGCTCAGGGCTGGTCCCACATAGCCTGACAGACACCTGTCTCCCTTCTGGTGACCCTGCCTCTCGCCTCACACAGCAGCCCTCAGTTGATGAGAGGAATTGATGAGTGGCATCGTCTGTTCTTCCTGATGCCCCCTTCTCACAGGACCAGCTCCCAGCTCAGGAGCACTTACTCCTGTTCTTACTCTCAAATTCGTTTGCCTGGCCCACTGAGGCTTAGAAAGGCTGCAGACCCCTCCCTGCCTGCAAGGAATGAGCCCCTTACCTCCAGAGAAACAGGTTGCACACAGAGAGATGTGAAAAGCAAATTGAAGAAGAAAAAAGGCAAATTGAGACACAGAGGTGTCTGAAGGCTCATCAGGGGCTCCAGAAATTACACCGTCTTCCTCTTTCTGTGGTCCAGCCTCTGTGACAGCAGAGCCACTGTGAACTGTTGTTAAGCTTCTATCCAAACATCTCCCCCAATGCCCACTGTGGTGCCCCTCCTCATCCTAAGTCAAAATCCAGTTCTAATGTATCTTTTCTGGGAATGTCAAGGCACTGCACCAATTGTCAGTCTTTAATAACTTAGTGTGAACTAGTCCCTCTGATTAGATGGCGGGAGAGCCCGAGCTCTTCTCCCAACAGGTATGTGACACAGGATGCTGCTAAGCATAAAGAAAAAGGCTCTCGTCCCAGTTCCCCAGTGGGGATTCTGAGCAGCCAGAAAGCACCATGAAAAACCTGGACACCAGGGAAGAAGGATGCTGGGGAGAGGTACTTCTGTTGGAATTATTTGTGATGTGCTAAAGAAAAGGTGAATTTGTTTAAGACTTAAAAAGAAAAGAAGGTTGGAAGTGGCCTGTGCCCATGAGTCTGGGTCAGAGACTGGGTTTGTACATTTCAAGTTTACAGACTGTAGGAACTAAAGCAACCCTATGTCATCTCCAGCGAATCTCTTGTCACACCCCCAGACTTCCAGTGATGGGACCTGGGGCCGAGTAAACCTGATAGCAAAGATCAGTGGCCACTGAGAGTCAGGGCCCCCATGGGCTTTGGATGAAGAAAATACTCACAGGCAATTTCTGTGAGATGTTGAAGGAGAACCCAAGTCAGACTACGGTGGCAACCAGCAGGGTTTGACTTTAGGGGGCCTCAACCCCCCGTCTATTTCCACCCTTCCCTAAACCTTCCTGATCACATTGCCCCGTCTGAGCTCCTGTGTTGCATTAGCAGCTGGCGATTATCATTGCTATTCTTGTTCGTTTAGTTAAAAGTCATATTTTGCAGATAATAGGTGCAGATGGCTGCAGTAAATCCACGCTTTCAGTTAGCGAGGCCCAGGCAAAGCTGTGTGCACAGGCTACAGGTGACCAGTTACTGGATGCAGACCCCTAGGAGGTACTCTCACCCTCCCGAGGTTATGAATAGGAAACAGGCTCCACTGGTAAAGGTCTTTGGGGATTTGACCCCGTCTTCTGGAGGCAGTTACAGCAGGGCTTTTCAATAGCATAAAATTTATTTACCCTCCCACCTCCACTTCCCCCGCAGAAGGGCAAACCCAAGGGGAGAATGACAGGCATGTCTGCAAACACATCCTGTGGACCACTGTCAAGCTCGCATTACCGCCTGCCCCACCTGCCTCCCGGCACCTACGGCACCTCTGCTGTCTGCGGGCGCGTCTCTCCCAGCTTCTGCCCACCCGGCCTCCGGGCACCAACTCTGATGAGCAATTACCAGGTTCCTGGCCATTTGCAGTCGCTGCTAATATCAAGTCTCCTCAGCGACTGCAGTTCCAGGAAGCCACAGAGAGCTCTGTCCCCTGCCGCCTGGAATTTCATTTGGCTCTGGTGCCCAGACCATCTAGAAGGGGCACAGTGGCGTGCCTGGGCGCTTAAGCCATTTGTGGTAAAAGGATCCGGATGTGCAAATGGCTGAGTGCCCTACTATTGGATTGTTTTTTCCGCTAGATGAAAAACAGATTTTTTTTTCCAGCTGGCTGCAGCTCCATTCAAGTTATTACAAAAAGAACTTATATTGGCACATTATATTCATGGGAAGTCTTTAACAAAGAAGGCCGTGCTTGGTGTGGGGCCCAGCATGGTGGACCCGTGGTGGCTGACATTTTCGTTCAGTGGTTACAACTGTGCACGGCACTCTGGGGGCTGAACTGAAGAGAAAATGTGTGAAGAAGGAAGACGGCAAGGCAAGGAGAGGGTCTGGGCACCCCAGGCTGAGGAGACCTTGAAGATCCATGGCAAGGAGGGCACAAGAGGGAAGCGGGAATCACCAAATACAAGCAGGGTGGGGAGTTCCTGGGGGCCAGGCTAGATCTGGGGGCTGGAAATAAACATCCTCTCAGGTCACCTGTTACCTGAGCAGTGACACAGGTGATGGGCTAAGTAGGCAGGTGAAAGGGGGTGAGGCCAGAGGCAGGGAGGCCAGTTAGGAGATTTCCTTGACAAACATTCAGTAAGCTCCTACTATGTGCTGGCAACATGCCCAGTCTGGAGGTGCGACAGAGAAAAAAGACGGACCAGAGTCCTGTCTACCCAAGGCCTCCATTCTTGGATGATAGATACTCAAGGAAGCAGATGTTTATGCGTCAAAAAGAAAAGAAACAAAGGCAGGAGACAGCAGCTGGGAACCAGCCATGTGGGGTGTTGGCTTTGCTCCAGCCAACAGTGAACACAGTGAGATTAGGACCTTCAGAGAGATTTAGATCCATTACTGAAACTGTGCATTTCCCTCTCAGAGGGTGTGTGAGCCCTGGAGGATTGAACACTCCAGAAATACACATTGGGCCCTTCAAGTCCATTTGCACGATTCCCCTCCCTTCCCTCCCTCCCACTCCCCTCCACTCTAGGCTATGTGATGAGAGGAATCAAGAATTCCACTGTCTCTTCCCATGAAGTAAGACCTTCCAGAGTGAGGTCTGAGCCTTCCCCTGTGCTTTCTTTTTAAAGCTCACACTCCTAATAGGAAACCTGGCCCGTGTGGATGCTCCACGTGGACAAAGGTGTTTTCAATGCAGTGTAGACAGAACATGACTGATCCATGTCTGGATGTTGTAATTTTTTAGCCACACAAAAAGAGCAGGGCTTCCTTGGTGCTGTGGGTGATTAGCCTCAAATATGTTAGATCGGAGAGCTCCGCAGCTGCCAAGGCAAGTCACCCAGTTAAATAGCGACTCTACAAAGATAGCACTGCCAGGAACTCCAGCCAATGGTGGGGCTGTGTGAAAACCTCAACCTGCATCCACACCATCACCCCCAATCGCAGTGAAGACCCCACCAGACGCACTCTCTTAGGGCTCCTCTGCCACTTGGGAAAGGTGATTGCGTTCATTTGTGCCTTTGTTTTCTGGGCCATTGAGTGGTTTGGGGCACCTCTAGTTGAGGACATAAGAAGTAATTGGTCTTTTCAGGCCAAGGGTTCATGCTAACGCCTGCTTATCCCCAGCATGGGGGTTAGTTGTGCAAAACAAAACTCTCTGGCCACACCAGCCTCCACTGGAGAGAGAAGGATCAGGAGCTCCTGACTCCTTTCAGGAGTATGTGAGGGAATATTTTCCCTGTTGGATGGAAAGGAGAAACCAACTGGGTGTACCACAATTCAATTCTGGCTAACCCAGAATTCGATGCCACCAGAGGTTTGCACAGACTCCATAAGTTAAGGGCTTCCTGAAAGCCGCCCTAATTTCAGATACCAGCCACGCTTCTGGGGGTCCCCAGCCACCTGCAGTTCTGACCAACTGGCTACAAATTCGGGGGTTTTCACAACCTCCTTGGGTTCAATAATTCTGTAGCATGACTCACAGTACTCAGTGAGTTACTCACCTATTCTCATGAGAGGTCTCATCCACCCAGATGGGACTGTTAATTGCCCAAGGCCATGAGCAGCTTCTGAGAATTATCTCATGATCACGCCACCAAAACCCAGGTAAAGAGACGCTATGATTGTCTCCATCAAGGAGGAATTACATTATATAAACAAGATAATGTGTGTAAAGCCTTTGGCACTGGGCCTCAGACATTGGAAGCACTAGAAAAAAATATTTTTAGGAAACTGAAGCCCAGAGAGGTTAAGTAACTTCCCCAAAGTCACACAGCTATGAAGAGGCAGAACTCAGGTTTGAATATAAGTAGGTATGACTGCAAAGGCCATACTGTTAACTAAGATTAATTGGCACCTACTATGTGCCATATAGGTTCCTGCTCTTGGGAATCTTAAGCCGAGCGCTAGAGGCAGAAACTCAGATAGGCATGATTTGAAGCAGACCGCAATAGGAGGTACTGCAGAGCTGGTGAGGACAGGGAGGGGAGCGACGGGGGGGACCCTGGAGATGGCATGTGAGGTGGGCCTTGAAGAATGGGTACAATTTTGACAGAGATGGCAGGAAAAGGCATCAGAGCAGATGGAATAACACATGCAAAGGCACTGAGACAGGATGATGCAGTGTATGAACTAGGATGGGGAGTTGTCCTTTGCAGCAGATGTAACGGCTGGGCAGGAGGTGCTGCAGGGACTAGGCCACAGGACAGGCACCTCCAGATCATGGAGGATGTTGGCTACTGGATTGAGGCATCTGTACTTCATCTCGGAGGCCCTGGAGGAGCAGCCCTGTCTCCAAATGCGGCAGATATTTGATCCAGATACCAATGTGCTCAGAGCTATTTCATCAAGAAAACACAGGCCCAAAGCACAGAGCTTAGCCCACAGCCATATCCAACCAGGGTGAGTGACTAGCCCTGCTCACTGGGGAGCCGGTGCCTACCAGCTCTGATGCCGTCTGGCCTGTGGCTCTAGGCTCCCTTTTGCTTTAGGAACAGAAGCCATCCAGTTACAAGCGCACTGTTGCTTGGGTTCCCTGAATACCGCAAACACAGAAGGACTGCTATTTTATTATTTCAAGGCAGCCAGGTAGGTAGCATGACTACCAAGAGAGTAAAGCCAACATTCGACAGCATTGCTTGACAGCACAGCAGAAAGGAAGAGAAAATGGTCTTTCTTAGCACTAAAGAATGAGGCACAGACATGAGGAATCTGCACTCATCACTGGAAAGCTGAAACCTTCTACTCCGTGATCTATCTACTATTATGTGGGTCCTGCAGCCACAGGCCAGTCGTACTCTTCCACATGTCCAGCAAATGGCTCCATCTCTCTTGATGAGATTGGAAGGACTCATGCGTACCTTGAAATTCCAAAGCGTCCACCCACATTCTGCCCCCAGATCCAAGGAGCTGCCGGAGTTGATATGGAGATTTTCTCACATTTTATATGATCGAGAAAAGAGTTGGTCCCCAGCTTGCATTTAATTCTGCTACCTTAGGTCTTAAGCTATTAGAACTTTATAGAATCTTTTCACAGCCTTCCCCTGGGACCTTCTCAGGCTGGCAGGTGCTACACTTGAGAATTTATGCTCTTTCCTTTCTCACTTTGAAGATTTCATGTCTCTCATTTTTGCATCTCACTTGGACCAGAGTAGAACAAATTACCTTGGCAAAACTTGTCCTTACCAACTAGTAACAGTGCAGGAGAGAAACTAAATCCACACTTGAAATAAATCTGAGCAGAATAGTTGGAAGATCATCCAGGAATATTGTGCTACTGGCTAACCTATTACATAGATATAGCTGCAGCTGGGTGTATGCACCTACTTCCTTCAGCAAAGGACCTCGGGGTGAAGACTCATCCCCACAAAGGCACTGCAAGAGCTGCAAGTGGAAGAGTCAGGGCTTTGGAACGGGGGGTGTGTGGTGGGTAATGCTTCAATTCTGCAACTGGTTATTTTGAAAAATAAAGTTTAACTAATTCAAACCTCTGATTATTGATTCTAAAATTTCCTTCCCCCAAAACAAACCAAGAAAGAGGCACCTGGCCCGAATCCAGCTGGTTTTTCTTTCAAAGTAGCCTTGGTCGGTAGACGTGACCTCAGACTCCGAAATCAATCCCTCTTATGGGAAGGCAGAAGAGAAAGCCAGAAAGAGGGGCTGGGGAAGTCCCAGTGCAGCAGGCACCCAGCTGCCCCCGAGGTATAACCGGCGACCTTCACATTTCCAAGGCGCCTTCTCCTCAGTTGACCCCCAAGATGTCCATCAAGAAGGCAACCAGGTCACTATGAGCCTCATCAGACAGATGAGGAAACCAAGGTTAAGAGCTTTGGAATTCTGTTCCTTCTTTTTTTTTTTTTTTTGCGGTACGCGGGCCTCTCACTGCTGTGGCCTCCCCCGTTGCGGAGCACAGGCTCGGGACGTGCAGGCTCAGCAGCCATGGCTCACGGGCCCAGCCGCTCCGCGGCATGTGGGATCTTCCCGGACCGGGGCACGAACCCACGTCCCCTGCATCGGCAGTCGGATTCTCAACCACTGCGCCCCCAGGGAAGCCCTGTTCCTTCTTCATAATAGTATACAAGGTGCAGTGGCTTTAAAGTCTTTCAGCTATTTCGTGGGTGCCTCCCTTCAGTTCTTCCTGTAAGTTCATTTGTTCTGACTGAGCTTTTCCCAGTCCACTCCCTTAAGAAACGGTGGGATAGTGGAAGGAACTGATTGGAACCTCCAGGATATGGGCTCTGTGGGGCCATCACTCAGGTGTCATCCGGGCGCTTCCCCATGAGTGCTCAGCAGGAAGAGGCGATTCAGATGCTTCATGGCTCAAAAACACCTCCCTCCAAAAGCACATCTTAAACTTCGGAAAAACGACTAAATAAAAAGAGACATAATCCTTGCCTGGAACTGAATTTTTTTTGGGGGGTGGGGGTGGGTATGTGTAACAGCTCTATCACGAATCATACTAATTCTACTCTAAAATTACACTTGACCCCTCAAAGCAGTCAATCCAATCGCATCCCTCCAGACCATGATTCAGCCCTTCTCAATGCTAAAAATGTCATTCTTCTCTCCGACAGCTTAAAACAAATTGATGTATTTATATCCTACCAATCTGTAAGCTCTCGGGGTGAGACCTGGTTGTTTACTTTAAAGAGCAGATAAAAGTAAGAATTGTAATCATGGTGGTTCTGCGCTGAGGGTTGAATGCCAAGAGCAGACAGAGCTCCTGGGTTCACATCTGATAACCACTTCCCCAGAGTTTGCAAGGGGAGAAGATGCTCCTTGCCGGGAGTGATTCTGAGGGAGGAAAAGGCCCACCTGTGAGGTGGGCTGATAATTTCACATTTGTGCGTGCGCTCATCAGGCAAGTGTGGATAATAGCGGCTGGCTTCACGGAGTGCCCACTGCACGTGTTGGCCCAGTGCTAGGCCCTTCTCCTGGAAGGAGGCATTTAATCCTCACAGCAGCCTTTGAGATGGCTGCTGGCATCATTCCCAGGGTACCATGGAGGAGACTGAAGCTCAGAGAGGCTGAGCTGGGAAGCACGGGGCAGAGCCCCACCAGGCTGTTAGCCCCAGGCACCCAGGTTCCCCGGCCACCCAGACACCGTAACCTTTGTAAGAAGCTCACACAAACTGACTGTGTTCATAAGAAAAGACCTTTGTGCAGCAGGGCTGTGCCCCATCTTGGTGCTTCAGGGCAGAGATGCTCACAGCAATGAACATAAACAGACAAGGCCCAACTCGCCCAACTTCTTCCCCAAGGACAACACTCTGAACAGCCTGACGAAGAACCAATGTTTCACTTACTTCTCTACAAGCTGAGTCATATCCAGAGTTTAATTAACATAAAATACTGGAATGGCTATCTTCATTTTCACTCATGCGTTTAGGGTCCCCACTGATTGGTAAAGAGTTGTCCTTAATTTTTCTTGCTCAGATGGTTTGGTTACCTTCCTCATTTAGTGAAAAATGGACCCATAACACTGAAAAGTTACATGTTTTAATAAAAGTGGATTTGTGACATGGGCTTATTTGTGTTTACAACTTACATTTGCAACAATACAGTAATTTACGTGTCAGAAACCAGGGTTTCTGCCCCCAGAGGCTGCAGAGCTACCTAGGAATGTCACACTGTGCTTACAAAATGCCATACTGGGCCCCCTCAGGTGGCGTTGCTCACCCGGACACAGGGCAGCCCAAGGACGACCAGGGCGCACACTGCGGAAGAAACCTGTCTCTCTAGGAAGAGACTTGGATTCAGAACCAGAAGCCTGGCCAGGACTCTCAGCAACCACAGCAGGACCAGGGGGCCTTGGGGCCCCCAGGCAGGGCTGAAGGAGAGTCGTGACTGGATCAGGCGGGTGGCTGCCATGAGAGGGGCCCAACCACCCGGGTCCTCTTCCCTTCCCTGCACACCCATGGCAGTGCTCTGGGAATGTGGGTGATGCCGGATTTCTGCCCAGAAGGGCTGTGTGGTGGTTGAACAGTGTCCCCCTAAATTCATGTTCACCCAGAACCTCAGAATGTGACCTTATTTGGAAACAGGATCTTTACAAATGTCATTAAGATGAGAGTGGGCTCTACACCAGTGGCTGGAGTCTTTAAAAGAAGAGAAGAGGGCTTCCCTGGTGGCACAGTTGTTGAGAGTCCACCTGCCGATGCAGGGGACACGGGTTCGTGCCCCAGTCCGGGAGGATCCCACATGCTGCAGAGCGGCTGGGCCCGTGAGCCATGGCTGCTGAGCCTGCACGTCTGGAGCCTGTGCTCCGCAACGGGAGAGGCCACAGCAGTGAGAGGCCCGCATACCTCAAAAGAAAAAAAAAAAAAAAAAAGAAGAAGAGAAGAGACACAGAGGGAGACACACTGAATAAGGCCAAGTAAAGACAGAAACAGAGATTGGAGTGATGTGTCCACAGGCCAAGGCACAGTGAGGCACACCAGCAGCCCCCAGAAGCCTGTAGAGGTGAGGAAGGATCCCCTATAGAGCCTGGGGAGGGAGGGGGGTCATGCCGACGCCTTGATTTTGGACTTCTGGTCTTCAGAGCTGTGAGAGAAGTTTCTGTTGTTTCGAGCCACCCGTTTGTTGGTCCTTTGTTACAGCCACGCCAGGAGACTAATGCAGGTAATGGCAACAGCTACACCACCTGGACAGGCTCAAGCAAGCCCACTGCCCTCACCTCTCAGAGGCCGTGGAGGAGGACGGCGGGGCTGGGCAGGCTTGTCTGAAGCGCAGACAGCGTGGGAGCCCGGCGGCCGGGGGGCCCAGGCCAGAGCAGCAGGCAACTCCAACAGTCTGACCAACAGTTTTTACCACACCGCCACAGCTCTCCCACCAAGGGGGGAGGAATGTTCATTAAAGTGTGATCAGCAAAGGCTCAGGTAAAAATCTAAACAAAGATGTGCTGAGCGCAGGAGGGTTGGGCAGATGGGTTCACAGCATCTACTTATTTACCAAACACCTGTTACCTAACAGGCAGGTGCTGTGGTCAGCGCTAGGAACATAAACCTGCCTGGGGATACAGGCACCTGAAGGCACCAGGCCTGTGCATGGCAGGGGCTCAGTCAACTTCAGCCAAATGGATTTATAAATGAATGAGTGAGTCTAATTGAGGAAACAGAATTTAAACATCTAAATGTACTCAAGGTGGGAAGGGGATTTGAGCTATAGAGGAGAGAGCAGTCAATTCAATCTGTGAGCAATCTGGTAAGGCTGCCTGGAGGTGGTGGCACTTGGTCCAAGCCTGAAAAATTGAGTAGAGTTTTAAGGACTGGAATAGGCCACAAATCAATATATATATGTATACCCAGAAGTAAGGTGGATATTTCTGAGAAGCCTACACAAGACCAAACATAACCAGATTCTAGAACACTGAGGCATTTTTATATATGTCAGAAGGGTCACACCAGATATGGGTCCCAGAGGGTGTCCTGGAGGGGAGGTGGGCTGGGGGCTGAGCTCAGTGCCTTTTTTTTTCATCCTGGAGTAGCCTTGGCTCAGGGCCAGAACTTGTGTGGGAGGCATTGTCCCCTTGGGGTCACACTAGCCCACTGGATTGCCCCACCTTCATCAGGGTTGTAGTCACATGAATAAATAAACCAAATTAGGCATTTCTGGGCTAGTGGTGATTTGGGGGTGAAATATGATTGTATCATGTTTTTACCTGCAGCCAGAGTACAATGGAGGCTCCCTCCAACCCACACAGGTCCAGGGGGCTGGCACTCTCGAGAAGGTTGGGCCATCGCCTGGCCAGGACTCAGCTCATGGACGCACATACAGACTCGCTCCATGTGGCCCGTGTCTCCCTCCTGCACTCAGCGCTTTCCAGGTAAGGGTTTCTGGAGGTGGCGGGGGGCGGGGGGGTGCAGCGGGGGTCTGCTTTTGCTCCAAGCTCCAAAGTCGTGGGAAATTTTCACCCATCAAAAGAGAATATACAAAGACACCCAGCATCTGTCAACAAAAAGATTAATCAGTAGTCCATCTAAGAAAGAAATGGAAAATTTTATTCCAGCCTACCTGAGGATTATAAACCAGGAGACAGTCTTTCAGAAAACTCTGAGGACTGTTCTGCCTGCTAGAGGTCAAAGCACAGTTATATAAGTTTTTTAGACAAAGGTTTGTATATCAACTGACTTATTATTGACAGTTTACACAATCCAGATCTGCATGTACAAAGCAAGTAGTGGGTCATGGTTCATGTGGCCCCTTCCAAGGTTAAGAAGGAAGATTATCTCCTAAAGAGGTTTGGTTAGTGCACCTACACAGTCCACACTAAAGGGGAGGGAGGAGGCCCAAACAGGCAAATAAAAATTCTGTTTAAATTTTTCTCATCTTGCCATAAAATATGAATTTTATTTCATTACATCTATTGGCATCTTGCAAAAGGATACTTATTTAAGGTAAAATAATGACTCATACAACTATAAAATGAACACCTGCCAAAGATCTTATTCATTAATTAATGAGGGAACTAGTAAGATGTTACCTATGGTTTAAAGGAGAATTGAAAGAATCACAATAAAGGACTCTGAAATGAATTTGCAAATAGATGCAAAACCAGTTTTTCCACAGGGCGATAATAAATTGCTTTCCAAGAGCCGCACTTCATTTGCCTTTCGATGGACAGGAATCATTTGCATCATTATCAATGTTCTACAACTTACCAAGTTGTAAAAAAGCACAAAGACATATATACACTACCAAACGTAAAATAGATAGCTAGTGGGAGGCAGCCACATAGCACAGGGAGATCAGCTCGGTGCTTTGTGACCACCTAGAAGGGTGGGGTAGGGAGGGTGGGAGGGAGAAGCAAGAGGGAGGAGATATGGGGACATATGTATATGTATAGCTGATTCACTTTGTTATAAAGCAGAAACTAACACACCATTGTAAAGCAATTATACTCCAATAAAGATGTAAAAAAAAAAAAAAAGCACAAAGACAGTGAAAGGCAGAGATAACCGAAGGGTGTGCTGGGCAGGCCACGCAATCCTCTTTCTTGACTGATAAGCTGCTCCCATAAACTCTGCCTTTTCCACGGGTGGACCATCTGGGCCTCTGAGCCAGGTCTTCCTCTGGGCACCAGACCCTCCCTCCCACCAACCATGGTCCTCACTTCAGCAACAGGCCCTCTCTCTCCTGCGACATCATCACTTTTGTGACGGCTACGGGATCATTCCCAGCAGCATTAAAACAAGCTGTTCTGTCTCCTGTCAAAAAAAAAAGAAGAAAAAATGTTTTTAAAGGAAAGGGGGAAAAAAATCCCTTGATCCCACTTCTTCTGAAAGCTAGCACTCCTGTCGTTGCTCTTCTTTGTAGTAAAACTCTGAAAAGTTCTCCACATTCTCCCATCCCTGTCCCTCTCTTCCTATGCTCTCTTAAGCCCATCCACTTGGGGTTTGCCCACCATTCCTCTGAAGGTGCTTGAATTAGTCTGCTCTGGTCACCATAACAAAGTACAGCAGATTCGGTGGCTAAAACAACAGAAATTTCTCAACAGTTCTGGAGTCTGGAAGTCCAAGATCAAAATGTTGGCAGCGTCAGTCTCTCCTGAGGCCTCTCTCCTTGGTTTGTAGACAGTCATCTTCTGCCTGTGTCCCCACATGGTCTTCCCCCTATGTGTGTGCGTGTGTGTGTGTGTGTGTGTGTCCTAATCTTCTCCTCTTATAAGGACACCAGTCCTATTGGAGTAGGGCCACCCCAGTGACCTCATTTCACCATAAATTACCCTTTAAAGGTGATGCAGTCACATTCTGAGGTACTAGGGGGCTTAGGGCTTCAACATTAGAATTGGGGGGACACAATTCAGCCCGTCACAGTGCTCTTGTCAAGGTCAGCAACGACCCCCATTACTCACAGTCCCATCCCCCACCGGCAGCTTCTCGGCCCTCTGGGCTGGTTCCTTTTCTTCTCTTTGACTTCCTGACTTTGAAAGGCTCTAGGGCTCAGACCTCTGTCCTCCTCTTTTCTTCATATGCCCTCACTCCCTCATCCTCGTTCAGTCTCACGGTCTAAATTCCATCCATAGACTGATGGCTCCCATTTGTACATCCCTAGCCTGGATCTTCCTCTCAAACTCTGGACTCTTATCTCTAAATGCCTACTGGGTATCTCCATGGAATTGTCTAATAGACATCCAAACTCAAAACTGAACCCCTGATCTTCCACCCAAAACCTGCGCCTCACGCTGTCTTCCCCATCCTTGTTGATGGCAGCCCCATCACTGCAGGTTCCATCCTCTGGGCCAAAGCCTGGAGCCATCCTCGACTCCTCTCTTTCCCTCACAGCACCCATCCAATCACCTCTCACCACTCCCGGCAACCACCCTGGCCCAGGCCACCATCATCTCACGTATGGATTACTGTAACCACTTGCTAACTGGTTGACCCTCTCTGTCCTCACCTCCCCACAGCATGTAATGTCATTCCTTTTATCAAAACCCTGCAGTGCCTCATATCTCATTCAAAGTGAAAACCAAAATCCTTCGGTGGTTTCACTCAGCTCCCATCACTGGGCTTGAAACACACAGGCACACTCCAGCCTCAGGACCTTTGCACTGACTTTCTTCCCCCAGGTCTCCACTTGGCTACTTCTCTTGTGTCCTTCAAGTCTTTGCTCAAATGTCACCTTCTCACTGAGGCCTCCCCTAACAGGCCTCGCCTTATTTGATATTGTAACCCCTCCCCAGCAGTGCCCCCTGCCCTACCTGGCTGCACTCTCAGCCCTTACCCTACACAACTTTTCTGTCTGATTTTGTCCACTGATGTCTCCCGAGCACCTAGAACCAGGCCAGACACCCACCCAGCTTCCTCCCTATTTCACACAATGTTCTTCCTGACACAAAAAAACATATTCACTTTCCTATCAGGGCTCGCCCTGGTAGCCACTGTAACCAGAGCCCAAGCCAAAGCCTTGGCACCACAATAGACTCAGGACAGAGGCTGCCAGGCAGGTAGAGGAAGGGCTGGCAGGCGATTGTCAGGCGAAGGAGAGGGAGCCTGGGCCCCATGCCAACTCACCCCATTCTGGGCTGACATTCTCCAATGGAGTGAAGACAAGGGGGGAAAGAGTGTAGCAGCCACATTAAAACAGGCTGGCTGGTCACATGCTGTTTAAACCATTAAGCTCAGGTGACCACCCCTGGAGGAGTGTGCTGTGCTCTCTTCAACACTAAAGCAGAGGAATTCCAGGCCCAGGGGGGCCATACTGGGAGCAGAGAGAACTAAGGCATTTTAGCACCAAGTGTGTCCTTGGTGTTTTGCCTCGTCTCCGCTCAGTCCACCTGCACCACAGCCCTATGGTGTGGATCCATCTCCCAGAAGGGGCCACTGAAGCTGGGGCAGGTCAAGTGACACACCCAAGGTCACCACGCTGGTAGGACGAGAAGCAATAATTCAAACCCAGGACTCTCTGCCCCCACATGTGCAGTCTTCCCCCGAGAGGCGGGCGGGCCTCAGAGCAGCATCTGGGTCAAGGGCATCAGGTCTGCCTGGTGTCACTTCCTTGTCCTCGCCCCCTCCCCCACCCCAACTTCTGAGCAGGCGAGCCCTGACCTTCCAGAATCGGATTGGAGGGCACCAACGTTGACAGAAGCTCATATTTTACCAGGAAAGACAGGCCACCATCACTGTGGAAGAACTTAATCTCTGAGCAGCCTGCCCTTGTCCAAGACAATGCTCAGGCAGCTTGCAACCCAATGAGGCTCTGACCCAATTAACCTTGCAGGTCGGCAGCACCTGACATGAGATTTGGGAACGGTTGGCAGCAGCGGCCATAATCCCATCCAGAAAAAAGAAAAGATGAGAAAGAAAGAAAAACATCCTAATGAAACCAATAACTGTGAAATGGCCTCTCCCAAGAGGGTTGATTCGGCCCGGTGTGCTTGTCACTAGGGGAGCAAAAGGAAGGACTTCCACGGCCATGCCAGGGAGCGCCAATTAAGCACCTACCTTCAACGAGAAGCCAGGCGCCAGCTGGGTGGAAGTATGTACCCCAGGATGCAAAATGGTCCTCAGATGTGGCTGGATGATGGCCCTGCACATCCTTATCCAGTCTTTCTGTTCAGGTCCAAGACAGATACTGTGTGCTGTGTGCCTGCCCCAAGTGAAGGACCCAAGGGTATTTGGAGGAAGAATCCCTTGGGCTCATTTCTAGTTACTATGGGGCCAGAGAACTGCCAGTGGCAGAAGGGAGGGGTCAGTCTTAACCTCTCCCAGCTCTGCAGAGCCCCCGGTTCCTACCCCCACCTAGGGCCCTGCTCATGCCTGGCGTGTGATGCTGCCCCCTGCTGGCCACAGGAGGTGAGGCAGCCATGCTCCATCCAGCTCCAATGGGCACAGCCCAGAGCTGGGAGGAGACCAGCCTTCCCCCATGGGCACACCCTGGCTACCCTCGGTTAGGTCTAGATGTATCCTTGGCCTGTGGGTGTCAAATCCCCCCCAGTGGGCAGGGACTGTGACCAGGCCCCCCCACCCCAGAGGCCCATGAGCCATGAGAGTGACACACAGCAGCCTAGTGGGAGCTAAAGGGCAGGGGATCTCCCACCATCAACACCCACGGGGCAAGAACTGAGGACTCTGGGGGGTTTGTAGGGGTGTTCTTGTGGGTCCAGGGTTCCTTGGACTCAAGGCTGGAAACTCTTCTCTAGTCCAAAACCCTCCAACTGCATCTGGAAAGCTGAAGGTCATACAGCAGCAGGTCAGAGGCACTGCTGGGGCCAGAACCTGGGTCTCCTGATTCCTGGCTTCTGGTCCATTAAACCTTCCCCAAGGGGAGGACACATCCAGGTGCATTCAGGCCTCATGCATGCGCACATAAATTCCTGTGCACTGCCCAGCCCTTGGAAGGAAAGAGCATGGGAAATCCAGAAGAACGAAAGAAAAGAGCACAGTCCTAGAGCCACCTGGGTGCCAGGCACTGTGCAAAGTGATTTGCATGCACCAACCATTTGATCTGCACAAAAGGTGACTATTACTCATGAGGAGAGAGGGCAAAGAACTTATTCATCTTATACAGCTGGCAAAGTGCCAGAGCTATGTTTCGAGTCCAAATGTCATGGCCTCCCCCTCAATCACACCTCTCACATGCCTGCTCTGCCCTCCTGTTACTCCTATTCCAGTCGCTGATGGAAGATGCAGAACTCCACCCATCCTCAACCAGGCCCCACCCATCCCATCCAAGCTCCACCCATCCCCATCCAGGCCCCTCCCATCCCTATCCAGGCTCCACCCACCCCTGTCCAGGCACCTCCCATCCTGATTCAGAGCCCCACCCATCTCAAGCCCAGGTGAATCCGGTTTGCTCCCAGCTGTGGATTTTCCAGGCAGCATTTTCATACTGGATCCAGCTTGGTTTTGTTACCTCTGATTTGGGCCCTGACTACACTTTGACCTTTTTTAGTTCTATTAAAGTCTTAATTAAATCTCTTTGGAAAAAGATAAAAGTAAACCAGAGCCAGTGACGCTTTATCCTGCAGAGTTTTGTTTGTGCATTATCCAAGAATCCAGCTCACAGAGGAGAGGGACCTACCCCCCTGAGAATAGTACCCCCCTCTTTCCCACAGACAATGTGGGGCTACCTCAGGCTTTCTGCACGTTATGAACCACAACAGCTGCTCAGGCTTTGCAACATTTTTGGGTAATAGATTTAGTCCCCAAAGATTGACGGGTAGAAAATGAGTGTGTAACCAGGACAGCCATGAATTGGTGCGGGTGCACAGGTTGCAGGGAATTGGGGGGGGGTGCAGTGGCTTGGGAGTTGCTCAGGACAATGGAGCCAGACCTGTCTAGAAACCCGGCTTCAGCACCTGGGGTCAGTCCAGAGACTGGGGCAGAGTCCCTCTGTAGCCATTGGTCTGCTTTGGAAAATGGGATAACACAAACTCATGGGATTTTCACAAGACTCAGAGATGGAAAATGTGTTCACAGAGATTTTTAGGATCATTCAAAACTCTCACTTGGCTTCACAAGAACTGGTTGCCCTTTGAATGACTGACCAAGCTGGCGGAAGTGTGTCCACTCGTGGACAGAGAGACCATCTTCGTGGGAGAAGGAGACGCGTAGGTTGGTTTCATCCAACAGCCAGTTCATCGCCACCATTTAAAAGATGACTTGATACTCCCCAAATGCCCCCAGGGTGAGCAATTGTTTTAAAGCCATGAGGAGGTTTGGAATGGATGGAATCGTCTGGAACATCTATAAAGGGAACCCAGAAAGGCCCAGGCAGACCATCATCGGAAGATCGTGCACAGGTTCCCTTTGTAGACTGTCTGCCTGGACTGGCCCTGGCTGCCAACCTCAAGCCTCTGTTTGGCGTCTTGAGACCTCTTATAAAGCTAATGTGGTTTTCCTGTTGCAGAGACAGACTGAGTAAAGGATAGAAATAAAGAAGGAATGGTACTTCCCTGGTGGCGCAGTGGTTGGGAATCTGCCTGCCAATGCAGGGGACACGGGTTCGATCCCTGGTCCGGGAAGATCCCACATGCCTCGGAGCAACTAAGCCCGTGCGCTACAGCTACTGAGCCTGCGCTCTAGAGCCCACAAGCCACAACTACTGAGCCCACTCACCACAGCTACTAAGCCCGCACACCTAGAGCCCGTGCTCTGAAGCAAGAGAAGCCACCACAATGAGAAGCCCGCGCACAGCAACGAAGAGTAGCCCCTGCTCGCCGCAGCCAGCACATCAACGAAGACCCAATGTAGCCCAAAATAAATAAAATAAATAAATTTAAAAAAAAAGAAGGAATGAACCCACGAGGGATGGTTATCAGTGAATGAGAAACTTCAGCAGGTTTCTGGAAGACGAGAAAGTGGATGGGGCCACATGGAACCATGAAATGAGGCAGGGGGAGCCATGACACAGGATTCAGCGGAGTGGGGGAGCACGAGGAGGACTGGCAGGGGGATGGTTATGAAACACCCGCCCCGGCAGACCGCTGGGCCATCAGGACAGAGGGGATCCACGCCCCAGAACTGCCTCCCTCCAACGTGGACTCAGGGCATCGGGGCACCTTCCACCCACCCTCGAAGGAAGCCCAGTTGTTGGCATGCCCCACCTGGTGTTAAAAGATTCCATTCAGGGGGCCTCCCTGGTGGCGCAGTGGTTGAGAGTCCGCCTGCCGATGCAGGGGATACGGGTTCGTGCCCCGGTCTGGGAGGATCCCATATGCCGCGGAGCGGCTGGGCCCGTGAGCCATGGCCACTGGGCATGCGCATCCGGAGCCTGTGCTCCACAACGGGAGAGGCCACAGCAGTGAGAGGCCCAAATACCGCAAAAAAAAAAAAAAAAAAAAAAAAAAAAAAAGATTCCATTCAGGGAACCAACACAAGAAGGAAAAAGAACATAACTGTCATTCATTGGGAGAGGAGGAGAAGAGGGTGGTGTAAATCAACTCAGTCCTCATGGACCCCGGCAGGGTCAGTAGTCCCTCCCTAACTTGACAAGTAAAGAAGCAAAGGAAGAGGCATATCGTGTAGCCTTCCAGCTGCCACCAGAGCAACTCTAGGCAGGGATTGTTCAGAGAGGTTGTCCCAGAGCAAGTAGGATGGGGGTGAGGGGCGGTGGTCAGGACACTGCTGCTCTTCATCCTGAACTCTTCCGTTCAGTTTGATTTATAACTGAGCACCTGTAGTATCGTGAAATCATTTTTATACATTTTTGAAATAAAAACCAGAACATTTTCATGAGACTGAGGGGGCCTGGGTGCCCATCACAATGGAGACACTCACTGGTTTCCATTAGCTTTCCCCTGTCCCCAACTTATCCGAGGCAAATGCATTCATGTGCCAATTTGGATAGGAAAGGGAGAAAGGCTGAGGAGAGGAGAAAAAAACATTTAGAACTCAGAGTATCCACTGTATCTTTTTTTTTTTTTTTTTTTTTTTGGCTGCGTTGGGTCTTAGTTGCGGCACGCGAAATCTTTCGTTGCACTGCACGGGCTTCTCTCTAGTTGTGGCACGCGGGCTCCAGAGCACGTGGGCTCAGTAGTTGTGGCACGCGGGCTTAGTTGCCCTGTGGCATGTGGGATCTTAGTTCCCCGACCAGGGATCGAATCGGCGTCCCCTGCACTGCAAGACAGATTCTTAACCACTGGACCAACAAGGAAGTCCCCGTATATTTATTTAAAAACAACAAAAAAGGCACTGCTGATAGGGAAACACTGAGGGCTTACGGGATGAGTGTCCAAAGATGACATCTCGGTGAATGCAGACAGAATCCAGAGGTGCTTCTGAGATGTGTTCTGTAACTTTCTTTACATCGCATGGGCTAAAGAATAGATCAACACCACTAAAGGGTACCAAAAAGGAGGAAGAGTTACACATTCACAAGTCAGAATTCTGTGTTCTGTTTCTATTTTAGAGGAAAACCTTTTTTTTTTTTTTTTACCAAAAGTAAGAACTTTTGTTACAAATACCTATGTAAGTGAGAGCTACAAAGTCCCCTAGCTGAGCAAGTCTCCAGGTCTGTAGGAGTGGCTGCCTTTACTGTAAGCAGAGCATCTTATTTAATTAGATAAGAATTAGATAAGTGAAAACAGAGATGCAAGTAATGTCTTTGCTAATTGCCTTTCCTACACAGGCCTGCATCCTGTTGTTTGGCTTTTAGCTACATTCACACCAGTCATAAGACGACCTTGACTTCAGGCATGTGAGACCAGAGATGTGTAACCATCTCTTTTCTTATCCTGCCAGGCCTGCGTTGTTGGGTAGGAGCTCCCTGGAGAGGAAGCACATCCAGCTGGGCCCACTTCTAACACTGTGTAGCCCCAAAAGCCAAGGCTGGTGTCTGCACTCGTGGGGGCCTGGCGCCATAGTTGGTCAGCAGGGCCAGCAGCTGGGAAGGTGAGCTGGACACAAGGCAGAGGGGAGTAAGGATGAACTGGTACCCATGCTCAGTGTCAGTAGTATAAGGCCTCACGAGCCTCTGAGAGTAGTGGCTGCTGCTTTACTGCTACCTTCCAAATCTTACACAAGTTCCTCTCACATCAAGCTTTAACCCAAAATCACTGAGGGGAGGAGAGTCTGGGAAACAGGGTTCCCCGACCTTAGCCAGTCTGGTAGAGTACAATCCATCACACCAGGTTTGGACCCAGGCAAGCTCAGCTGAGTGCCCCCCAGCTCAGAGACAGCTGTCCTGGCCCAGCTGCACATCCTGATTCTGAGCAGCAGAGACCCATCCAGGGCACCATTTGCCTCCAGGATGAAAGTGAGTTACGGAAGCAAGCCCAGTGTGATTCTGGGGCTTTGGCTCGTAGGCTCCAGGCCGGTGGGAACCTCAAAGCCCTCAGATCCAAATTTGACATTTGGCCCCCGGGGCTGTGTAGTGGTATCAGGAACAGCTGCGTGCAGGGTGAGTTCTACTTCTCCACCTTGGACCTAACTTCCTCTGACAGCCTCTTGCAGACAGCTGGCAGTGGCACACCCTCTCCCCACACCCAGGGGCGTCCTGGTCTCACTTCTCCCAAGCTTTGCTCCTCCCTGGGTCACCTTACCTCCACCACTACCATCCAGGCACAGCCCCAGAAAGGCCCTTCTGCTTAGGGATGGCACCTGGGCATGTGCCAGGCCCTTGGGGGCATCAGGCAGCCTCCCAAACCAAGCTCTTCATGTGCAGGTAGCTCTGTGTCAGTTGCAAAGTGATGTGCAGACTTCAGTGAAAAGCAAAGAACTGTTGACTTCTGACTTACGTGGCACCCAAGTCTCCCTACAACTGTCATGGATAAGACTCTGCTCCAACCACTTTCCAAATCTCCATTTTAAAAATATAACATTTGGGGGGCTTCCCTGGTGGCGCAGTGGTTGAGAGTCCGCCTGCCGATGCAGGGGACGCGGGTTCGTGCCCCGGTCTGGGAAGATCCCACGTGCTGCGGAGCGGCTGGGCCTGTGAACCATGGCCGCTGAGCCTGTGCTCCACAACAGGAGAGGCCACAACAGTGAGAGGCCCAGGTACCGCAAAAAAAAAAATTAAACAAATAAATAAATAAATAAAAATATAACATTTATTAAGATTTTTTAGTTTTTAAAGAAAATTCAAAATGGATAGTCACCATAATCTCTCCACCTAGATAAATCCTACTGACATTTTAAATAATAAAACTAAATATAAATGATAAAAAATATCATATATGGTAAGTAAAAAATATATATATAGAAAAGTAAAAAATATATATACACACATATATGTAAGATTTGGAAATAAATGATCAAAAAGTTTAGAGAGGTACTACATTTGTCACCTACTATAGTAATAATGCTGTGTAACAAGTAATCTCCCAATGTTAGTGGCTTACAGTGACAAGTAGTTTTCTCTTTATAGGTCTGCAGGTTGGCTGGAGCAGCCCTGCTTCAGTCTGTGGGTCTCCAGGTCTCTCTCTAACCAGGACCAGTGATCACTTAGAGCATGTTCTTGTCACGCCAGTGGCAGAAGCACAAGATGTCAAGCCAAAACACAAAAGCATACGTAAAGCCTGTTTATACGTTTGCTCACATTTTATTGGCTAAAGCAAATCACGTGACCAAACTCAAGCAGAGAAGTCTACTTCACCCCTAAAAGGAAGAGGGAGGGGAGTGAATATTTCCTGAACAACATTTCAATCTCGCAGGAACAAAGTTAAGAAATTAGGTAAAATCTTCCTTCCCACTCCCATACAGAAATACACACGTGTTGTGCAAATATCCACATGCAAGTTCATATACTTATTTTTAAATACAAAAAGGAGTCCTTTCGTACACATGCTGTTTGTTCCTTTTAGAGAGTTTTGCAGTAGAGTTCCCCTATTGATTTATTTAATAAACACTTACACAGCACTTACTTGCTATGTGCCAGGCACCATTTTATAAATATAATCCATGTATTTGTGCAAAAATATCCTGGGGCATGTATCTGGAGAAACTTGAGTGTGTGCTTTTAGGATAACTGCACAGAAGTGGGGTTGCTGGGAGTATTTTTAATTTTCATAATTATTCCCTAATTGTCTTCTGGAAAGAGTGCACTGATTTACGCTCCCGCCTACCGGGTAGAAAAGTGTCTACTTCTCCATCATCACCAGCCCTAGGGCATCACAGTTTTCCATTTTTGTCAATCTGATAACTGCACAACACATTTCACTGTTCTTTGTTTTAGATTTCCTTCATTAAAAATGAGGCTGGGCAGCTTTCCCACATTTATTGGCCATTTGTATTTACTTTTCAGTAAATTGCCGTTCACATCCTTTGCCCATTTTTCTATTGGGTTATTTTTTCTTATTGATTTATGTGAACTCTTTGAGGCTGGGAAATTGGCCTGTCATATTTGTCTGCCACAGATGTTGCAAATATGTTTTCCCAGATTTTTATCTATCTCTTGACTCTGTTATGGTCTACTCTATCAAATGGAAGTTTTATTTTTATGTAGCTCAATTTACTGATTCTTTGCTTTCTGAGTTCTAGGTGATTTTTTTTCACTCATGCTCTCTTCTGTAATTTTTATGCCTTCATTTTTAACTTTTTAGTCTGAAACAGTCAATCATAGATTCATAGGCAGTTGCAAAGATAGTACAGAGAGGTCCCTGTCACCTCCCATCTGGTTTCCCCCAATGGTTACAGCTTACATAGTTAAAAGTTATGCAACACAGAAACTAGGAAATTGACATTGGTACAATGTGTGTTCTATGCCATCTTACCACTTGTGCATATTCATGTAACCAACACCACAATCAAGATACAGAACTCTAGGGGCTTCCCTGGTGGCGCAGTGGTTGAGAGTCCACCTGCCGATGCAGGGGACACGGGTTCGTGCCCCGGTCTGGGAAGATCCCACATGCCGTGGAGCAGCCAGGCCCGTGAGCCATGGCTGCTGAGCCTGCGCGTCCGGAGCCTGTGCTCCGCAACAGGAGAGGCCACAATAGTGAGAGGCCTGCGTACCGCAAAAAAAAAAAAAAAAGATACAGAACTCTTTTTTTTTTTAATTTTTAAAAAAGTTTAGGGGCTTCCCTGGTGGCGCAGTGGTTGAGAGTCCGCCTGCCGATGCAGGGGACACGGGTTCGTGCCCCGGTCTGGGAAGATCCCACATGCCGCGGAGCGGCTAGGCCCATGAGCCATGGCTGCTGGGCCTGCATGTCCAGAGCCTGTGCTCCACAACGGGAGAGGCCACAGCAGTGAGAAGCCCACGTAATGCAAAAAAAAAAAAAAAAAAAAAAGTTTATTTATTTATTTATTTTGGCTGCGTTGGGTCTTCGTTGCTGCATGCAGGCCTTCTCTAGTTGCAGCAAGCAGCCTTCTCATCGCGGTGGCTTCTCTTGTTGCAGAGCACAGGCTCTAGGCGTCCGGGCTTTAGTAGTTGTGGCTCGCAGGCTCAGTAGTTGTGGCTTGTGGGCTCTAGAGCACAGCCTCAGTAGTTGTGGCACACAGGCTTAGTTGCTCCACAGCATGTGGGGTCTTCCCAGACCAGGGCTTGAACCCGTGTCCCCTGCATTGGCAGGCAGATTCTTAACCACTGTGCCACCAGGGAAGTCTCAAGATACAGAACTCTTCCATCGACACTGAGATCATCCTCATGCTTCCATTGCCACTGAGATCATCCTCATGCTGTCCCTTTATTGTCAGACCTGTCCTCCTTTCCCCCATCACTTATAACCCTGCACAACCACTAATCTGTTTTCCATCTCTATAGTTTTGTCCTTGTGAGAACTTTATATAAGTGGAATCATACAGTATGTGACCTTTTGAGATTGGCTTTTTTCACTCATCGTAATGCCCTTGAGACCTTGATAATGCCTGTATCAAGAGTTCATTCCTTTTTACTGCTGAGTAGTATTCCATGGTGTGGATGTTCCACAGTTTGTTTAACTGGTTACCCACCTATCAGAGGGCATTTTGGTTTTTTCCCAACTTGGGGCTATTACAAATAAAGTTCTATGAACAGTCAGGCTTCTCTGTGAACACAGTTTCATTTCTCTGGGATAAATACCCAGGAGTGCAATTGCTTGGTCATATGCTAAGTGTATGTTTGATATTTTTTTAACTGCCAAATTATGATATTTTCCAGTGTGGCTGTTTTCTAATTCACTCTGTCAATCTCTATCTTTTAATTGGTATATTCAGACTATTTATGTTTAATGTAATTATTGATATGTTAGGGCTAAAGTCTCACATTTTATTTTTTGTTTTCTGTTCTTTCTCTGTTTTTCTTCTACCTTCCTGTAAGTTACTTGAACATTTTTTAGAATTCCATTTTGTTTTATAAATAGTGTTTTTTAATGTGTCTCTTTCTATACTTTTTTAGAATGTCTTATTATAAATACATAACAGGTTATAGTCTACTGATGTCAACATTCAGTCAGTTTGAATGAAGTATGGAAACCTTACTTCCCTTTATGTCCCTTCACATTCTCCACTTATAATTGTCTTAAATATTTCCTCTACATATATTGAGTACTTCATCAGAAAGTGTTATCATTTGTGCTTAATCATCAAACATAATTTAGAACACTCAAGAATAAAAGGAAAGTCTATGTATTTACCCAAATTTTTACTCTTTCTGTTGTCTTTTCTTCCTTCCTGTGTTTCAAGATTCCTTCTATCAGTTTATTTCTGTTTCAAGAATTTTCTTTAGCCATTCTTTTAGGATAGATCAGCTAGTGACAAATACTCTTGGTTTTCCTTCAACTGAGAAGTTCTTAATTTCCCCCTCATTCCTGAAGGATATTTTCATTTTATATAGAATTCTGGATTGACAGTTATTTTCTGTAAGCTTTTGGAAAATATTGTGCTACTCTCTTCTGACTTCCATGGTTTTTGATAAGAAATCTACTGTAATTCTAATTATTTTTGTCACATAGGTAAAGTGTTATTTTTCTGTTACTGCATTCAAGATATTTTATTTACCTTTAGTTTTTAGAAATTTTATTTTGATGTGTCTTGGCATGCATTTCTTTGTGTGTATCCTGTTTGGGGTTTACTCAGTTTCTTGCATCTATAGGTGTATGTCTCTTGCCAAATTTGGAAAGTTTTCAGCCCTTATTTCTTTGAATAATTTTTAGCCCCGTCCTCTCTTTCATCTCTCCCCAGGACTCCTATATAGTGAATGTTAGATCTTTTCTTATCACCCCTCAGTTCCCCAAGGCTCTGTTCTTTCACTGTTGTTGTTGTTGGTTTTAGTCTATTTTCTCTCTGTTGTTCAGACCAGGTAATTTCTATTGGTCTCTCATCAAGTTCACTGATTCTTTCCTCTGTCCCATCATTCTGCTTCTCCATCAAGATTTTATTTTGATTATTGTATTTTTCAGTTGTAAATTATCCATTTGGTTCTTTTTTTAATGTATTCTATCTCTTTGCTGGGACTTTCTATTTCTTTGCTTAAATGCTTTATGTTTTCATTTAGTTCAAGCATTTTCATTATTTCTTACTGAAGCATTTTTTAGAAATTTATTTTATTGAAGTATAGTTGATTTACAGTGTTGTGTTAATTTCAGCTATACAGCAAAGTGATTCAGTTATACATATATATACATTCTTTTTCATATTCTTTCATATTCTTTTCCATTATCACAGGATATTGAATATAGTTCCCTGTGCTATACCGTAGACCTTGTTGTTTATTCATTCCATATCTAATAGAATCTAATCTGCTAACCCCAAATTCCCAGCCATCCTCCCCCAACCCCCTCCCCCTTGGCAACCATAAGTCTGTTTTCTGTGTCTGTGAGTCTGTTTCTGTTTTGTAGATATGTTCATTTGTGTCATATTTTAGATTCCACATATAAGTGATATCATATGGTATTTGTCTTTCTCTTTCTCACTTCACTTAGTATGATAATCTCATGTCTGTTGATTACCTTATCTCATTCAAGTTGAGATATTCCTGAATTTTGGTATGATGAGTGATTTTTCTATGGAAACCTGGATATTTTTGGTATTGTGTTTTGAGCCTCTGGGCATTATTATCTGTTTATCGGGCCTCCTCTGACATCACTCTGTCAGGGGAAGGAGTTGGTACCACTTCATTACTTCAGGGTGAGGGTGGAAGTTCAGGTTCCCCTCTAGGCCTCCCATGACAGCACCCCAGCAGGAAGTGGGAGGGGGACCCCAGGCTCCACACACAGTCTTCACCAAACCCACAGATGGAGGGGTCTCATTACCACCAGCAGGGATGAAAGTCCCTACTAGGGCCTTCTCTGCCACCATCCCAGAGGAGGGGGGCGGATTGGGGTGCCTCGTTACAACCTGGCAGGCTCCTCACTCGGCCTTTGCTGGAGGGTGGGTGTGGGACTGCAGTGTTTTCTGCAGTGTTTGGCAGGAATTTAGCAATTATTGCCTAAAAATTCCTACTTTGCTAGGCTGCCCCTTTTCTGGTCCTTCTGTCTACGAGAGATCAGATTTTTCTTAGGGCTTTTTTAATCTGCACCTGTTGGCATTTCTAGGTTGCCAGCTTCTCCAGCACCCAGTCTGGGATATTTGAGGCCACAAGAAAACAGGTAACTCACCATCATGCCATTCTCTCCATCTTTCAGAGGCTTCTTATATTGTTTTCCATATAATATCCAAGTGTTTTAGCTGTACCTAGCTGGACAAATAGGAAAAAGCGTGTCTATTCCATCCCAGAAACTATGGCTTTATTTTTGTAATAACACATTTAAGCCTCTGATCCATATAGAATTCATTTTCACAGAAGGAGTGATGTAGGGGACTCCAGCTTCATTTTTCCAGACTACTCTAAGCTATCGTAATACCGTTTATTGGAGAGTCTCACTTCCCCCCACTGATCTGAAACACCATGCACATTTCCATACATATGCAGGGCTATTTCTGAATTTATTCTGTTCCATTAGCCTGTGTGCTTCCCTAGCACCAGCTGCTTTATCTATTGTAGCATCACACATAGGTGCTGTTTGCTGGAGCTCATGACCTCATTCTTCTTCTGCCCAAGAGCCCATCTCTGCAGATCCTCTTCCCACACCCTCTGAAAACCACTGTATTAGTTCCTGTGGCTGCCGTAACAAAGTACCACAAACTGGGTGACTTAAAACAACAGAAATATATTTTCTCACTGTTTGGAGGCCAGGAGTCCAAAATCAAGGTGTCAGCCGGGGCTGGTTCCTTCTTGGGGGCTCTTAAGGAGCATCTGTCTGCTCCATGCCTGTCTGCTGGCTTCTGGTTTGTGACTGCATCACTCCAGTCTCTGCCTCCATTGTCACATGGCTGTCTTCCCTCTGTGCATCTCTGTGTCTCTTCTCTTATGGTAAGGACCCCAGTCACATTGATGAAGACCCCTACTCCAGTGTGACCTCAACTGTTTACGTCTGCAATGACTGTATTTCCAAATAAGGTCACATTCTGAGTTTGGGGAAGGACATGAATTTTGATGAGACCCTAATCATCCCGGTACAGTCTCCAGCAGGCCACATTTGTCAAGACCTCCCCACAGGGCCTCTCTTCCACCCCCCAGGTGGTGGCCACTGTACACCCCAGAAGCCCACCAAGCCATTTCCCCTAGCCTGCTCACTCCCCACTACCCCCCAACATGGGGCCTTCTTAGATGTGCAAGAGGGAATGGCCCATCAGGGGTTCACACTCATGGTGGGAACCTCTTGGTCTGCATAACTGTCATTCTCCCTGTGGGGCAGGATCCTGGTCAAATCGGGGCTCAGACAGGGTCTCCTCTGTCAGGGCAGACAGGGTCCCGGGCTCTCAGAAGTACTGCACAGTAGGGGCAGACACCCATGGAGATGCTTTTCCACTTGCCACTTTGTTCAAAGTTCATGGAATCCTAGGAAATTCCCTGGCGGTCCAGTGGTTAGGACTCGGCGCTTCCACTGCAAGGGCATGGATTCGATCCCTGGTCAGGGAAGTAAGATCCCGCATGCTGCGCAGAATGGAAAAAAAAGTCATAAAATCCTAATCATCAGAGATGCTACTCTGTGTTGAAAACCAGTTCAACATTAGGCACATCACAAAGACTATTCCTACTTCTCAGGAAAGCCCTATGATGGATGCACTGCTCCCACTGTACAGAAGAGAAAACTGAAGCCCAGAGGGAGTTAAGTAACCTGCCAAGGTCCCACGTGAGGAAGATGCAGATAGAGATTGGAACCAGCTCTGTCTGGCTCCTCCATCCCCCTCTGGAGACCCCAGGGACCTTTGAGAGCTAGTCTGGCTGTTTCACCGGGTGCACCCTATATTACTTATGGCACATAAGGCCACCTGGTTCAACCTTGAGATAAGAAGTTCCTGGCAATAGCCTTCACCTTCAGCCAAGGAGGACCCAGAAGCAGTTAAGGGAATTTGTCCAATCAGCATGAGGGAAAGGAGCCTCTGGCCACAATATGACCTTGACAGAGATGAGAGTTTTAATGTTCTCCCTCCTGAATTTGGGAATTTTGCATTTTAAGCTCTTTTGTACCCTTTCTGTTTTTCAGAATCATTAGCACTAGATGGAGGCCCTGCTGGGGCCTTTCCAACCATCAGCCATGGGTGAGTGTTTCCATGAACCACATCACCATCTTCAGTCTCAGACAGGGAGCAAAATGCCCCCACCACTTCCTCCGTGTGACCAGCCCTCCTGGGTCTCCTTTACCCCTGGAGAAGACCAAGAGTCTTGGTGGCTCCGAGGGAGGCTTGGGGGTCAGACTCCAGGGTTCAAATCCATGCTCTGCCATCTGCAGTGCAGTGAGCTTGGGTGTGCAAGAAATTTAACTTCTTTGAGTCTCTGTTGCATCATTGGTGAGATGGGCAATGACAGTGGGTACTCGAGGGGCTGGCGTCGACTGGATACAGCGCACACACGTCTAGCACGGTATCCAGCCTCTGGAATGTTCTGCATCAATGCAAACTGTCAGTATCGCCGTCATGGGTATTACTCTTATTCCTATTATTCAGTCTCAAGGTTATTACTACTATTTCTATTACTCAAGCAGGACCATGTTTCTTCTCTGATCTAAGATACAGGAGCCTCTGACTCCAAGGACCAACCTGGAGCGGGACATGTTTGCCATAATTTAGACCAGTGTTGCTGTGAGAAATTGAGTCATGATTATCAGCCTGTGGGCAGGGCCTGTGTCCAGTAATAACAGCTTGACTTTACACCCCATTCAAAGCCCCCCTGTGCCCGCTAGAGCGTGAGGCCTTTGCTGCATCCCTGAAGAGGCTGGAGAGGCAGCTGTCAGTCATCCTGCAGGCCAGCCACAGAGAGGACTTCCCTGAGGCCACACGTGTGCCCAGCACAGACCTGGGGTCTGGCCAACTCTCTCTGGGTTCTGTCTACCCAAGTTCTTATCCTTCTACTCCACCACACCTTCCCGGGAGAATCTGGAACCCTCTCTGGGAATATGTCCTTAATTCTTGGTTCCCATGATCCAATGTTTCCTGGGGAGATCTTTGGTAGGCTTTTTGGTTCTTTTTTTTTACATCTTTATTGGAGTATAATTGCTTTACAATGTTGTGTTAGTTTCTGCTGTACAACAAAGTGAGTCAGCTATATGTATACATATATCCCCATATCCCCTCCCTCTTGCGTCTCCCTCCCACCCTCCCTACCCCACCCCTCTAGGTGGTCACAAAGCACAGAGCTGATCTCCCTGTGCTATGCGGCTGCTTCCCACTAGCTATCTATTTTACATTTGGTGGTGTATATATGTCCATGCCACTCTCTCACTTCATCCCAGCCTCCCCGTTCCCCACCATGTCCTCACGTCCATTCCCTATGTCTGCGTCTTTTTTCCTGCCCTGCCACTAGGTTCATCAGTACCATTTTTTAGATCCCATATATATATACATTAGCATATGGTGTTTGTTTTTCTCTTTCTGACTTACTTCACTCTGTATGACAGACTCTAGGTCCATCCACCTCACTACAAATAACTCAGTCTCGTTCCTTTTTATGGCTGAGTAATATTCCTTTGTATGTATTGGTTCGTTTTTTATTTGTTTTTCCTTTCATTACCTGTGACTCAATTCCATGAAAAACCCTTGTTTAGTGGTCCAGGACGGGGGCTGTGCAAGTGTTGTTGCCAGTGACTCACCAGAGGAGGACATTGCCCTCAGCGTGCCCAGACTCCCTCTGGCCTGAAGCAGCACCTGCACTGCGGGCGTTTTCCTGTCTCCCAAAGGTATTCTCCTATACGTCATCATCCATCCATATGGCAGGGAAGGACTGGGGGCTGGGTGTCAGCCGGGGGCCCTAGCTCTGGACCTCCCACTCCTGTATTTGGATGTATGTGGATGCATGGATGGATGGATTTGGACGTATAGTCAAACCACAGTCACCCAGAACAATTCATAACTTCGTTCCTTTCACCAAATTGTAATGAGCACCCACAGTGGGCTTTCTGTCTTGGAGACACAGCTGAGAAGAGCCCAGCAGTACCCTGTCCTCAGGGAGACACAGGCAAAAACTCCAAACAAATAACTGAGAAGATTTAGGTGTGAGCCACATGTGCATAAAAACAAGATTACATCATGGAAAGTGAACCCACTTTAGGTAAGGTTGTCAGGGAAGGTCAACATTAAGACAGCACCCACCATGCAAATAGAATGACTAAGGAGCCAATCATGCAAATGTCAAGGAGACGAACACTCCAGGTGGCGAGAACCACCCATGCAAAGGTCCTGAGACAGGAATGAGCTTGCTAAGTTTAGAGGACAGAGGAGGACCACTGCTGCTGGGACATGGAGACAGGTGCGGGGACAAGCCCAACTCCAGAAGGCAGGGGGCTGTTTTCTAAGATCATGCCCTGTCGCGTTGCCATGGCCCCTCCAAGCCCCATGCAGCCCAGGCAGGGAGTTTTGGACTCTGCCCACATGTCCCAGTCACTGAGCATCAGAATGCCCCAGAGTCCCACGCTGGGCAGACATTTTGGTTGATTGATGAGGGTGGGACATGTCAGGTCCTTTGAGGCCCAGGCACATTTCTGCATGTCATAATCTGCCGGGGCCACTGCCCATAATCTCTTCCGCATACTGTATGGAGACCCCATGGGTTAGGGGTTCTGCCCCTCCCCCTGTGGCCAGCTCATGGCAGCCCCAGCCTGGCCTCTCCATCTCCCACCATCACCACCATAAGGGAAGCTGCGCTCAGTGAACTACCCTTTCAACATTTTAGGAGCACATTTCAGTCAACTCCACTCTTCAGCAAGGCTGGCAGATGAGACCTTCTGTCTCAATGAGATATCCTCGTTAATGGAGCATCACATCTGTACCTTACACGGATCTCCCTTTCTCAAAGAATTATAAAACAATCAAATGCATTTCACACTAAAACCTCAGCGACCAGAATTTAATCGGGTTCCAGTAAACAAAGTCTCGCCAAGAATTTCTGTTGCCTGAGGGTCCTAATTACAAGTATTAGTTACTATTTGTACCATAAATGTGCAGATCTGTTGGCTAATAGACATTCCTGGTGGAGAAAATGCCGTATCGACCATCTCTTATGATGTGTCCTCTTTGCTGGCCTTGAAAAGTTACACATACAGGGGAAGACCATTTTCTAGTTCCCACGAACACCTGTCTTAATGAGGATGTACGTCACCCTATTTACGTGCCCTCATTCCCTCCAAAGTTTTCACTCTCAATGCATGGCAGGCACTTGCAGAACCTCCAAAATGCCTGTGCCCTCAGCTCAGGCAAGATCTTCAGCCGCACGCCAGGAAGCTGAACGATGCCTGAAGACCAGCAGTCTCCTGCTGGTCCCTTCTGCCCTTGCCAGTCGACGAACTGGTACCAATTTCTGCCACCAGGCCCTAGCAATTAGACCCTGTTGAACTGCTATCTTAGGTGAATACAGCAAAGCTTTTTCAAAAGCCTGAATTAATCACAGAGAAAAGGGGTGTCATGCAATCCAAGATGATATTAATATCAGGAAAATGCAGTAAATTTTATTTTTATTAATCCATATAGATTGATGTTCTCATTACCTATCACACTCGCAGATGATAAAAAGCAAGGGTAAAAGCGCCAGTTTTCCATACAGGAGACCTTATCCACTGTACTGAGGATGTGGTCGTTATACTTACACATTTTATAGAGTTGTTTTCTTAACAGCCAAAAGCACTTGCGTTTAATATTAATAAAAAAGATGTTTGGCTGAAAGTGGCTGGAAGCCACGTGGCTTTTGTATGAATGATGGCACCTCCCACTGCACTGTCCTCTGGTCAACATCTCCCTGCCCAGAGGCCCAGCCTCCCGATAGAAACTGAGGCGGGTTGCCATAATCCCAGCCCCTCTCATCTTTTCGCACAGCCTGAAATGAGGGTAAGTTGGGGAGAGTAGAAATCCGGTTCTACTTAGCCTAGGTCTAAAAAGACAAGAAGGTATTGGAATACATTCTTTCTGCCATTTCTGTATTATCAGCCCCTCCACTGGAACCAACTATAACTGTGAATAGGATATAGAAATAGCCACAGAACACATGACATTAGCACCAAAGTAAATCATAAGAAAAATTGTGGGGCGGTGGAAAAGGACAGAGTTTCTCCACGGAGCCGCCCCTGCGAACACGTAGAAGCCTCTTTGCAAACTCTGTTCTTGTGGCCGTGTTACAGCATGCTCATTCAGCTATCAGCCAGGACACTTTCTCTCTCATCATAATAAAAAAACAACTAGTTGGATAAATTTCCCCTTGGCAACCTCTTGTTCAGACAGGTATAAGACTTTTTAAATGTGTGGGGATGGTTCCTCCATGATACCCTGGAAGATCCAGCACTTGGCTCACCCCAGACAACATGCCCTATAAATAAAAATTAAAACCCCACACCAGTAATGCAGAGCCGGGCTGGCTTCCTTGCTTGCCAGGCAGACAAACCTCTTATTAGGAATGCCTCCTGGTACAAGCCAGGAAAGGAGTGGGAGATTAGAGCAGTGAAGGTTAGGACGTGGAACCTAGTGGATTTATTCATTGGCAGGGCAGGAATACAGAAACACAGAGGGATGGTGAGGTTAAAGTCTCAGATGCTGCCTGGCTTTGAGGAAGAAGACACTTGCAACACTAATCAAAACCAGGGTCCTGGAGCAACCAGTCTTCCTCAGGAGAGGAAACATTTTGAAGACCCAGCAGCACCCCCAGAAGTGGCCCTGGAGGTGTGCAGAATTGATGAATGGTTTGCTGTGTTATTCACAGGAAACCACATTTAAAGCTTATTTCAGCTGGGGCTAAACCCATCCAAATGCGTTACTCTGCGCAAGGACCTCTAATCCATGGAGACTCTAAACCCTCCAGTCAGTTACCTGGATCACCTGGCCTTGGGCAGAAACAGTATTTGGGAATTGGTTGTTTTATTTGACACTAAGCAGGGTGCCTCACACGTGACAGGCATTCAGTAATGCCTTTAATGAATGAAGGCTTGAGTAAATGAACCGACACAAGGACGCTCCGGCTTTCCCCGGGGTGAAGGACTGGCACTCCAAGCAAAATGTGTGTGTACATAGTCAAAACTGCCTTGAACGGCTTCCCTGGTGGCGCAGTGGTTGAGAGTCCACCTGCCGATTCAGGGAACACGGGTTCGTGCCCCGGTCCGGGAAGATCCCACATGCCGCAGAGCGGCTGGGCCCGTGAGCCATGGCCGCTGAGCCTGCGTGTCCGGAGCCTGTGCTCCGCAAGGGGAGAGGCCACAACAGTGAGAGGCCCGCGTACCGCAAAAAAAAAAAAAAAAAAAAATGCCTTGAAGAAACCCTCACATGGGCCAGAGAGAACCATGACAGATGTCACTCTGGCAAGGATTCATGGCCTCGTTCACAGGCCCTGTTGGGAGGTCTGTGTCATCTCTCAGAAGGGCCAGCTTTGCCACCCTGGCAGGACATGTCCCTCCCATGTCCCTGGCTGCACTCACATGGATGAAGCAGTGGGCCGGCTGGCGCTTGGGTGCCCAGCTGCACAAAGCATTCAGTTTCACTGCCAGAATCCACTCTGCTCAGCTGGGAGAATAAATGTACTTCCCACCTCAAGGTAGGGCCTGTGGTTCTGTGCGTTTCCATCCGTATTTTCCTATCCTGCCACCCACCCCTCTTATTTTTATGCCAAGCATGATGATTAAATTCTGGAATTTTAAGCGAGTACGTGTGCCATTGCAAGACAGAGCTGGCTGTTTGAGACCCCGACAGCTGTAAGCTTCCGTCGCCCCAGAAATTGATTGGATTCCAGGCCCAGGGCACTGGACGCCTGTCCACACCGCATTCAGAGCCCACAGGCTGAGAGCTCCTCCCCGGCTCTGGAGAGGAGGGTGTGTGGGTGGTGTCAGGACGCCCCAGGCACTTCAAAGGAATGGTGGGAAATGATGCTTGCTATCAAAAGTTAAGTGTGTCTCACCAGATGAATAATGGAATGGTCTTCAATAATCCATCAGTTTATATTAAAAACTCCAAAATGATATAAAATGTGAAGACATGGAAAATGGTCACTCTGTGTTTCAGGCAAATCAAAGCAGCCAGGAGGGAACGTCCCTCCCTAAACCCCTACCTGTCAGCCACACGTGCATCCACAACACCCAAACCTCGTCTTGACTCCGTTTCCCTCCCTAGCCCCCACCCCCATTCCTCTCCTCCCACCTTCTCTTAAACCAGCCAGGCTTACACCCCGACTCCTCCGCTGTATTAACTTCCTGGGGCGACCGTAACAAAGCACCACAAACTGGGTCACTTAAAAGAACTTCAGCTCAGGAAGGCCAGAAATCCAGAGTCAAGGTGTCAGCACTGTTCATTCCTCCCGGAAGCTCTGAGGGAGAATCTGATCCAGGTTCCTCTTCCCTCTTCTGGTTGCTTCCAACAACCCTGGGTGACCCCACGTCACTCCAGTCTCTGCCTCTGTTGTCATGTGGCCCTCTTCCCTGTGTGTCTTCTCATTTTCTGCATCATGTAAGATACGCATCATTGGATTTAGGGTCCACCCTAAATCCAGGGTAATCTCATCTCAAGATCTTTACCTTAATTCCATCTGCAAAGACCCCTTTCCAAATGAGGTCACGTTCACAGGTACTAGGGACTATATTTGGGGGGGGTCACTGTTCAACCTGTGACATTCACCAGAACTGGAGTTGTCAAGGTTGCCAACGGCCCCAAGTTGCTGAATCTGATGTTGATTCTCCATCTGCAGCTCATCTGACCTGTCGACAGCACCCTTTTCCTTGGTACCCCTCCCCTCGGCCTCCAGGACCCTCCACACTCCCCATGGTTCTCCTCTTGGCTCCCTCTGCCCCTCACGTAGGCTTCCTCATCTGGGGGAAGATCACCACTCCAGCCTCCTCGTTGTTCAGATCAAATATCCTGGCAGTGGCGTTGATTCCTTTTCCTCTGACACGCCTAATCCAACAGGAAGTCCTGTGGGATCCGTCTTCAGAAAAGACCCAGAATCTGTCTCACCACCCCTGTCTGAATCACTCCCATCTCTCCTTGGATACTGTACAGGCCTCCTAACCAGCTTCCTTCCCTTCAGCACATAGACTGGGTCTAGAATCTAGAATATCTGCCCTGTACATGCTTCTGTTTCCCATACTTTTCCTTTGCTTCTTTCTTCTTTCTCAGAGTGATGATGAGCTCGAGGTCACTGGGCCAAACTGCCTGGACCCCCATCCTGGCTCTGCCTCTTGGAGCTGGTGACCCAGTGTAGGCTCCCTGACCTCTCGGTGCCTCCACTTTCCTGCCTGTGAAATGGACATAAAAAAATAAACCTAACGCAGAAGACCGTGGGGAGAAGTCACCCAGAGCAGCGCCAGCACACAGCGAGCTCTCGGTAAATGTTGCCCTTTTCTCCCCTCTACTGTTTTAGAAGGTACACATTCTTTTTCTAGTATTTTAGCAGTAGCTCTTACATTTTTAACATTGATACTTAACCTAATAAGCCTGAAGTTAATTAGCATCTATCTCCAGGACCATGAAAGGCTGCCCTGGATCATCAAGTTGTAGGATGTGTAACACACCTTATACATCCTCATGTGCCTCCCCGGCTTTTCATGATGTATAATATTTTAGTTTCACTTTGTTTTTAAAAATCTTTGACATTAGTCTTTTGTTATTACATTAAATATTTATTTGGTAGTGAAGAGACTTTTGGATTTTCTCGGGGGGCTTCCCCTGCATTGGCAGCCGCCCTACAGGCCTCAAGATCCACTGGTCTCCCTGCCCTTCACCGCCCAACTATATACACACATGCACACGCACACGCATGCCTACACACATGGAAACACACACACGTGCACACAAGATGCCTACAAACACGCAGGCACACAGACATGCAGCTGCACTCATACACTTGCACACACAGGCACATGCAGACATATGGACATGCACGTGGACACACATGCGTGTGTCTGCACACACTCATGTGCACACAAACATGCACGCGCAACATTGAGGCCTGGTCCCCTGAAGCACCGCCTCTCCTGGATCTCCCCAATCTCTCCCCTCCATCAGCATCCCGGGTCCCAGTTCCTCAACATCTTGCTATCTCCTAGGATAAATCCATGGACCAGTGTCTCCCACGGTGACATCCCTGAATCACTGTGTCAGAATCACCTCGGGAGTTCAGACTGGAAGAGAATAAAGAGAAATAGCAATGAAATGCAATGTGTTCTGGGTAGGATCCTGGGACAGAAAAATATTAAACGGGGGGTTGCAAATAGAGTCTGTAGTTCAGCTATTGGTATTGTGGCCACGTTAAACCCCGAGTTCCATCACTATGATAGGTAAGGTGGTAACTGTAGGGGAGCTGGGTAAGGCGTATATGGGAACTATCTGTTCTATTTTTGCAGCTTTTCTGTAAGTTTCAAATTAACTCAAAAGGTGAAAAAAATTATCTTGGGAGTTTTAAAAAATATATATTTCTGGACCCACTGCAGTCCTGTGGACTCAGGAGCTCTGGGGGTGGTCTGTAGGTAGTAATATATATATTATATATAATATAATATATAATTATATTATATTATATATAATATAACATATATAATGTAATATTTTATATATATATATTTTTTTTTTTTTTAGACTAGCAGTCCCCAACCTTTTTGGCACCAGGAACCCGTTTCGTAGAAGACAGTTTTTCCACGGACAGGCGTGGGTTCAGGCCGTAATGCGAGCAACGGGGAGCAGCAGGTGAAGCTTTGCTCACTCGCCTGCTGCTCACCTCCCACTGTGCAGCCCAGTTCCGAACAGGCCGTGGACTGATACCAGTCCACAGCCCGGGAGTTGGGAACCCCTGTTTTAGACTGTATCTCGAGATAATCATATTCTGAAGTATTAGGGGTTAGGACTTCAACAAATGAATTTGGGGAGATGGGACACAATGAAGTCCGTAATGAGCAGACCCCTGCAGACCCCCTGGCATTACCCCAGGGCACACGGGTCCCACTCTGGGCACAGTCCCAGAGCAGCAGCACCCCCAGAACCAAGCAGGCTGTGCAGAGGGGCGGCCACACAGAACACCCACGTCCACTCCCCGGCCCCCACCCTGGTAGGGGTTGACAGTGGCAGGAAGAGCCATCCATGGGCCAGCCTCGCCCTGGGCACCTAGGAAGGGCCAGCCAAGGACCAGGAGCAGAGAAGAAGATGGGAGAGGGTGGAGGGAAGGAGGCCACAGGCGCTGGGAGCTGGGCTAGCAGCTGCTCTCTCCAGGAAGCTACACTATTAACAAGCATTCAGGGGACACTTCTGTTCCGTGAGAGCTGAGAACCACACATACTCACCCATAGGGCCAACCAGGGCTGAGTGCACTAGGCCAGCACTGGCCAAGAGAACTTTCTATGATGATGGAAGTGTTCTGTATCTGTGCTACCCGATACTGCAGCTGTTGAGGACTTGAATGTGGCTAATTTGACTGAGGGACTGAATTTTAACTTTAATTTTAATATAAAGAGCCACATGTGGCTGGTGGCTGGTGACCGACATGCAGCACTCAGCCCCAACCCCTTCCTCCACTGTGTACAAACTACAGCCTAACATTTATTTTTTATTTTTTAGGTTTATTTAATTTATTTATTTTAGTTTTTGGCTGCGTTGGGTCTTCGTTGCTGCACATGGGCTTTCTCTAGTTGCAGTGAGTGGGGGCTACTCTTCATTGCGGTGTGAGGGCTTCTCATTGCGGTGGCTTCTCTTGTTGCAGAGCACAGGCTCTAGGCACACAGTCTTCAGTAGTTGTGGCATGCGGGCTTCAGTAGTTGTGGCATGTGGGCTTCAGTAGTTGTGGCTCATGGGCTCTAGAGTACAGGCTCAGTAGTTGTGGAGCATGGGCTTAGTTGCTCCGCGGCATGTGGAAGCTTCCCAGACCGGGCTTGAACCCGTGTCGCCTGCATTTGGCAGGCAGATTCTTAACCACTGCGCCACCAGGGAAGCCCCAGCCTAATATTTTAACCTCAGCCTTCAACACCCAAACGCAGAGTGGTGACCTGGACCAGGCAGGCCACGGGGCCTTTGGATAGAGGGAGAGACTTGCAGGCACTTACTGAAACGTGCCTCCCTCCCCAACTATCAGGATGATGGCAAAAAGGAGTCTTCTGTGAGTAGCTGTCCAAACTAAAACAGGCCACAGATGCATTGCAGGTTGAGGCTCCAGGATCCAAATACCCAGGCCCTTTTGGATCAGGTAGGAACATTTTACTCCCCTTCTAGGGCCGGCAGCCACAGCACTGGGTCCCTGCTACTCTGAAACCAGACTGGAATTCACATCCAAGTGGAGCTGCTCTAGAGAGGGCAGCCCAGGGCTACATGAATAATGGATGAGCCACGCTGCCTGCTCTGAGAGGCCTCTCTCCCTTCCAGGATCCCGGAACCCTGAAGGAGGGGACACCCTCCTTTCTCATCCGCAGCAGGGCTGGCCCACGCCAGAGCCTGAGAGGGGTCGTCGGGGCAGGCTTTGTCCCAGCCCCAGCACAGACCTCCGCCCTCCAGGATTGGACAGCAGAAGGGCCTCCCCTGCCCTCCACATGGGCTGCATCTGGGATTTGGTATTCAGGAGCCCCATGACTGGCCCTGAAGATGGCTTCCCACCCCACTGGAAGGTGCAAGCTAGCTGGAACCATCCAAATCCCCTACGGGGTCAACAAAGAGGCCAGGAAAGCAGCACGGGGCCTGGGCTGGGAGCCAGGAGAGCAGAGACCACCCCCAGGCTGGGAGTCCTTGGTGGGAGCTGGGACTCACCACACTGGCCTGTCACCTTTACTAAGAGTGGTGGTGCCATCTTTGGTTAGAGAGCCTGTGGTCTAGAGAGGACAATCTGAGAAGGACTGGGACATACAGTAGTGTCTTAGAGCAGACCTGAGATGAGGTGACCCCAGGCCCCAGGAAGCACCCACCCAGTGGGTGGGAGTGAGGCAAGGCAGGTGTTTTGGACTGAATTGTGTCCCCCTCAAAATTCATATGTGGGAGCCCTAACCTCCAATGTGACTGAGTTTGGAGACAGGGCCTTTAGGGAGGTAATTAAGGTTAAGTGAGGTCATAAGGTGAGGCCCTAATCTTATAGGACTGGTGTCTTTATGTTATGGAGTCCAAGCTCATTGCTCACCACACGACAGACCAATAAATCAAGAGACTAGTTTTGGGGGCAAGGAATAGCAACTTTATACAGAAAACCAGCAGACCAAGAAGATGATGGATTAGTGTCCCAAAGAACCATTTTACCCGAGTTAGAATTCAGGCTTCTTTTATGCTCAAAGGAGAGTGGGTGTGGCTGGTCGTTGCAAACTTCTTGGTGCCAGAATCCTTTGTTCTTGCAGCTGTCCAGGGAAGTCAGGTCACAGTGTTCCTGTAAACCTCCAACAAGGCAAGTGTTATTCTCTGTTCTGCAACTTTTTGTCTCTGTATGAATGGAAAAGTGCTATACCTTGAGAATGTATGTTTCAGGCTATAGGCAACTGGTAGCAAAAGGTTAAAGTAAAAAGAAACAGATCCAAGGTGGACTCAGATTTGTTCTTCCCTAGTACACTTATAATAACTCTCCCCTGCAGCAGCACCCTTAGCACAGAGAAGAGGCCATGGTGAGGACACAGTGAGAAGGCAGCTGTCTGCCAGCCAGAAAGAGAGGCCTCACCAGACACCAACCCTGCTGACAACTTGATCTCAGACTCCCAGACTCCAGAACTGTGAGTACATAAATTTCTGTTGCTTAAGCCACTTAGTCTGTGGTGTTTACTGTCAAGCCAGTTGCTCCTGTGGGCAATGGAGGTTGACCTACTAAAGAACTCTCTGGAATGTGGCACAGGCCAGAGTCACCCACCTGAGAGGACAGGGGAAGCTCAGGCATTTATCCTTTAACTCCTGGCAGTCGCTGGGTAAGGGTGACCCTCAGGAGGCGATAATGCCCATCTATGAGCAGCTTCAAGGAAAGCCTTCAGGCAGGCAGGGAAGTGCAGATGCTGTCAGCTGGCTATCAGGCTGGAGTCCACTGAGAAGTATATCCCAGGGGATCTGGGCAGGCTCTGCCCAGCAAAATCTGCATCTGGCAGCCTAGTCAACTTGAGACCCTGGTGAGAATCACGACACACAAATGGCCTGGCTGAGAGAGTCTAACAAGGAGGCTGAGTTACTGGGGGGTGAGGCACCCAGGCTCTAGCAACAGTGGGAAGCTGTTATGAGCTCAGGGCAGAGAGACCAAGTGATGGGAGCCCAGAGGGCAGGGAGCTGTAGGGTCACTGCCAGGCAGGAGGAGAATGCCAGAGGCACAGCCAGGAGGGGTGGTGGGGCGATAAATACCCCAACCTCTCCTCCCACGTTGGCTTAGGCAACAAAGCGGATGAACCATGGCAGTGGTGTGCTGGTAAATGTTTAACAACCGGCTCTCCGGTATAGGGGAGCCCTGATGTGTAGCATCTGTCAATTTCTGTGATGAATATACTTCCACCAAGGCCTATTAAATGCTGCCAAAATGTTGGTGCAAACTGTCCTGAGTTTTCTTAGATTCTGTATGTGTCTATTTGGCATCTATTAATCATGGGGCCAAACTAATAGTCAAATTGTTAACACCGCCCCTGTGGTCTAGCTTTCACGGGCATGTGAAAATCATATTACAAACCTTCTAACAATCCCAAGTCCAGACCCCCAACCATCTCCTTTATCTAACTCTCACCCACCAACCCAGTACTTCCTCTGCCCTAAATCACCACACGTCTAGAGACCACCCTATAGCTCAGACCCTGCCACCATTATTCAAACTAGCCAATCCTAGGCTGTTCCCCAGCCCTGCCTTTCCCCCGAGGGTCGCAATAAAGGATGTGGCCTGTGTTTTCCCCTTCCTCTTGCTTCTGCCTCCTGACTCTGGTTCTTTCCCACCGGGCCCTGCATGGATGTGTGCCTCTGTTTCCAGGGGAAATGTGAGTAACAATAAACTTCCTTTTAATGGCATTATCCTCACCCTGTTGTCACTCAGTCACCTTTATAATTTAAGACCCAGCACAGGTCACAGACCCACGGGACAGCGAGGTCACAGAAGCCAAGAAAGCAAAGAAAAGACTTTTCAGAAAGGAGGTAATGGCCAAGCGTGCTGGACGCTGCCAAGAGCACAGCGAGGTGACTGGAAACGCCCATTCATTCCAGACACCCAGAGCTCGGAGGTGACTTTGTCGTGAGTGATTTCGGTGGGGGCAGCAGACGGCGGGCGTGGAGAGGGATGGATTCAGCGAGGGCAGGGAGCTGATCGAGAGTCTGTGCTTGACAGGGAGCCCAGAAACAGGACCGAACTGGGAGGAGAGGGGAGGTCAAGGCAGGGTTGTGTAAGCTGGGAGGTGCTTATGCACATTTGCAAGCTGGCAGGAAGAGCCTGGGAGGGAGGGCGGGGTTGTAGTTCCCCCCTTCAGTGCCTTCCCACACAGGCTGTGCTGATGCTCCCCTGAAGACCATGAATAAATGATTAAAGATCGACATCGATCCACAGACCTGAGGCCCATTTTATTTCTGACTCCTGTCTTTTCCAGTGGTTGCTCTGCATGGATATTAAGAAGGCAACCCCGGACCCTAATAAAAATAGCAGCCTCCCTGCACTTGTGAAACTCTTGAAACCCATTTCCTAATGTCCTTTTCCAGCTGGTGGCTCTTCTCACCCTGGCCATGGCCCATTTGCAGAGAAGGGTGGGGCAGTGGCCTGTCCCCACTGCTGCCCTAATTCTGGCTGGCAGGAGCTGGTGGGAGGCAGGGAGAGGGATCGCAGAAGGATGGGGCTAGATGGAGAGATCGTCTGTAACAGCCAGAGATCCTTTTTCTCGAGGAAATTCGGACACTTTTGACAAGAGGCTTTTTTCTTTTTTTTTCAGAGTATGTCTTCGAGAAGGTTTCTCTTCAAAAGACCAGGGCACGTCTGAGGCATTCTCTTTCCCCCGGCACTACAAGGCCATAAATTTCCCTCCCTAATCTCCTCTCCTGCTCTGTGAGTTACAGCAGCTCCTGGGTCATTTATTATTCATCATTATCACAGTGACACATCCAGCCATCTAATTCATTGTCTCCCAGCACTGACTTCATCTCCTTCCTTGAATGCTCACCTGGCTGGAATCTCTTCTGACAAACTCGTGGCACCACTCTGGCATTATCTTCCCCCAAACAGGCACGATCCTTTTAGAACTCTATTGGCAATCTCTTAAAAGAGCCCTTCAGAAACAGTAGGGGCCTCAGTGTATCACGGATCACTTAGCACTTAGGGAGGACAAATGAGGACTCAGCGTGACTGCCTGTTCTCGCTGTACCGCCAAGGAAATTCAAGGCGCCACCTCCGAGGTCCCCCTGGGGCCAGGGAAGGCATCCAACATGTCCCCTGGCTCATAAGTGACCCCACTGACTGCTGCATCCGTGGACTGTCTGGGGAGGGTGGAGGATGAAGCCAGCGTCCTGGATTCCCACAGGTGGGCTGGGAAGGGCTGTGTGTTCTCAGACCCCCTCCTGTCACCCCACAGCTGGTTCCCACCTTAGTGATGCCTCCTACTTGATGCCCAGAGGGACCCCTTCTGGGGACCCCAAACTTCACCCCATCAAAACCTGCCCTCCCTATTTATTTATGTTCCTTTTAGGGACCTGCCTCTGCTCGCTGACCTAAGGCAATGCTGTCCTATTGAACATTCTGTGATGATGGAGGATGATATTCTCTATCTGCACCATCCAGTATGGTAGCCACTGGCCACGTGAGGCTCTTGAGCACTTGCCATGTGGCTCATGCAATCGAGAACTGCATTTTTAATCTCATTTAATTTTAAGTTAACATTAAATAGCCACACATGGCCAGTGGTGACCAGTTGGAGAGGCAGGTCTAAGGAGGAGGGGGGACTTATCTGTTCATCCAGCACATTGACTCTCCTGGAAAACAGTCCGACTAACACCCACCAAGTTCCTGCCACATGCTGGGCTTTGGGCTGGGTGTGTTCTGTTCATTGTCTCACTTCATTGTCATGACAATCAGGTGAGGTAGGTACCATTATATCCCATTTTACAGACGATAAGACTGAAGCTGGGGGAAGGTAAGCCAAGTGGCTAAGAAGGGATTCAGAGGTTGGCAGTCCAAGAGGGAGTCTAGGGGAATGTGGGCAGGCTTTCTCCACCACCGGGGTCCCTGGGATAGGCTTGGCTCCCAGACTGTCTCAGCTCGCTGGGTCTCCTGAGGAAGGTGCCGCTGGGCTGTCCAGTGTCCTTCCTCCACACCTCTGTGTGGTTAGGAATGATGCTGCTCTCCTTCTAGGTAACTGAAGCTTGACACCGCCCCCCCAGGACAGGACCGTCAGCCTCAGCTGGAGGTCCTGCTTCACTCTGTCTCCTCTGAGCCTCAAACAAAAGGAAATGTTGCCGCAGACGGATTTAGGTTAGACACGAAGGCTGCTTTCCAGAGCACTGGAATGAGCTCCGAGGGAGATTACAGACGCTCCATCTTTGAAGAACCTTAAAAGCAGCACAGATTTCTCTCTGGGATCATTAGGATACAGTTCTGTCCAGAGGCTATGACAGGTGACCGCCAATGGTCCCTTGGAACCTGTAACTTTTTCTATGAAAATTGTTATCCTTCATTAAAATCACTCTGTACATTACATGGGGAAAGGCAATATAACATTTAGCAAGATTTACAGAAATAAATCTGGGACTAATGGGGTGCCTTCTCTCATAGACCGATTCTCCGAGGATTCTTCTCTTCTTTGCTAAACCTTGGTTTCCGGTCCTCTTCTCAGGAAGCATCTTTTCCTTCCTCCCATTGCTATGTGTGTCTTCTCCACGCTGGTACCAGCCTCTCTGAGGCTTACAGTAAGAAGCTTTTCCAGCAAATGGAGCTGTTTGGACTAATGGTCTGTCCTTCCTGCGCTGGCCAGAACATTCTCTGTTCCTGAGTCCTGGACTCCCCTCCTCAGAGGAAGTTGCTTGCGGCTTCCTTTCCTTCCTTTCCCTAAAACAGAACAAAACTTCCATCACTCTCATCCTCTCTTCCAACTTATTGGAGGGACGCATGCAGCTCCTCAGGAGCTGCCAGGTCACCACACAAGTCAAGAGGCACCTTACTTTTTCTTATCAATTCCTTTTCCTCTTTGTTGTTTAACCACTGCTACTTTTATACCTCTAACATCAGGCTATCATTGCTTTTTCCTCGATCTTGCTAACTGGATGAAAAGCAGAGATACATCATTTTAGCAGGATCACACAGATTCCCACTGCATGCAGATGTGAAAAGTGTAGCCTCTTTATTCCTCTATAAATATTCTCTATAAGGTAATCTGATCTTCCTCCCAGACCCCCTTGTAGCTGGAGGAAGGGGAGGGGAGAGAAGAAAACAAAATTTAGTCCAATTTTGTAAACACGGCATCCTTCCATAATCTAAATAGTCCCTGTAGTCTCTTCAGGGTTTCTCTGCCCTCGGGTCCCCAGAAGTACCCCCCACCCTTCAAGGTGGTATCTGGCTAATGTGGACGGTGGGTAGTTTTATTGACCTTGTAGCCCCAGGGGAAAGGGGCCCTGGACTCTATTGCATCCTCGGATGAACGTGTGGCCAGTGTCTGCTAAGAAGAACTGGCTACGTAATTCTCAGTGCTCAGAGCCAAAGGAAAATGTGGGGTACTTGGTTCAAACACTGCTACACATTTCAAGATGGTGACAGCAGAGCATTAAACCAAGCACATGCCCTTCTGAGCACAGGCCACATGCCCACAAAGCTGGTCCTGCTCCCAGGGTCTGTGTGCAGACCTGCCTCTTGTGAGGGTCCATCGCTGGGTGAAGGGGTCAGGGAGGTCTGTTCTCCTGGGGCCTGGTCAGAGCTGCAGTTGACCCTGACCTTTCTCACCTCTGGGAGGGGTACTGTGCCCCATCCCCGACCAGGGCCCAGGAGGTCAGGCCTGCAGCCCACGTATCCCTGCCCACAGGTCCCAACCCCAGGTCAAGGCAGAAGTCCAGCTTCCTCATCCCTCTCAAGGGAGTGTATTTCTGGTTCCGCCCACGTCACATAACAGGGGCACTTGGAGGAGGGGGACTCAGGGCTTTCCCTCTTCCTACCAGCTGGGGCAGGGCCGCCTGGGAGGCCACCTCCCCCCTTCCCAGATCCTGAAAAGAAAGTGAAACAGAAGCCCCTGTGTAATGCCCCCACCCATGTGCACCTCCAGTCCCGGGAGAGGCGTGTATGAATGACACAGCTCAGCTCCCTGTGCCCATGCCCCCCTTCCTGCAAAAGCCACTGGGCTCGAAGGGGCAGATTTCCCTGATTGAGACCTCCAGGCCTGCTTCTAGATCTACTAAAGGAGGAGCTGAAGTAATTTCCAGAATTCTTACCTCTCTTGACCTAAGCTGTATCTTGCTGCAGACTTGAAAATCCTATTTCGTGCATCATATTAACTCTCCTCCTGTTTACAGGGCTGCTGTAATGGCCTCAGTCCCCTCCCCTGCCTCCCGAGAGACTGAAGCGGCTTTGTGTTCACATCCCAGGAGTCTTGAGCGGTCAGCAGACCAATTTCATGAAGTCAAGGGCTGGAAGGAGAGGGGGCATGGCCCGTGGCACACACGCTATATGGAGACCTCGCTGCCTGTGTGGGTTCCCTGTGCTGGAGGCGGCAGGATGGGAGATTCAGAGGCTTCCCCTTCTCAGGTCAGATCTGAAAGAGGAACAGGTGTGGGTTTAGCAAAGGTGAGTGGAGATGAGCAGGTGCACGGAAAGGGGGTGGGGGCACATGGTGCGGCGTGGGCAGATACCTGCCCTGTCTTAAAGGAGCGGCCATCAGCTCCGGCTCACATCTGTCGCAGGGGGAATGCCCACCCACTAATGTTTTTATGGATTTTTTTGTGTTTAATGTTGACAAATTATTCCAAATTTTTAAAAAATCATAAAACAATGTGCGTACATCAGGTAGGAACCAAGCAAAGCATGTTTTCTGGCTGAATCTAACCACTAAAAGAATAGAAGGAAGACTGGATTCTGGGAATTGGGGCATGGGATAGGCCATCAGGGCAGATCTTACAGGGTTATAGTTGTATTCTGGGAGAGATGTATTCTCACGACTTGGAAACTGTGACATGGTCTTAAACAAGGTAAAGGCACCTCCAGTTTTGCATCATGAAGAGACCCGACTGGTTGGCACATGGACCCTGGGTTGAAGGGGAGAAAGTACCCTTGGGAAGGCCATTTAGGAAAGAGTTAATAAGGCAGGAGCAGTGAGCAAGGAGAGATATTTAGAAGGTAACATTGATGGGACTTAGAGATAGGCAATCATTAAATAAGCCAATAGTTTATTCCCTGGCACAGTCCAAAACTATACATTAAAATCAATGCCAGAATTCATTGACATATACACACTACCAAATGTAAAATAGATAGCTAGTGGGAAGCAGCCTTATAGCACAGGGAGATCAGCTCGGTGCTTTGTGACCACCGAGAGGGGTGGGATAGGGAAGGTAGGAGGGAAATGCAAGAGGGAGGGGATATGGGGATATATGTATACATATAGCTGATTCACTTTGTTATACAGCAGAAACTAACACAACATTGTAAAGCAATTATACTCCAATAAAGATGTTAAAAAAATCAATGCCAGAATTGACAGGTATGTCAATCAACAGGAACTCTCATTCCTGGCTGATGGGAATGTACAATGTACACCCACCTTGAACAGTCTGACAGTTTCCTTAGAAAGTTAAGGATACACTTGCCATATAACCCAGTCTTTTCACTCTTAGATGTTTACCCAAGAGAAATGAAATCTTGTGTCCACACAAAGTCTCATACACCTGTCTATAACAGCTTGATTCAAAATAGCCAAAGCTGGAAACAATCAAAATGTCCATCAGTGAGTGAATGGATAAAGAAATTGTGGTATATCCATTCAGTGGAATACTACTCAGCAAGAAAAAGGAACAGACTGTTGATATATAACAGTGTGAATGACTCTCAAATCACTAAACTGAGTGAAAAAAAATTCATACTGTATAACTTCATACTGTATAGCTGTTCTGTGGCTTTTTTAAAATGGATTTTATTTTGGTAACAGAAGATTTTATTTCCAAGTCTTCTTTATATAAAATTCTTTAAAAATGCAAAGTAGGGCTTCCCTGGTGGCACAGTGGTTGAGAGTCTGCCTGCCGATGCAGGGGACATGGGTTCGTGCCCCGGTCCGGGAAGATCCCACATGCCACGGAGCGGCTGGGCCCATGAGCCATGGCTGCTGAGCCTGCACGTCCGGAGCCTTGCTCCACAATCGGAGAGGCCACAACAGTGAGAGGCCCACGTACTGCAAAAAAAAAAAAAAAAGCAAAGTAATCAAAAGATTGATCAGTGGTTGCCTGGGGATAGGAAGGGGAAGGATGAATTACAAAGGAGCATGAGGAATCTTGGTGGGGAGCATGATGGAAATGTTTATCTTGAGTATAGTGATGTGTATATATATATATATGTCAAAATGGATCAAATTGTACACTTTATGTAGGGTTTCACATACTTCAATTATACCCAAATAAAATTGGAAAAAAAAATTAACTCAAGGAACTGGAATAAAACATTCCTAGAAGGGAGAGTCCCAACTCCACACTGGCCCTGCATTTCCATGTCTTTTAAGCCAACTCTAATTTTAGATAGAAAAGAAAAAGAAGGGGAAAAAAGATGCCAAAGTGAGATATTGCTTTAAAAGGTGTTGGAAATACATTAAACACTAAGATGTTACCATAATAATTAAACGAATAATTTCAGGTCTGTCTTGCCACATATTTAAAAATATTTAAAATTAAAAAGGGCAGAGAAGACTAATGTTGAGCCAATAATTTTAATGAATATATCCCCTTATGTTCTAATGAGTGGCTTTTTTTTAATGGATTTTATTTTGGTAACAGAAGCTTTTATTTCCAAGTCTTCTTAAAGGAGCTTTCCTATTACATATTTTTAAAGTACAATTGGAAGAGAACAGTCCGTTTTAAATCATTATATTACAGTATGACCACAGGGCAGAGGCTTGGAAGTTAGCCGATTCTTAGGTTGATTCCCAGTTCTGTTTCTTGTTTATTCTGAGGCCTTGGACCATCCCTGTGCCTGCAGAGCCTCAGTTTTCCCATTTGTAACGTGGAGGTAATGACCCCTCACCTCCAGGTGGCACAACATGCTATAGAGTCAGAACATGGATTTCTTCTCTATACAGGAGTAGCTGATAATTATGAGATTTTATACTCAGTCCTAAAACTGCTATCTCCCAAAAGGATATTCAAAATGAGAAAACTGTAATGCTCACTCCCTTCATTCAAGTCTGAATGTTGATCATACAATGAACTGGACCCTTCTGGATGCATCCTATACCATTCTCAAAATAATCCCTCTTTTCGTTCCTTACCCGCCAGGCAGCTGAGCTGCAACTTGACAAAACATGAGGCTAGTCCTCTTTTACAGCCAGACATTCATCTGCAGGCTCCTTGGCATACCAGTCCCTCCAAGTTATTTTATTATTTCCAAGAAACCGTAACTGAGCCTTTTTATATACCTTCTGTTGTCATAGGAGCGATCACACATAAAGCATGTCAACCAAATAGGAGAAAGTCATCTTTCATCTAGTTTACTGTTTCCTTGAGACAGCCACTCTCTGGGTCTGGTCAGTTGGCAGCTTTGATGGGGTTATTGAACACGGCTTTTCAAATAAAGGAAACCTGGAGAATGTGGAAGGTCCTTTTTTGGTCAGTTCAGCCCAGGGTTTGGGGTGGAAGGAAGTTTCTCTCACCACGTGGGGGTCTGGTGGGCCCCATGCAGGCCTGCAGCTGGTCCTGGGCTCACGCAGCCAAGGTGCTGAGCTTGGCCTAGATGCTAAGCACAGAGACAGCTGTGCTGGTTCTCAGCCACCTTTCCCTCTGTGGCCTCCCCTTCCTGTGGTTTCAGAACAGGACCCCAACTCCCTGTCCAAGCTCAAGGTTTCCTCCCCATTTTCCTGTCACATCTCCTTGTTCCAAAGAGGCAGATCTCAGTTTCCCAGTCTTTAAAATGGGGATAGAAACAATGCCAGCGTGAATTTTTTGCCTTTCATTTGTTTTTCGTTTGTTTGTTTGTCTGTTTGTTTATTTATGGCTGCGTTGGGTCTTCGTTGCTGTGCATGGGCTTTCTCTAGTTACCGTGAGCGGGGGCTGCTCTTCGTTGCGGTGCGCGGGCTTCTCATTGCAGTGGCCTCTCTTGTTGTGGAGCACGGGCTCTAGGCACGTGGGCTTCAGTAGTTGTGGCTCGCGGGCTCTAGAGCTCAGGCTCAGTAGTTGTGGCGCACGGGCTTAGTTGCTCTGCAACATGTGGAATCTTCCCGGACCAGGGCTCAAACCCGTGTCCCCTGCATTGGCAGGCGGATTCTTAACCACTGCGCAACCAGGGAAGCCCCTTTCATTTGTTAATAAGGATCAACTCAGATGGTGACATGAACACGGTTAGTAAATTACCCAGAGGTGAGCCGCTGCTGTCACTAACATTCCTCCTTCTTGTCAGCAGCGGCTCGCTCGCCCCTTCCCGCCCCAGGCCTGGCGGCGTGCGCATCAACAATCCTTGTTTGCAGACTACATCCTGCAGAAGCACTCCTGCAGGGAGCCTCCTCGACCCCAGAATCGTTTAAGGACTCAGGAGCGCCAGGCTTCCCCCAGGCATCTCCTGCTTCCTGAAGGGATGCCCCGAATCCCCCAAAAGTTCTGAAAAGTAATTTCAGTCTCATTAATTATGGAAACAAACGACGGCAGAGGGAGAAGGAAGATGACGAGCAGAATTAAAGGACAAAGCAGCGGGGGACCCAAGGTACCTGGGGTTGGGGAGAGTGAGGGAGGGGGCGTGAGGTGGGTGCAGCGACCCCACACTCGGTGCAGGCTGGGACAGCCGGGTGAAGGGTGCAAGAGGAGTGGTGCTGGGGCGTGGTCAAGGCAGGGCCAGGGTGGGCGGGGCCCACGGGCATGGGGCCTGGATGCACAGGTCCGGAGTAAGGGGAAGATGGGAAGGGGACTAGGGCGGGGCAGGGTCCAGCTGGGACTACATCTTCCAGGATGAGTGAGTTATCCAGAAAAAGGAACAAGGGGAAGAACATACCAGATGGAGACAACAGCATATCCACATGTAATGGGTTGAACTGTGTCCCCCAAAACTTCATATGTTGCAGTCCTAACCCCTAGCACCTCAGAATGTGCCTATATGTGAAATAGGGTCCTTGTAGATGTAATTAGTTAAGATGAGGTCATTAGTGTGGGCTCTAGTCCAATATGACCTGTGTCCTTATATGGGGAAAATGTGGACCCAGGGACAGTCACAACAGGAGATGCCATGGGAAGGTACATAGGGAGAAGACGGCCATCTACAAGCCCAGGAGAGAGGCCTAGAGCAGATCCTCACAGCCCTTGGAAGGAACTGACCCAGGCCACACCTTGATCTTGGACTTCTGGTCTCCAGAACTGGGAGACAATAAATGTATGTTGTTTAAGCCGTCCCATCTGTGGTACTTTGTTACAGCAGCTCTAGCAAATTAATACACAAACTAAGTCACAGAGACCCAAAAATGTGTGGTGAGGGGAGAGTGCAGACAATTTGTAGCAAAATAGGAAGTAGGAACGGGGGCAGATGAAGCTCTGGAGGAGGGGGGCTCAGAGGGCCACGTTTAGGAGTTTGAGGTTTATCTTTGGTCAGTGGGGAGGCATGGAGGCCTTCAAGTTGGGAACGAAGGTGGTCAGTTTGGGCTTTAGAAGACTCACCCTGGCTGCAGAGTGGAGGAGACTGCCACAGCCACGTGAGCAAGAGATGGAGTTCCAGGGCAGGGAGTAGAGAGAAGAGAGAAGCTCCAGGAGAATGTAGGCATTCTCATCCACAGGACTCCCCAGGGGCCAGCAGGGTGGGGTGAGGAATGTATCACTTTGCTCAAGATGACTTAACAAAGTCCACAGACTGGGCTGCTTCAATAACAGACATCATTTTCTCCCAGTTCTGGAGGCTGGAAGCCCAAGATCAAGGTGTCAGCAGGGTTGATTTCTTCCGAGGCCTCTCTCCGTGGCTTGTAGATGGCCGTCGTCTCCCTGTGTTTTCACGTGGACTTCCTTCTCTGTGTGTCTGTGTCCTAATCTCTTCTTATAAAGACCCCAGTCCTATTGGGTGAGGGCCCACCCATATGACCTCGATTTAATATTTTTTTCAATTCAAATGTACATTTATTGAGCCCACATTAAATGGGACCTGGTTAAGAAATGACCCTCTCCTCATCTGTGTACAATGCCCTGCTCTTTCTCCTTGGCTGGGTACATCCTGTTTCACTAGTCTTCCACAAACATGCAGTCTTCCAGAATGGAGACTTCTGGACAGCAGTTCAGAATCTTCTCAGAAGTGATGGGCAGCAGAGTGGTGGTCACAGCTAGTGGAGACTTTGCTTCATTTGAAGCCCGCCTGGAAACAGACTTGTGGCTGCCCGTGGAGGGGCCGGCCCTGGCTGGGCTGGCGCTCCGGTCATGGGCTCCTTGGAATAAACAACACTGACATCTGCATGATCTCGACTCACAAAGTGTAAATGGAATTGTAATTGGCTGTTTGCCCCCTTGGCTTCTTCCCCAAAGCTGACGATGGTTGACTCCACATCGGTAGAGAATTCGAAAGCCTGTTCTCCGAACACATATCAGGGGCCGCCTCTAGGGGTGGCATGAGGAAAGTCACAGCCGGGACAAACAGGGCAGAGAAGACCAGGGCCTTCCTGAGTGAACGTGGTGCCAGTGGAAAGCAGGCAGGGAGGGCAGCCCTGGAGCGTGCTGGACGAGCCTTCCGCTGGGCTTGTACAGAAACTTCGGCTCCATTACCCTGAAAGCAGCATTCCCAGCTGGCTGTCAACCTCATTTTTTTTTTATTTTTTATTAGTTTCTGCTTTATAACAAAGTGAATCAGTCATACATATACATCTGTTCCCACATCCCTTCCCTCATGCATCTCCCTCCCTCCCACCCTCCCCATCCCACCCCTCCAGGCGGTCACAAAGCACCGAGCTGATCTCCCTGTGCTCTTTTAATGTAATTACCTCTTTAAAGACCCTATCTGCAAATAGTCACATTCTGAGTTGCTGGAGGCTAGGACTTCAACATATGAATTGGGGGGGTTCGGTATACAATTCAGCCCATAACAAAGGGATACCCACGTTTCTGTGGCAGTTTTCACTTCAAACCCATGGCTCATACACACTACTATATATAAAATAGATAACCAACAGGGACCTACTGTATAGCACAGGGAGCTCTACTCAATACTCTGTAATTACCTATATGGGAAAAGAATCTAAAAAAGAGTGGATATATGTATAAGTATAACTGACTCACTTTGCTGTACAGCAGAAAGTAACACAACATTGTAAATCAACTATACTCCAATAAAAATTAAAAAAAAAAAACCCACAGCTCACTGTGAGACATCAGAGAGAACCCAGGACAGGCCAGCTGCTCCCCTAGCCTGGCCCTCACAAGGTGACCATTTTCCTTGGGAATGCATTACTGTCTGGGCTTGGCCTTCTCCTGCAGGCTCAAAATCTAATTTCCATTCCTTCGAGTGATATTTATGGTGCTGGCTCTGCACCAGATGTGATTTTGTGGGCACAGTGAATGGTTCCATCTCTCTTGGGGGTGAGCGGGCATGAACCAACTTCAAAGAAAATGATAAATAAAAACCATGATGTCAATTTAATGATTTGCCCTGAGAAATACAGCTATCAGATGTGCAGGTTGACAGGACAGCACCCTCTCTCCCTCTGGCAGGCTCTAAGGAGAGCCAGACAACCGTCAGCTGGCCACTTTGGTGGACAGACCTCCTTCCACACTACCTGCACTCTCCTGTCCGGCAGGCAGGCCTCCAGGAGAATGACTGTGATGCCCACAAATTCACCTGATTAGCCTGGAACCAGAACAAGGAGAGTGAGGTAAACTCGGGCGGAGGCTCTGGGTCTAGGCAGCCGGAGGCTCCCTCTCCCATGCCACGGATCAGCCTTGGCAGACAACCTGGATGCCAGAGCCAAGATGCCTCCTCCCTGGCCCCAGCTCGACGGCTCTGCCCACAGCTGTCTCCAGGCCCCGGCTTACCAGCCCCTTCTCGCTATGTGATCTTTCTCCCAACAGGATATGATTCAATTGGCCAGGTTTCCATCAACTGAAATTGCAACCCCATGCCTGGCTGCCTCTGGGCAACTGCCCCCAAATCCCGGAGCACAGGGGTCCTGGGTCTTTCCAAATCCCCCTGCCTCTCATTTACTCACAGATCTTGGGTCCCACTGCAGGCAGACCCAGCCAAGGCAGAGATATGACTTTTCTAGGCAGCCTTGTTTTCCAGGGGCAGATTTTCGGTAAAGCTAACAAAGGCCCAGTGTCAGGACCCCTCCTTTGCTTGGGCCCCTGGAAGAGCTGGAAGATGCTGGCAGTCATAGAGTGTTCTAGGCGGGGAGAGAAGTCAGCTTGGATTCAGCAAGCATGTCTCGTAAATTGCCTAAAGGCATTGCAGAAGAAAAAGACCTAGATTCCCAGGGCTCCGGTACTTGATGGTGATTTCCTTTTTCACTGTAAATCAACATTTGCTTTCATACCTAAATCCATATTGTATTTATATATCCTTTCTCTCAAATGGGCTGAGCTTCAGGCCTCACAAACCTTGGATCCACTCCTGCTGGTTTCCCCTGAGTCCTCATCCGTAGGGTGCTGGGGATGAGGGGCTGCCCCCTGAGACAGGCAGCTCCATGACTTCCAGACTCACAGGGACACTGCCCAGGAAGTGGGTTGACATCATGAGTCAGAGAAAGATCCTGAGTGTTTCAGCATATGAGCCTTCAGTGTGTAATGGACGTTGGAGCTGAGCTCTGCCCCCCCTGCACCGGGCCCTCCCCCAGGAGACCACTGCGGTTGGGAATACCCGCTTGGCTGGTGTAGCCCTGTGCTTCCTTCACCTCACTGAAGGGAGAGACTGACATCTCTCAATAACACATGGCTCACGTTCCCTTCCAGGGACATTTTTCAGCTTTGGGGAAAAAAAAAAAAACAACCTTTGAAAATTCCTTTAAAAGTTAAATCATGGCTTTTGGTGCCTCCCCCTCCAAATCAAAAACATGTATTTTTGCAAACGACAGAAACATCAGACGTCTTCCCTCTGTCATCTGTCTGGCTGAGACGTTTTTCGGGACAGGCGCTTGCAAGGCTTAATTTATGTCTCTGTGTGTTTTAAGGAGCTCCATGCGATCATCCTGATCTGGGAGTTGCCATGTGGCTCTGCATCTCTCATTAGTCTGGTCATTCATCCTTTCCTCACCTGTGGAGAGTCCGCCCCACCCTGTGCTTTGTTTTGTATCTGTCGTTCCGCTCTCCACCCCACCTCCCTGCAAGCCAGTCCATCTGGGACTGTTCAGGTGCCAGATCCTCCATTCAGGATAAAGTCTGTCACATATGGATGACAGCGCGGGAGGGGCAGTAGCCAGGGCCCCATCCCCACGTGACCTGGCGGCAGGGCTCTGGACGCTGCCAGCTTCACCTCCTCCAGCCTCCATCCATCCCCCCTTTCAGAGTCTGCTCCTCCCCACAGCCGGAGTCCCTGACCCTTGCCTCCTGAGTGCACAATGCACACCCCTCCCTTTTCAAGAGCTTCACCCTCTGTGTGCAGCCATCACCAGAACTAATGCATGATTCATAGGAGGCTCTTGGCCTGGCAGTGGGCGCCAAGGGAGAGGATCATGAGGCCCACAGAAGCACTTTGGTTCAAGGAACATTCTTTCCCTGATGCACATCTGTGCTGCCTGGAAGTGCATTAAAAAGAATCAGATGAGCTGCTACTTCTAAAATAGGTTTTGAATGTGTAAAGTGCCCGGGGAGGGCGGGGGGTGGTGCCGAGCTGATGAGGTGCTGGGGCTTCTTTCCGGCTTTGTCCCTGAAGCACAGGGCACCATGTGCCCTGCAGTGGCCCTCCTGGGCAACTGGGAAGGGGACAGGCCTGCCTCAGCAAGGGCAGGGCCACCAAGGCCTCCAAGCCTCAGCACTCTGCTCTCTCACCAAGCAATGCTCTTTTGGCTCTGTGGCTGTTTCAGGAAGAGGAATGGGTCTCTTATCCTGGCCTAACAAGGAGACCCCCCTAGAGCCTTTGCCAGAGACCCAGATTCGAGCAAAGCAGCCAAGGGGCCCGACCTCCTGGCTGGTCCCAGCTCCACCACCCACCACTTGGGGGCCTTGGGCAACTCACCAAGCCTGGAATCAGGAAAAGTGTGCCCTCCTGACTTGAAACTCCCCAGGTGGTATCCCACCGATTTCTGACCTGCTTTTCTCTGTGCAAACCACATACTACAGGATATTCAGAAGGACCATTTGTCCTGGGGACCAGACCTACAGAGCTGTGAGCCAAGGAATTCTGAATCAACAAGGCATGTAAGGCCAGGACTTGGGCACAAGGCACATGCGTTAATCATGGCTTCCAGTGGTAAGTGACTGAAATCCCAACACAACTTGGTCTTGCAAAAAGAGGGAACTTATTAGCGTCTACAGGTGAAAGGTGGCTTCAGGCATAGCTGTATCCAGGCACAGAAACAATGTTGTCAGGACTCACTGCTGTTGCAGCCCAGGACTGTGCTTTCCCCTCTGTTGGCTTCACTCTCAGGCAGGCCTGGTCCCCATGGTATCTTCATGGCCTTGCCAGCCCTGTGGAAGATGGCCTCTCTTGTCCAAGGGCTCAGCTAAAGTCTCAGGGCCAGTCACTGTGACCAGGAAGATGGATTGCATAATAAACTTGGGGATGAGGGGTGTCATCACTACCCAATCCACAAGAAACGGTGGGGGGAGACCCCTAGAGGAAACTCGGAGTCATCAGAAGTCTATGGACAGCATGCTGGGAAAAGAAGAACATTAGGCATCCAACGTGGAGTGAAGACAGGGACCCCATCACTGTTCTGTGCTGTTTAGACAGATTGAGCCAATAGTTCGTGGTTTGGGGTTTGTTCTCCCTGGTGGTCAGGTTAGAGGAGTGGGCGTTTGAGCTGAGCTGCCGAGAGTACAAGTTTGCCAGGTAGGCAAGGAGGGAAAAGCATTCCAAGCAGGGGGAACAGCACAAGCAAAGCCATGAGGTGTGAAAATGCAAGGCACATTCATAAACAGTGAGCCTCATCCTTGCAGGCATCATGCGGATGGCAGGGAGCACAGAGTGGGAAGCGCTTTCATCTGGTAGTCAGGCAGACTCAGGTGCAAACTCCAGCTCTGCCACCTGCTCTCTGTGAGATCTCAGCAGGTCCCTACCCCTCCCTGGGTTCTGGTTCCCTCCTCAGGACACTGATGTGCACTGGAGATTGAGTCCCTTATGTCACTGATGTTCTCTGTGAGCTTCCACTACCTGGGATATTTGCTGGCTTTACAGTGCCACCTGCTCTACCCACCCACCTCACACACACCCACAGCTGTCGCCTGGGCCTTGCCTTCCCTGCTCTACTCTGTAATGCAAAAAACTACACTTCCCAAGCGCACTTGCCCTCTGGCTTCTGGGTAAGTTTGGTTAATAGGAGGCACTAGTGCATGAAAAGATGCTCAAAGTCACTAATCATTAGAAAAATACAAATCGACAACAGTGAGATATCACCTCACACCCATGAGGATGGCTGCTATTTAAAAAACAAAAACAAAAAACAAACAGAAAATAACAAGTTGTTGGCAAAGACGTGGAGAAACTGGAACCCTTGTGTGCTGTTGGTGGGGATGTAAAATGGTGCAGCTGCCGTGGAAAACAGTATGGTGCTTCCTCAGAAAAATCAAACCTAGAATTACAATAGGATCCAGCAATTCCACCTCTGGGTTTATACAAAAAAGAACTGGCAGCAGGATCTCAAAGAGGTATTTGTACACCTCTGTTCATAGTAGCATTATTCACAAGAGCCAAAAGGTTTCGAAGCAACTCAAGTGTCCATCAACAGGTGAATGGATAAACAAAATGTCCATCCATACAATGGAGTATTATTCAGCCTTAAAAAGGAAGGAAATTCTGACACATGCTACAACATGGATGAAACGTAAGGACACCATGCAAAGTGAAATAAGCCAGTTACAAAAAGACATACACTGAAATATCACACTTACATGCGGCAGCTAAAGTAAAGGTGGTTGGGGAGAGCGGGGGAGAAGCCGACTGGGCGTTGCTGTTTAATGAGGAGAGTTTCAGTTGTGCAAGATGAAAACGGTCAGGAGATGGATGGTGGTGACGGTTGCACAACAATGTGAATGTGCTTAGTGCCACTGAACTGTACCCTTAAAAATGGTTAAGGTGGTAAATTTTATGTTATGTGTATTTTATCCAAATATTTAAAAATTGGAAAGCAGGATGAAAGAAGCCAGGGTCTGTCCCCCCACTTCTCCGCACGGCTGCTTTTCCTCCACGCCTCTGGCACCTGCTGCACAGTCCCTCCCTCTGCGGCCCCAGCTCCCGAGGGTCTCTTGCCATGACTCCCCCTTCCACCAAATGGCTCCAGATCCCGGGGTCCAGTAAAACCACTTCCTCCCTTGGCCTCTCCAGTCCCAGGGATGGTTGTGGCTTCCAGCATTGCTAATCCCTGAGTTGCCTCACTTTAACCTTCGGCTTCTCCACTCTCTAATCACTAGAGTAACCAACAAATTCACTCTTTTTAAAAATACCCAGGTGGTTTCTCTTTTCCTAACTGGGATTATCTGTTACACAACCTAATGAATGGCTCATGTGGCAGGCGTGGGCACAGGGCTCCCCTGCAGCAACTCCGGCAATCCCCACTGGCTGGGGTACACTGGGGGCCGAGGAAGTCCAGATGTTTGGTGCCTCTGGGGCAATCTGCTCAACCAGGAACCAAACCTAAAACAGCCAGCCTGGAGTCTCAGCTTCTCCGGCAGGTGGGAACACATGAGGCAGACACTCCACGGGTGCAAAGGAGAAGTCAAAAGAAATCCACAGGACTTCCCAGGTGGCGCAGTGGTTAAGAATCCACCTGCCAGTGCAGGGGACGCGGGTTCGAGCCCTGGTCCGGGAAGATCCCACATGCCGCGGAGCAACTAAGCCCATGTGCCACAACTACTGAGTCTGCGCTCTAGAGCCCACAAGCCACAACTACTGAGCCCGAGAGCCACAACTACTGAAGCCCGTGCACCTAGAGCCCGTGCTCCGCAACAAGAGAAGCCACTGCAATGAGAAGCCTGTGCACCACAATGAAGAGTAACCCCTGATCGCCACAACTAGAGAAAGCCTGCATGCAGCAAGAAAGACCCAACGCAGCCAAACATAAATTTAAAAAAAAAAAGAAAGAAAGAAATCCACAAGCACCCTTCAGATGGTGGTTCTGTAAGTAGCTGCAGTGTTTCGTTATTTACTCCTGCTTGCAGCGGATGCTCCTCAAGCCTGGGCTGGGCCCTCCTCCAACCCCACCCCACCCCCGGGCCCTCTTGTGCCCTGGGCTGGCCGTGGGGACTCCCTGGGAGGTTGGTCCATGACCCCTTAAATCCTCCTACTTCTCCTCAGATTGGCCCCTGGTTCAAGATCTGCGATCTTGAGCTCATCTCCCTCCGGTCCCCAGGGCCACCCACACTGTCCCCCAGGGCAGCCCTTCTGCAAAGCCAGGAGAGAGAGGAAAACCTGCCCCACTCAGGTGGGCCGCGGCCCAGCCGGATCCTGATGCTTCTTGTTGAGAGCCGCCAGCCTGCCTCCTGGGCACAGGCAGACAGCATGGAGATGCCTCCTCACTCTGGACCGGTCAGAGAGGCAGACAGCAAAGGTAAGACCCTGCCAGCTTGCCTCCCGCCTTCGCCACACCCAGTTCCACTCCCCATTTGTTCTGCAACGCCGCCCAGCCCCCCACGCCACAAGCTGCTCAGCAATCTGGGAGGATCGCCATCGGCGCTCTGCACCAGGGCCTTCCCGGGAAGAAGTTGAGCATCGCCGATGTCCTCCTCCAGCCCCGAGCCCAGCATCCATGGCCCCAGCACCACAGCACTGCCCTGGCCCTCAGCCAGCCCTTGGCTCTGCACTGGGTGGGCTCCGGCCCCCCGGAGGCCCCTGCCATGTTTAGTGGGGGCAGAGCCAGGAAACAGCCGTCCTGAGCACCACCTCCTCTTGGGGCTGAGTCCGCTGGGTGCCAGAGACCACAGGCCTTGCCCAGTATTCACGGATCCAAACTCAGCGGGTGTCCGAACCTTGTCAGGCCCCAAGGGAAACCCACCCCTGGCCACCCCCTGAGCAGGAGGCTGAGCTCCCCTCCTCTGCTCCCACCTTGGCCCATAAAATAGAAACTGCTTTCACTTCCACCTCCCAGAAAGACTGTGGGAGAAGCACCCACCCGGCTCTCCCTTCTCCATCCCTGTCATGGTGGACAAGTGACCGCTGTGATCGATTGTCAAGGGCGGGGCTGGTGCTACCATGAATCAAAGACCACCCTCTGCCCGCTCACCCTGGGCAAGGGCCTGGTGGATGGGGAAGAAGGGACAGTCCTTCCTGCCTCTCACGTGGGGTGGCAGCCCCCTCCTCTGCCAGCCCACGCACCTGGGCAGCAGGACCTGGCCTTCCGCTCTGGCCCCCCTGTGTAGTGGTGCAGACCAGACTCCCCTCACAGGCCCAGCTGGAGTCTAGGTGGCAGGGGTAGGTAGAGGAAGTCAGGCAAAGAGCAGGGAACCCCCTTCCGGTTTCAGAACTCTTAGGGGCCTAATTCCCCTCTCTGGTCTCAAACTGTGCTTTTATTCTTTGAACAAAAGAATAACAAGTTGCTTAGAGTCAGAAACCATTTGCTCTTTGGCTGCAGCAGCATTGTTCTCTGCTTGGGGGTCTAGCTGGTGTCAGGATGGGATGGACAGACAGAGGGGCGAGCCCGCGGTGGGCCACATCCAGCCCTCTGCTCCAGCCCAGAGCATCCTAGTCTCTTTTTAGAACCTTCCTTGGGGCTGAGACAGCGGAAGAGAACAATTTGTCATCTTGTCCCTGGGCTTAACCCATTAGTCTTTGTTCAGACAATCTCTTTAGACCTTAAATAAAGGATTCAGCTTCTTCCCAAAGAGCTGAGGACAGCAGGAAAGACAGAGGATGTTCAGGAGATTCTTCACAGTAAAGAAGGAAGTGACCTTGGGCCTCCTGTGTTTGGGGACAGTGTCAGGAGTTTATAAATATTCTCTCTTCCCGTTGAGATAACCTCCCAGCTCAGCTGTACTGTGATAATGCTGACAATGGGCCTCTTCTGGTCCCCTTGGTCTGTCTACCAATTGACTGACACTTAGAGGGTGTAATGGGTTGGATGGTGTCCCCCCCAAATTCATGTCCACCCAGAACCTCAGAAGGTGACCTTATTTGGAAACAGGGTCTTTGCAGATGTAATTATTAAGGTTAGAGTTGAGATCATACTGAATCACGAGGTGCCCTAATCCAGTGAGAGTGTCCCTACAACAGAGACTGACCACCTTAGAAACAGGGGGCCTGGTTTCCAGGCCAGGAACACCTCAGTATAGGAACTTGTGGACCCTCATCCACCAGTTCTTCTCTGCCTGTGCCCACTCATCCCCATGAGGATCAGGATGTCCCCAAGCCCTTCCTCCTCTTAGTAGACTGTGCCCTGGGTGCACCCCAAGTGCCTGCCAACAGTTTACCCCAACCTAGTAGTCAGCAAACTCAGTGCAACTGGCACATCCCAGGAGACCTAAGGACAGAGCAAGGATGTCTGCCGCCAGCATCCTTTCTCTAGCCAGAAACGACTCCAAGTTATTCACAAACAGAATACCCCTTAAAACAAACCTGAAGATTACTTTGCAGCCCTTAACTTCATGAAGCATTTAGACTTCCTTGGTTTAATGAATTTATGTGAAAATCTGGTTCTCCAAATCTGTGCATCCTCCTAAAAATAGTAATTCCGATCTCAGTGTGTTTTTCACAGTGTCGCCCCTTTGACACTAGCGATATTCTAAGCTTCATGAATTCCTTTAGTAACATGACATTCAACAGTTAGGTGGGATGTGTGGCACCCACTGCCATGCCTGACGCAAAATAAGCTCACAAAAGATATTTCTTGCTTGAAAGAAATGCAGTAAGGCATGGTGTTCTCTTGTCTCTGCAGTTACCGCAGTGCAATTCTGACTCTACCTCTGTGGAGTTAGCACAAGTTTCACAGGTTCAAGGGTACAGTCCCCAACAAGACTGCACCCACTTCAGACACCAGCCACACTTTGGAGGCCCCCAGGCCACCCACAATTCTGACCAAGTGGCCACAAATCTGGAAGGTTTCACAACCCCCATCAGGTTCAACTATTTGCTAGAATGACTCACAGGGCTCAGGTAAGTGCTGTCCTTCTGGTTACAGTTTTATTATAAAGGATACACATCAGGCCCAGCCAAATGAAGAGGCCCCGTGGCGAGGTCTGGCAGGATCTTCTGTTCCCTCTCCTTGTGAAGTCTGGGTGTGTCACCCTCCAGCATACCCATGTGTTCAACAATCGGGAAGCTCCACCAAGTGTCAGGGCCCAGAGCTTTTATTGGGGTTTCACTGTAGGTAGGACTAGTTGAATCACGGGCCAGGTGATTGAACTCAATCTCCAGCCCTCCTACCCCCTCCCACCCCCAAAGTTTGGGTTGTGTCTTAGTCCATTCATGCTACTATAACAAAATATAGACTCTCTATATAAACTGTATAGTCTATATTTTGTTATAGGTTGGGTGGCTATAAACAGCAGTCTATAACACCATAGACTGGGTGGCTTATAAACAACAAACATTTATTTCTCACAGTTCTGGAGGCTGGGAAGTGTGGGATCATGTCACCAGCAGATTCAGTGTCTGGTGAGAGCCTGCTTCCTTGTTCACAGATGGCCATCTTTTCACTGTGTCCTCATATAGCCAAAGGGGCTAGGAAGCTCCCTGGGGTCTATTTTATAAGGGCACTAATCCCATTCATGAGGGCTCCACCCTCATGATCTAATCACCTCCCAAAGGGCCCACCTCCAAATACCATCAGATTGGGGGTTAGAATTTCAGCACATAAATTTAGGGGAGACAAAAGCATTCAGGTCATAGCAGGCTGACATCACTTGGCTCAAGGACACAGACTGCTAGTCACGTGGTTGGTCTCTATGGCGTGGCCACCCCCATCCTGAGTCGTCTCAATAACCTAAACTTAGTTGTGGGCCTAGGAGTCCACCATGTATAACAGGCACTCCTATCACTCAGGGAATTCCAAAGATTTAGAAGCTCCCTCCCAGGAACCAGTCACATTCTCTATTACACAAGAGCTCAGATCTTTGAGTGATTATTTTAATAGGAGGTGCAACTGAACACAACACCTGAGTTCTCAGATTCTGATGGCCACTCTCTAAATGTATCTGAGTTAATCCCACAGCCCCGTGTGGCAGCACCTTCCAAGAAATGCCATTAGATAAAAACTATCAAAAGATATTCTGATCTATATCCTATCTATGACTCTCGAAGAATATCACACATGGATGGTTCTTCATATATGCTTCTTTTCCTGTCTTTTGGCATTTAAACCCTCCTCACCAAAGCTGCCCAGGCTCCCCTCTCCACTCCTTACTGTTGACTCCAAGAATTCAGCCCTGGGACTTCTCTGGTGGTCCAGTGGTTAAGACTCCGTGCTCCCAATGCAGGGGGCCTGGGTTCGATCCCTGGTCAGGGAACTAGATCCTGTAACCAAGATCCTGTGTGCTGCAACTAAGACCCAGCACAGCCAAATAAATAAATAAATATTAAAAAAAAAAAAAAAAAGAATTCAGCCCTGACCTGGGCCCCAGTAGCTCTCAATGTTTCCCCTCCTCCCCCAGGAAATAAGCTGAGCTACAAAGACCATGCCTCCAATTTCATGAATGAAAGGAAGAAACTTTCCAAGCTGTGATGGTTAATTTAATGTGTCAAGTTGACTGGCTATGGGATGCCCAGATTAAACATTCTTTCTGGGTGTTTCTGGATGAGATTAGCACTTGAATCAGTGGCCTCAGTCAAGCAGATGGTCCTCCCCAATGTGGGTGGGCCTCATCCAATCCACTGAAGCCTGAATAGAACAAAAGACCGAGGAAGGAGGTATCCACCCCTTTTCAGTGTGAATTTCAAAGTTTGAACCAAAAGGGCTGCTGAAGAGCATTTGATTCCTAAGAACCAGATGCCCCTCCTTCCCCACTGGTTCCCTGGGCTCTTTGGATTTCAGGAGCAATTCATTTGAATTCCTGTTTCTAACCAACTCTGTTTCCTGAATTTCTAAGCAATCCAGGTGCCCACTACTTGGAATGAAAAGGAGAGCACGTGTGTCTGCCTGGCCTGATCATGAACTGTAGTCTTCAGAGGGGAGGTGATGCTTCTAGACATTCCCGGGTCATTCTCATCTGACCTCATCTGAGGACAGATGCAGTGAGGTGCACCTTTCCCTGCCCAGGGCCCTCCTCACAGACACCCCCAATTGTTTTTCTACAGCACTGTTTTGCCTTGAGGCGGGGTCAACACAGAGCTCCTGTCCGGGAAGCCGTGGTGTAGAGAAAGGATGGTAAGTTCCAATCCAGCCTCCAGAACTCACTGGGTGATCTTGGACATGTTATTGGATTTGCTGAGCTATTTCTCTGCCCACAAATTGGGGGCAGGAGGGACTCCCTTGCTCAGGAGTCCCACAGGCTGCCGTGAGAACCCCAGACATCAACCGTGCAGCAGAGGCCATGCCTCTGGGCGCCCTTCCCACCTCTTGCTCTTCTTCAAGAAGTCTCCCTCCTCAGGGCGGATTCCACACCCTGCCCCCAGAACGTCAGCTTGCAGTGCCACTGACAGCCCTCTAAGTCCGGGGTCCCAGTGGGGTGAGCCCCACCCTCTGCTGAGCCCGACCCTGTCACTGGTGGCCGTGCTCCCATCCCCAGCTCAGAGAGGTAAACTCTACTCCTGTCCCCCACCTTCTGTCTGTGGAGGCAGAAGGAGCATGGTGAAAGGGTCCCCAATCCCTCGGGTTTCCAGGGATCCTACAAGCCGTGCTGTGATGCTTAACTGCCAAATAGGAGAGGAGAAACAAATGACGTTTTATTCTCCTATCCCCAGATCCCCCGACCCCCGTTCTGAGCATTCTGAGTGGAGACCAGACCCCATGGGTGCCCAGCCAGGATCAGTTTGTCAGAAGTACATGGAGTGTGAGAAACTAATAAGATCCATTCAACTTGAAAGCTAATCTTATATGACTGTGTCCATTTTTCCCCCGAGAAATTTCACATCTTGACACAAATGAGGAGATTCTAAGAAAGAGAAATTTAATGTAAGTAGCATTTCCAACCATGGAGGGGTATATGGAAATGGGCCTTTTTCTCTGTGACCAGTGGCCTCCTGAGATACATGAAAGGAAGCCCACTCCCCCAACATGGTGTCCCTCCCACGACAGTAAAGCCCCAAATTGGCTCATCTCACAAGGACCTTGTACATCTGATGGTGTCTTTTTTTTTTTTTTTTTTTTCTTTTTTGCGGTACACATGCCTCTCACTGTCGTGGCCTCTCCCATTGCGGAGCACAGGCTCCAGACGCGCAGGCTCAGCGGCCATGGCTCACGGGCCCAGCTGCTCTGCGGCATGTGGGATCCTCCTGGACTGGGGCACGAACCCGTGTCCCCTGCATTGGCAGGCGGACTCTCAACCACTGCACCACCAGGGAAGCCCTGATGGTGTCTTTTGAAGGCAGGTCAGTGAGAATGATACCTGAGCTGCAATTTAGCTGGCATTACCTGGCATACAGTGAGTGCCCAATAAATGCTGGATGGATGGATGGATGGATGGATGGATGGATGGATGGATGGATGGATGGATAAGTGAGTGAGTTATTCAACAGTCCCATCACAAGCCAACATTCATTAAAGCCTTTCCATAACAATCTAGACATAGAAGAGTTGTTTGTGGAAAGGCAAGAACCGAATTTGCAAACCCTCCTGTTGGCTTCACAATAATTCATGCTCACCTGCGTCTAATAAAATGTGGAAGCAATTCTACAGGAATGTTTTGTGCTTCAGCGATTCACTTAACTGTTTCCTCCAGGGGGCAAGTCATATATTCTCATCCAGATGTGTGGGGAGTTCCACGAATAAATCTGCAAATATCAAGATGAGATGCTCCCCCCTGACCCCCGGCCACACGAGTTCTTGCTAACGGAAGCATGAAAGTGGAGACCAACGGAAGTCATTCTGGCCTCTGCTCCCAATCACGGTCCCCAAGCCCAAAGCTCCCCGTGCCTGACCCCCCTACTGCAGTGACCTGAAACAGCTAAAGGAGGTGAGTGCCCAAGTCACTTTCTTCAAGGAACTTTCCTCTGTCAAGTCCATGCCTGGCACTTGGCAGGACCTCGGAGAGATGAGATGCTCTCCACCCCATCAGCCCCGACTCGAGAACACCAGGAAGGACGCTCAGGTGCCACAGCTGCTGCCACTGTCCCTGCAGACCCCAACCACGGCCCTTCACTGGGCCGAGTCCGCCTGTGTCAGCTGCCCCCCAACTCCTTGCAGATTCAAGAACCGATGAATACAGATGAGCAACACCTGCCCGGAGCTGCCTGGCGTTCCATTCATGTCCTGATTTTCTGGGTCACCAATTTTTTTAATTAAACTTTTAATCTTGAAATAGTTGTAGATTCTCATGCAGTTAAGAAATAATACAGAGAGATCCCCAAGTCCCAATTCTTCCTCCCCTGCCCCTGTTTCCTGTGGTAATATCTTGCAAAATAGTAGTACAATAGTGAGTCACCAATTTTTTAAAATGTCACATCCCACGCCTATTTCCTAATGTGTGATAAGAAGTATATTTTCACCCAGTGGAGGCTCTTGTCTCCCCGTTCCCACTCCCAAACCCGCTTGACTTCGCCGCCCAATTATTTCCCACTTAGATAAAGGGCACAGTGTACACAGCCCCACATTCAGGATTTCTCTCCCTCTTCCTTGCATTTTCTCTTTTTTTGGTGGGGGGGCCAAAACAGTCCTGAATCCACCCACTTGTCACTCTCTGGACCACAATGACCCTGGCATTAGCCACTG